>NC_044558.1:64461414-65172657 GCF_007565055.1 Rhinopithecus roxellana | reverse complement strand
CTTTCCACATTTCTAAAGTATTCCTCTTCCCTGAAACCAAGGCTAATGGAAGAATAAGGGTGGAATTCACAGAGAATGTAGCAGCTATCCATAGAGTCAAACGGAAAATTAGGGCCCTTAAACAACAGGTATTTTATAAAAAACCAATTCCTCACTGCTATGAACTTGAATATTTATGTCATCTCCAGTATTTGTGCCTTCTCCAAGATTCACATGTTGAAATCCTAATCAATCCCCAATGTGATGACATGTGTAGATAGGGCCTTGGGGAGGTAATCATGTCATGGAGTGCTCATGCTGGGATTAGTGCCCTTATAACAAGAGATACAAAAGAGCTTGTTTCCCCTCTCGGTTTCCACCATGTGAGGACTCAGCAAGATGATACCTGTGTACAAGCCAGGAAGAGGGCCCTCACTGGAACCTGACCATGCTGGCACCCTGCTCTCAGACTTTCCAACCCCCAGAAACGTAGAAAATAAATGTGTTGTTTAAGTCATCTAGTCTACAGTATTTTGTTACAGCAGCCCAAGCAGACTTAGACATCCATGTACTCACTTCCAAGAAAAAGAAAACTTAAATAGCATTGAAGGCCAATATAACTCTTCATTTAACTCAAAAAAACAAAGAAATCATAAATATGACAAATCTCAACGGCAAAGCATAACTTCACTTTAAAAGACTACTATGACTATAAAACAATATGGAAAAGAGATTATACGTTAACTCTTTTAGAAAACGAAATACAGTATATAAGTACTATGAATTAGAATCATTTAAAGTACATACGTAAACAACAAAGAATGTAGGAAAGAGAAAAAATGGCACTAAGGTGAATAAATCCTTTAATATGTTAACAGACTGTTCTCATAATAAACAAAATTGAAGATAAATAAGATACAGAAATAAAAATGTCCACAGGCACCAAACTATAATCCTAAATTAAAAACTGTCTATGAAAGCAATATAATAGCAGGCACAAAAACTTCATAGAAAAAACTATGTACAAATTTCAGTCTTCAGAAGATTATAAGTTATTTGTTAGGAGGTGATAATTTCAACTCTGCTGGCCTTTTAGCATTCTATAACTACCAACAGTACAACTAAAATTTTAACTAGGAAAACCAAATAAGAGTAGTAAGAGCAATTAAATTTTTTTAAAAATGGCTGGGCCTTTTCCAAATGCTTTCCATACACCATCACTGATCTTCACACAAATCCTGAAAAATGAGAATAATTGGAAAGTGTTGCTTTTGTTTTGAAAACAAAGAAAGGACAACCAGGTATTATACACTTCCTGATACAAAATATATACCACTGTGAAGTTTTTTTTTGGCAAAAAGAAAAAAGAAAAGAAAATCAAACTTAATTCATATCAAGACTAGAGATGTAATTACTTTTCTTACTTTTCTTTTTCTTTTCTTTTTTTTTTTTTTTTTGAAACGGAGTCTTGCTTTGTTGCCCAGGCTGGAGTGCAGTGGCACAATCCTGGCTCACTGCAATCTCTGCCTCCCAGGTTCAAGTGATTCTCCTGCCTCAGCCTCCCGAGTAGCTGGGATTACAGGTGCACACTACCACGCCCAGCTAATTTTTTTATTTTCAGTAGAGACGTGGTTTCGTCATGTTGGCCAGACTGGTCTCGAACTCCTGACCTTAGGTGATCTGCCTGCCTTGGCCTCCCAAAGTGCTGGGATTACAAGCATGAGCCACTGCACCCAGCCATAATGACAATTTTAAAAAACACATGGTGATCAATTTGCAAACTCCAGGCTGTGGTAAACTACAAAACAACTAGGCTTCTTTAACAAATAAACACAAAGGGGGGTAAAAACAGGGGAAACCTATGGCTTAAAAGATACTTGAGAGGCATACTAAACACTGAGGTGTATAGACCTTGTTTGAATCC
The DNA here is from genome assembly GCF_007565055.1 of Rhinopithecus roxellana. NCBI lineage: Eukaryota > Metazoa > Chordata > Mammalia > Primates > Cercopithecidae > Rhinopithecus > Rhinopithecus roxellana. The sequence continues at coordinate 65,170,754 of NC_044558.1, read as the reverse complement.
TGATACAGATAAATTTTTTAAAATTTCTCAATCATAATTATTTGAACATATGCTGGATATTTTATGTCATTAAGAAATTTTCCTGATATTTTATAGGATAATATTTATACAAAGTTTATATATGAAAAAGAGTAAACAGAAAAATATACACATAAAGTAACACAATCTCTGAAGGTCCTTTTAAAAAAGTGAGGAAAAGGAGTATGTGATATTTTTACCAAATATTTATTTGACATGACCATTACTTATGTAATAAGTCAAAGAATGTTCAAAACTAAATGTGAGATTAATTACTGGTGTGTGACACAGAATATAATTAATTTGGGGGAAGAGCAATATTCATTATGCATAAATGGTAACACTGTAGATAGACATGCTCCAAACAACTGATAATTGATTTATCTGAACTTTAAAACGTCTACTCTCAAATTGGGGGAAAAAAACTTATGACCACAACAAAATTAACTGCAGATCAAATATTACAAATATTTTAACTTCGAATTACTGGAGAGAGGAACTGAAAATTGAATATTTATCTAATACATGAAGAAATAACTTATCTTTGAGGGAGCATAAAAAATAAAAATGTCCCCAAATGTAAAACATTTTAAACATTTACAAAAATAAAAACAAAAGGAAAACTACAAAGGTAAAAACTGTAATGTACAAAGAATCCACTCAATTATGTAAGATATTAAGACTTCATTTATTTCACTGAACTAATATTTTTGAATACCTACTACGGGCCAACCATTGTTCTAGGTGCTTATCCTTGAAGGGAGAGTTACTACAAGGGAGCACAGGAAAGTCTACTGGGGTGCTGGAAATAGTCTACATCTTCACTTGTGGTTACTTGGATATATACATAGGTAAGAGTTGTGGACTTCAGTGTAAGTTGTACGTGAAAAGTTCATTTGTGTTGCTTTCCATTTCTGCTAACTGTTCTTATACACACTACTTCAATTTTAATTCACAGAACCTTGAAACAAATTTCTACATAGAGTAGTACATTTATTATGACAGACGTTTTAAACAATCCAGGAGGAGAAAACAGATGTATACACTTAAAAAATGTTTCCATTAATAGAAAATAATTATATCAGTGGGTTCTATTTATTGATATATAGCACAAAAGTATTAATTGAACGCTTTTCAAATGTTTATTTCTCCATTAGCCACATACTTTATGCCGCCAGTTATTAATTTAATGATTTTCTCCCATATCAACATTTCTCAGTAGTCAGTGTACCAAATTCATAACTTTTGCTATGCACTACTAGCACAGTTACTTAATTTTTTTACTGGCCTTTAACTTTGATTAGCCTCAACTAATCCATGAATTACTGGCTTAAGCCAAAAGTTGCATATTTTCTAATATATGATACATAACTGTAAAAATTACAAATGTTCGTCAATGTACTAAAGTCATTTCATACAACCACACTGTTTCATCCTCATGAAATATCCATCCTCAAGTCATTCACTTTTCCTGTCCTGATGTAGCATGAGGAGATACACAAATATTATACTTGCTATCAGTAAATCTCTTTTCTTTTTCTTTTTTTTTTTTTTGAGACAGGGTCTCCCTCTGTCACCCAGGCTAGTGCAGTGGCACAATCTCGGCTCACTGCAACCTCCGCCTCCCGGGTTCCAGCAATTCTCCTGCCTCAGCCTCCCAAGTAGCTGGAATTACAGGCGTGCACCACCATGCCCAGCTAATTTTTGTATTTTTGTAGAGACAGGGTTTCACCATATTGGCCAGGCTGGTCTCGAACTCCTGACCTCAGGTGATCCACTGTCTTGGCCTCCCAAAAGGCTGGGATTACAGGTGCAAGCCACCACACCCAGCCAGTAAATCTCATTTTTAAGTCCATAGCTCTATTGAGAACTAGTTGTGGACCACTTTACATCTCTGGACCTCAGTTTCCTCATAAGTAAAATTAAGAGGCTAAAATTTCAATTATTGAGACTCCTTAAAATTCTAATATTGTACAATCTAACAGCCAGCAGTTTTACCTTCTGTCTATATACTGCTGACATAATCACTGAAATGCAAAAGAATAGGTACATGGTACCACCCCAACTTTAAGGTCCATATTAGGACCTGTCTTTAGAGTAATAAATTAAGGAGGGTGGTGGGCTGGGGTTGACGGGGAGCAACATGAGGCAACTTACAATAATCACAACCAATCAATAAAGTACATTAATTACAGTTTTCTAAGGTTTTTCAACTTCAATTAAAATCTTTTTATTCTACCTAAACAGCAAAAAGTCAGTTCTTCAAAAGAAAAATCAGTTCAAGTAGGAAACCAAAATATGTTAAATATTTTATTACAACTGAAATACACATATATCTCCAAATCTTTTGATGGAAGGCCTTATCATTGAGTATAAATCTGTCAATTAGAATTACTTATCTTCCTTGCTTAAACCACAGCTATAATACATGGGTCTGAGAGCTCTACGGGTAGTTCTTTAAAGTGAAGCAAAATTTAAAACATTTGTAAAGCCATCAGTTTGGAGAATCCTACATGTTCCAAATACTTTCCTAGCTTTTCTAGTTATCTAAATTATCTTATCCATACCAAGACAGGCCCAGGGAAATGCCTACAATAAACAGTGAGTTGCAACACAGAAGAGTCCTGAGCTTAGGGAACCCAAATATTTTATAATAGACACCAAGAATGACTGCCTTTTCTTTTCCTCAGAAGGAAAATACTATCATTATCTTCCAAGGCTGCTCACTAGATAAACATTCTTGAAAAGACAGTCTAAAGTAACAGGCAGTCACTGCTTTACTTACAAGATATGCAGAAAGGCAAGAAATCAATAAAGAGTTGTCTTCCAATTGTCTGTTTATCCCTGTCTACTTAACTGCTACCAAATACAAACCCCTGTAGCATTTCGCCTTTTAATATGTAAGTATTATTGTTGGCCAGGCATGGTGGCTCACACCTGTAATCCCAGAACTTTGGAAAGCCTAGGCAGGCAGATCACAAGGTCAGGAGTTCAAGCCAGCCTGACCAACATGGTGAAATCCCATCTCTACTAAAAATACAAAAATTAGCTGGGCATGGTGGCGCATGCCTCTAATCTCAGCTACTCAGGATGCTGAGGCAGGAGAACTGCTTGAACTGGGACCCGGGAGGAGGAGGCTGCAGTGAGCCAAGATCATGCCACTGCACTCCAGGCTGGGCTACAGAGCGAGACTCCGTCTCTTTAAAAAATAAAAAAAATTAAAAAAAAAAAGTAGTATTATTAATAACAGAAGATGAAATCATGATTCACAAGCCATTTCTAAGAAAATTCACTCTTGTAAATGACAGTTGTAATCAGAATTTTTTCTATGTGCTTTTAGACAATTTGAACAATCCTTTTATAAATAAATCATGCCTTGTCGAATCCAGTATTAATAACCAAATGCTTCTGCAATGAAGTTATTAATCATCACCCAAAACGCTTCAGAAATTAAATGAATCAAGTGAGTACTGTAGAAAGGGTACATCCTAAAAGTAAAAGATAGTCGTCACATCAACACAGAAAGCCAAAAAAGACAAGGAAGTGTAATAGAATTTCACACATACACACACACACACACACACACACACACAACGATATAGCTACAGCTATAGATATAGATAGCTACTAGGGAAGGCTGAGGTGGGACAATCACTTGAGCCCAGAAGACAGAGGTTGCGATGAGCTATAAAGGTGCCACTACACTCCAGCCTGGGCAACAGAGGGAGACCCTGTCTCAAAAAAAATAAAAATAAGTAAAGTATAGCAACTTTAAAATTCCACCACATTTTTCACTTCTTCCAACCTCCTCTCAAGCTATAACACAATCTTATGCCAGAATGAACTAAGGAGACCAAAGTCCAAAACAGGGGTAGTGTGGTCTACCTCTGAAAAAGCAGTAAGAAGTTATTATGTCACTACTTCATTTCAATCTTAGTTTTTTTTTAACTATGCCAAAGCTAAAATACCATTATGAATTTCAAATGTGAGAAACATTAAGGATTCTAAGCTGTTTCTTATACTAAGGGTTTCTGCCTAGGAACAACAATTTTTTAAAGCGTTATGAACGAACAATCAGAAACTGAACTAGGATATTAAGGTGCATACTATAAGGAAAATACAAGACAATGCTGAAGCTTCAGAAAAATAAATTTAAGAAAACTGGAATCCTTGCTATTTTTCCCTTCTTGGGCACTTGTTACCATCCCCTTCCAAAAACAAATCAGTTGGGGAGTGGATTTGTAGAAACCTAATCAAAGCTTAGAAGGTATGACAGATTAAGAAACCCAGCTGAAACCTTTTCAGCCTCTAAACCATGAAGTAACTAACCATTTGTACTTGCCTTAGAATAGCAGTGTCATCCCAGCTCTGGATTACCTACCTGCTACTACAAAACAGAAAAAAAAAAAAAAAAAAAAAAAAACTTATTTAGGCCGCTGTTCATTTGGCTTTCTATTAAAACAACAGATCTATATCTGAATACATTATTGAAACTCTTTCTGTGAAGAACTGAAGAAGCTGATGGGGAAGAAGACTCGAGATGAGAATAGGCTCATTATTCAAAGCTCAGCATGGCTCAAGTATAGTAAACAACGAGGAGAACTATCCGAGATAAGGCTCCAGAGACAGTAGAGTCTGGATTTTATTCACTGTGAAAGAGGAAACCGACGAAAAGCCTGTGCAAGGCAGGAACATGATCCACTTTATATTCGAAGACACATTACTAGCTGCTTTAAATGCATTATTATATCATGTAGTTATCATATAAACCCTATAAAGCAAGTAATTTTTCACTATAGCCCCATTTTCAAAATGAAAACACGAAAGCACAGAGTGGTGAAGTAATATGCTGATTGCTCATTCTGCACCATCCCCAAGAGCCTCTATGATATGATATTCCTTTAACATGTCAAGCAGATTTCCATATTTTTTTTTCCTTTTCTTTTCTTTTTAGACACAGGGTCTCATTCTGTTGCCCAGGCAGGAGTGCAGTGGCAAGATCATAGTTCACTATAATCTCAAACTCTTGGAAACAAGGGATCCTCAGCCTTGCTCAGCCTCCCAAGTAGTAAGAACTATAGGTCTGTGCCACCAGTCCTGGCTAATTTTTTTTTTTTTTTTTTTTTTTTTTTGTAGAGAAGTCTCACTATGTTGCCAAGGCTAGTTTTGAATTCCTGGCCTCAAGCAATCCTCCCTCCTCAGCCATCCAAAGTGCTAGGATTACAGCTGTGAGCCACCACACCCAGCCTCCATAAGGTTTTTGTATCTGCTGTTCTTTGCCTAAAACACTCCTCCTTCAGGTTCACTCTCTCACTTCTTCCAGGTTTATTTGTTTAAATGCCGTTTTATCAAATAGATCTTCCCTGACCATCCTAGCTACAAATAGCAAAATAGCAACTTGCCTCCTCCCATCCTTTTATTCACCTTTTTACCAACTACTTTTCTCTCCAAGACACTTAACACCTGACATACACATGTGTTTGTCTATATCCCCAAATATAAGTACAGTATATTATATCAACAAATAGAAGTGCTCCATGATAAGTAGTTTGTTTTGTTCAGTGAGGTATTCCCAATACCTAGAAGAGTGCCTACCACAGTTGGTGCCTATCACAGTAGGTGCTCCTTAAACAATTAAGAATTGCGGACTGGCAGAGATGAGGAGCTAACTTTATCATCAAGCAAACAGATTCTTTACAGTATAATAAAGCAATAAAGGCATGAAGGCTTAATTCACTTCCCGGAAGACATAACAAAGGAGTATTAGGCTGAAGATCTTCCACCTCCAGAAACAATGTAAGTTCTCATCAATGAACTACATAAATGAACCCAACTATATACATAATAAATTGCCATCACTATTATTTTTATTAAATGTTACAGTACCATTGTATTAGTTTTTTCTCACACTGCTATAAAGAACTGCCCGAGACTGGGTGATTTATAAAGAAAAGAGTTTTAACTGACTCACAGTTCCACAGGGCTGAGGAGGTCTCAGGAAACTTACAATCATGGCTACGGGCAAAGGGGAAGCAAGGACCTTCTTCACATGGTGGCAGGAGAGAGAAGAGTGAGCAAGAACAGGGAAAATTGCCTTAAAAAACCATCAGAAGTGATTTTTTTTTTTTGAGACAGAGCCTCACTCTGTTGCCCAGGCTGGAGTGCAGTGGCCGGATCTCAGCTCACTGCAAACTCCGCCTCCCGGGTTTACGCCATTCTCCTGCCTCAGCCTCCCGAGTAGCTGGGACTACAGGCGCCCGCCACCTCGCCCGGCTAGTTTTTTGTATTTTTTAGTAGAGACGGGGTTTCACCGTGTTCGCCAGGATGGTCTCGATCTCCTGACCTCGTGATCCGCCCGCCTCGGCCTCCCAAAGTGCTGGGATCACAGGCGTGGGCCACTGCGCCCGGCCAGAAGTGATTTTTAAAGTCATTGTATCACCTTTTATCACTCAATTAGTATCATAAAACAAGCACAAAGAAAAACAAGTTGTGTTACTTAAGTGACACCATTCTCCTTTTCTTAGTTAGCTTCCAAGCAGATCAGCAATCTAAATGTGACTTTCAGTAATTCAATGGTAATAAAGTCTTCCCTCCATCATTCAAGTTAGGTACAACTAGGTTATAAAAAACTAGTCCCTTCAGACCAATTGCTTGTACATTTCTACAGGCACCTTTTTGGCAAACCCACATGGATTTTAAGAAACGGAGAATAATGAGAGAGAAAAATATTAATAAGATGTATCAAATTGTGACAATATGTGAAGAGTATTGTGTATACACAAACAGGAAACAATTGAAAGCCTTCAACATGGGTGGGTGGGGGGAGGGATAACTGAATTAACAGGCCATGTAGTAAAACTTAACAAATCCAGTAGTCTTGAAGGTACAGTAATTGTTCAGTTTTGAAGGTATAGTAATTGAGTACTGGGCACTAAAAAAAAAAAATTAACCAAAAGGCCGGGCGTGGTGGCTCACGCCTATAATCCCACCACTTTGGGGGGGTGAGGCAGGCGGATCACCAGGTCAGGAGATAGAGACCATCCTGGCTAACACGGTGAAACCCGTCTCTATTAAATATACAAAAAATTACCCAGGCAAGGTGGCGGGCGCCTGTAGTCCCAGCTACTTGGGAGGCTGAGGCAGGAGAATGGCGTGAATCCAGGAGGCGGAGCTTGCAGTGAGCCAAGATGGCGCCACTGCACTGCAGCCTGGACCACAAAGCAAGACCCCGCCTCAAAAAAAAAAAAAAAAAAAAGAAGAAGAAGAAGAAAAAAAGGCCAAAAAATACACAGAAACTGACAAATCTATTCCTTAAAATTTTTTTTTTCTAAACAAAAATTTTTTGTTGTGGACTGTATCTGAGGCACTATCTTCTCTAAGAAGAGAAAAAAAACCTGTGCTCCTTAAGCTGAAATAACATTCTAACTTCTCTGATATTCACCCCAATTAAACTAGGTGGTATCAGAAAATGAAAAGCACTTAATATATTTAAGAAAACACCACAGTGAAAAAAAATCACTATAAATTATCTATTTTAAGCAAAATTATTTGATGTTGCTTAAACATAGCAAAACTAGATTATTTCACTTTATATTTGTTAAAAATCATAAAATCATCTCCCTTCATCACACACTGAATCTACGAAGTAATTAATAATGAATACAATGAATGCTTATATGTATTATGATCATGGCAAATCTATAAAGGCTGAAAGGCTTGGGTTCAATGAAGTTAATATTGTATTATAAGATATTTTAAAATGTTATATCCACCTAGACACTATAGCAGTATTGGATTTTTGTTTTAACCTGTCCAGACCCATTTCCCCTTCCTCTGATAACATCCACCTTGATCTTCTTTTGGGAAAGGAACATCCCTCCTCCAACATATGCAATCTTGGTACTCCACGCTCTCCTAGCAAAAAGAGTGGACAAAAAAAACCGAGCCAGACCAATCAGTCTGTATCTGTCTCTCTCTCTCTCTCTCTGAGAAATGTGAATCATGAGCAGAGTGATCATGTGAATGAAAAACAATCACAAAAAAAACTATCCTAATGGGGGCTCCACAAAGATTGTTGCTTTCTGCTCTCTAGATCCCTAAAGCTGTTCAAATGTCTATTATTTCTAAAACTCCATTCTTCATCTTTGAAGAAAATGAGCTTATCATCCTAGTAAATCATTTAAGTTACCCAAAGCTTTCTCTTACTTGAAGCAAAAAACCCTTAATTGATATAGATACTATTTCAGACATTTGTAACTAAAATAGTCTACCTTTGAATAAGGAAATAAAATAAAAATTAACTTCAAAATATTTTTAAATGCATCTACAAAAGTGAAATCAATGTCAGACCTAGAATATTTTAAAACACCATATATCCTACCATAAGAAAAAAATACAATAGCATAGTATTCATTTATGTGTTTCTTGCTAGGTTTTTTAACTGCATTACATAAGACCTATCCTATAAGCATATCCAAGTCCAGGTTTTTTTTAAGTCCAGGTTTTGGTAATAATCATAGGAGAAAAAAATGTTTACTCAGAAATCTCTTGTTCAATTTTCATTTGGATCCTACTACTCAAGGTGCCTTCTCTGGAGCTCCTGCTTCATTTCTTCTTACCCACTATCAAACGAAGGATTTGTGGTAAACTACATGATTAGGACTAAGAAGAAAAACATTTTTGAAAATATCTATTTGAGCAGCTGGCTGATATTTCTATTTGTCTGACTGATCTTGCAATCCACTGAAGTCTTTATGAGGCAAATACAGGAGTAGACACAAACAAGTGATGACCAGCCCTCCGAAAGCACTTGACCACAATCAGTCTATATCAACAACTTAAAGGGGGGAAACTCAACCACTCAAATGAGACTATTACCCTCAAATCCACCTCACTACCTATCAATTATCCAAAATTCTAAGCTGTATTAAGTGCAAAGATTAGAAATGTCTTTCAAAGAAGAAATGTGATTTCAGTAGGAAAAAAAATACATCTATATTCCTACTATGGCCTGGGACTTACTATTCACCAAAACAAGTTAATTCCAGCGCATAACCAACATCCATCGTCATTTCCATTATGTGAGAAATGAGGCAAAATAAACAGAAGATAAAATCCTTATCTAGGAAAGCACACAATTTAATTGGAAAGACCAAAAATACACATGAAATAAAACACTCATATGCAATCAATATTATAATTGAATGTTACATTTTACCTTTTCTCCTAATATTTTTACTGTAAAGTGGTTTGAGAAGGGAAAAATACCTGAGTGCTATTTTGAAACCAAGAACTGTATTCATTAATGAGATTTTTAAAATGTCCATTTATATGTAGTTAGAAACAAAATTAAATGTATTTTTTATCTAACATTTTTCTTCAATTCAACAAGTTCCCAGTTAGCACACACTAGTTTGGCAACTGCCATTACAGTACCTCAAATGTTCCTGCAAAAGACTGCTTCAGGCAAGGATAGGAATGTTTCTGTTAAAGAATGGGAGAAGAAGGAAAAGAAACACAATTTTAAATTGAAAAGTGTTACAATTTCATTTCCTGTCAAGTATCAGACTTGATATTTAAACACTGGGCTTCTGGTACACACTTTTGTTGCTGCAATCCCAATTTACTGACCTTCTCAAAAATCATATACTATTGGCATCTAGAGTTGCTTACTACCAATAACGGGCTAAAGAAGAATACCAATTGCTGTCTAATTCCTTCTGACCAGCTGAAAGTACTTTGCTTCTTCCTTAGTATATACAATATCTGCATTGGAAAATAACAAGCAGAAAGTCCCTGGTGGTGGCAACATCTTGGAAAGCAGAAACTCACAAAAAGAAACAATGAAAAACAAAAATTAGCAACACATACACACAACCAATGAGGTCAAGAGAGTAAACTATGCGAAGTTTTTTTTACTCTTTCCGAGATGATGTTGGGTTGGAAGATTTACACTACCTTCAAAACGTACAAAAATAACCAAAATAATGTGGTACTAGCATACCACACATATATCAATAGAATAGAATAAGGAGTCTAGAAATGGATCCATAAACAGAGTCAATTAATTTTCAACAAAAGTGCCAAGGAAACCCATTGGGAAAAAGCAAATACTGTCAGTAAAAACTAGAGCAGCCTGGTTTTTATACTAAACAAAAATTAACTCAAAATGAATCACAAATGTAAATACAAAAGCCAACATTATAAAACTTCTAGAATAAAAATGGGAAAATAAAAATTTGTAGACAAAAAATTATTGATATGCAAAAAATACAAACCATGAAAGAAAATGCAGATATGCTAAATTTCAAAAAATTAAATTACTTCCCTTTAAAAAGTTTAATTTTAAAAAGGCAAGACATAAACTGTTAGAAAATATGCACAACACATATATTAGACAAATGACTCAGATTCTGACTATATAAAAAACCTTAAAATCAATAAGAAAACAATTTTTTAATGAATAAAAGATTTAAACAATTTATTAAAAAAATACAAATGGCTAATAAATCCAAGAAAAGATGCTTACTACCACGGTCACCAGTGAAATGCAAATGAAAAACCACAATGAGATACTACTACACAACCACTAGAATGTTAATTAAATTTTTGTAACTGAAAATGTAAGTGTTGATGAGAAGGGGAGCAACTGGAACTCTCATATATTGCTGGTGAGATGCAAAATGGTATGGCTATTCTTAAATATTTACCAAAGAAAAATGGAAACATGTCCACTTAAAAATTTGTACATGGAGGTTCATAGTAGCTTCATTTACAATAACTGAAAATTACAAACAAGTCAAATGTCTACCAAAAGGTGAATGGATAAACAAATTGGACATTCATTACAATACTGTAGTAATATTCCTATGCCATGGAATACTATTCCAAAATAAAAAGGAATAATATCAAAAATATGCAGGGCAAAATAAACCAGAAAAGAGTACACACTCTATGATTCCGTTCATATGAAATCCTAGAACAGACAAAAGCAATCCACAGTAACAGAACCTGAATCAGTCATTGTCTGACATAGAATAGGAAAGGGAAAAATTAAGTTCAAGGGGCACAAAAGAATTTTGGGGACTGATGGAAAGTTCTGTATCTAAATTGTGGTAGCAGTAACATGAGCGTATACATTTGTCAAAATGAATCGAACTATGTACTTAAAATGGGTTCATTTTATTCAGGTGTAAATTATACTTGAATAAAGTAGTTTGGGTTTTTTTAGCATTTTTTTAAGTGATATTGGTGGGGTAAGAGGTGGAAAGCAGGAAAGACTACAGAAGTAGAGAAAGGCAAAATGATGCTGTTTAAGTAGCAATATTTAAAATCAGAAAAAACGTTAAAAATCTAGCACAACTAGGCCAGGCGCAGTGGCTCACACCTGTAATCCTAGCACTTTGGGAGGCCGAGACGGGCAGATCACCTGAGGTCAAGAGTTAGAGACGTGCCTGGCCAACATGGTGAAACTAAAAATACCCAATACTAAATACTAAAAATACTAAATACTAAATACTAAAAATAACAACAACAACAAAAAATCTAGCACAACTAAAACTAAGAGTGTAACTGAGATAATTTGTTTAATTTTGCCTGTAAAATGGGAATAACTCACAGGATAGCTGTGAAAAATAGATGAGACAGTTAATCTTATCACTGTACTACTTAACATTATGTATGTTGGTAAATTACAGCAACACAATTCATATTAGTTGAATTTGTATCTACCCATGGTAAGTGTTAAGGTGAAGCAAAGAAAATAAGTAAAAGTTACATGGAATAAATCCTGAAAGAATTTCTAGAGGAAATTATCTTAAGATGCCACTTTTGAAAAGAGAAAAGGAAATGGGTTGAAAGGAAAGAGAGACCTACAGGTGGAGGGAATTGTACCGTGCAGAAGAACGGAGGTGGAAAAGAGCAAGTCATATGCAGGAGATGGCAAAATTAGCATGCCTGTGGCAGCAAATCCATATATGGGAGTATCAGAAAAAAAAAAAAAAAGAGTAATCTTCCCATCTGACGCAAGCATTCATTTAAATGTTACAGTAGGACCCAGAAATGCAACTTCCAGGGGATGCTATGATACACGATAAATATATTCAACCGTTTAAAACAGAGAAAAATAAAAAGTTCTATCTTTGTACTTAAAAAATGAGAACGCTTACAATTACCAGCTTCAGTCTCTTGGAGGTTAGCCACAGTTCTTCCCAAAAGAAAAAAATAATTATAATTATTAAAATATAATTACAGCTAAGCAACATATGGACTTGCTGCACAGCTGTCCCTGTGCTTCTGAAACTATGAAAGCCTTTACATTTTGCAAAGTCTGATTTCTATAAATGACTGGTATTTGGAAAATAAGATACAAGAAAATCTGCCCAAATAACTAATCAGCTACAACAAGAATTATTTCATAGCATACTACTTAAAAGGTATCAGAACACTAAAATTGTATTTCAACAGGCATAATGTGACCAAGACCAAGATTCCTGGGCATTTATAATTTTAAACTGTTTTTACATTTATACATTTAAACATTTAAACATGTTTAATTAAAGAATGCAGGGTTACCATTGTTATGATGTGCAAACTGACTTAAATCTTAAGATTTTGCATATACAACAGTGTTTCATACACAGAACAGAAAAGTATTATTTTCAATGTCTTATCTCTGGGAAGAGATAACTAAGATAATAGCTATCTTATAGTAATAACTTGAGCAAATTAAGTTCTCTGAATGAGAGAAATGTACAGAAATGTACAATGAGAGAGATTCACGATGAGAAATAAAATATTAAAGGACAACAGGCCAGGTGCGGTGGCTCACGCCTGTAATTCCAACACTTTGGGAGGCTGAGGCATGTGGATAACTTAAGGTCAGGAGTTTAAGACCAGCCTGGTCAACATGGTAAAACCCCATCTCCACTGAAAACAGAAAAATTAGCTGGGCATGGTGGCGGGCACCTGTAGTCCCAGCTACTCGGGAGGCTGAGGCAGGAGAATCACTTGGTCCCAGGAAGTGGAGGTTGCAGTGAGCTGAGATCGTGCCACTGCACTCCAGCCTCGGCAACAGAGCAAGACTCCGTCTCTAAAAAATAAATAAATAAAATTAAATAAATAAGGGACAATAATACTGACCTTTAAACGCAGCAGCAGCAATGGAGTTTGCTGAGGACAACAAAGCTACAGAATCAAATCAATTTAAGTCTCTTTATTGAGAAAGGCTGTTATATAGTGACAGTCAGCTAACTAACAAGGTTTTATCTGCTCCATCTACATTAAGGCCATACCAATTAGAGACCCTGACTCAGAGTAGAGAATGTAGAGGCTAAAGAACAACCTTAATGACTTTTGCTTTTTGAACCCATATATTATACATGAATGTAGTCACTAAAATATTTACAAACACATAAAAATGTGATGTTATATTGTTCAGAATCATGAACAATTTTCCTTTTCATGATAGTATTTTATACTATTAAATACTTTTTAAACCACTAACTATATATTCACTTTTTAAAAGTGTGTATTTGTTCCTATTTTAAGAAACACAAATTGGAAAAAACTTCTTAATAATAAGATTAGCAATAAAACACTAGTCAAGACCTGTCACTAACTTTTGTTTTTTTTTTGTTGAAAGGAGATTTTAGGAATGTGACACACCTATAGATTATTATTTTTAAATGAGGATTATGAAATATTTTAAATCAAACACCTATAACAATGATTAACGGGATGACAGGCAACATGAAAGCAAGCCCTTTAAGTATAGTTCAAAGGCTTTATCATTGTAAATAAACTTATTTAAAGGTAAGAAGTTTGTCTATGGGACATCTATATTATTCAGAACTTTGAGGCCCAGTGCAGTGGCTCACGCCTGTAATCCCAGCACTTTGGGAGGCCAAGGTGGGCAGATCACTAGAGGTCAGGAGTTTGAGACCAGCCTGGCCAACATGGTAAAACCCTATCTCTACTAAAAATACAAACGTTAGCCGGCTGTGGTGGCACATGTCTGTAGTCCCAGCTACTCGGGAGGCTGAGGCAGGAGGCTGAACCTGGGAGGCAGAGGCTGTAGTGAGCCAAGATCACACCACTGCACTCCAGCCTGGGTGACACACTGAGACTCCATCTCAAAAAAAAGGAAAAAAAGAAAAAAGATTAGAACTTTGAGGATGAAGTCCAAAATTTAAAGGAATAAAAAAGGAATGAGAAGTCCTAAGAGCCTACTATTAAATAACTGGGTAAGTATCCTGACTCTCTTACTGAGGGTAGGAATTATATTTTGAACCACCTACCTTAGAACCATGCCACCCAACAGCCACACAGAGAGAAAAAAAAGACAGATACCAATTTTTTAAAAAGTAAATTTAAATTAAAGCTCTGCCTAGGGAAGTCACTGTTGGAGTCATTCATTTTCCCAATATTCTTCTTTACACTTGTGTCTCTGCTTTAATAAAACCCTATGCAGAAAAAATAAGAAAAAATTTTTAAGTGTTTAAGCAAAAAGTCAAAAAGGGCAAAGAAATTTAAACATACGTAAAGGTAACAAGAAAATATTAGAAAAATAAATGCCGAAGTTTAAGAATAAGAGTGTATAAAATGTCAGTGTACTAAGAAGACTATGGACAAAGACAAAAACAGATAAAAATAAAAGGATATACAAATGAAAAACTAAAAGGAAATAACATCAGCAACTTAAGACACTGAAAGCAAGAAAACAAAAGCCATCTTTCAATCAACATAATATTAATAATGCAGCAATGCTAATTCAAAAAATCAACACCTTTACCCAAAAACTCTTCAAAGACTGCTTTTCCCTCCTAAGTTTTCTCAAGAAAACTTTACTTAGCAAATAATCTCACAATAAAAAGCCAAAGAGTGAAGAGCACAGCTCCTGGTCTCATACCAATGGCTACTATCCCTAGTGCTGCGGCTTTTCTACAACACTTATGCAAGAAGATAGCACAATCCCTCAAAGAATGCTGAGCAGGCCATAAGTCCCATTTGTCTTAACTTCCCATGAGCAGTCAATGGGTACAACCAAACATAGACCCATACACATCCCACATCCCCTAAAAAAGTAGTCTGGATTTTCAGTCAGAAAACAATCAGCTTCAAGGAAGCTTCTTTTTTTAGGTCATTGTTATCTTAAAAGCAGCAAGCATGCCTGCTGAGTATACCAGTAAATAAGAAATCATCTTTTTGAATCTTGTTTCTAACATCCTTCCTCCCCCGATCATTGTGTTTTTAACTTGGCAAAGCTTACCCCTTAAGTGTTCACAGCTAGGTTGAGATCATTACTCTTCATATAAAATTCTAGAAAACCTCTGCCCTTTGAAATCCTGGTATTCCTTAACAGCATTTTAGAGCTATCAAGACACTTCAAGTCAACCTCTCAATAAACATAAATTTTAGAGATCACGAAATGAACACAGAGGGGTTAAGTGACTACTTGTCCAAGATCCCTGGGCAAGAGACCAGAACCAAGGTCTCTTGAGTCTAATGTTCTAAGAATAAAATACACACAATCAATGGGAGGAATTATTAGGAATCTGACTTTTAGATTTAAGATGTATTGATTGGTAGAAAAACTGCAATACAGCATTACAATAGAGTAACAGTTCTGTTTTAAAAAAAATATAGTCTCTGTGTGTGTGTGTGTGTGTGTGTGTGTGTGTGTGTATGTATGTGTGCGTGCGCGCGCACAGAGAGAGAAATCTAGAAGAATAACACCAAACTGCTAACAAAGTGGGCTATTTCAGACATAAAGTGGTGGCAACAGAAGCCAACTTAATGAGTTTTTATAGTTGCTAGAATTTATATTGAGCACACATTGATATAATAATTGTATTTTTCTTTAAAAAAAAAAAAAAAAAAAAAACTTAAGGCAAGCAAACACATTTCACACAGAAAATTATCCCAAAATGGCTTAAGTGTCTCTCTCTCTCTCACACACACACATGCACACAACTCCAAATATATTATTTAGTAAATGAGATTAACCTTGAAATTACTTTTCACATCAAATGTGGTCTTCCCTTAAGAAGAACAAAACCTTAACATGTTAGAATTCTTCTAACAAGTTAATTAAGAAAAGTAAGTCTGAGTTATGAAATGCATTTAAAAACATTTTTCCTTTAGATACATAATAGTAACAGAAAAAAAAACAGCATAGCAAATAATCTCAGGGTAGACCAAAGAGTAAAGAGCACAGCTCCTGATCTTTCATACCAACGGCTACTATCCCTAGTGCCCCAGCTTCTCTCAAGACACATAACGCAAGAAGATGGCACAATTCCTTACACCATAATAGTAATTCTACAGTAGCAATAGAAAGTATTTGTAATAGATATTTGCAATTTAAAAATTATTTTGATGTGGTCAGTCGCAGTGGCTCATGTCTGTAATCCCAGCACTTTAGGAGGCCAAGGCAGGTGGATCATATGAGGCCAGGAGTTTGAGACCAACCTGGTCAATATTGTGAACCTCATCTCCAATAAAAACACAAAAATTTGCTGGGTGTGGTGGTGCACATGTGTAATCCAGGCTACTCAAGAGGCTGAGGCACGAGAATCGCTTGAACCCAGGAGGCAGAGGATGCAGTGAGTCGACATTGTGCCACTGCACTCCAGCCTGGGTGACACAGAGCAAGACTGTCTCAAAAAATAATAATAATAAACAAAAATTATTTAGATGTAAATGCATACTGCTTCAACAGTTTTTATCACATTAAAAATAGGGCATAGGCCAGTTGAGGTGGCTCACACCTGTAATCCCAGCACTTTGGGAGGTAGAGGCAGGCAGGTCACCTGAAGTCAGGAGTTCAAGACAAACCTGGCCAACATGGCGAAACCCTGTCTCTACTAAAAATACAAAAATTAGCCAGGCTTGGCGGCAAGTGCCTGTAATCCCAGCTATTAGAGAGGCTGAGGCAGGGAGAATTGTTTGAACCCGGGAGGCAGAGGTTGCAGTGAGCTGAGATCATGCCACTGCACTCTAGCCTGGGCGACATGGCAAGACTCTGTCTCAAAAAATAAAAAAAAATAAAAATAGGCCAGGCACGGTGGCTCACACCTATAATATCCCAGCACTTTGGGAGGCCGAGGCGGGCAGATCACCTGAGGTCGGGAGTTCAAGACCTGCCTGGCCAACATGGAGAAACCCCGTCTCTACTAAAAATACAAAATTAGCCAGGCTTAGTGGCACATGCCTGTAATCCCAGCTACACGGGAGGCTGAGGCAGGAGAATCGCTTGAACCCAGGAGGCAGAGGTTGTGGTGAGCCGAGATCATGCCATTGCACTCCAGCGTGGGCAACAAGAGCAAAACTCCATCTCAAAAAATAAAAATAAACATAAAAAAAAAAGCATAATGCTTACTTCGCCACTCCCTCCCTTTAAAGACTCTCCTGAACTTTTAGTTCTTCTGTCTCTTTAACCAATTCTTTGACTCTTTCACTAGCTCCCCCTCTATCTCAGGGTTTCATTCTAGTAGAGATGCTTCTCTTCCTCACACTCTCCACTACCACCTTCAGTGCAGGTACTGTCCACATCACCAGTCTAGAACTTTCTCTTGCATTCAAAAACCATATACTTAATGATCTACAGCAGAGTTTTAAAAACTTTAGGATGCATCACAATCATCTAGAGGGCTTGTTCCAAAACAGATTTCTGAGACCCACCCCCAAAGTGTCTGATTCTATAGGTCTGGGGTAGAGTCCAATAATCTGCATTTCTAGTAAGTTCCCAAGTGATGTACTTTTAGAACCACTGGCCTACAGGATTCTCCCCTTGGATGAATCATAGATACACTGTCTCCCAGCATCTACCCTCATCACCCTCCAAACCACTATTCACTTAGCATCCAGAGAGGTCAATCCAAACCTGACCATTTCATTCCTTTGTTTAAAATCCCCTAATAGTTTTCAAGAGATTTGAAGACAAAAAGCAAAATCTTTAACATGGTCTCAGGCCTCACATGATCCAGTCCCTACCTCCTATACCACAATGTTATCTTTCTCATATTTTTTAAAACACTCCAGTCACAGTGAACTCTTTCAGTTCCTAGCAAAGGCCAATTTCCTTGATCTTCTAAAATCTTTAAACAAGATGTTCTGTGAGAAATATTCTTTTCTCCCTCAGATCATCTTCTTTGGCTCCCCTCCCCCACTAGGTCAGCACATTTTTATATTGCCCTATATTTCTTCCTCTCAGCATTTCCCACAATGGGAATTACATAGTGAATTGTGCAATTAGGAGTTTACTGTCGATTTTCTACCACTCTCCACACAAACGCTCGAAGAGGTCAGCGAGCACATATGCCAAGCTCCTACTGAATTTTCAGCCACTTACACAGTAACTTGCACTGAAATCTATTGAATTAATGGTCTTGTAACATTAAATTATTCTGGTACCTCAAAGGGGAAAGTATTATTAAAAAGGTCCTAGAGGCATTTTTCAGTGTCCTTTAATTTTTACAAATGAGGACACTCCATTAAAGTCCACCATTTGGGAGTTAAACAAGAAAAATAATACCTTCAAAATAGAAAATGAAATCTCCCTATCACAAGCTCCTCTGAAACAAGATATATAAATATGTTATATATATATACAATATATATATATATTTCTTCCTCTCGGCACTTCCCTCAATGGTAATTACATAGTGAAATGTGCAATTAGGAGTTTACTGTCGATTTTCTACCACTCCCCATACAAGTTTATTACCTACACCAGGTATAGCACTGATATCCAAAAGCTACTCAGTCACATACAATGCTAAGATAATTTTTGCAAAAAAATTTAACTTAGATATAAGCCTGCATCAAAGAATGCACTCCAAAGGGGTAGCTGCCTGGAATTAAACCTAGCCCTGGATAACCACAAACTACATAATAACTATTAATACAACTAATAATTAAATAAGCTAAGATAATTATTTGCAAAAAGTTTAACTTACATGTAAGTCTGCATCAAAGAGTATACTCTGATAGGGTAGCTGCCCAGAATTAAACCTAGCCAGGGATAACCACAAATTACATAATAAATATTCATATAAACCAGAATTAAATTATTATTCAAATCTATGTAAATATTGTTCTATAGATTTTGTTCTTCTTTAAAATACGAAGAATAATTCATTCACCGACACTTTACAGCACAGTCCCAAATCACAGTAGCACCAACACGTGGGAAACAGAACAGGTGTAACACTCAGGATATAACCTTAATATAGCAGAATTAACATACAAATAAAGGTCATCTCCATTCAGAGTAGTCACTTTCAGAGACTAGTTTCAAGTTGCCATCCCACAAAACAATTTTGGAACTCCTCTTTTTCTAACCACTTTCTTAGCTACCTTATAAAAGATAAAAGAAGAAAAAGTTTCATCCCTTTGGTCACTGCTTATTTTACTAAAAATGGCCTTCTTCATTTTGATCCTTAATTGTATGTGTGAGACTTGGTTCAAAAAGACTTGCCACCTTTTCCAAATACCAAATACCAAATCCATTCTCAAAAGATGTAATTTGTCACCACAGAACGTAGGTTAAAAGAAAGAGGTGAAAGACAGTAAAGAAATGTCAAAAGCATTATTCCAAAAGTGTTTCTTGAACAATAGTGATATTATTGAAATAAGATAACTTTGAAAACACTGACCATCTCTTAGACACATAAGTTCTAGAATAATATTGTAAAACTGGTCATATTTCTACTTTGGCACAACTCATAGACATGCCTGATACCTGACTTCTGATTTTCCTGAATGACAGACACTATAAAGCAAAAGCACATTTATTATAGACTTCAGATTAAGAAATGTAACAAATTTTAAGAATAAGATCTGATGGTCTAATATAAACAACATGGCTTGGGTGGCAGTATGTTATACTAAAAAGAACATATAGCTATAGAGTGAAATAGGTGACGGTATAACTTCTCACTTAGCTCCTTAGTAGCAACATGACTGAACATGTTACTTAAACACTGAGTCTAAAAAAAAAACAAGAATAATTCCATCTGTAAAACAGTTAGAATACCACCTATTTATTTCAGAGCTATTATAAGTATTACATAATATACTACCTGATTGGAATTTTAGCCTCTCAAAAGAACCTAAAAGGCCATTGGTTCCTAACTCTCCATTTTACTAGGACCCAGAGAGAGTAAGTGGTTTGCCAAGGTTATATAGTTACTTACTAGGAAAGATAATACTTCTTGCAGATTTATTTTCTCAGTGCATCTGTTCTCTAAATCAGTCAGTGCTTGTGATACTAGGTCGCATTGTGACAAGGGTGTCTCCAAGAGTAACTCAAGGCCTCTTAAGGATAATGCTTGCAAATATGATACTGGCAACCATATATTAATAATTTAGTCCTATATACTAAATGTCTGTTTTTAAAGTTAGATATTTTCAGTTACAGCTAAAACTACCCTGATTCTATGTAGATTTTGACTGTTTTCTTAAAAGGTTATTTTCTAAGAAAAATATGAACACTGTTGTGATTTAAGATACTAGAAAAAATGAATGAATTTCTCATTTATTAAGCATGATATCTGGTTATAATAAACCAGAAGGGTTTGCCCAGTTTTCTACAAGTAAAAAATCATCCCCATACTTAAGCTGATGGTTCATTACTAAGGATCAAAGCTTGAAATGCAAGATCTAAAGTTAATTCAAGACAGTCTCAAAGAATTTTATTACTGATATTCAATCCCAAAAGCAATTTCTTCATATTTCAATACAGACTCAAAATGGCTATCTTGGGCACAAAACAAAAATGAGTATCTGAGTGCCTAACCCTGGTCTAGATGCTTCTGGGTTTTGAATTCTAAGTATAAATTACCACAACCAGAAGAGTCATCATCTCTAATTTACAACGTAAGTAACCAAGACGCTTAATTACACTTTTCTGTGCCATTCAAACAGGAACTGTGAAAACCAACATAATTTGTGAATTAAGAATAACTACCAAAAAATGAGAAACTATGGAGCTAACTCTTATATGGAAGGCCTGTTCCTAAAAGACTCTGATCAACATGACAAGGAAAAAATTCTCAGTGAATATTTTCAAAAACTTAGAGTTGACCCTTGAATGACAAGAGTTTGAACTGCATGGGTCCACTTATACACAGATTTTTTTCAGCCAAACAAGGATTAAAAACACTGGATTCGTTAAGATGTTAAAACCACATACGTAGAGAGCTGACGTTTACAATACACAGGTTCCGCAGAGCCAACAATGGGACTTCTACGCACGGATTTTGTGTTATGTGGGGGGTCCTGGAACCAATTCCCTGCTTATAGCAAGAAACATCTATATTTTCTGCATAATCAAAATGTCAAGAAAATGCTAATTTCTACTATTTACTATTAACCTCTATTAATGAATTACGAAGAAGCTCCTCCAAAATAACCAAATAAACAAGATCTTGCTAGTTAAAATGCATGTTAAATTTATGTTAAACAATCAACCTCTTAAACGGATCTCTGGTTTTACAGAGAAATCTTCCCTCGGTAATGACAGGGTATTTTTTTAAATTCCTACAACCTAATCATAAATTCTTGGGAAAATAATGAGAGCCAATTTTAAAATATTCAAAGTATTATCTATATAATGCTGAAGATTCTATTTTCTAGCAGCATTATTAAGGTATCACTGACATATAAAAAATTACATATTTAAGGTATACAATCTGATGTTTGAAAATTCTATTTAAAATTTCAGGGATAGCAAAAAAAGTGATCAAAATTATAAACACAATAGAAGGAATAAAGGATTCCATCAGTCAAGAAGAAATTAATCATGACAACTGATATCTGAGAGGGAAAATGCTTAGAATACCTGCAAAAAATAAAGCATGAGATATATAACCACTTCATTCTAAAAGTTTCTTGATCTAAAATCAAAAGTTAGTTTCACAGAATATAGAGAAAGGTAACAAAATTATCAGTAATCAGTCCACTACATTAGAACATATTTAAAACTTTGATTTCCTGGACAATGAGCAAATTAAAAAAAAAAAACAAAACTGTAAAGGGGCCAATTATTTTCTAAGCTACTTTAAATTTCAAACAAGTACAGTATTTACTATGAAAGTTCTATAATACCTTATATAATCAGGCCAAATTTGGGGATTTAAGCCTTCCAAACCACAATCCCTCTGACTGGATTTTCAACTTCAAAGTAGTCAGCATTTTTAAATCTGGCGTGTAAAAACTTCTGATTGCAGGAGAATTATAACTCCAATTACAAAAGACACACATTCCAATAGTCAAAACCATAGCTGCAGAAGAAAGAACTTCAAAATCTTATGAGAGAAGAACTGAACAAGATTAAACAAGATTAAGAGCAGAATTAAACAAGATTTGCATTCTGCCAATGCAGAAATATCACAGAAGAGAGGGAAATGAGATGAATATATTTAAATTTATTTACCCAGGTTAATTTACAATAGTATTCTAAGCTCAATCAATATGGAGTCTGAAGATTATGAAAAGGAGTCTGGGAAAAGAAGTAAAAGACAAGTTTAAAACAATGCTAGGAACAAAAAAACAAAAAATACAAAACAATAAAAAATAATAAAACAATGCTAGCAAATTTTTATAAGTAGAAAATGAAAGGAACAAATGAGCATTAAGGCTTCCAATGAACTTGCTAGGCAATCTAAACTCAACATTTAAAGTACCAAAGATAACACAGAAGAGAAGGAAAAGCAATGGAGGAAAAAATATCAACTACTGAACCAAAGCAGCTATCACACGTGAGGCAGAGAAGTAAATGAAAAAGAGTAACACCTCACCCATCTAGATACACTCGAGAAACAGAACAAAAGGCTTCTAAATAATCAAGATGCCACAAGGGTCAGGTGTTTAAAGCTAAAATGCCATTCCCTGCAGCAAAATCCCTATTTTACACACAATTCTAAACAGTCTCATTCAGTTTCCAAGTAGCAAACAAGAAATGGCAAGATAATCATAACAACATGCAAGTTGGGGTAGAGGACAATGAAAGGGGAAACAGAAAAACTATGAAGCGAGCAAGAATTCAGAGTTCAAGTTTTAGGACCAAGTGGCATAAAGGCACAAATAACTATACAAATCAATAGCGAAGGGACATAAGTGTATTTTAACACTGTATCATGATCATCATAATTTCTATGAATAAATCTGCATTAACAAAAAAATAGCTCAATACGCTCTGTTTCTTCTGTTTATGAAGCTAGAAGACTTCTAATAAAAGATGGGGCGCTAAATATAAACTTTCCCTCCAGTTACTCCAGATATGCCACTGAAATAAAAACAACTCATAAAAGAAAGAAAATTGTAAGAGTAAAGAAATTAAAATTGAGGCTAGAAAGAAAATCCAACAAATTTCTGAGAAATTAAAGTATATGAGGTTGATAGAAATAACAAGCAGAAAAAGTCACAGCCTCATCATACCCTTTAAGAGTGACACGGAAAGGATGGGAACCAACACGTCTGACAAGATCCCCAGGAAAGCATGATTATAATGTAAATGGTACAGCAGAGGGTGGAAATAAATAGTAGGGTTAAAAATAAGAGAACTGAGTATTACTTAGGACTAACTATAAGGGACAGCTATATCTCCCATCCCCTATTTCCAAGCTACATCTAAACAACTGACATTTTACCTCCAGGCAAAAAAACAAGTCAGCTTTTCCCTAAATAAAGTGAACCACTATCTAGGGAAAGCTAAGTAGAGGTGTGGCACAGAGTAAACACATCTCATCCATCATTTAAAGGGCCCATACATAGCCTAGCAGCTAGCTCCTCTCTCTTTTACCCTAAAACAATCTGCCAAAAGACAGATCCTACTCTACTACCTTGCCCCACAAAGTGCTCTGGCCAGAATTCCTACTCAAAGGAAAAAAAAATCTAATAGGGAAAACAGTCCAAGGAACAGGGGAGGGAGGGTGACCAGGAACCTAGTCTGTCTTTCTTAACCATGAATGGACAACCAAGAATTATCAGGCATATAAGTAAAACTGAGCATGAAAAAAGAATGATTACAAAAACAAACATAAAAACTGACCGGAGGAGAAAAGGAGATAAATTATAGACACAAGGAGACACAAGGTATCTTTAAAAAAATCTAATTTACACATTTTAAGACTCAAGATGATAACACAACATAATGTAAAAATGGTAGGAAAAGAAAAAGAGAACAAAACTTACAGATTACCCCCAGGAAAATCAGCCAAAATACTAAAGGGGAAAAAAATTCCCCTGAACACAGAACAAAGAGAAACACAAAATATAAAAGATGAGACAAGGAAGATCAAGACAGAAAGCAACTGCCCACTGAAAAGCAAAAAAGAAGATGAAGTGAGGACATTTTTAAAGACAGAGAAGAGAATTTCCAGGAATTGGAAAAATAATCTGATTCAGACTGTATCTACATAAACAGCCGAACAAAACAAAAATGACCTATACACCTCATTATGACTTTGTAGAAGACACAAAAGAACGGATTCTAAAAGCTTTCAGACAGAATAAAGAGCAAATCACCTTAAAGGGACAGTGAATCAGACTGATACACGACTACTTTTTTTTTTTTTTTTTTTTTTTTTGAGACGGTGTCTCACCCAGGCTGGAGTGCAGTAGTTCCATCTCAGCTCACTGTAACCTCCATCTCCCAGGTTCAAGTGATTCTCCTGCCTCAGCCTCCTGAGCAGCTGGGATTACAGGCGCCCACCACCATGCCCAGCTAATTTTTAGTAGACATAGGGTTTCACTATGTTGGCCAGGCTGGTCCCAAACTCTTGACCTCATGATCCACCCGCCTCGGCCTCCCAAAGTGCTGGGATTACAGGCGTTGATATATGACTTCTAATCACCATCCCTACATGCTAGAAGACATCAGAGCAATGCTTTCAGGGTTCTAAAGGAAAATTATTTCTAACTAACAATACTGCACCCAGCCAAATTATCAATCATTTGTGAGAATAGAATGAAGACTTTTTTACACAGAATTCGGAAAGTTTGCCTCTCATACATACTTCTTTTTCAAAGAGTTACTTGAAGATGTACTCCAACAAACCAATCAAGCAGATGCAAAAAAAGGAAAAAAAAATGTGTAACAGAATGGATCCAACTCAAGAGTAAGGAGAAAGGAAGTTACAAGAAGAGACCTAAAAGAGTCCAAATGGAGGCAGAGTTACAGACAACTACAGATAAATAAAGGATGCAGCACAAAAGGTAGTATGCTGAAGAGTTGGGGTATGGGGGAGCTGGGGTGTAGGGGAGGCTATGATCGAGGCATATAGTACAAGAAAAGAGGGTAATTTAAGACACTAAGAAAAACAGGAAGTCCTATTCAAAAATATTTTAAAGTCCAAAGTTAGATTTTGGTCATACCTAACTTTTTTTAAAAAAAAAAAAATTTTTTTTAATTCGATGGTCAGAATTGATAAAATAAGTAAAATCTACTTATCGTCTATATTATCAACATGTTTCTTCTGGCAGCCCAGGGACAGAAAAGAAATCATAATCTAAGCACATTATCTGGCTCAGCATTAAATAATACTTACACAGTCATAATATCAACAGTTTTTATTGGTTTTCATAATTTAGAGACAACCTGTGGACATGACAGCTGAAATAACAGGGGAAAAAACATGTATTTGTCTAGGCCAAGGGTGTCCAATCATTTGACTTCCCTGGACCACACTGGAAGAAGAATTGTCTTGGAGCACCCATAAAATACACTAACACTAACAATAGCTGATGCGCTTTAAAAAACAAAAAAATCTCATTATGCTTTAAGAAAGTTTATGAATTTGTGTTGGGCCACATTCAAAATTGTCCTGGGCTGCATGCAGCTCACCAGTCAGGGACTGGTCAGGCTTAGTCTAGCCAATAAAAAGTACAGCTACCAGTTTAGAAGAAATAATAATAAGGTAATACATGGAAAATTCAAGTAATTTCTAAAGCTGATAAAGAGAAAGGTGAATCAACATTAAGGCTAGGCACTAGGGTTCATGCCTGTAATCCCAACATTTTGGGAGGCAGGAGTTCAAATTCAGTGCATGCAAAATAGCGAAACCCTGTCTGTACAAAAAAATAAAGTAGCCAGCCACAGTGGCACACACCTGTAGTCCTAGCTACTGGGGAAGGTGAGGCAGGAGGATCCCTTCAGCTCAGAAATTCTGCACTCCAGCCCGGGTGACAAGAGGAGAGTGTCGCTCAAAAAATAATACAAACATATATACATATACAATATATCAAGAGAGAGAGGAAAACACACACACACTAGAAACTAGGATGTTTTATAAAAACAACATAGCTCCCTTTATTGGATATACAGAAATGAACCGCTCCCCATGAACCTTACCTATCCCCTAAAAGGGGAAAAAGTTCTTTAATTAAGGATAATAGGCCGGGCGCGGTGGCTCAAGCCTGTAATCCCAGCACTTTGGGAAGCCGAGACGGGTGGATCACGAGGTCAGGAGATCGAGACCATCCTGGCTAACACGGTGAAACCCTGTCTCTACTAAAAATACAAAAACTAGCCGGGCGAGGTGGCGGGTGCCTATAATCCCAGCTACTCGGGAGGCTGACGCAGGAGAATGGCGTAAACCTGGGAGGCGGAGCTTGCAGTGAGCTGAGATCCAGCCACTGCACTCCAGTCCGGGCGACAGAGCAAGACCCCGCCTCAAAAAAAAAAAAAAAAAAAAAAAAAAGATAATAGTTTCTTTCCATTTAAAATCATTTCTTTCAGAAACATTCAATCTTTAAAGCAGTAGTTCTCTACTGAGGGTGCCCTTGCCCCCAGGGAACATCTGGTAATATCTTGAAACATTTTTAATTGTCACAATTAAGAGAGATGGCACTAGCATCTAGTAGAGCCAGGGATGTTGCTATACATTCTACAAAGGACAGGAACTCACAACAAAGAATTATCCAGCCCAAAATATCAACAGAGTCAAGTTAAGAAACCCTACTTTAAGAAAACTCTTCCGACTTGTATAGATTTTCTCTGTTCTTCATTCTTATCATGGTGACTGGGCATAAGATAAAGCTTTCATGGACACTAAAGTATTACGATTAGTCTAAATACACACCCATAGATTGCCCTGGGGATCCTCACAGGCCTCTAAGGTTTGAATATCGGCCCTCACTGAGTCACAATGGCACACGCTGATGAATATGTTGGAGAAGTATCCAGAGGATCTCCTAACTTGGCCCCATCCACCTCAGCTCTTGCTGGTACGGATATTATTACAGTCTCGACTACCTCCTCTATCCAGGTCCCTGGCTTATACTTAAGGCAACACTAACTGCTTAACAAATAAACCCCAGATTTTCACACAATTAAAATTTTTCATTAATATTACAATCCATTGTGGGTGTTCCTGTTTGGTACACAACTTTCTTTCACATGGTCAATTTAGGGACTGTAGATCTTTTCAATCTTATGGCTTCACCATCCCTTAAGAGTCTAAGCCTCTGCATCTGGCCCTTGAATTAGAAAAGAGAAAGTGAAGAAAGAATACCTATTTTTTCTGCCACTTCAACCCAGAAGTGACAACAAATTTATTTCTATTCACATTCCACCGGTGAAAAACAGTCGTGGCAGGCACAGTGGCTCACACCTGTAATGCCAGCACTTTGGGAGGCTGCGGCGGGCAGATCGCTTGAACTCAGGAGTTTGAGACCAGCCTGGGCAACATGGTGAAACTCCATCTCTACCAAAAATACAAAAAATTAGCCAGGCACGGTGGCGCATCCCTGTAGTCCCAGCTACTCGGAAGGCTAAGGCACAAGAATCACTTGAGCCCAGGAGGCGGAGGTTGCAATGAGCCAAGATCCTGCTACTGCACTCCGGCCTAAGCAACAGAGTGATACTCCATCTCAAAAAAAAGAAAAAAAAAAAATAGTTGCAAGCACAATTTTTGGTGGGCAATGAAATGAATCTGCCCTTCCCACAACCTCTGTCTACTACATGGTCCCTCCCTCACAATAGCAGCCTCATGACAAGTTTGCTGGCTCTCACTCTACTAACTTCTATTTCCTTCACTAGGCATATGTGAGAACATCCAGGTCCCTTTCAGACCATGTAAGAACCATGGAAAACTCACAAGAGTACTACCTCTGGCCCCCTCTCTGCTTAAATACACCATTTTCTTCCCTTTTGGCCACCCCAAGTTAGCATAGGGCCAGGGCAATAGGCTAGTAAGTGGCTGTACCAGTTGTGAACTTTGGCAGTCTGGCTCCAGGGTTCGTGCTATTCTGCCTCTCCAGATTTCTAAAATAGGTGATAAGACAGCACACTTCCATTACTACCAATGGATATTTGTAAAGCACCTACATCTTGCAAAACAGCCTAGGAACTATTACAAACTCCACACTATGATGCACAGCACTGCTTTTCTTTACTTCCAAATTGCTGATCTTACAAGTTATTACAATCATAACAATGTGCAAAATTACACACTAAGCAAAATTAGTCTCCAGAAGTCCCTCATCCTACTCTCCACTTGAACAATGTACCTGTGCCCTCACATCCAAGGCATCCCACCTCATTACTTCTCTCTCTCCAGATCTACCATACTTTCATCCCATCAAAATATACCAACACAGATTCCATAATTTCCACATGGGCCCCAGCCTTCCCTGTAAAAAATTATGTAATCTGACAAACTCTTCCTATTAATATGTAGGCATTTGGCAGCCAAAAAGCAAAAATTATCTTACCAGTGGTCATCTCAACAGGATAAATTTCAACTATACAGATCTATGTCCCTCAAATATCACTAAATAGGCCTGGCATGGCAGCTCACACCTATAATCCCAAGCACTTTGGGAGACCAAGGTGGGAGAATCATTTGAGGTCAGGAGTAAGACCCTGTTTCTACCAAAAAAAAAAAAAAAAAAAAAAAAAAAACCTTAGAAATTAGCCATATGTGATGGTGTTCGCCTGTAGTCCCTGCTACTTGGGAGGCAGAGACAGGAGGATCACTTGAGCCTGGGAGATCGAGGCTGCAGTCAGCCACGGTAGTGTCACTGCACTCCAGCCTAGGTGACAGCTCAAGACCCTGTATCAAAAAAAAAAAAAAAAAAAAAAAAAAAAAAAAGGCCAGACGCGGTGGCTCATGCCTATAATCGCAACACAACACTTTGGGAGGACGAGACAGGTGGATCACTTTACGTCAGGAGTTCGAGAACAGCCTGGTCAACATGGTGAAACACCATCTCTACTAAAAATACAAAAAATTAGCCAGGCATGGTGGCAAGCACCTGTAATCCCAGCTACTCAGGAGGCTCAGGCATGAGAATCGCTTGAAACCAGAAGGCAGAGGTTGCAGTGAGCCGTGATCACACCACTGCACTCCAGCCTGTGTGACAGAGTGAGGCTCTGTCTCAAAAAAAAAAAAAAAAAACACTAAAAAAAATGCACACCAATTCTGTGAATAAGCCTTTTTCTTTAAAACAATTTTTTAATTATAACAACACCAATTCTGTGAATCAGCCTTATTCTTTAAAATAATTTTTTAATTATAACAACTTAGCCTTAAATATTGTTATGTTATTTTATTTCCAGTTACTCTGAAATTCCCCACTAAGAAAATGACAACTACATAAATAATAAAATAAATATTTGCTTTACTCCAAGTGTTTTTAAGATTTAAAAACAGGATGTCAGTCAAATACAAGTAAAATGAGGGGAAAAAAATCAAGGTTATATTCCATCTTCTTATAAAGTAAAGTGCATTTTATAAATCACACAACCAAAACAGACTCAGGAAGATCACAAGGTCAAGACCTATCAAGAGGAGCAACTGCAAATAAATTATACGATGCAGTATATAATATGATGGTTAAAAGGATAGGCTCCAAAGTCAAAGGTCAGGTTAAACCTCAAGTTTAAATCCTTTCAGCAGGACTTAACTTCTCTGTGCCTCAGGTTTAGTTCAAATCCTGGCTCCACCACTTACTTAATCTGTCAGTTGCTCAGGTTTAAAAAAAAGAAAATAGCCAGATTGGGGGTGGTTGTCAGGATCAAATGTGATGACATGTCAAGTACTTCCAGAATAGTACAGTACCTGGTATACAGAAGTTGATGCACATTAGCTATTAACATGACCTATAACAATTTCCCTCTGAATTTATCAAGTTTTCAAGAACTCTAAATCAAAAAGCTTCTCCTTTTTATTTGAAAAAAGTCAAGCTCTGAAACCATTTCCTCTTTTTCCAGTCCTTCTTGAAAATGGGAAATTAGCAGGTAACTGGCTTATCATTTGATGACTCTTAGTCTTCGTATAATAAAAAGACTCAAGACTCTTTTTAGTCTTTCTATAATAATATTCTCTTCCAAATATTATACAAAGGACAGACTGCTCTAAGGATCAAAAACACTACAAAGAGTTCACAAAGTATAATGAAATTCTGAGATTCATAAATGAACAAACAGCTACTGGCACAAAAAGCTTAGATAAATAATGCAGATGTCTGTTCGTCTGCTCAAGAAATACTGAATTTTATAATAAAACACGGAAGGTAGAGATCTTCATGGCCTATAGTCACATCACTAAAAACACAGAAAATATTTTTGGTAATTTTTTTCTTAATAACTGGAAAACCCCTTATCACAACAATGAATAGATAAATGACATTACAAGCAAAGACAATTTCTTCAAAAACAAATTATATAGAGAAAAAAAGCTTAAAGGCTCAGATTTTCTGCTACACATATCCCTTACTTTGAGCTTCAAAAATTTGAGGCTTCTAGAATTCCTTGTGGTTAACATTAAGCAGTAATACAATTAAGCCTCATTTGTATCAGAAAACATTAAACTGACTGAAATAAAATTATCTAGAATTTTGATTCTGATCAATTTAAACATAATGCCATGAGGCATCTAGATCAGTCAAGCAAATATTAGAGTTCATGACAAATGAATCAAAATATTTTTTAAAGATCTGGAAACAAACGTTTTAAATAATTTTGTATTTGCTGAAGTCCTCCTATGTGTGACACACTGAGGTAGGCACATTCATATTGAGGTATGCCCTTTCACATGCATTACGTAATTTTGTTCTCCCAGCAACCACGGATTATTATCCTGATTTTACAAACGAGAAAACTAAGACCAACTGATTTGCCGATGGAAATGATGCTTGTATAAGATTCAGTCAGAACACCAATTCAAATTTTCTGACCCTCACCGTACTGCCAAAACTCAAGCACTGTCAATCTCTGCTCTTGCAAAGCACGTTAATCTTTTTATCTAGGGAGAGGTGAAAATAGAGATGGGAGAAGAAAAATTCTTCATGTTACAAAAAAAGACTCACTGTGCTTTATCTGACATAATTTATTCAGTCTGACTTAAATGCTTTGCTGCACGTTGTCTACCTGCTTAGACATCGCTTACCTTCAGATACACAGCCTACACCAAAACCTAACTCAAGAATCACCTCCTCCAAGAAAGTTTCCCAGATTAAATGACCTGTTCCCCTCCTCCCAAGCTAATATCCTTCCTTTATCATTTCGCACTTGCATTTAGTTTGGACTACATTAACAGATACTCCTTTTGTTCTCCAGTCATATATCTGGAAGTAGATATTTTTCATTCATTAACTATTGAGAATTTGGAGATTCAATGGTGAGCAAAACAAAGACCTTGCTATCATGGAGAATTTACACTATCTGGATCTTCAACAAAGGTAAAAATAACAGGGTATAAGAATATGATGCTCTAGGACTAGGATTTCTTCTCTATAAGTTCTCCGAAAATAGCTCTCTCCCTCGCAAGCTTGATAACACTTTTCAGGAAGAAAAATTCCTTCTATCACGCCTTCCGCATGAGAATTTTATGACTTTGTGAGGATATATGAGGGATGGGGACCAAGGTGGGAAGAAAGACAGATCTAAAATCTCTCAGGGATTTCCCACATACTGCCATGAAATATGCACACAACATGAGTCTAGACATCTCTTCCTGTGTCTCATCACAAGGAAGCTATACTTTGGCCACAACTGTTCCAGTCAAGCACCTCTACTAATCTCCTTGTATCTAGCCACCTTCATTAAAAATTGTATATTTCTCAGAGGCTTTTCTTTTTTTTGAGACTGAGTCTTGCTCTGTCTCCCAGGATGGAGTGCAGCGGCATGATCTCGGTTCATTGCAACCTCCGTCTCCCGGGTTCAAGTGATTCTGCTGCCTCAGCCTCCCAAGCAGCTGGGATTACAGGCACGCACTGCCCCGCCCAGTTAATTTTTTTGTATTTTTAGTGGAGACAGGGTTTCAACATGTTGGCCAGGCAGGTCTCGAACTCCTGACCTCAGGTGATCTGCCCACCTCGGCCTCCCAAAGTGCTGGGATTACAGGCGTGAGCCACTATGCCTGGCCTCTCAGAGGCTTTTTTATTCAAGTTGTGTTTGTCTTATTTGCAGGTCATTATTTGTAAGATTAAGGCAGGACCTATGTCCTCTTTGAATTGCCTGATGCTCCAAGAACATTGCTATAAATGTTTTTAATTTTCGATATAATACCAACATTACAACATGACATTTCAGGTATTGTTATTAGGATTAAAGTTTTCCAAATTAGTATCAGAAAACTAAATCTATGTACTGTATCAATTCTTTGTCTTTAATGCCTCAATTCAAGAAATCTGCTTTTGAAGGATTATTTACAAACCAAAGCAAGTTGAAATGTACTAACACTGGTTAAAATTCTGCAATTCATACTTTTAAACGAAAGATCCGCCAGGCGCAGTGGCTCATGCCTGTAATACCAGCACTTTGGGAGGCTGAGGCGGATGGATCTTGAGGCCAGGAGTTGGAGACCAGCCTGGCCAACATGGTGAAACCCCATCTTTAATAAAAATACAAAAATTAGCCTGGCATGGTGGCGCGCATCTGTAATCCCAGCTACTCAGGAAGCTGAAACATAAGAATATCTTGAATCCAGAAGGCAGAGGCTGCAGTGAGCCAAGTTGCACCACTGCACTCCAGCCTGGGAAACAGAGTGAGACTCTGTCTGAAAAAATAAAAATAAAATTTCTTTTGTAATGCATATTTTACAAATTCATAATTTCATCATTTTTCTTAAAACAAACTAAAACATAACTTCATTATACACAATTGTAAATTTATCCCCAAAGTGTAGTCTAAGGCTTTCAATTTTTAAATGAACCAAGAAACTGAATATTGACAAATGTATAAGTACCCTGAATGTGTTATAAAAAACATAATTTGACTGCCTTTAAAATGCAATAACATTCTAACTGGAAAATATAGTAGCATCTTTCCACAGATCAGAGATTCAATAACTATTATGATCCAATCAAAAAGAAATAAACCATGGCCATTTTTAATTAAACAGGCATTTCTAAGCACCTGTGTACACGGTATTGCTGTTCAAACGGTTGACATGGAATGTGACCGCAATACCTTGATGTCCATAATTAAAGACCCAAAAGGTAGCTTAAGTTTCATCTATTCCCTTTCTCAGCTCTTTGAACAGGCATATTATAGTCACTCCATACATGGTTAATATCAAAAAATAAATAAAAGTTACAAATATTTGAAATTAGTTGTACTTTCATAGAGAACAGTTTTAAACTGCATGGCCTTACTCTTCCTTTTCCAACCTATTTTATAAAACTAGCATGATCTTAATAATTTCACTGCAAAACAGGTTCTAGCAAGCATAGAAACTGATGATAGCCTCTCAGCATGAGCAAGTTTAGATGAAACCCTAGGAAATTAGCAAAATCTTAACAATCAATTCACCCACAATTCTCCACAATTCTTGCTCTCTCTAGGATACTAAGGGAGGCAAAAACTGTTTTAAATCATTATTTCAAAAGCAGCACTAATTTGGGGAAAAACTTAACTGCCATGCAGGAGACACTGTATTACTATCCAGACGTCATTTAAGTCTTCCAGCAGCAGAAAGGCAAAAACATCACTAAATTTTTTATTTAACGCATATATACTTACATTATCAGTTAGTTTACCCATCTGTTTACGTAGTACAAGTTACCTATCATTTCAGAAAGCATTTAAATAAAATGAAATTAGGTTACGTTCTGCAACGCAGATGTATCTCATAAAGAGGGTTAAATGACTTTTGTGAATGGAAAATCTGCATATACTGTTGCTTCGCCTCAGCCAGTCTTGAGTGGGTGGTTCAATGAACCTAAAGCATGCTGCATGTGAAGCTCCTTGGAACCTGACTCTACTCTTGAGAGAGGGCTTAGAAACAAACATTAAATTTAAAAGCACAGCAAAGGCTTGGCTTTCCTCCCACGTTACAACAAGGCCAGAACTGAGGCTTAGAGGAACAACACCGTGTCGCTCGGCTCTGCAAAGGCGGGTGCGGTCTGCGGTGCGCGGCACAGCCTCCTCTGGGGCTGTCACAGGAAAAAAGGAGCCTCGCCTTAACCGCACCAAGTGACAAAGCGCCAGCTCTCCTGGGCGCGGGGGCTCCCAACGAGACCCATGCCATCGACCTATCAAACTTCAGGAGGGACAGACACCCGGGGCGGTCGAAATGCTCCAAGAGCCTCCCACCCCAGTTCCCCTGCCGCGGCTTTTGTAAGGCTGCAAATGCACCTACTGTGGGCCTCAAAACACTCCACCCCGCCAGCCTTTCCAATCCCCCTAATCCAAAATGGAACAAAGGAGCCAAAGAACTCCTCGGCGCGGGTGGCCAGGAGTCCCCGACAGCCCGAGCTCAGAATGTGGCAATAAGGGTGCGCAGTAACTCTGAGGGGCGCGGACCCAGCACCCCCACCTCAGGAATGGAGCAACACTCACCCGTGCGAGATCCCAGGAAGGCGGGACGCAAGGAGCTGGTTCCTCCGGAGTCCCCGCGGCGCCGGGGTCCGGGGCCCCGTACGCGTCTAGTCAGACCCCAACTTCCCTCAGCCGCTGTCGTCGGCGGCAGCTGGGGCGCGAGCCCGGACGGAGGGCGCTGCCCAGCTGCCGCGGAGGCACTGCCAGCTCAGCCTCCGAGTGGGGCAGGTACTTTCGGCCCCGCGGTCCACCGGCCAGGGCGGACCCCCACCTTCCCTCAGAGTCGGCTTGTTACCGGCAGCGGCTACTGCGGAGTCCAAAGCTAACACTACAGCCGCCGCCTGGCCAGGAGCGCGTCGCGGCCTAATGTTGTCATCCGCCGCGTCGCCGCCTTTCTGGGCACCCAGAACCGCCAAGATCCTTCACATTCTAGCGCCCTCCCACTGCCCGGCCCGCCCCTAGGATCACGGGCTTCGGCCACGCCCTCTTCCCGTCACGTGACGGTGCCCGGAGACAGCAGTGGAGTTGCTTACCCTGCCAGGTGGGCACGAACAGCGCGGGAGCCGGTGTCCACCTTGCTTTGCCAGGGTGTTATCGCCAGGCAGTCCCCTTCCGCATGCCCAAGGGCAGCCTCAGGAAGCGAGCCCACCACCGTCGGCCCAGCGCCTGTTGATCGGCCAGGCCTTCTGGGCCGGTAGTACCGGGCCCTTCTTGACCTGAGGAGATTGCACAGTAGGGCTCCCTGATCTGGTCAGGGCTCAGTTAGGACCCCTCTCCAGCCTTAGGCTTGGTAAAAGCTTTAGCGCAACAAAGAAAAAAGAACGCATCGTAGAGTGTCTGGCCTAAGAAGCATTCCGTAACTACTTGTTCCTATTTCTAGTAGCACATTAACCGTGGCATTTAATTTACTGCTTCCCTCATTAGAGGTTTTTTTTTAGGAAACGGTGTATTTCAATCACGCTGGGATGAAAACAGCCTAGCAAACTTATTTTTATTCCTTGTGTTCAGGATCCTGCTGCCAGTTTTACAGTCATTAAGTTTTACAGTGTGTTAGGTTGGTGACAGTTTAAACGGGTACACAGGAATTTGACAGTTGGTTCCATTTTTAAAATAAAGCCTAATTCTTGAATTTTTTTTCTAATGCCTTAACTTTTTTTTCCTAATGGCTTAACTCTAGGACTTAACCTTTTGCCTTCTTTTTTAGCCATAATCCGAAGAACCCCTCTAGCCGCCTAATGAAATAAGTATACAGAAGTAAGGGAGGTAGAATAGAGAAAGATCATACTCAAAACCCGATCACAATGAAAGCAAATGAGAAAGCTTTCTGTAGTAATTAAACTGCGGTCATAACTCATTTTCCCTTGTAGCCCAGAACTAAGAATTTTTTCTTAAGCTATTCTCATCTCATTACATTTTCTTAACAAGAAGTCAGAAGGCATTCTGATAAGTTGGATACATTGAAATGAATAAGCAATAGAGTTTGGCCTATATAATCCTTATTATTGATATATTTCATAGCAGCTCTAAAAAAATTATAGAATTACATTGTTTTATGTTACCTAATAAAGAAAACAAAGGCTGCCAATGGAACTATGCCACACCGCTGATAAGTAAGGCACCTTTAAGCCACATCTTTTTATTTTTTTTTTTTCTTTGAGACAGGGTCTCACTCTTGTCTCCCAGACTGGAGTGCAGTGGCGCCCCCTCTGCCCACTGCAATTTCCGCCTCCCAGGCACAAGTGATTCTCCTGCCTCAGCCTCCCGAGGATCTGGGATTACAGGCATGCGCCACCATGCCCAGCTAATTTTTGTATTTTTAGTAGAGAGGGGGTTTCACCATGTTGGCCAGGCTGGTGTTGAACTCCTGACCTCAAATGATCCACCCGCCTCGGCCTCCCAAAATGCTGGGATTACAGGCATGAGCCACCGCGCTTGGCCTGAAACATATTCAGAGATGTAAACACATGGGAAACAACGAGTCTTAGAATCTCTGAGATATTGTCATGAACTGGTGTTCCAAAGAGGAAAAGATTCTACCAGGTTCTGTTCTGAAGCCTGAGAGACTGTAGTACAAATAAATGTGAAGGAAGTTTATTATTCTGTGACATTATTTCAGCAAAGCTAGTAACTTTGGAGTTTGTTAACAGTTAACCTGTCTCCTGTTTTCTAGAGGCATGTTTTTCAAACTGCAACTCAAAAATCCGTTTTATTTTTATATGAAATAGGCTAGGATATAAAAGATCAGAGTGCATAATATCTAGTAAGGGCAAAAATTGCTTCCTGAAACTTTTTGTTTCAAATATGGTGGAAGGTGAGAGTATGTTCTGTTGTGATTTAAACAATTTCTTACTGTGAGTTGCAATCAAATAGATTTGGAAAAGAATGTTTCTAGATCATAGATAACATGCAAAATACACCATATGGACCCTGTTTTTCTGGTACTTTTACTTTGGAAACTGAGACTAAAGATTGGAAAAAGGTGGCAAATTGCCTTGCCTAATTCTCTTCTGCCTCAGCCCCAATTTCATACACTGGCTTTTGAAAATTTGATCATTTGTTGTAAAAAGCAAGAAGCAAGGAAGTCTAGGTTACAGAGTTAGCTATTGAGATATATGACTACATAAATTACTCTATACATTTCAAGTTCCAAAGTAGGACTACATGCTCTTTGAGAAATGATACTAAACCACTGTTTTTTCCCCAGTGGATGACAATCACATTTTGAAGCAAACAGCCATGGTATACTCAGGATTATGTAAAAAACTGACAGCCTAGGTTTAACTGGTTTCAGCTCCACTCAAAAAAAAAGAAAGTCCTAATGCAAGTAATCGAAAGTGAAGATATTGCATAACAAATGTAAGTATATCTTTCACAATCTTCTCTAATTTAATTATCACTAGTATAAGAGTTACTTGTCATGAATAACTAATGATTTTGACATACTTAACAACTGATTGCAACACAAAAATATATTAATCCACTACATTTGAAAAATCGTTTTTTCAGATCCTTTCAAATCTAATATTGTGATTCCAGGAAATGATAATTCAATCTAGCATTTTCAGTGTAATGACAACATAAACAGAAACTAATATGTGATCCTGTGCTGTAACTGAAAAATATTCAGTGACTCCCAGAGATACCCTGCAAGTTTGCTACTCTTACAATGATTTTAAGAATGACATTTTGAAATAAAGCTTTTTTTTTATAACGATCCGATTTTAACTCCAATGAGAATTCATCTCTTTTGCCTACTGCTTTATTAATTATACATTTCTAAGAATGAGAAGTTCTTTCCAAATTAGTTTAAGCACTGACAGGCTTGACAGCCTTTCCCAGAGTATATTTCAACCCTGACCTAGAATGACAGAGATGTGGCTTGAAGTTGTTTGCTTTTTTCCAGTTGGCTTATCCTGTTAGACACTTAGGTTACTGACAATTACTAATCAGGATTCTAGACTAAAATCCTCATTTTCTGGAAGAGAATTTAGATTAAGAGCAACCTCAGCCATAAATAAGGTATTCAACACAGCTTTGAAGACTCCTATTCTTATTGGTCATGTGATTTGCTTCAGCCAGTGCTTTGTGAGCAGATGTTAAACGCTAAATCAAAACAGAAGCTTTAAATTTGATTGCAAAATTCAGGTCAATCTCTTACTCTTGTGCCACCTGCCATGAGAAAGGTATGTTCCAGATAAGATCTCAGAATAAGAAAATATATGGAGCAGACCTGAAACTCTCATCCTGTGCAGAACTGAAGCAACTGACTTGCAGCTCCTGACATACAGCTACTGATGTGAAACAAGAGTAAATCAAAAATATTTGTTGTTGTGAATCACAAATATTTTTGAGATTGTTGCACAGCATAATCTTGCAAATCATCTAAAGTGAATTTGAGCCAACAAATTTGTGAGTCAAAGGCTAAATGTGCTATGTAACAATAATACTTGTCTATTTAATAAAATAAATAACAGACACCTACAAACTAGTCAACCAGCTATTTGGTAAATATCCACCTAAAATATATGTTAAGAAGTAGTCTTTATAAAATCTATAGATTTGCATGCAAAATATTTTCATGTAAGCTATTTACATATTAATTTTAAATATTTCTGTTTAGTATTATTTGTCTTAAGTATCCCTTGAGGAAAATTTGGATAATAAAGAGAATATAGGATTCTGTTTCTAGAAATATCAAGGACTAGGTCACACTGGTCACACTGAAAACAAAATCCCTGGAAAAAAAATTTTAAATCTTATTAAATATACTGATTAACTGACAATAAAGTAAGAAATTATTAAGTTAAAAAACTAAATGAAAAAAAAAAAAAAACTAAATGAAGGCAGAAACCTAGAGTTTAGCAGAGTCAGCCAACTTTTATCTCAAAGGCATGTGCTAAACCCAGTTACTAGGAGCTTTGGTTTTCATGACCTTGTAAGAAAGACACAAAACCCATGACCTGCATTATACACATACACACACACACACACACACACACACACACACACACACACACACAAACTGCAATTCCAAAGGATTTTTAATTAGGTGTAAGGATATACTGGCAATAAACTTGCCCCTTGCTAGCATAGGCAGCCATCCCCCAGAGTCTACAAAGAAAATTAGCCGTCTTAAACCTTGGCACCTAGTGGACGGGGAAAAGCAAAATCGTATCTGAGAATTTGGAACCGCAATCCAATTCTCACACAAAAATGTAGCTTGAATTCATTCTAGCTGGGTGATCCCCAAAAACCTCACGCTAATAATTAAGTGTGTGTGTGTTTTTTTTTTTTTTTTTGGACAGGATTCTCACTCTGTCTCCCTGGTTGGAGTGCCTTGGTGCAATCTCGGCTCACTGCAACCTCTGCCTCCCAGGTTCAAGCGATTCTTCTGCCTCAGCCTCCCAAGTAGCTGGGACTACAGGCACGTGCCACCACGCCCAGCTAATTTTTTTTAGTTTTAGTAGAGACGGGGGTTTCACTGTGTTAGCTAGGCTGGTCTCAAACTCCTGACCTCAGGTGATCCGCCAACCTCCGCCTCCCAAAGTGCTGGGATTATAGGCATGAGCCACCGTACCTGGGTGTAATTAAGAATTTTTGACTGATAATGCTCTCAGACACCTGGCAGAAGCAAATACCAATCCTCTCTGGAGGAAACCACCTTCATCTTAAGCCATAAAGAATGACTACAAATAAAATTTTAAGGAAAATGAGCAGCTCACATTTTAAAAAAATAACAAGCACAAAATAAGACACCATTCATGAGAAACAGTACAGACTTAAGACAGCACAAACAAATTCTAAAAGACTTCAGATCCTGGATTTACAAGTCACAGACTGGGCCAGGTGTGGTGGCTCATGCCTGTAATCCCAGCACTTTGGGAGACCAAGGCAGGCAGATCACTTGAGGTCAGGCATTTGAGACCAGCCTGGCCAACATGGTGAAACCCGCATCTCTACTAAAAATACAAAAAATTAGCCTGTAATCCCAGCTACTGGAAAGGCTGAGGCAGGAGAATCGCTTGAACCCAGGGAGGTGGAGGTTGCAGTGAGCCAAGCTGCACTCCAGCCTGGGCGACAGTGAGACTCCACCTCAAAAAAAAAAAAGGGGGGGGGGGTCACAGACTGTAAATAACAATATTAAATATGAGTAAAGGAATAAAAGACAAGTTTGAAAATATGTACAGAGAACAAAAACTAAAGTGGGACTGAAGATTTTGAAACAAGCAAATAGAACTGAAAGAATTGAAAAATATAAATGATTACAATAAAAACACGGTGGACAAATTTAATAGTTCATTTGACACAGTAGAAGTACAAGCCAATGAAATGGAAGATAGAGATGAAGTTATCTCAAATGCAATAAAAAAAGAAAAATTAAAAATATAAAAGAGACTTTAAGTGACATGGAGGACATTGTAAACAGCTCTAAAATCTGTGACTTCAGATGAAAAGGAAAGAGCCAGTGGGCCAGAGGCAATATTTGACAAGATAATGGTTGTGAACTTTCCAGAACTAATGAAAGACTCCAACTCACAGACTTAAGAAGCCTCCCAAATCCCAAGCAAGTTAAAGAATAAAAAAACCACACTAAGATACATCACAGTGAAACTGCAGAACACCAAAAACAACAAAGAAAACCTTAAAAGCAACAAAGAAAAAATATAGTTAATCTTCAAAGTGTCAGGTAAATGACTTTTCATCAGAACCAGTAAAAACCAGAAGACAGTGGAATAATATCTTCAGTGGCCTAAAAGAAAATGACTATCAGCCTAGAATTCAGTACCCAGTGAAAAAAGTATTTCAAAAACGAGGCCGAAATAAAGGTATTTTCTGGCAAGCAAAAGCAGAATTTGCTACTAATAGTCTTGCTAAAGGAAAGTCTAAAGAAATTTCTTTTTTCAGACAAAAAGAAAATGATCCCAGGCCAGGCACAGTGGCTCATGCCTGTAAATCCCAGCACTTTGGGAGGCTGAGGCAGGAGGATCACAGGATTTTGAGACCAGCCTGGACAACATATTGAGATTTTATCTCACAAAAAAATTAAAATTTAGCTGGGCGTGGTAATATGGGCTTGTAGTCCTGACCCAGAAGGCTGAGGTGAAAGGATTGCTTGAGCCTGGGCGATCAAGGCTGCAGTGAGACATGATTGCACCATTATACTCCAGCCTGGGTGACAGAGAGAGACCTTGTCTCAAAAAAAAAAAAAAAAGAAGAAAATCGACCGAAATGGAAGGTCTAAGAGTTGAGAATAAATGAAGAGCATTAAGAGTGGTAGATATTTGCCTAAATCTAAATGTAATTGAAAATGCAAACAAACAGTAAGTATTGTTAAAATTATTTTAATACGATTTTTTTAAAGAAAAAAATCATGTCTAACATTAGAAATAGGCCCAATCAATTTTGCATTTTATGCCTACTATTAAACAGACCTCATTAGACTAAGTATTTTACAAACTAGCACTATTATCTCCATCTGACACATACTTTTAAAAGCAAAAACATGATATATTTCTTCTTTTCTCATCCATAGAGGCAAATTATATTAATATATTATTGGTATTCTCTTTTTAAATAACATCACTTTAAGTGTTTTTCTTCACAATGACGTTTCAAATTTATGTAATGTACCAGTGAAGATGATGTATTATATAATTAGATTAAGAAAGTACCATACATTTAGGAGATCATGATTTAGAGTAATAAAAAGCAGAATTATATACTACTTTCACTTAACTATGAAGTATTAATGATTCCTCCATAGAAGTCTATAAATGAAAGTTCATCATAACAAATTATATAATTATGTATTCACAGGTTAAAGACAATTAAGTCTTATTGAAATGCTCTGCCTACTCTTTCCACCCACATTGCCTATTCAAAATTAGGTGCATGCTATGACTTCTAACACCATCTCTGGAAATAGCTAAAAATTTGTACTGAGGTATAGGAATTGACTCCTGAGTTTTAACTCAATTCATAGGACATCCTAAATTCAAAATAAATTCTAATAATAATAATAACCCATTTCTTTCTGATAGCTACTTAGACTACAAATTTCCAATTGTAAATGTGTTTTTCATTTCAATTTTAGGAAAGTTTTATTTTTTTTTTAAGTTTTTCATGACTATTTAAACATGGGAAGCTTAGAACACATGATCCCTTAGATTTCCAAAGGTGTAAGTATAATGCAAATGAATTATACCTTACTTTAACCAGAACCTTTCTCTTTTTTCCCCTCAACCACATGAGATTATTCAAAGCATATTTACTTGTATACTACTTTGTTTTTGTTTTAGAATCAGGGTCTCACTCTGTCACCCAGGCTGAAGTGCAGTGGCATGCACTACAGCCTCAAACTCCTGGGTTCAAGTGATCTCCCTCCTCAGCCTCCTGAGTCACTGGGATTACAAGCATGAGCCACCACACCCTAGAATATTTTCTTGATAAAACCGAATCTATAATTTTATTGAAGACTGTTCAAATGACTTTTATTTATATTTCTTAATATATGTAAAAGTTTATATATTACTAGTATTCCTATTAGCTACTAGATTACTAGCTAATTGCAAGATTATTCCAGTTAGCTTTGTCCAAACTGTATTTATACAAGTACATGAAACTCTTGAGAAGTCACAGTAATTAAATTTTCATAAACCAGGTGGTATATTAATTCTTTCAATTTAATAAGTTATCAGTTTGTACTGGGTCTTACACTCATTTACAAAAAAAAATTATCAAGTATCTGTATATTGTTCTACCTCGTTCCTAAAATGCGTGTAAAGCTACAAGAGTCC
This sequence comes from Rhinopithecus roxellana, assembly GCF_007565055.1. Classification (NCBI taxonomy): domain Eukaryota; kingdom Metazoa; phylum Chordata; class Mammalia; order Primates; family Cercopithecidae; genus Rhinopithecus; species Rhinopithecus roxellana. The sequence continues at coordinate 65,127,668 of NC_044558.1, read as the reverse complement.
TCACCCTATAAACCAGCAGTATTTCAAAACTCATTGTTACTGTTCTGGGAGTGAAGGTGCCATGTATTCTTACAGCATTATCAGGTAGCAACCATCTACTCACTCCTCCCAACCACGGGTACTACCTAGATGTCTTTTGCCAGATCTCCCAGGTATTTAGTGCCTCTTTTACCTCTACAGAACACTGGTACCCAGAAGTGATATGGTGGAAAAAGAAGGTGCCTACTCTATATTCCAATAAAGTGTGTCCACTGCATTCCTGTCAGATTCATTCCTCTGCTCTAGGCCCTGTTGATATTCTCCCCTAGTTGTTTCCAGTCCATTTCTATGGGAGCCTTACCTTTGTCTGGTATTCTTACATGCACAGCTGAAACCAGACTCCCAGTCTCATTCCCTTAATTGTATCCTTTAATCCTTAATCCCTGTAATATCCTCCTGGAACTGGGATTGATACACCTCTATTTAAGACTTTATCTTTGAATGTCGACTTACTTCCAGACATGGCCACCAACTCCACCCCGTGATCCCACATTGTTACTTACTCCCCACTTCCTTCTGCAGTCAGCAAATAGACTTGGACCTGACATTCTTTGTGTCCTAAGCCCCCACCCCTTCCTTAAGTTGCTAAAGTAGTACACTAAATGAATACAATTATCTGAACTGAGGGCGGGAAAAATTCCAGAGAAAAATGACCTTCATGCGACAAACAAAGGCAAGAGAGTAAAAGGGAGGGCACTGTTAGAGATTTAAAATAGACTTATCAGATACATCAACCAAGTGCAGTACATGGATCTTTACCTTTATCAAATTCTGACTTAAACAAACAACTTAGAAAAAGACATAATGACACAATCAGGAAAATTTTAATACCAAGTAGATATTATAGGACATTAAGGAATTATTGTTAATTGTCTTAGCTGTGATAATGGTACATGATTATGGTTTTTGTTTTTTTAATGTCTCATTTCCTAAAGACATTCTAAAATGTCACTGGGTCCCTGCTTTAGGAAAAAAAAAAAAAAAAAAGAAAACTTTCAGAGTATGTCACTTTCTTTTTTATACCTGTCAGTCAATTCCATGGGGAAAGTATTACTACTTGTTATTTTCTACCCTTAACCAAATACAGTAATCATTTTCTCCTTATCATATCTAGTATTATTTTTTAGTAAAAGTGTTCAAATCAAAAGCAATCCATGCTGCCTACCTGGTATTTGCTCCAAACATCTGTTAAACCACTATGAAAGGCCTAACATCTTAAGACTGGTGGTAAATAAATCTGATTGAGCATGTTAACATGTTCAAATTTATATAAAGCATTCTGCAAATATAGATTACTCTAGAGATGCTAAGAAGCAGATGTACTGGTCTCCTTGGCATTGGCATTCACATGATTCAGCTACGAATAGAATTTGAACAGATTCCAAGTGCACCACTGTCAAATTCATAAAAAGTAGCAAAAAAAGTCAAATAAAAATTTAGATTTTTCCTAGAATAACAGTGACTGTGTTTAAAAAAAATCAAAATATTCTGTTAATGTTTTATTTCTTCAGTGCTAATATTTGACAAGAACCAAGTACTTTGATTTCCATTGAATTAGCAGTGATAGCCCAGAAACTGTTATGTTAGTATTACTATTGGGTCCACAGAAAACCTCAAAATACATTTTAACCAATATTACAAAGTTAATGCAAATTTGATTCACTGAAGTAGTATAGTGCAGTGTGTTTGAGTTCTAACACCAAAGTCAGACAGATCTCAGTTCTAACCCTAGCTTTGTCATTTACCACCAAGGCTGTCATCTGTAAAATCATCTGTAAAATAGGAGTTTAAAAAAAACCTCTTTTATAATATGATAAGAATTAAAGAACTCAAGAAATATAAACTATTATGGTCACTACCTTTTGGGAATATTATGTTCTACACAATATTACTAACCCCACTACACCAAGTTGAAGGAAAATTACACACAGACCATACACTCTACCATCCTCTCATTCATACGAAGGCTTTTGTAGCAACTGGCCTGATTCTGAGGTTTATAGAAGATATGTAGGCAGGCATGACTTCAGGCCATTATGCAGCTTTATGTAATAATCTACACAACCCCTAATATGTAAGTATCAGGAACTTTCATGTGATGTGAAAATGAAAGCCACTTCCTTAACAACCAGGAAACACTAAATTTCAGAGTTATGTTTTCCATTCAAGTTAATCTCCAGCCAGACCTCCTCTTACAATACATGGAGTTAACATTCCAAGCCAGTCACCTCTTGCCACACTTATTTCTTAGTATAACAAATTACAGTAAATAAAACTTATCAGCCAGGCACTGTGCTTCATGCTTATAATCCCAGCAATTTGAGAGGCTGAGGTGGGAGGATCACTTGAGGTCGAGAGTTCAAGATCAGCCTGGGGAACATGGCAAGACCCTGTCTCTACAAAAAATTTAAAAATTAGCCACGTGTGGTGGCACATGCCTGTAATTTCAGCTACTCGGGAGATTGTGGCAGGAGGATCACTTGAGCCCAGGAGTTCGAGGCTACAATGAACTATGATTGTGCCACTGCATTCCAGCCTGGGCAACAGAGCAAGAGGGCACTGGCTCTAAAAACAAAAAACAAACACAAAACTTACCTCTAAGGATGATGCAGTAATGCACACATGTCCTTATTATTATTCTTTTGCCTTCACAGTGTTGCTTAGCAACCCCGAACGTCTTATCTATGATTTTGGGTGTAAAAATGGCTTTTTGAAATATTTATTTGAAATCTTCCTTTGAAACATGTAAGATAGATATAAAGGTTTCAGGCAAATTCAAGTTAAACATTTAGGGCTAGGATACTAATAGGTTATATATTTTTATATAGTATCTTTCATGCTATTTGATTAATGCACAACTATTGACATTTAGACTGACAACTGAATTGATGATATGATGACAGGCTCTTCCCTCCACTGTAAACTATGGTAAGTAATTTGTATGGCATTATTTTGATACTATACAGATGTCCAGTTCCCCTTCAAACATAAAAAGAATTGCAAAATAATTATAAATATATCATTCCTTCTACATTCTGACTTTCTTTGGTAACCTAGAGCTTGCCTTTATTACCTGGAACTGTTTGGTTACCCTGAAATACAACTCCTACTGTAAAGGAAAAGTAAATAATAATTCTTTGCTTTTAATTACAAATTTTCAAAGTAAAGATATTTTGGAGACTAATGGAAAAATTTGAATTTGGGTTTTAGATAAGATAAAAATGTATTCACTTGGAAAGGTGAAGATTGTTAATTTTAAAAAGTAAATAGGTTACAAAACCACACACTGAGTATGATATCATTTTGGTAAAAATACATTTATATATTTATATGCATATATAGGGATAAATAATGAACTGGAGAGATATACACTGAACTGGTAAACTCTGGAAGGGGGGAATGTGGTTGTTTTTATTTTTCTATTTTGCTTATATATAGTTTTGTACTTTCTACTTGCATATGCTAATTTTATAATAATAAAAGGTTATTTTAAAAAGAAACACTATTTTCCACTGAGCCCAGATACAGCTTCTGAATCACCATCAACATGAGACTGATACATTCCAGCATGGGAGGCTGCCAGGGCACCAGCCCAGCTAGTTACTTCTTCAAAGAAGTAACTACTGATTTCCTTTTGCCTACTGATTTCCTTTGCCTATGCATCTTACCCGTGGCTCAAGGTTACCTTAGCACTAAATCCAATTAGCCTTTTCACTTTGGCAGCCCTTTTCAATTGGCAACTTCTTTGTCTCTTGGCTTGCTTTTGGGCAAAAATTACCTTCTTCTTTAGTTTTTGAGTCATTATATCCTCTTGGTTTTCTTCCTACCCTTCTGACTTCTCAGTCTCCTTTGAAAGTTTACGATTTCTTTAATTTCCCCCACAATTCCATACTCAGCCTTCTCCCTTCACTCTGTATCTTTTTCCTGAAAAAGGGAGGAGGGAAGAGAATACATTTTATGTTCTAATATTTCATGCTAATCGTTCAAATAGATATCTCTAGCCTTGTTCTCTCTCCTGAAGAATATAGTCACATGTATAATCACAAATTACTATAAACTCCATTTAGACATTTCACCTGAAAAATATATAAAACAACTCAATCTCTATGCATTAATTTTTCAATAGTTATTAGTCGTCTTCTGAGCATCAGGTTGTGCTAGAAACTGAAATATATACTAAAGTGAGTAAAACTGGCATAGCTGGAAATTAAGTTGAAGAAGTAAATAGAGGCCAACTCCTATAGGAGATTTCATGGAATGTGTATTAGTCTGTTCACGCTGCTAATAAAGACATACCCAAGACAGGATAACTTATAAAGGAAAGAGGTTTAATTGACTCACAGTTCCACATGGCTGGGAGGCCTCACAATCATGGCAGAAAGCTAATGAGGAGCAAAGTCCCATCTTAATGGTGGAAGGCAAGAGAGACAGCATGTGCAGGGGAACTCTCTTTTATAAAACCATCAGATCGACTGGGTGCGGTGGCTCACACCTGTAATCCCAACACTTTGGGATGCTGAGAAGATCACCTGAGGTCAGGAGTTCGAGACCAGCCTGGTCAACATGGCGAAACCCCATCTCTACTAAAAAATGCAAAAATTAACTGGGCGTGATGGCACGCACCTGTAATCCCAGCTACTTGGGATGCTGAGGCAGGAGAATTGCTTGAACCCAGGAGGTGGAGGTTGCAGTGAGCCAAGATCATGCCACCGCACACCAGCCTGGGCAACAGAGTAAGACCCTGTCTCAAAAAAAAAAAAGGGAGGGGGCTGGGCGCGGTGGCTCATGCCTGTAATCCCAGCACTTTGGGAGGTTGAAGTGGGCAGATCACGAGGTCAGGAGATCAAGACCATCCTGACCAACACAGTGAAACCCTGTCGGTACTAAAAATACAAAACAATTAGCCGCACGTGGTGGCGCATGACTATAGTCCCAGCTACTCAGGAGGCTGAGGCAGGAGAATCACTTGAACCCAGGAGACAGAGGTTGCAGTGAGCTGACATGGCACCATTGCACTCCAGTCTGGGTGACAGACTGAGATTGTCAAACAAACAAACAAAGAAAAAAACCATCAGATCTCGTGAGACTTATTCATTATCACAAGAACAGTACAGGAAAGACCTGCTCCCATAATTCAATTACCTCCCACCAGGTCCCTCCCAAGATGTGTGGGAATTATGGGAGCTATAATTTGAGATGAGATTTGGGTGGGGACACAGCCAAACCATATAATTCTACCCTGGCTCCTCCAAAATCTTAAGTCCTCACATTTCAAAACCAATCATGCCTTTCCGGTGGTCCCCCCAAACTCTTAACTCATTTCAGCATTAACTCAAAAGTCCACAGTTCAAAGTCTTATCTGGGACAAGGCAAGTCCCTTCTACCCATGAACCTGTAAAATCAAAAGCAAGTTAGTTACTTCCTAGATACAATGGAAGTAAAGGCATTGGGTAAATATAATCATTCCAAATGGGAGAAATTGGCCAAAACTAGGGGGCTCCAGGCCCCATGCAAATCTGAAATCCAGTAGGGCAGTCACTAAACCTTGAAGTTCCAAAATGATCTCCTTTGACTCCATGTCTCATATCCAAGGCATGCTGATGCAAAAGGTGGGCTCCCACAGCCTTGGGTATCTTTGCCCTGTGACTTTGCAGGATGCAGTCAGTCCCCATCCTGGCTGCTTTCACAGAATGGCATTGAGTGTCTGGCTTTTCCAGGCACACAGTGCAAGCTATCAGTGGACTTACCATTCTGGGGGTTCTGGGGTCTGGAGGACAGTGGCCCTCTTCTCACAGCTCCACTAGGCAATGCCCCAGTGGGAAATCTGTGTGGAAGCTCCCACCCCATATTTCCCTTCCACATTGCCCTAGTAGAGGTTCTCCATGAGATCTCTGGCCCTGTAGCACACTTCTGCCTGGGCATCTATGCATTTCCATACATCCTCTGAAATCTAGGTGGAGGTTTCCAAACCTCAATTTTTCCATGTACCCACAGGCCAAAGGCCATGTGTAAGCCACCAGGGCTTGGGGCTTGCACCCTCTGAAGCAATGGCCTGAGCTGTACATTGGCCCCTTTTAGCCATGGCTGGCATGAAGGGCATCAGGTCCCAAGACTTGCACAAAGCAGCAAGGCTCTGGGTGCGGTCCACAAAACCATTTTTTCCTCTAGGCCTCCAGGCCTGTGGGGGGAGGGGCTGCTGTAAAGACCTCTGACATGCCCCGGAGACATTTTCCCCATTGTCATGGAAATTAACATTTGGTTCCTCGTTACTTACACAAATTTCCACAGCCAGTTTGAATTTTTCCTAAGAAAATGGGTCATTCTTTTATATTGCATCATCAGGCTGCAAATTTTCCAAACTTTTATGCTCTGCTTCCCTTCTAAACATAAGTTCCAATTCCAAACCATATCTTTGTGAATGCATAAAACTGAATGCTTTTAACAGCATCCAGATCACCTCTTGAATGCTTTGCTGCTCAGAAATTTCTTCCATCAGATACCCTAAATCATCCCTCTCAAGTTCAGTGTTGCACAGACCTCTAGGGCAGGGGCAAAATGCCACCAGTCTCTTTGCATAGCAAGAGTGGCCTTTATTCCAGTTCCCCAAAAATTCTTCATCTCCATCTGAGACCACCTCAGCCTGAACTTTATTGTCCATATCACTATCAACATTTTAGTCAAAACCATTCAACAAATCTCTAGGAAGTTCCAAACTTTCCCACATTTTCCTGTCTTCCTCTGAGCCCTCCAAACAATTCCAACCTCTGCCTATTACCCAGTTCCAAAGCCACTTCCACATTTTCAGGTACCTTTTCAGCAGCATCCCACTCTACTGGTACCAATTTACTGTATTAGTCTGTTCTCACACTGCTAATAGAGAAATACCTGGGACTAGGTAATTTATAAAGGAAAGAGGTTTCATTGACTCACAGTTCCACATGCCTTGGGAGGCCTTACAATCATGGCAGAAGGCAACTTCAGTACTGGAGTACATCTGGACATATGTCTAAAATGTTACAATTAGGTTTTGATGTAGGAGGCAAGTGTAATAATAATTTAAATGCAAATAAATTAAACTCCACAATCAAATGACATAGAGTGGTGAATGAATTAAAAATGAAGACCTAACTATCCACTGTGCATAAGATACTCACTTTAACCTAAGGACACACATAAACTGCACTGAAAGAATGGAAAGAGATATGCCATGCTAGCTGGGTGCAGTGGCTCACACTTGTAATCCTAGCACTTTGGGAGACCAAAGCAGGCAGATCACTTGAGGCCAGGAGTTTGAGACCAGCCTGGCCAACATGGTGAAACTCTGTCTCTACTAAAAACAAAAATATTAGCCAGGCATGATGGTGGATGCCTGTAATCTCAGCTACTCAGGAGGTTGAGGCAGGAGAATTGCTTGAACCTGGGAGGCGGAGGTTGCAGTGAGCCAAGATCGTGCCACTGCACTCCAGCCTGGGCAACAGAGTGAGACTCCATCTCAAAAAAAGAAAAAAGAAAAATATAATAAGACATATAATAAACTTCCATATATGTGTGTGTGTGTGTGTGTGTGTGTGTATAAAATTAAGTCACACAATCACAAGGTCCCACAATAGAGTGTCTACAAACTGAAGAGCAAGGAAGCCAGTCTGAGTCCCAAACCTAAGAACTTGGAGTCTGATGTTCGAGAGCAAGAAGCATCCAGCATGGGAGAAAGATGTAGGCTGGGAGGCTAGTCCAGTCTAACTTTTTCATGATTTTCTGCCTGCTTTTTATTCACTGATTAGATGGTGCCCACCAGATTAAGGATGGGTCTGCCTTCCCCAGCCCACTGACTCAAATGTTAATCTCCTTTGGCAACACCCTCAAGGACATACCCAGGGTCAATACTTTGCATCCTTCAATCCAATTAAGTTGACACTCAATAGTAACCGTCACAACATTGTATAATAATAAAAGAGTAATTCACCAGGAATATATAACAACTGTAAACATATGTGCACCCAATATCAGAGCATCTAAACACATAAAGCAAACATTGACAGAACTGAAGGGAGAAATAGGCAGCAATACAATAATAGCAGGAGATTTCAATACCCCACTTTCAATAATGAACAGAACATCTGGACAGGAAATTAATAAGGAAACAGGATTTGAACTACAATTTAGATCAAATGACCATCACAGACGTATAGAATGATCCACCTAATAGCAGCAAAACACACATTCTTCTCAAGCATGTATAGATCTTTCTTCAGAACAGATCACGTTAAGTCACTAAACTAATTTTAGCATCTTTAAGAAGATTCAGGCTAGGCATGGTGGCTCACACCTGTAATCCCAACACTTTGGGAGGTCAAGGCAGGTGGGTCACTTGAGGTCAGGAGTTTGAGACCAGCCTAGCCAACATGGTGAAACTCCGTCTCTACTAATACAAAAAAATTAGCCAGGTATGGTGGCATGCACCTGTAATCCCAGCTACTGGGGAGGCTGAGGCACAAGAATCACTTGAACCCAGGCAGCGGAGGTTGCAGTGAGCCAAGGTCGCACCACTGCACTCCAGTCTGGGTGACAGAGTGAGACTGTGTCCAAAAAAAAAAAAAAAAGGAAGATTGAAATCGTATCAAGTGTCTTTTCTGAATACAATGAAAACAAATAGAAATCAATAGCAGAGGGAATTTGGAAAATTCATAAACACATGGAAATTAACACACTTCTGAATAACCACTTGGTCAAAGGAGATATCAAAAGTTAACTTAGAAAATTCCTCTAGACAGGCCAAGCACCGTGACTCACGCCTGTAATCCTAGCACATTGGCAGGCAGAGGTGGGTGTATCACGAGGTCAGGAATTCAAGACCAGCCTGGCCAAGATGGTGAAACCCCGTCTCTACTAAAAATGCAATAATTAGCCAGGCATGGTGGCAGGCGCCTGCAATCCCAGCTACTCCAGAAGCTGAGGCAGGGAATTGCTTGAACCTGGGAGGCAGAGGTTACAGTGAGCACAATCACACCACTGCACTCTAGCCTGGGTGACAGAGCAAGACTCCATCTCAAAAAAGAAAAATTCCTCTAGACAAACAAAAACACAACATATCAAAACTTGTGGGCTGCAGCAAAAGCAGTACTAAGTTCATAGTGATAAACAGGTGCATTAAATAATAAGAAAGATTTCAAATAAACAATCTAAATTTATACCTTGAGGAAGTAGAAAAAGAAGAACAAAGTAAGCCCAAAATTAGCAGAAAGAAGGAAATAACAAACAGTAGACTAGGAATAAATAAAATACAAAAATAGAAAAATGATAGAAAAAAAAATCAGCACACCTAAGAGTTGGTTTTTTGAAAAGATAACTAAAATTAAACTCTTAGCTAGACTAAGAAAAAGAAGAGTCAAATAAGTAAAATCAGAAATAAAAGAACAGACATTACAACTGATGCCACAGAAATACACAAGATGGTAAGAGACTACTGTGAAGAATTATAAGCCAACAAACTAGATAAATGGAAAAAAATGGATAAATTGCTCATACAACCTACCAAGACTGAATCAGGAAGAAATAGAATGCCTGAACAGACCAATAGCTAGTATAGAGATTGATTCAGTAATCAAAAACTTCCCCAAAAAGAAAAGTCCAGGACCAGGCTTCCCTGGTGAACTCTACTTTAAAGACAAATTAATGCCAATCCTTTTTGACCTCTTCAGAAAAATTAAATTGGAGGGAAAGGTTCTAAACTCATGAGGTCAACTTTATGCTAATACCAAAGACAGACATAGATATCACAAGAAAACTACAGCTCAGTATTCCTAAAGAATATTGTAAAAATTTTCAACAAATACTAGCAAAGCAAATCCAACAGCACATTATCATACACCATGACCAAGTGTGATTTATGCCTGAGATACAAAGATTTCAATATATGACATCAACTAATCTGATACAGCATATTAGCAGAATAAAAAATAATCACCATGTGATTCTCTCAATTGATATGTAAGCATTTCACAAAATTCAACATGATAAAAACTTTGTTGATGAAAATTTCCAACACATAGTAATAGAGGGAAATCATCTCAACATAATAAATTATGTATGCAAAGCCCACAAGCATCATACTCAACAGTAAAAAATTGGAAGTTTTTCCTCTAAGATATATGAGACAAGGGTGCAAACTCTTGCTGCTTTTATTCAACATAGTACTGGAGATTCTAGCCAGAATAGCTAGGCAAGAAAATGAAATATAGGCCAGGTGCGGTGGCTCACAACTATAATCCCAGCACTTTGGGAGGCTGAGGCGGGCGGATCACCTGAGGTCAGGAGTTCAAGAGCAGCCTGGCCAACATGACGAAACCCTATCTCTACTAAAAATACAAAAATTAACTGGGCGTAGTGGCAAACACCCTAATCCCAGCTACTCGGGATGCTGAGGCAGCAGAATTGCTTGAACCGAGGTGGTGAAGGTTGCAGTGAGCCGAGATTGCACCACTCCATTCCAGCCTGGGTGACAGAGTGAGATTCTGTCTCAAAAAAAAAAAAAAAAAACAAAAAGGAAAATGAAATGTAAGGCTTACAATTGGAAGGAAGAAGTAAAATTGTCCCTGGTTGCAGATGACATACTCTTATCTACAGAAAACCCAAAGACTTCCTTTAAAAAAGATTAGAACACGATTATGACCATGACTCTGGTATAACAACAATATCAGCACATTTCAAAAGAAAATACCCAGATAATTTGTTCTCTTTGAGGGCAGGGAACATGTCTTAGTCATATTTATTTACCCAGTACCTACAAAGAGTCTGAAGCAGTAGACAGTGAAGGTAAATGCTTGCGAGAGAAGGTTGTAGTATGTTACCATATTGATACATTGTACTTTCTGAATATTCATGAAAATAAGTGGCATATAGGCCAAGAACTATTATTATATACTTATATTAATGTAAGTTTAAGTAACAGAGCACAATGTTGATTTAGTTGGTGGTAAATAAAGCTGGCAACTACCTTACAACAAAAAAATTTAAAAATTCAATAATTAAAATAAAAAAGGTCAGAGCAAGTAAATAAATTCGGTAAAGTAGTAGAATACAAAATCAACAACAAGGATCAATTGCATTTCTATACACTAACAATAAACTATCTGAAAAGGAAATTAGAAAAACAATCCCATTTACAGTAGCACCAAAAATAATAAATTACATAGGAACAAACCTACTAAGGAGATGAAAGACTTCTATTCTAAAAACTACAAAACATTAATGAAAAAAGGTACACAAGACACAGGAAAATGGAAAGATATTCCATGTTCACGGATTGGAAGACAATATTATTAAAATGTTTGTTCTTCCTGAAATGATCTATAGACTTGCTGAATTTCTATCAAAATCCCAGTGGCATTTTAAAATAAAAATAGAATAAATAATTCTAAAATTCATATGGAGTTATAAAAGACCACAAATAACCAAATCAGTCTTGAGAAAGAACAAAACTAGACGCACTACATTTTCTGATTTCAAAATACATTACAAAGCTATGGTAATTAATACAGTAGGTACTGGCATAAAGATAAACATAAACCAATGGGACAGGATAGAGAACCTCAAAATAAATTCACATATACACAGTCAACACGCCATTCTCCTGCCTCAGCCTCCCGTGTAGCTGGGACTACAGGTGCCCACCACCACACCTGGCTAATTTTTGTTTGTATTTTTGGTAGAGATGGGGTTTCACTGTGTTAACCAGGATGGTCTCGATCTCCTGACCTTGTGATCCACCTGCCTCAGCCTCCCAAAGTGCTGGGATTACAGGAGTGAGCCACTGCACCTGGCCGTCTTTATTTATTTTTAATTAATTAATTTTTTTTTTTGAGACAGAGTTTCACTCTGACACCTAGGCTGGAGTGCAGTGGCGCCATATTGGCTCATTGCAACCTCTGCCTCCCAGGTTCCAGTGATTCTTCTGCCACAGCCTCCCGAGTAGCTGGGATTACAAGTGCACGCCACCATGCACAGCTAATTTTTGTATTTTTAGTAGAGATGGGGTTTTGCTATGTTGGCCAGGCTGGTCTTGAACTCCTGACTTCAAGTGATCTGCCCACCTCGGCCTCCCAAAATGCTGAGATTACAGGCATGAGTCACTGTCCCTGGTCTATTTTTAATTTTTTTTTAGAGACAGAGTCTGACTCTGTTGCTCAGGCTGGAGTACAGTGGCACATCATGGTTCACTGCAGCCTCGAACTCCCGAGTTAAGGATCCTTCTGCCTCAGCCTTCCCAGTAACTATAACTACAGGCATTGTCACCAGGTCCAGCTAATTTTAAAATTTTTTGTGTGAAGATGGGGTCTCACTGTGTTGCTCAGACTGATTTTAAACTACTGGCCTCTAGTGATCCTCCCTTCTTGGCTTTCCAAAATGCTGGGATTACAGGCATCAGCCACTGTGCCTGGCCCAGGCAACAGGTTTTTGACAAGGGGGCCAAGATAACACAATGGGGAATAGATACTATCCTAAACAAATGGTGCTGGAAAAATTGGATATCTATAATGCAAAGAATGAAATTGGACCCTATGCCTGTAATCCCAGCACTTTGGGAGGCCAAGGCAGGTGGATCACGAGGTCAGGAGATCGAGACCATCCTGGCTAACACAGTGAAACACAGGAGATTGAGATCATCCTGGCCAACATAGTGAAACCCCATCTCTACTAAAAATACAAAAATTAGCTGGGCATGGTGGTGTGCGCCTATAGTCCTAGCTACTTGGGAGGCTGAGACAGAAGAATAGCTTGAACCCGGGAGGCAGAGGTTGCAGTGAGCCGAGATGGCGCCACTGCACTCCAGCCTGGTGACAGAGCAAAACACTGTCTCAAAAAAAAAAAGAGAGAAAAGAAATTGGACCCTTATCTAACACCATCCACAGAGTAAACTCCAAATGTGGCCTAAGTGGTGGTGCCTATAATCTCAGCTACTTGGAAGGCTATGGCAGGAAGATCACTTGAGCCCAAGAATTCAAGAACAGCCTGGGCAACATAGGAAGACCCAGTCTCTTAAAAAAATAAAAATAGATTAAAAACATCAGACTCAAAAGAGTAAAACTCCTAGAAGAAAACAGGGTTAAAAACTTCATGACTTTAGTCTTGGCAGTGATATTATGGATATGATACCAAATGCACAGGCAACAAAAGCAAAATAAACAACAGTATGGAAGTTCCTCAAAAAACTAAAAGTAGAACTACCATTTATCCAGCAATCTCCCTTCTAGGTCTTTGTGTAAAATAATTGGAACCAAGATCTTACAGAGATATTAGCACTCCTATTTTCATTGCAGCACTATTCATAATAACCAAAATGTGGAAATAAACTCAATGTTCATTGACAGATGAATGGATAAAGTGGGCAAATACATACAATAGAATACTATTCAGCCTTTAAAAAGAAGAATTTCTGCAATATGAGACAACATGGATGAACCTTGAGGACATGATGCTAAGTGAAATAAGCCAGTCACAGAAAGATAAATACTGCATGGTTCCACTTATATGAGATATCCAAAATAATCAAATTCATAGAATCAATGAGTGAAATGGTAGTCGCCAAGGACTGGGGAAAGGAGGAAATGGGGATAATTAATTAATTAATCATTTAATTAATAACTAATGGGCATAAAGTTTCAGTGAAGCAAGGTAAATAAGCTCTAGAGATCTGCTGTGTAACATTGTACAATTTCAGTAATGTATTATTTTATTAAAAATTTGTTAAAAGAGGCTGGGTGCAGTGGCTCATGCCTATAATCCCAGCACTGTGGGAGGCTAAGATGGGCAGATCACGAGATCAGGAGATCGAGACCATCCTGGCTAACATAGTGAAACCCTGTCTCTACTAAAAAATACAAAAAATTGGTCAGGCGCGGTGGCTCACACCTGTAATCCCAGCACTTTGGGAGGCCGAGGCTAGTGGATCACGAAGTCAGGAGTTCAAGACCAAGCTGACCAACATGGTGAAACCCCGTCTCTACTAAAAATACAAAAATTAGCTGGGCATGGTGGCAGGCGCTGGTAGTCCCAGCTACATAGGAGGCTGAGGCAGGAAAACTGCTTGAACCTGGGAGGCAGAGGTTGCAGTGAGCCAAGATCGTGCCGCTGCACTCCAGCCTGGGTGACAGAGTGAGACTCTGTCTCAAAAAAAAGAGAGTAGGTCTCATGTTAAGTGTTCTTGTCACAAATATGTTTTAAATATAAAAGGGAGGATAGTGCCTAAATCAAAAAACTTGAATTGACACAACTTATTCCAAAATCCCTAGCAGGTTTCTACTTCTTTAAAAAGAAATGTGCTATCTATAAGGTCGCTCTTAGCTGCAAGACAGACAGGATATTTTTAAGTTTACATTGTCATCCAAACTTGAATAGGATTTCTGTTACTAAGGAAGAAGCAGAAAATGGATATTAAGTAGGTAATTTGTTACAGTCCATTCATTGCACTGTGAATGGCTTAACACACCTTATTGTAAATGTATTTTTCAAAATCTATTTCTTTCCCTAGACTGTAAGATCAGGACTGATTTTTTTAAATGTCTGTATCCCCTCATTTGGCAAAATATTTTGCACATAATATGTACTCAGTATTTATACATGATTTGCTATTGAATGCTTCCTGTGGATCAGTTTATTATGAGTAAAAATTAGGAAAACTTTATTACCAGTAAAAAGTAGGGAGGAGAAGTTAGGAAAAATTATCACTAAAAATGTTAGCATATGTGACTTCTTGTTGGTATTTTTAATTTTTGTACTAATTAATTGATTTTTAGTATATCATACAAACCCTATTTCTTATATAATTAAAAAGTAACTTCAGAACATAAAAGCTTTCAAGAATATCACAAGTATCTTAGTCCATTCATGCTGCTATAACAAAATACAATAGTGTGAGTGGCTTATAAACAACAGAGATTTATTTTTCAAAGTTCTGGAGGCTAAGAACTCCACAATACGATTCTGGCAGATGCAGTGTCTGGTAAGGGTCTACTTCCTCATAGACAGCTGTCTTCTCATTCTAACCTCACATGGTGGAAGAGCTGAGGGTTCTCTCTCAGACCCCTTTTATAATGGCAGTAATCTTATTAATGAGGGCGGTAACCCCATAAACTAATAATCTCCCAAATGCCCCACCTCCTAATACCATCATTTTGGAGGTGAGGAGTTCAACATATGAATTTTGGGGGAACATAAACATTCAGACTATATAAGAACAATAATTTATTTGCTTATATTAAAAGGAACCATCTTCTCTGCCTCACAGTTTTCCTACCTGGCTCTTAAAATAGAAATATGTTTCCTTCAGAACTACAGAGTCAAGAGGAAATTTCATCTTTCTTTCTGCCACTTTCCCCAAGAGGAAGGAGTATTGTATTTAATTGGTGATTTGGGGAGAAAAACATAAAACCCAAACCATTTCTTGCCATCTTTTTCAAATTTTCCCACCCACAAGAAATTATATTCTGCTCAGTTCCTCAAGATATGCTATAAACTAAAAACACAAGGATTAGGGCCTATGCTTGTCTTCTAGAACAGGCCTGAGGCCTAACTCTCATTCTTTGTTTCTTTCTCTTTTTTTTTTGAGACGGAGTCTCGCTCTGTCACCCAGGCTGGGGTGCAGTGGCACGATCTCGGCTCACTGCAAGCTCTGCCTCCCGGTTTCACACCATTCTCCTGCCTCAGCCTCCCGAGTAGCTGGGACTACAGGCACCTGCCACCACGCCCAGCTGATTTTTTGTATTTTTAGTAGAGACGGGGTTTCACCATTCGCAGGATGGTCTCGATCTCCTGACCTCGTGATCCACCCGCCTCGGCCTCCCAAAGTGCTGGGATTACAGGCGTGAGCCACCGTGCCTGACCAACTCTCATTCTTTCTACTGTTGATCTCACCAAACATGAAACAGTGATTCTATATAAGTCTATCCATCTTGCAGACTCAAATTCTCCTATGGCGAGTCATCACCCATTTGGACTTAAGAAGTATTTGAGCACCCTGGCCAACATGGTGAAACCCCGTCTCTACCAAAAGTACAAAAATTAGCTTGGCATGATAGCAGGTGCCTGTAATCGCAGCTACTCGGGAGACTCGGGAGGCTGAGTCAGGAGAATTGCTTGAACCCAGAAGGCAGAGGTTGCAGTGAGCTGAGATCATGCCACTGCACTCCAGCCTGGGTAACAGAGTGAGACTCCGTCCCAAAAAAAACAAAAAAAAAGTATTGAAAAACCTGGTCATGGTTGTGTTTTATAATACATCCAAGCAGCTTTATCTTAAGAAGCTTTTTTGAAATGAAGTCTCACTCTGTAACCCAGGCTGGAGTGCAATGGTGTAATATCACTGCTCACTGCAGCGCCTACCTCCTTGGCTCAGGCGATCCTCCCACCTCAGTCTCCCAGGTAGCTGGGACTACAGACATGCCACATGCCTGGCAAATTTTTAAAACATTTTGTAGAGATGGAGTCTCCCTATGCTAGGCTGATCTTGAACTCCTGGACTCAAGCAACTCTCCCACCTCGGCCTTCTATGAGTGCCGGGCTTACAGTCATGAGCCACTGTGCCAACTAAAGTTGGTATTTTATCTTTTTGGCTTCCTATCAATTGGGTCTGAATTCAGGGAAGAGTTAAGATGTGTGAGCAGCCATCACTGCCTAAGACCCATTGATGACAGGATAGTAATACATTTTTTAATAGGTAATTCTAACCAAAAGTAGTTGCTTAATGAGAACCTTGGTCTAGCAAAAGAAATAAATTTGAATCTTGCCAGTCTAACAGTAAGGGAATAAAATATCCCAGAAGCCATGTGTGGCTGCTTATGTCTATAATCCCAGTGTCTTGGGATTCCGACAGAGGAGGATTGCTTGAGCCCAGGAGGTCAAGGCTAAAGTGAGCCTTGGTTGTAGCACCTTGTTACAGCCTGGGTGACAGAGTAAGACCCTGTCTCAAAAAAAAAAAAAAAAAAAAAAATGGGTTTATTTATGAATGCCTACTGTGTGCGAGGCAGCGTTCGGAGGAGAAGTTTAAAGAGTTAGAATACTAATACTTTAAACAAAAGTTACCTGGTACTCTAATTTTATTGTTTGAGTTTTGAATTGCTATAATGATCAAGGCAAAGAAATATCATAATTATAACATTTGAGTGCTTATGGGTTGTCAAATGAGCAGTTTCCTGCAAAACAATATCTGATTGAATCCTCAAAACAATTCTGTGAGACAATACATGAGAATAGTCTAGATTATGCTGCAGTTGGGAGAAAAAGTAAGTGTTTAACAAAAAGTTAGCTCCAGCTGCAGGCAACTCTCCAGGCAACTGTCTTCCATTCAACAACATGATAATCCAGGCAGCTTCAACCTTGTGGTGCTGCTATCTTAAGATGAATCTTTTTCCATGGTTGCCACAGTCAGGAAAGAAAAGAATTTCATATCGAACTTTTACTGCCACATCCTGAAGGTGACACACATAAACTCTACAGTTTTCACTGGCCAGACCAAGTCACATGGCTCCATTCAGTTGCAGGGTTGCTGAGGAATACAGTCAATCCACTGTGAGGCCAGAAAGCAGTATCTAGCATAAATAGCTATTATGACTGTTGTTTTTATACAGGTGAAGAAATGGAGGCTTAGAAAAATTAAGTTATTCATCCAAAGGTATATATAAGGTAAGCAGGGGAGCCTCATGAGCAATCTGACTCCAGAGCTTGTGCTTAACCTCTGTCTTCCATTGCCTCCCAGCACCGCCCTGGAAACCTGGCAGAACCTAACCACCACTAGGGATATTTAATCCAATTCATATACATTCAGTTCAATTCAAATCAGCGTATATTTGCTAAATGCTTTCTTTGTGCCAGGCATTGCAGCTGCATCTGGAGGAGGGTTGAACTATTTCACCATATAGATCTCCTACAACTTTGAGACTGTGATGTAAAGAAATAGGCAACTGTGATGGTTATTTTATCTGTCAACTTGGCTGGGCTGTGGTATCCAGATACTTGGTTAAACATTATTCTGGATGTTTTGGCGAAGGCGTTTTTGGATAAGATTAACATTTTAACCAGTGGATTTTGAGTAAAGCAGATTACTTTCCATAATGTGGATGGGCCTCATCAATCGGTTGAAGGCCATCATAAATCAGAGACTGACCTCCCCAGAGAAAGAAGGAGTTCTGCCAGCAGGTTGCCTTTGGACTCAAACAGAAACTGAGTCCCCACAATCATGTGTGCCAGTTCCTTAAAATAAACATCTGTATCTATAATATGTATGTGTATACACATTCTGTTGGTTTGGTTTCTCTGGACAACCCTAACTAATATAACAAGCTTAAAAATTAGTTCTATAAAACAGGGCTAAGAAATGATATTTTGTTATACTTTACATTAAGAACAAGATCCTCTGCAATCCCTATTTACTTTTATCTTTGGATATTAAGTAAAAATAGCAGAATTCTACAATAACTTACAGAAATAAATCTAGGTTCATTATATTTTCTATAATACAAGAAGTTTTACAAAGCTATTGATCATAAAATACATAAATTTTTGCAAGGAACCTTGTGGACTGAAAAAACAGCCAAAACAAATCTGCCACATACAGGCCCCAGAATGTGGTTTTATAATCTGTCTACTTAGGAAACTGTTCCAATTATCTTCACAAATTCAGTATTGTGAGAATGTGTCTAGGTGTTAATTATTTTAAAGGAAGTCAGCTCTCCTACTCAGCTGAAAATGCTAACAGTCTCCAATTTTAACTTGTTCTCTTATACAAGATGCTGTTTTGGGAAGTATTTAGTTGCCCCCTGCTGGCCATACACTTGCAGGATTCATTTTTTGGAAAGTTCTCAGTAGATTGCAGATGATAATGATGATAAACTTCTGAAGAGATGCGTTCAACTTTTTCATCACATGAATTCACAATAGACTTCCAATGCTCAATTGAGATATGTAAGTTAATTCAAAATTCTTTTTTTTCCCCCACCACCTGGTATAGGGTGAAACGTTGCAGCAGGAAAACTTTAAGCTAGATCAGTGGGAGAACAGGATAAGATGTAGGAGGGCTTCACAGGCTCCCTTTCTTTCTTCTTTAACTTTTGTTTTAGGTTGAGGAGCACATGTGCAGGTTTGTTATTATAGGTAAACTCATGTCATGGGGATTTGTTTTACAGATTACTTCGTTACCCAGGTACTAAGCCTAGTACCCAAAAGTTATTTTTTCTACTCCTCTCTCTCTCCTCACCCTCCACCCTCAAGTAGGCCCCAGTGTCTGTTGTTCCCCTCTTTGTGTCCATGAATTCTCATCATTTAGCTCTCACTTATAAGTGAGAACATGCGGTATTTGGTTTTCTGTTCCTGCATTAGTTTGCTAAGGCTAATGGCCTCCAGCTTCATCCATGTTCCCACAAAAGACATGATCGCATTCTTTTTTATGGCTGCATAGTATTCCATGGTGTATATGTACCACATTTTCTTTATGCAGTCTACCATTGATGGGCATTTAGATTGATTCCATGTCTTTGCTACTGCGCATAGTGCTGCCCAAAATTCCTAAACACAGTTTTCTTTCTGTGATACTCATGTCATATTTTATGTCTCTTCATATCCTTTTTAAAACCATGTGGAAATAATTTACCAAATTGAGAGGGAAAAAAAACGCTTGTTCAAGAATGTTAAAAACTATATTTTTATCCTGTCTCTGCTACTACCTCTCAGGCTAAACTTGATCAAGACACTTTAACTTTTGGCAGCGATAAATATGTTTACACATTTTGATTTTCACTCCTGAAAGTTTCTTCATGCTATTTTGTAATTTCTTCCTCCTGCCTCTCTTGGGACTTTCCCATCCTCAAGTAACCACTGATCCACTCTCTGTCACTGCAGATTAATTTGCATTTTCTCAATAAGAAAATTATTTTCTTTTATTTTTATTTTTGTTTTGAGACAGAGTTTTGCTCTTTTTATCCAGGCTGGAGTGCAATAGCATGATCTCAGCTCACTGCAACCTCTGCCTCCCAGATTCGAGTGACTCTCCTTCCTCAGCCTCCCTAGTAGCTGGGATTACAGGCGCGTGCCACCATGCCTCGCTAATTTTGTATTTTTAGTAGAGACGGGGTTTCATCATGTTGGCCAGGCTGGTCTCAAACTTCTGACCTCAGGTGATCTGCCGGCCTCGGCCTCCCAAAGTGCTGTGATTACAGGTGTGAGCCACTGCGCCTGGCCGAGGAAAATAATTTTTAAGCTTACTAGCTAAGATACTTTATAAAATGAGATATGGAAAAGATGTAAATGCTTTATAAATATTTTTAAAAATTGAGTTTCCCTAGCTTGAAACCTGAGGTAGCAGTGTGATGCAGTTGTTAAAAGCTTAACCTTGGGGCCAGGCACAGTGGCTCACACCTGTAATCCCAGCACTTTGGGAGGCCAAGGCAGATGGATCACCTGAGTTCAGGAATTCCAGACCAGCCTGGCCAACATGGTGAAACCCCGTCTCTACTAAAAATTTAAAAAATTAGCCAGGCATGGTGGTGCGTGCCTGTAATCTCAACTACTTGGGAGGCTGAGGCAGAAGAATTGTTTGAATCTGTGAGACGGAGGTTGCAGTAAGCTTAGATCGCACCACTGCACTCAGCACTTAAACTTGAGCGATGGAGCCTCAAAAAAAAAAAAAAAAAAAATCACAAAAAGCTTAACCTTTTAAGTCAGCAGATGCAAGCCTAGATCTTGGATCTCGGCTCTGTCGTTTACTAGCTATATGATGTTGGGCAAGTTACTCAACATCCTGAGGTTAACAGTTTCCTCATGCTTAGAGAAACAGATAATAATAGCATCTATCCTCATAAAGATGTTGTGCAATTGCATACAAAACACTTAGCTGAGTGCTGGGCCTGTACATACAAAACCTCAGGGTTGACTACCATTGGTAGTTATCTATCTTTAGACATTTCAAAGAGCATCAACTTAATTCTAAGAAAAGGAAGTGAGAACCCTGGCCATGCAGCCAGTGTAATCCTAAGGCAATCATTTTAGAAATGTTTTGTGAGGATTATCGTAGTTCACTGTGTTAGACATGGTATCCAGCTGACTCTGACTCAAGTCCTTTTCTTAAGCACCCCATTGGTTTTCTTTCCTCATAACTCTTCCTCCAAGTGTCATGGTATCACTTTCTTTGTAATTCCATTCCTCCCCCTCAAACATATGACCAGACAGTCATCTCATTTCATCTTTGTGATTTGACATATAACTTGGCCAGAGTAGAGTGATAGTCATCACTTGAGATAGCAGGCATGGTGGAAATAGAGATAATTAAAGAAACAAGGCTTATTTGTGGAAAATGTTATTTAATAATTTTATCCCTTGTATTCAAGTACTTCTGTTGCTCTTTTTTGAGCTCTGCCAGGTTTATGCTTTTTAAAGTTCTCTCCCTACAATGGAAACTACTTGAACCCCACTTGCCAGCCTAGCCCAATTTAGTATCTTGGGCCAATTCTAATTTTATGAAAGAGAGAGTTAAGATGATGTATCTTGAAATC
This sequence comes from Rhinopithecus roxellana, assembly GCF_007565055.1. Lineage (NCBI taxonomy): Eukaryota > Metazoa > Chordata > Mammalia > Primates > Cercopithecidae > Rhinopithecus > Rhinopithecus roxellana. The sequence continues at coordinate 65,106,096 of NC_044558.1, read as the reverse complement.
TGTACAGAGAAGGCAACTGTAGTATGCTTTCTTCCATGAACTTTTAGCACTGCCTCATTATAGTCCAGAGAAATATATGGGTAGGGTGTAATTAATTTCTGGGGAAGAGAACCTCCTGCCTACCATCCCTCCTAACTTGTAGCATACCATTTATACAAGTTTATTTTATTCTGCTATCTTAGCCTGGCTTCTTTCCTGAAATCAAATTCTGAGACAATAACTTATGTGCGGACAGTTGATTTTGGGAAGAGATCCCAGTGAATAGGAGTGGGGGGCCAGGAAAACTAAGACATGAAAGGAGGGAAAGCTAACTCAAGAATACATTCATCAATCTGAACATTGTTATAGGTAACTCAGGCTCATTTCTCTGGATCTTTGAATAGCTACCTAGAATTGTCTGCCTTCCCCCAATGTGGCAGATATATCCTAAGGTAACCCCCAGTGATCTCTGCCTTCTGGTATTAATGACCTTCTTTATGCCCCTCACCCTAAGCCTGGGTAGAACTTGTGAACTGCTTCCAGCCAGAAGAATAAGGCAAAGGTGATAGGATGTTACTCCCATGATGTAATGTAATACATGCATTACAATATATGACAAACGTGATGGGATATCACTCCCATGATTACGTTATACGATATAAGAATCTGTCTTGATAGCAGACCCACTCTCTCACTTTCCTGCTGGTCTTGAGGAGGCAAGTTGTTATGTTATGAACTGCCTATCAGAGAGGACCACATGGCAAAGAACTCAGAGGTGGTTTGTAGAAGCTGAGAGCCAGCAGAAACAAAACAAAACAAAATCCTGAAGCTCTTAGTCCTACGACTGTAAGGAAATGAATTCTCCCAACAACCTGAGAAAGTTTGGAAGAAGATTTTTCTTTCTTCAGGCTTCCAGATGGGAACATGGTCCAGCCAACACCTTCACTGTAGCCTGGAGAGACCCCAAAGTAGAAAACCCAACTAAACTGTATCTGGACTCCTGACCTACAGAAAGAGAGATGGTAAATGTGTGTTATTTTAACCTGTTCAATTTGTGTTGATTTGTTACATCGAATTGGAAAACTAATACAGATTTTGGTGCCTAGAGATAGAATGCTGCTGTAATAAATATGTAAAAATATGTCTGTGGCTTTGAAACTGATCAGTGGACAGAGATTAGAAGAATGCTTGAAAAGTATGATAGACAAAACCCAAAACACTGCCAACAAACTGTCAGTAGAAATGTGGATATTGAAGACTGCTGTTGAGGACTCAGAAGGAAGTAAGGAACATGCTATAGGAAACTGGAAGAAGGGAGATCCTTGTTATGTACTGGTATAAAGCTTAGTGAAATTATTTCTTACAATTATGTTGAAAGCAGAATTTGTAAATGGATGAATTTGATTATATAGTTAAGGAGATTTCCAAGCAAAGTGCTGAAGGGGACAACTGGTTTCTTCTTGCTACTTATAGGAAAGTGCAAGAAAAGAGACAAATTGAGAGAAGAACTATTAAGCAAAAAGGAATCAGGACTTGATAATTTAAAAAATCCTCATCTTCCCCAGATGGCAAAAAATATTAACAGTTGGAGATGGCTTTTGGGCACTGTCAGAAAAGCCTACTTTAGAGAAAATGCCCTTGAAGTTACTCTATAATCTTTGTTAAAGCCCCAGAAACATCAAAGGTCCGAGTATTCAGGTATATTTCAAGAGATGGCCCTTAGATTTGAAAAGATCCAAGGGTATGCCTCAGATCTTCTCAAACTATTGAGCCTCTAGGAAGCTTAAAGAAGATGGAATTATTTTTGAAACAATCTGTAGATGTGGCCTTTGTCTGATAAGAGTGAATGCCACTGAAATACATACAGAACCACAACATTCTTGAGAAAATTATTTCTGCAGAAACAGTGCCAACTTGGAATAAGACAGACAAAAAGACTAGAAAATGAAAAGAGGGTGTCAGACCTCCAAAATTTTACTGGCGGAAAGCAGGCTGATAAAACTACTCATCTGCAAACACGTTACCTTCCATGAAAAAGGAAGAATGACTCAGATGGTGGTACCAAGAACCCAGATAGCAGAGCCAAGAGCCATGAAGGATCATTCCCAAGCCTAGAAACCTGATTAAGGAACTTCCAATAAATCCAGTTGTATTTCAAAACTTCTATAGACCAGTGACTCCTTTTTACTGTACATTTCCCCTATTTTTAAACTGGAATGTCTGTAGCTATTATCCTGTGTCTGTCCCACCATTGTATGTTGGGTGTGTTGGAGGCGGGTAACTCATTTGCTTGGTTTCACAGGTCCATAGTTAGAGAATAACTGTGTCCAGGAGCTTTACTTAACAGGTTATACATAGGAGGTTCATCTGCACCTGGACTTCATTCACGTGATGAAATTTCAGAATTTGAGCTGATGGTATAATGAATGAAACTCTTGGGAACTGATATGGTTTGGCTCTGTGTCCCCACCCAAATCTCATCTTGAATTGTACGCCCACAATTCCCATGGGCTATGGGAGGGGTCCTGGTGGGAGATAATTTGAATCATGGGGGTGGTTCCCCCATACTGTTCTCATGGTAGCATATAAGTCTCACGAGATCTGATGGTTTTATGAGGGATTTTATCAGGGGTTTCCACTTTTGCATCTTCTTCATTTTCTCTTGCCACCACCATGTGAGAAGTGCCTTTCACCTCTCACCATGATTCTGAGGCTTCCCCAGCCATGTAAGTCCAATTAAACCTCTTTTTCTTCCCAGTCTCAGGTATGTCTTTATCAGCCGTGTGAAAATGGACTAATACAGCAATCTTGGAAGGGGAGAAACCATATATTTCATATGAGAGGGCCTGAGGAAAGACTGGCAGACAGAACCTAGGCTGATTCTCCAATGACCTCCACTTTCTGTTATTAATGCCCTTGTTAATTACATCCTACGAATATGGGAGGAATCTGTGAAGCATCTAACTTATAGAATATGGCAAAAGTGACAGAATGGCATTCTTATAACATTATGTTACATAAGACTTCATATTGCTAGTAGACTCTTCTGCTGGCCGTGAAGAAGCAAACTGCTATGTTGCTGCCTATGGAGTAGACCACATGGCAGGCAACTTAAATGGATTCTAGGAGCTAGTGGCATCCTCCAGCTGACAGCCAGCCAACACACTAAAGCTTTCAGTCCTATATCCTCAATGAAATAAATTCTTTCAGCAACCTGTGTAAGCTTGGGAGCAGATGAGCTTCCCAATGAGAACACAGCCCACCTGATGCATTGACTCTAGCCTGGAGAGACCTGGAAGCAGAAAATCCAAATAAACTGTGTCTGTACTCTTGACCACAGAAACTGGGATATAATGCATGTTATTGTTTTAGGCTACCAGATTTGGTAACTTGTTATGCAGCAATAGATTACAAGCGCAGTCAAGGATTGTCCCAAAGAGTGTTAATTTCTTTACTCTTCCAGGTTGTACATGCCCAAGTGCAGAGTGGGTTCTTATTGACATCCATGCCATATCATCAGAACAGCACAGGTGTTGAAATAAATATGTGAAAAACAAGGGGTGGTTCCAAGATGGCCAAATAGGAACAGCTCCAGCCTCCAGCTCCCAGCGTGAGCGACACAGAAGACAGGTGATTTCTGCAGTTCCAACTGAAGTACCAGATTCATCTCACGGGGCATGTCAGACAGTGGGTGCAGGACAGTGCGTGCAGCCCACCGAGTGAGAACCGAAGTAGGGCGAGGCATTGCCTCTCCCGGGAAGCACAAGGGGGAAGGGAATTCCCTTTCCTAGCCAAGGGAAACCATGACACACAACACCTGGAAAATCGGGTCACTCCCACCCTAATACTGCGCTTTACCAAGGGTCTTAGCAAACAGCCCACCAGGAGATTATATCCTGCACCTGGCTTGGAGGGTCCCATGCCCACGGAGCCTCCCTCATTGCTAGCACAGCAGTCTGAGATCTAACTGCAAGGCAGCAGCGAGGCTTGGGGAGGAGTGCCTGCCATTGCTGAGGCTTGAGTAGGTAAACAAAGCAGCTGGGAAGCTCGAACTGGGTGGAGCCCACCGCAGCTCAAAGAGGCCAGCCTGCCTCTGTAGACTACACCTCTGGGGACAGGGCATAGCCAACAAAAGGCAGCAGAAACCTCTGCAGATTTAAATGTCCCTGTCTGACAGTTTTGAAGAGAGTAGTGGTTCTCCTAGCATGGAGTTTGAGATATGAGAAAGGACAGACTGCCTGCTCAAGTGGGTCCCTGACCCCCAAATAGCTTAACTGGGAGACACTCCCCACTAGGGGCAGACTGGCACCTCACACCTCACACGGCCGGGTACCCCTCTGAGACGAAGCTTCCAGAGGAACGATCAGGCAGCAATATTTGCTATTCAGCAATATTCACTCGTCTGCAGCCTCCGCTGCTGATACCCAGGCAAACAGGGTCTGGAATGGACCTCCAGCAAACTCCAACAGACCTGCAGCTGAGGGTCCTGACTATTAGAAGGAAAACTAAGAAACAGAAAGGACATCCACACCAAAACCCCATCTGTACGTCACCATCATCAAAGACCAAAGGTAGATAACACCACAAAGATGGGGAAAAAACAGAGTAGAAAAGCTGAAGATTCTAAAAATCAGAGTGCCTCTCCCCCTCCAAAGGAACGCAGCTCCTCGCCAGCAACAGAACAAAGCTGGATAGAGAATGACCTTGATGAGTTGAGAGAAGAAGGCTTCAGACGATCAAACTTCTCCAAGCTAAAGGAGGAAGTTTGAACCCATTGCAAAGAAGCTAAAAACCTTGAAACGAGATTTGACAAATGGCTAACTAGAATAACCAATGTAGAAAAGTCCTTAAATGACCTGATAGAGCTGAAAACCATGGCATGAGAACTACATGACAAATGCACAAGCTTCAGTAACTGATTCAATCAACTGGAAGAAAGGGTATCAGTGATTGAATATCAAATGAATGAAATGAAGCGAGAATAGAAGTTTCAAGAAAAAAGAGTAAAAAGAAATGAACAAAGCCTCCAAGAAATATGGGACTATGTGAAAAGACCAAATCTACATCTGACTGGTGTACCTGAAAGTGATGGGGAGAACAGAACCAAGTTGGAAAACACTCTGCAGGATATTATCCAGGAGAACTTCCCCAACCTAGCAAGACAGCCCAACATTCAAATTCAGGAAATACAGAGAACACCACAAAGATACTCCTCGAGAAGTGCAACTCCAAGACACATAATTGTCAGATTCACCAAAGTTGAAATGAAGGAAAAATGTTAAGGGCAGCCAGAGAGACAGGTCGAGTTACCCACAAAGTGAAGCCCATCAGACTAACAGTGGATCTCTTGGTAGAAACTCTACAAGCCAGAAGAGAGTGGGGGCCAATTTTCAACATTCTTAAAGAAAAGAATTTTCAACCAGAATTTCATACCCAGCCAAACTAAGTTTCATAAGTGAAGGAGAAATAAAAGCCTTTACAAACAAGCAAATGCTGAGAGATTTTGTCACCACCAGGCCTGCCCTACAAGAACTCCTGAAGGAAGCACTAAACATGGAGAGGAACAACTGGTACCAGCCACTGCAAAAGAAATGCCAAAATGTAAAGACCATCGATGCTAGGAAGAAACTGCATCAACTAATGAGCAAAATAACCAGCTAACATCATAATGACAGGATCAAGTTGACACATAACAATATTAACCTTAAATGTAAATAGGCTAAATGGTCCAATTAAAAGACACAGACTGGCAAACTGGATAAAGAGTCAAGACCCATCAGTGTGCTGTATTCAGGAGACCCATCTCACACGCAGAGACACACATAGGCTCAAAATAAAGGGATGGAGGAAGATCTACCAAGCAAATAGAAAACAAAAAAAGACAGGGGTTGCAATCCTAATCTCTGATAAAACAGACTTTAAACCAACAAAGATCAAAAGAAACAAAGAAGACCATTACATAATGGTAAAGGGATCAATTCAACAAGAAGAGCTAACTATCCTAAATATATATGCACCCAGATTCATAAAGCAAGTCCTTAGAGACTTACAAAGAGACTTAGACTCTCACACAATAATAATGGGAGACTTTAACACCCCATTGTCAACATTAGACAGATCCACGAGAGAAAGTTAACAAGGATATCCAGGAATTGAACTCAGCTCTGCACCAAGTGGACCTAATAGACATCTACAGAACTCTCCACCCCAAATCAACAGAATATACATTCTTCTCAGCACCACATCGCACTTAATCCAAAATTAACCACATAGTTGGAAGTAAAGCACTCCTCAGCAAATGTAAAAAAAAAAACCAGAAATTATAACAAACTGTCTCTCAGACCACAGTACAAACAAACTACAACTCAGGATTAAGAAAGTCACTCAAAACCACTCAACTACATGGAAACTGAACAACCTGCTCCTGAATGACTACTGAGTACATAACAAAATGAAAGCAGAAAAAAAAGATGTTCTTTGAAACCAATGAGAACAAAGACACAACATACCAGAATCTCTGGGATACATTTAAAGCAGTGCATACAGGGAAATTTATAGCACTAAATGCCCACAAGAGAAAGCAGGAAAGATCTAAAATTGACACCCTAACATCACAATTAAAAGAACTAGAAAAGCAAGAGCAGACACATTCAGAGCTAGCAGAAGGCAAGAAATAGCTAAGACCAGAGCAGAACTGGAGGAGATAGAGACACAAAAACCCTTCAAAAAAAATCAATGCATCCAGGAGCTGGTTTTTTGAAAAGATCAACAAAATTGATAGATCACTAGCAAGACTAATAAAGAAGAAAAGAGAGAAGAATCAAATAGACACAATAAAAAATGATAAAGGGGATATCACCACTGACCCCACAGAAATACAAACTACCATCAGAGAATACTATAAACACATCTATGCAAATAACTAGAAAACCTAGAAGAAATGGATAAATTCCTGGACACATACACTCTCCCAAGACTAAACTAGGAAGATTGAATCCCTGAATAGACCAATAACAGGCTCTGAAATTGAGGCAATAATTAATAGCCTACCAACCAAAAAAAGTCCAGGACCAGACAGATTCACAGTTGAATTCTACCTGAGGTACAAGGAGGAGCTGGTACCATTCCTTCTGAAACCATTCCAATCAATAGAAAAAGAGGGAATCCTCCCTAACTCATTTTAGGAGGCCAACATCATCCTGATACCAAAGACTGGCAGAGACACAACAAAAAAAGAGAATTTTAGACCAATATCCCTGATGAACATCTATGCAAACATCCTCAGAAAATACTGGCAAACTGAATCCAGCAGCACATCAAAAAGCTTATCCACTATGATCAAGTGGGCTTCATGCCTGGGATACAAGGCTGGTTCAATATGTGCAAATCAATAAACGTAATCCAGCATATAAACAGAAACAAAGACAAAAACCACATGATTATCTCAATAGATGCAGAAAACGCCTTTGACAAATTTCAACATCCCTTCATGCTAAAAACTCTCAATAAATTCAGTACTGATGGAACATATCTCAAAATAATAACAGTTATTTATGACAAACCCACAATCACTATCATACTGAATGGGCAAAAACTGGAAGCATTCCCCTTGAAAACTGGCACAAGACAGGGATGCCCTCTCTCACTACTCCTGTTCAACATAGTGTTGGAAGTTCTGGCCAGGGCAATCAGGCAGGAGAAAGAAATAAAGGTTATTCAACTAGGAAAAGAGGAAGTCAAATTGTCCCTGTTTGCAGATGACATGACTGTATATTTAGAAAACCCCATCGTCTCAGCCCAAAATATCCTTAAGCTGATAAGCAACTTCAGCAAAGTGTCAGGATACAAAATCAATGTGCAAAAATCACAAGCATTCTTATACACCAATAACAGACAAACAGCCAAATCATGAGTGAACTCCCATTCACAATTGCTTCACAGAGAATAAAATACCTAGGAATCCAACTTACAAGGGATGTGAAGGACCACTTCAAGGAGAACTACAAACCACTGCTCAATGAAATAAAAGAGGACACAAACAAATGGAAGAACATTCCATGCTCATGGATAGGAAAAATCAATATCGTGAAAATGACCGTACTGCCCAAGGTAATTTATAGATTCAATGCCATCCCCATCAAGCTACCAATGAGTTTCTTCACAGAATTGGAAAAAATTACTTTAAAGTTCATATGTAACCAAAAAAGAGCCCGCATTGCCAAGACAATCCTAAGTCAAAAGAACAAAGCTGGAGGCATCACGCTACCTGACTTCAAACTATACTACAAGGCTACGGTAACCAAAATAGCATGGTACTGGTACCAAAACAGAGATATAGACCAACGGAACTTAACAGAGCCCTCAGAAATAATACCACACATCTACAACCATCTGATCTTTGACAAACCTGGCAAAAACAAGAAATGGGGAAAGGATTCCCTATTTAATTAATGGTGCTGGGAAAACTGACTAGCCATAAGTAGAAAGCTGAAACTGGATCCCTTCCTTACACCTTATACAAAAATTAATTCAAGATGAATTAAAGACTTAAATGTTAGACCTAAAACCATAAAACCCTAGAAGAAAACCTAGGCAATACCATTCAGGACATAGGCATGGGCAAGGACTTCATGTCTAAAACACCAAAAGCAATGGCAACAAAAGCCAAAATTGACAAATGAGATCTCATTAAAGTAAAGAGCTTCTGCACAGCAAAAGAAACTACCGTCAGAGTGAACAGGCAACCTACAGAATGGGAGAAAATTTTTGCAATCTACTCATCTGACAAAGTGCTAATATCCAGAACCTACAAAGAACTCAAACAAATTTACAAGAAAAAAACAACCCCATCAAAAAGTGGGCAAAGGATATGAACAGACATTTCTCAAAAGAAGACATTTATGCAGCCAACAGACACATGAAAAAATGCTCATCATCACTAGCTGTCAGAGAAATGCAAATCAAAACCACAATGAGATACCATCTCACACCAGTTAGAATGGCGATCATTAAAAAATCAGGAAACAACAGATGCTGGAGAGGATGTGGAGAAATAGGAACACTTTTACACTGTTGGTGGGACTGTAAACTAGTTCAACCTTTGTGGAAGACAGTGTGGCGATTCCTCAAGGATCTAGAACTAGAAATACCATTTGACCCAGCCATCCCATTACTGGGTATATGCCCAAAGGATTATAAATCATGCTGCTATAAAGACACATGCACATATATGTTTATTGTGGCACTATTCACAATAGTAAAGACTTGGAACCAACCCAAATGTCCATCAATGACAGACTGGATTAAGAAAATGTGGCACGTATACACCATGGAATACTATGCAGCCATAAAAAAAGGATGAGTTCATGTCCTTTGTAGGGACATGGATGCAGCTGGAAACCATCATTCTCAGCAAACTATCGCAAGAACAGAAAACCAAACACTGCATGTTCTCACTCATAGGCGGGAACTGAACAATGAGAACACTTGGACACAAGAAGGGGAACATCACACACTGGGGCCTGTTGTGGGATGGGGTGGGGGAGGGATAGGATTAGGAGATATACCTAATGTAAATGATGAGTTAATGGGTGCAGCACACCAACATGGCACATGTATACATATGTAACAAACCTGCACATTGTGCACATGTACCCTAGAACATAAAGTATAATAATAAAAAAAGAACAACAAAATAGCAAAGCAGTCTTAAAAAAAAAAAAAAGGAAATGATAAATATGTGGTACAGTTGCACAAAACTGGTTGCCATAGCAATAGTTGGTATAAAAGGTAGGCTGAATGGATGTGAAAAAGATTATTCTAGTTTGTCTCATCCTGGCTAGCATTTCAGGGAGTCTGTGTCGCTTGACTGGGTGGGGGCAACCAGATCATCATCTCTGAAGGGTCTGAACTCTAATTGTCGCTCTTTCAGTGAGTCTTAGTTTTTACAATTACCCATTTATACTTATCACCAGACATAGAGCACCAAGAGATAACTCAGTGAATCCTATGTGTTTCATGCATCGGACTTCCTGTCTTCATTGGGTAGCAGCAACTCTATTTCATATGGGTAATCAAGGTCAGTTATCACCACCAAGATAGTAAGTGTTTTCATTGATGGGCCACTGACACAAGTTATCTAAAATGACCATGTGGTAGTTATAGTTTCCAGTTCAGTGGAGACTTCATGTGTGCCCTCACAGTAGTCCCCTTCATACCAAACAAGCGCTTCTAATCCTGAAAAGCCTAAGAATGCACAGATAGGAAGCCCAAATTCTGCAAAGGGGTCAATGGGAGTATTGGTGACAGCCATTCCTATATCCACCCTTTGGTTCCTGGACCTGTGTATTCTGGCTATTGGAAACACACCACTATAAATCAGCTATACTTTTTTTATTATTATTATTTTTGAGATGGAGTCTCGCTCTGTCACTTAGGCTGGAGTGATCTCGCGCTGGAGTGGCGCGATCTCGGCTCACTGCAGCCTCCGCCTCCTGGGTTCCAGCAATTCTCCTGCCTCAGCCTCCTGGGTAGCTGGGACTACAAGCACACACTACCACACCCAGCTAATTTTTGTATTTTTAGTAGAGACAAGGTTTCGCCAATGTTGGCCAGGCTGGTCTCGAACTCCTGACCTCAGATGATCTGCCCGCCTTGGCCTCCCAAAGTGCTAGAATTACAGGCATGAGCCAGTGTGCCCAGCCATCAGCTATACATTTAATGCACCTATCTTATTCTTGAGAACAATACTCTATCCCTTTGAAGTATTAGTCCTGAGTTGGTTCCTTAGCTAAGTCTTTATTAGATTATTTCATTGTTCCATTAGAATGGCCAATTTCATGTTTATGCCTCATTATTACACCTACTTTATCATAAAATGGGCCCTTTGATATAAAAAAATAGGTAGAAATCAGTGCCAGTAAATCAGGTATTCTGTAAGTTCTTGTATGGTGGGTGGTGTTGGCAAAGGCACCTATAACAGTGAAGAAAAATGCATACCCATAATAGGTAGCAATTCTGATAAGTACAATTTGCTATCCCCTCCAGGATTGAAAGAGTCCAATATAATCAACTTCCCACTGAATGGTTGACTGGCCTTCTTAAGGGATGGTGCCATAATGAAGACTTAGCATTTATCTTTGCTGCTAATAGACTGGACAAACAGTGTGGCAGTAGCCCAGGAGACAGGGAGTTCATGCTATTGGATCATTCACGGCCTTTATCCCTGCCACCATGGTCATGCAATTATCATGGGCCCTTTGTGTAAACACAGATATTGCTGAGAAGAGAGGCTGAATGATTTCTACTAGACAAGTCCTCGCTACTTGATTGTTTAGTGCTTTCTCTGCAGTATAGGCTCTCTGATAGGCATTGATGTAGCACACAAATTTCTGTATACTTTGAGCCTATTCCAGTGGTCTACCCATACCTTTATTCCTTGGACATTTTTATATCCCATTTTCCAGTCTTTCTCCTCTAGGCCCTTCTGACTAACCAACAAGCCAACTGCCATCATTCAAAGGTCCATGTACATCTATACATCAGGCCTTTTCTTTCTTTATAGAAAGTAATTGATCAGGTACACTGCTTACAGATCTGCAGTTGGGAGAATTTCCCTTCAGGAATACCCTTAAGGAGGGTGGTTGTGTAGCAGCAGTCCATTTGGAGTTAGCACCAACATAGCACCAACAGATTGAGCTGACCTTTCTGTAATTAAGATTCCATGCACTATTTTGCAACATCATGCATTTAGTCATTTGGAAAATAGTGCTTCATTGAGTTACGCATATCTTCCAAGTGCTGACACATTTCATGTTGAAATACCCCAAAAATCACATGTATTATTGTCACCACTGATCTCATCAGAAAATTTTTGAAGAATCAAGAAGCTGCCAAATTCACAGAGGTAGATATGAGTTTTTAAAAATTATGCATTTTGTTTGAAAGCTCAAATGTTATCACTGGCAACAAACGCTGTGAGTTGTTTTCCTTGAAGTGACGGGCTCACTTATTTTTGAGAGAAGTTCTGACACATACCTAAGTCTGAATAACTATAGTTTATATGTCTGTCATTCTTTCAAGTAAAGATAATTTTCCATGTAAAATAGTGGCTTGTTTAACTCACAATTCAAGCACAAAAATCATTTTCGTTGAGATAACCTTAGAACTTTGGTATGCAACAGGAATACATTATGCATTTTGTCACAGAATTTTAAAAAATACATAATCAAGGGTTGAGATTTAATAAAATTAACCATGCTATTTTATCAAGAATATTATTAAATGAAAATGAAAAACTGTCTTGTTTTTCTCGGATATAAAAGTAAAGAATTCAATGTCTGCTAGTACACTTGTGGTACTACTGCCTTCATTTCTGTTAAAGCACCAGCGATTTTACCCACCATTGCCTTTGTTTCATAGTGCAAATGTCAACTCAGTGAGAAAGCCAAGTAATGTCTAGTAGTATTGTAAAAATAGTTTTGATCTTGTATATACTTGAAAGCATCTTTCCTGAAATTCCCTGGGGTCTGCAGACCATATTTTGTGAACCATGGTCGAGAGAAAACTCTGAGTCCTATGTGGTATCTATCCACTTTTCACACAATTTGCCCCTCTGAGAAGAGTCTGTGCTGTTTTCACCAATCTTGGCTTTGACACCTCTCTCATTGGCCTTTTCTGCTTGCTGATAATCATGACCATCATATTCCATTCTCAGTTCTAGTTCAGTTTCCCATGTCTAACCATTTATTCTTGTCATCAAAGAAAGACTCTTTGCCTCTCTTTGTATCTACTTGATCAAATCTCACACGAATCTTTTAATGATTCTATTTTAATTCTTGATCTTCTCTTGTTACCAAACAGGCCCTTCAGGATAGAACTTAATTTCATTCACTATTCTTTTATTCATACATTATTTGTTTATCAAAAAAAAAAAATTTTCTGCAAATCTACTATGTCATTTCCCAGAGAGATGGCATTTGCTTTTGGCCTTAAAGGGTGACATTATTTGGACAGGTAAAATGAGTTTAAGTTTTTCAAAATATAATAAATAATACCAGATTATGGAGGTAAAATGACAATATATGGGACAACATATGACAATAATAGGGAGATTGCTTAGGGAAGCTCAAGGAGAACGCATACAGTGAGTAATTAAAGATAAAGCCAGAAAGAAATTGCAGCGTCATCTCATAAAATATGTTGAATACTTGATGTTTATTTGGTAAGCAATAGGGAGCTACTGGAGATATTTGAGCAGAAGCAGAAGTAATGGTGTAAAACGGGCTCAATATCAGAGTTTGCTTAAGATTTATACAGAGGAAAAATTTGGTGGGAAAAAATAAACTTGAAGCAAGAAAATCAGGTTGGAGGCCTGAACTAGGTGGGTAGGCACAGAAATGGAGATGGATGGAGTTAGATTTTGAGTACAAGTAAGATCAGTAGGCAGTGGTGAAGGAGAAGCTCTTGTCAAAAATAATTACAGTTTCAAGCATGAGTTGCTAGGAGAATGGTGAACTATTAATAGAAATCAGATAATCAGAAAAAGAAACAGTTTGTGTGAGGCAAGATGATGAGTTCAGTTCTCTACCTGTTAGGCATATAAGTGGTTATACTCAACAGGGGCCTATTTATAAATTTTATACCATTTACAAGAACTGCAACCTAACAGATATTAGAAGATTGTGGTTATAGTTACACTGGCTTTATATGTCTCTTTGCAATATAAATATATTAAAGTGCAGTTGTTATTTTAATTTCCTGTAGAGTTTTTCTCTGGACAAATGTAGCAGGGATATATAGCTCTTCTGTGGTTCATATATCACAAAGATTGCTCTTATAAAGTGATATATGCTTATTGAGTGAGTGTATATGTCAGTTATTATGCTAAATTTTACACATTTTACGTCAACTAATCCTTACGTCAGTTCTTTGGTATTAGTATGTGGATTTTATAAGAGAAATCAAGATGCAAAGAGGTTAAGTAACTTCCCCAGGGTCAAATGGGAAGCAGTGTAATGACATTTGAAACCAGATTCTGAATGGCCCTTCTTTTTTGACTCCATACTGAGAAAGTATCTATTTGCCTCCTTCCCTTTTCCTTTTCTTAGAATGAAAGGACATAGTGCCTGTTAGCACAGACTATTGGTCTTTACTCCATGAGTGTATCCAGGGATGCATTTAGTGCCTGCTTAGGAGATCTGTCTTAGGAAGGGCTTGTGATCAGTGGCTCTTCTTGGGGCAACTACTTTCATGAGAGATATATTAAGTAATAAAATTATTTAACTAAAAAGTTACGCCTTAAAAAGAACAAATAAAACAGTGTTGAATTGTAACTATACTAAAGTCATTAAAAAAAAAAAAAAGCTACATAAGGTCCTTTGAAACCACTTAAATTTAGACAAACAGCAGAAAGTGCCCTTAATAGCAAGTCTGAAGATCAAAGTGTGGAACTCTTCCTAAAGGAAACACAGAGGATGTCCTGAGTGGGTTCCTTAGCTAAGTCTTTATTAGACTATTTCACTGTTCCAGAGGATTATTTCATCCTCCAGAGGAAAGATACATCTGTGTTACAGGCTTTACATTGCACTGCCTGGCACTTAGTGAATTCTTATTAAATATAAGTTCCTGCCTTTCTCCCCTTTTGTATTTTACAAAATGTTTTTCCACATCTTGTTGTTTTTACTCTATATAATGAAAAGAAAACCCTGACAAATAAACTCTTATCATTCCCATTACAGAGGTACATAAGCCTTTACTTGTTAAAGCTGAGAATGACTGGATAATTCTGCAGCACAATCTCTCCAACCTGAGTGTTCTGGTTTTGCATTCTGCCTATAGGACTTTATCATCTGTTCTCTGACTCAACCGTCAACCAGAAAAAGTTTAAATTTACCAATAACCTGGAAGCTCCCCCCAGCACCCCCGCCACCCTGCAACCCTCCAAGTTGTCCTGCCCTTCTGAACCAAACCAATGTACATTTTAAATGTATTTGATTGATGTATTTAAATGTATTTGATTGATGTCTCCCCAAATTGTATAAAACCAGACTGTGCCCTAACAACTTTGGGCACATGATCTCAGGATCTTCTGAGGGTTGTGTCATAAGCCATGGTCACTCATATTTGGCCCAGAATAAATCTCTTTAAAATATTGTACAGAGTTTGACTCCTTTTCTCAACAGTCTCTATCACTTGCCATCAAATGTTCTAACAAATACACTTTTTTAAAAGTAAGTTTTAGGCTTCTCAGGCCTGCCACTTTCTCTCCAACTGCCCATAAGAAATCTCAGAAAGACAAAGAGGAGGAGGAGGAGAGTTCTTTCTTCCCTAGCAGAGAAGCAGACACTGTTTAGCAGCATAAAGTTATTTCTGATAAAGGGATGGATCGAGGACGTTCACAAAAGTACCGGTCTTAATATTCTGCTCAGTTTACAGACAGTTGTAAAAATGTATAACCTTGTTCTCCATTCTGTTATTAAAAACTCTCTTTGAAAGATATTTACACAAAGGAGCCTTTTCAGAGGGGCTATGTCCTCTGAAGTTTCTCTATACCCTCTGGCAGTCTGCAATTCTAATTGGTTATCTTAGTAACTTGTTTCCCTAGTAATTGTATTCAAACTGACATCTCTACTATTTAAAAGGCAATTACATGTTTGCCAGATTTCTTTGTTGAGCCAGAAGAGAAGTTTAAAATGGCCTTTCCCTCTGCTTTATGGTCAAAGAAGAGCACATTCATGATCCTCTTGGTTTCCTTTTTCAAACAGATAGGTGAGAGTTTTTGTCTCATTAACTAGAATCAGTTGGAGTTGTAACTACTTCCCATTCTTATTGCTTCCCATTCTACTGCTATCATACAATTTATTTTCATTAACTGATCCCTAATACTGGGAAATGGATTTAAATTTCATGAGTCCTTATTTCCTATTCTTTCCCACACCATATTTAAAAGATGAATGTTTTCATTTCTGTAACGTAGGCTTGCTGTGTATGAGGATTCTCAGGGGCTGGGCATGAGTGCTACTTGAAGAAAAACTAATTTGATTTTTGTGGTCTCTTGGGAAATTGGAAAACTCTCTGCAAAATTTCATTTTGTCAAGAAAGCAAACTCATTTTTGGGTGCATGTCCAAATAATATTTATTTTATCTGATGTGTTTGAATGGTGTCTTCTGGGTTTTAGAGGTTTTCCTGGTTCTAGGGGTTTTTGTATGATATGTAGTCCAGGCCTGGGTAACACCAGGGTTTCTCATGCTGATGCGGGCTCACAGTGATTGAAACTGTAAGAGCAGATTGGAGCAGGGAACAGGGAGGACTAAAGCAGCTGTGGGCTGTGTAGACATTTCTCTCTCTTCACATAGCCTCCAACTTTCTCTGTTTGGTCTTTCCGCATGAGTTAGTTTGGGTGTTCTCACATCATCAGGCCTTAGGGTATTTGGATTTCTCATATGGCAGTTCAGGGTTACAAAACAGTGTTCCAGCCAAAAAGACAGAAGCTGCATAACGTTTAATGACTCAGCTTCAGAAGTCATATAGTGTCACTTCCACTGCATCCTACTGGTTACAAGCAAGTCATAAGCCTGCCCAAATCTGAGATACTGATGAGGCAAAGTTTTAGGAGTATCAGAGAATGCTATATATTTTTTATTTTTGACTGTTATAGATATTAAAAATAACTGAAGAGGAGAAAGTAGACAACTAAGTAAATATAATGGACTATTTTCCCTTCTTCATTTCTGAGGTTCCAGGTTTTGCTATGGTACCATTGTACTCTCATGTGAAGAACTTCTTTTAGTATTCCTTTTAGAGTAGGTGCTCTGGCAAAAAATGATATAAATTTTGCTTCATCTGAGAATATCTCTGTTTTATTGTCATCCCCAAGGTATATTTTCACTTGATTTAGAATTCTGAGTTGACAGTTCTCTGCTTTTACCCCTTTGAAAAATGTCATTCTACTTCCTTCTAGCTTCCATGATTTCTGATGAGAAATATGCAATCATTAAACTTACTGATCCTCCACTTGGATGTATCTTTTTTCCTCTGGCTACTTTCAGCAGCATGATTATGATGTCTCTAGTCATGACTTTTTATTTTATTTTTATTTTTTATTTTCTTTAGTTCCATCTTGTTTGAGGTTTTCTTAGCTTCCTTTATCCGCACCTTTATGCCTTTCACCAAATCTGGGAAGTTTTCAACTTTCATTGAAATATTTGTTTTCTGTGTCATACCCTTCCTTCTCTCCTATTATAATGATATAAATTTATATTATATGATATAAATAGTGTATTTTGATATACTATATAATATAATGATATAAATATTATAATATTATAATGATATAAATAGTATATTGATATTATTTATAATATCTATATTATATAATATTATATTATAATGATATAAATGTTATATTATAATATTATATTGAAATATTATATTATATATGATATAATAATATCATATATAATATTATATTATAATGATATAATAATATATATAATATTATATTATAATGATATAATAATATCATATATAATATTATATTATAATGATATAAATAGTATAACTTTGGTATTCTTTCACAGGTCCTTGAAGTATTGTTTATTTTTTAAAAAAACCTTTTCCTCTACCTTGTTCAGAGAGGGTAATTTCAATTCACCTATCTTCAGATTCACTGAGTTTTTCCTCTGTCATCTCCATTCTGTTATGGAAGCCATCTAGTAAATTTAAAATTTTATTTTGTTTTGCATATCTAAAATTTCCATTTAGTGTGTTTTCGATGTGTTTTTATTTTTATATCTTCTATTCCTCTTTGAAGACCTTATATCTTTCCACTGGTTTAAAGGGAGGGAGTTTATGAATTTGATAAAGAAAATGTGGTACACCATAGGATACTACGCAGACGTAAAAAAGAATTAAATCATGTTCTTTGTAGCAACATGGATACAGATAGAGGCCATTATCCTAAGCAAATTAATGCAGGAACAGAAAATCAATTACTGCATATTCTCATTTATAAGTAGAAGCTCAACAGTGGTACTCATGGACATAAAGATGGCAACATAGACCTTAGGGACTATTAGAGGGGCAAGAGATGGAGGGGGATAAGGGTTGAAAAACTATTGGGTACTATGCTTAGGACTTGGGTGACATGACCAATTGTACCCCAAACCTCAATATCACACATTATATTTAGGTAACAAGCCTGCATATGTACCCTCTGAATCTAAAATAAAAGTTGACATTATTTTTTTTCAAAGAGTGTTTGTCCTCATCTCTTGAAGTGTCGTTATAAAAGCTGTCTGAGAATTCTAACATCTATATAATCTTGGAGTTAACAACTATTAATTGTCTTCTCTCTTGTGAAATGATGAGATTTGCCTGATTCTTCATGTGCTAAGTAATTTTGGATTATATATCGAACATCTTGACTATTAAGTTATGTGACTCTGAATCCTGTTTAAATCATATGCGATAGATTGTTTTTTATTTTTGTAGTTAATCAACCCTTTAAATCCTATGAAATAGATTTTTAAAAAAATATTTGTAGTTAACCAACCCAGTTAGGTTTAGACTACAAGTTCCTACTATCCTTCCGTGGGCTACAGTTCTAATTCAGTTCCATTTTCATATCTTTACAGTGCTATTTGGATTTGTTCCAGGTCTGGGCCACCCCATAGCCAGTGTTGGACTTGTGTAGTGGCTTACCCTGTAATTCAGTTATCAAACCCTTTAGTATGCAGCTGGGCGCGGTGGCTCAAGCCTATAATCCCAGCACTTTGGGAGGCCTGAGACGGGTGGATCACGAGGTCAGGAGATCGAGACCATCCTGGCTAACACGGTGAAACCCTGTCTCTACTAAAAAATACAAAAACTAGCCGGGCGATGTGGCGGGTGCCTGTAGTCCCAGCTACTCGGGAGGCTGAGGCAGGAGAATGGTGTAAACCCGGGAGGTAGAGCTTGCAGTGAGCTGAGATCCGGCCACTGCACTCCCGCCTGGGCGACAGAGCAAGACTCCATCTCAAAAAAAAAAAAAAAAAAAAACCCTTTAGTATGCTATTCAGGGTCAGATTTATGCATGTGCACCTTGGTGATTAGCCCAGAAGTTTGTACAATTTTATGGATTATTTTCTTGAGCTCTGTTCTTTTCACAATCACCTTGATACTTTCAAGCTCCTAGAATACCCCCTTCCTGGTTCACTGGCTAGAAATCCAGGGCTTTTGATTCCTTGCCCTGCTGTGCACAGCGTTTCCATCTGGGGCTAAGCAGTGAGGAAATATATGGAGAAAAATAGAGATATAGAGAAATCCAAATACATAATCTTATATTCTTGAGACTATAGTTCCTTTGATCATAATAAATAATTCTCTTGGAGTTTTAGACACAAGCCTGGCTGCTTCTCTTGTTACAAGATTGCCACGGGACTGGTACAAGAGAGAATGAAAAATGGGGGCAAAAACCCCAGAAAATTTTCTCTACTCTCTCTGACCCATAAGGACCCTCTTTTCCACTCTGTGGACCAAAGTAGAGGACTCCTCTTGGAGTACTTTCTTTCTGCACCCATTGTACAGTTCCAGATTTCAGACTGCCTTTGAGTCCAGGACAGGAGATACTGGAGGAGGGATAACAGAAAGCTTACCAACAGTTCGGCAGTATTTCAAGTTCTGGTTTCCTTCCCCAGTCTGTCTGACTATACACTTTCCAGAGTCCTTAGATAACTACTCTGTGCGTTCTATCCAGAGATTTTAGTTGCATTCAGTGGGAGAGAGAGGATGAAGTACTCTTACTGTACTGTGACACTCTGTTTAATAGCTAATATCTGCTTTTTCTTCTCTTGGGCTTCCTTTTCCTTTCTGTTATTATTTGAGTTAGATTTTTTTATTTGCCCTACCATCAAAGCTTGTGGAACCAAATGGAATGATTCTATGATTTGTTGTGTTGGTACTAAGTTAACACTACACTGCCGTATTGCTGCCAACAAAGCTTTTTATTTTGAATTGCATTCATAAGGGTTATTTGACATAGTTTTCTCTAGTGAAATAGCAAACAACAATGAAAATAAGAACTTACCTCTTAATCTGCAAAACCAAACCAAGTAAAAATCTCAAAAGATTCTTGGATCTGTAAACTATCAGTGTTCCTGGGTCTTATTTGGAAACTTATAATAATGAGACTGCCTAGATTAAAAAGAAAATTATATTGGATTTTTATGGTTTGAATTTGTGTCCCCACCCAAATCTCATGTCGAATTGTAATCCTCAATGTTGGAGGAGGGTCTTGGTGAGAGGTGATTGGATCATGGGGGTGGATTTCCCCTTTGCTGTTCTCACGATAGTCAGTGAGTTCTCATGAGATCTGGTTGTTTAAAAGTGTGTAGTCCCTCGCCCTGCTCTCTCATTCTCTTTTTCCAGCTGCATAAGACATGCCTGCTTCCTGTTTGCCTTCTGCCATGATTGTAAGTTTCCCGAGGCCTCCCCAGCCATGCTTCCTATACTGCCCGTGGAACCATGGGTCAGTTAAACCTCTTTTCATTATAAATTACCAGTCTCAAGTAGTTCTTTATAGCAATGCAAAAGCAGACAAATATATGAATTTTTTTGGATTCTGGAGATTCAGTGCTATGGATTTCACGTGAGTTTGGCTATTTTGACTAAAATGTGGCTGTTTGTCTTTCCGTCTCTGCTTTGTTTCATATTTCAACCTCTGGCTATCACTCACAATTTATGGCTCTTTGCCTTTGGAAATCACCCTTCTTGGTCCTGCTGTTATCCTACTACATTCTACCACTCAGTTGGTACTAGGGTGATGGTGGAATCATAGGCCTCTAATGAACCTCAAAAGCTACCTAGTCCAATCTCCTATCTGATGCAATGACTAACTACTCTTGGAAAAGAAGTTTCTATTATTTAATTGACCTCCTTAAATTTCAACTCAATTTTTTTAAAAAAATGTGAACTCTAGGTCAGGTACAGTGGCTTACGCCTGTAATCCTAGCAGTTTGGGAGTCCAAGGCGGGCAGATTGCCTGAGCTCAGGAGTTCGAGACCAGCCTGAACAACACGGTGAAATCCCATCTCTACTAAAATACAAAAAAATAGCTGGGTGTGGCGGCATGTGCCTGTAGTCCCAGATACTTGGTAGGCTGAAGCTGGAGAATTGCTTGAACCCAGGAGGCAGAGGTTGCAGTGAGCCGAGATTGTACACTCCAGCCTGGGCGACAGAGCAAGACTCTGTCACCAAATAAACTAACAAAAAAATATGAACTCTAACCAGTTTATACAGAATAAGTACACATCACTTATTTTTAATAATCATAAATGTTTTTGCTAAAACTACTATTTTGAGTTTACCCAAAAAACTCAATAATATAATAATTATTTTCAATGAATTGCTGGTTTAAGTGAAACATTATAACTATACACACAGGAAAAGGACAGGCACAGGTCTATACTCTCAATAAGTGCTGAAGGAAAGGGAAGCCTCGGGAATGTTTAGTCAGAAACCTCTGCTGGGTGATGTAGTATTTAAGCTTTCCCTTGAAGAGAGTGGCTCAACTGGAGAGATGGAATGGAGGGGGTTAGGAGAGGGCCTTTCAGGCAGAAATGGAACAACCAGATCTAGACTCATAAGGGAAGTAAGAAAAGCATGAATAAGAAATAAGAAAAGCATGAATAACAGAAAGTGAAGGAATGAGAATGAATGGCACTGATGTATGTCCTACTCTGAAAGTTAAAAAATCATGGATTTCCAATAGCCAATCTCCACCTTTCTGGAAGACTGAGAAACACATTTGGAAGGAATACAAAGCATATGGGCATGAGGTTTAGGAATGAGAAAGCATCACATTTTAGGATCAGTGATGGTTAAATGTTCATCCTTGCCATAGGATCAACCTGGATTTAAAGTTTAGGTCTTCTTCCTGCTGGCTGTGTGACCTTTCTCTGGAAAGGTTGTGTGTTTCCTCACTAGGAAAGTTATGCCTACCTCATTAAATAACATGTTTGTAAAATACTCAGAGTAATGGCTGGCACAAAGTAAACACTCAATAAATGGTAGCTCTTACTATTATTTTTATGGAAGCTCTGAAGTGGTTGAAGATGGGTTTACCCCCCTCATTTCCACAGCAATTCATTAAGTAAATGTTTTCCAACTTGGGAACTTTTGTCTTCGTTATTATTATTTTTGTTATCATTATCTTTTGACACAGGGTCTTGCTCTGTCACCCAGGCTGGAGTGCAGTGGCGTAACCACAGTTCACTGCAACTTTTACCTCCCAGGCTCAAGTGATCCTCCTGCCTTAGCCTCCCGAGTAGCTGAGACTACAGGCACTTGCCATCACACCTGGCTAATTTTCATGTTTTTTGTGGAGACAGGGTTTCGGGTTTCTCCATGTTGCTCAGGGTAGTCTCAAACTCCTGGGCTCAAGTGATCCTACTGCCTCAGCCTCCCAAAGTGCTGTGATTACAGGCTTACAGGAGTGAGCCACCGTGCCTGGCTTCTTTGTTATTATTAATTAGCATTCATATAACTTAATGCTCCAAATATTCTGACAAAAATTTGTTTTCAACTTTAATACCACTCCTGACAGAAGGTAGGTGCTACAACAAAAGAGGAGTAAGGAGAACATAATTAAAAGAGCATATTAAGATAAGTAATTTATGACCCAAATTATGGATCTGAACACTGCACCAGCCAAGACTGTGCTGACGATCTGTCCATTCTTCTAACCCAGCTGGTTACCACTAAATCCCCTCACCTGTTCTGCATGAACTGTCCCCTCAGCAGAAGTGCCTGGAATTACTTTGTTTCTACATAAAAATTTTATAGTGTTCAACTGGTATCCTGAAATCTTTGCAAGGAGTTACATGCGGTTTGAAAGATTCATAAGGAAATTGACTACTTGAATTTAGAAGTGCATTTTCCCATAAAAAACTTGATTTAAACAATTTACTTCTGAGGTGAGTCCAACAACTGAATGCATAATGCAACTGAAAAATTAAATATTTTAAAATAGAAAGGAAGTTTTTAAAAAAAGGATATAATATTGGCTATTAAGCAGAATAAGCAGAATAGGAAAATAGTGTTTGTCAATGAAACAGTAGCCCCAGGTTCAGTCCTCTGCTCGGCTACTCTCTGGTTGTGTGAATCTGACCAGATCATTTTACCTCTCCATCCCACAATTTCTTCATCTGTAAAGAAAATCGTAGGAAGACTTTTAAAAAGTCTTTCCTATTCCTATACCCACTAAAAGGAACTGAAAGAAGCTAATTATAGAAGGAAATTGTATACAGTGAAACTAAGAAAGGCTCTAACTTCATGCTACTAACTCATCAACATCATCCACAAAGATGATCATCCACAAAGAACATCACGTGAAGTGACCTAAAAGAGAAGCAGTGTTCTGATGCAGGACTCTCTTGCTTCTGGACACAATGCAAGCTAGAGATGAGACTGAAGCACTTCTAATCTATCCAGTTTAGAGGAATGAAAGCTTCAAAGAAAGGGTGGGCATCAGGAAAGACAGCAAACATTCTACTTAGAAACATTCCCCTGCTTAAATATCTCCAAGAGGCAACATCTCCAGAAGTCCTATTTAGGTTGGATTTGAGGACAGATATTGGTCAGAAGCGGGGGCCTTAAAGCTGATTTTGCAAAGTACTTTACATCAGACTGAGCGAATGTCAAAGGTCAATATCAAAGAACTGGGGAGAGGGCATTAATAAAATTATGGAGCCAACAGTCCCCAGGTACCCCCTGTCTCTGCCATAGATAGGAATAATGGGACAGGAGGAGGAAGCCTTCAACAAAGGAGAAACTGTTTTCTTTTTAGAAACCACTTAGAGGGCAGTCATTGGGAAAACTCTGAAAGACCACTGAAGCCCCAAGCTCAAATCAGCTGACAGCTGTGGGGCTCTTTGTGTCTCAGTGTTCCTAGTGTGACGAGATGAGGGGAACTTGAGGCCACAGAAACCCGGCAGCTAATCCATCTCATAGTGGGGAGGAGTGAGACCTACCAGAGGGAATAGAAATGTGTCATGCCCAATTGTTGAGGGAGCCCACATTGGCTACAAATACAGGCCTTTCGTTACCATAAGAGCAGGGCAGAATTCCCAGTAGACTAGAGAAAAATGAAGAATCAGGAAAGAGGTCAAGCCAGGCAATCAGCAAATGACTTCCTGTGAAATCGATTTGGGTCATCAAACAGCAGAGAACTGTAAACAAAAAGTTGAACTTGAACTCTAAATGATCTCTAAATCTCATTCCAACTCTAATATCTCAAGGATCGGCACATAGGAAATCTTTATCACAAATTTTGATACTTATAGAAACACAGACTTAAGTGGAAAAGAATGAAGGGGGTAAGCGAGGTTTTCATGGTGATTCTGAGGGGGGCTTTGAGTACTTGCAAATACTTTGGATTCAAGGGTTTTGCTATCATTGATTATACCTGCAATTTGAGGGCTCTCCTAGCAGGGTACAGAGCTGTCCAAGGAAGAGCACAACTCACTCTCTGTGGCCTACAAAAGCATCGTTGAAGGCTGCAGGCCCACCTGGAGGGTATCTTGAGCACTGAGCAGAAAACCAACACCTCTGACAAGAAGTTGCAGCTGATCAAGAACTATTGCGAGTGAGCTTCACATCACAGAAAAAACAAAAAACAAACCAAAAAACAAGAGAAAACTTATCAGGAGAAAGTCAAGTCTGAACTGAGATCCATATTGATTACTGTCCTGCAATTTTTGGATAACTATTTACTGTCCAATGCAACTAATCTAGAGAGTATGACCTTTTATCAAAAATGAAGGGAGATTTTTTCCAGTACATTTGTTGCATGTGGTGATGGTTGAAACAAGTGATAGATAATTCCCAAGGAGCTTCCTGAGAGGCATTTGATATAGTAAAGAGATGTAATCCATATACCCAACCTACCTGGGGCTGGCTCTTAATTTTTCTGTACTTTTCTATGAAATCATGAATAACCCAGAGCTTGCCTGCGTACTGACTAAAACCACTTTTGATGAGGCCGTAGAAGAACTTGATACACTGAGTGAAGATTCAAAGACAGCACCCTTATCATGCAGTTGCTTATAGAGACAACCTAACATTACGGCCATCAGACAGTGCAAGAGAAGAATGTGATGTGGCAGAAGAGACAGAAAAGTAAATGCATACAAGGTGTAATCTTTCTTCCCTTCAAGAAACTTTCATACACATCTCCATTGCCTTTTCCACTTGGATTTCCTGTGGCAAAGAAACCCATTCATGATGGCTGGGCGTGGTGTCTCACGCCTGTAATCGCAGCACTTTGGGAGGCCGAGGCAGGCAGATCACAAGGTCAGAAGATAGAGACCAGCCTGGCCAACATGGTGAAGCCCTGTCTCCTCTAAAACTACAAAAATTAGCTGGGTGCGGTGGCAGGCACCTGTAATCCCAGCTGCTCGGTAGGCTGAGGCAGGAGAATGGCTCAAACCCAGGCAGCAGAGGTTGTAGTGAGCTGAGATCGCACCACTGCACTCCAGCCTGGGCGACAGAGTGAGACTCGGTCTCAAAAAGAAATTCATGCACGTGGGATCAACTGTTTATAGTTTTTCACAACGCAGCTTTGAGAAAACTCCATTCCATTCCTTTCGTTTGTCCTGGCCCTCCTGGTGTACAATTACTGCTGTAGAAAAGTATTAATGGCTTTATTTCATATAAAATATTAGTAACTTCCATTTATATAGTAGACCAAAAATGTACTTGATATTTAAGTAATCTGAACAAATTCTGTAAGCAATTATGTTTTGTACTACTGTAAATATCTGAAAATATAGTTAATTACAATTCGAGAGTATTCTGTGTAACTTTTTGATTTCTTTATTCCCTCCCTTACTCTTCTTCAAGGATTTCCTTTCAGTATGGAATGTCTCTGGCCTGGAGGGGAATTGAAATGTCTCCTATATAACAGCTTACGGAGGTCATGTGTATCCATAACAACAAGGTTTTCATTTGCTGCTGTTTAAGTTGACAACTTTCCTTCCCAATAAAAATTCATGTACACCTCTTGTCTTTTACTTCCGGTATTCATCTTACTATGTAATAGAAGTATCATGTTGCTGCGAGGTTACATGCATTGCTTTAGGTAAATTAAAATGCATATCAGTACTTAATACCCTAGAAAGCAGAAATACATTACACAAGTCCAATTCTGAAACTTTAGTATTTTTCTGTGTAGATTTGTGCACATGTGAGAGGGTATTCGTTTCATCTAGTGATTGCTATTCAGAGTTGGACCAGCGTTTTGTGTTGCTAATGCACTGTGGTCCCAAAAAAGCCTTGCAAAAATGTTATGCCCTGTGTAACAGCAGAGTAGCATAAAATACACTTACACTTTATAAGCCATTTACTGTTGCTTTGTAACAATTGCCTACTCATATTTTAAGGAATAGGTGAGTTCACTACTTTCTGAGGTTTATCATAGTTCTCTTGTATCATATGCAAAGTGTAGTAATGATACCCATAGTTCTGCATTGTGATACACTTGTCTAGAGAAACCCAGAGATGTAAAAAATTGTGCTACATTTTTCAGTGTTTTAACATAGATCAGCATCACAGGCTATCTATTCTAAAATGTATAAATTATACATGTTAAGTGTTATATGGAATAAAGTGGACATTTTAAAGCTAGAAATAAAATGGAGGGTATGACAGAATCCTACTCGAAGAAGTAAAATTATAGGGAAGGTACTAGGTCCGACAGTTCCCCATTCTGGTCAGCAGGTGGCACTAGAGTAGCTTGGATGCCAAATGGAACAAAGGGCAAAAATAGATCTGGATCAAGACAACCATTGGGTGAAAGTGCAGGAGAGACAGGTGACTGGTTGTTTACATTTCAATATATCTTATCTCTCTTTCTAAATTGTTCATTGTTTGAAGTGAGGCACACTTCTAGGTACAACAAAAAGTTGTACTGAACTTTTCTGTGCCTTGGACTCTTACCTGAAAATGGATACAATAATAATGCCTACCTCATAGCATTACCGGGAGCTATTGTGAGAATAATGAATTAATGCATGTCAGTGTGACAGTGCAGATTGCAGAGTAAGTGTTCAGTAAATGTCAATTATTATGACTCTGCACAATGACCATGAGGTACACATAGTAGAAATTCAAAAGATATTAGTGGATGCAGCGAATTGCATGGGATGCTCATAAGCCTGATGTTTATAACTCAGAGACCATCTAGTATTAAAATATCTGTAAAACAGATTGGTATGGGAATAACTGGGAATAATTACTTACATAGTAATGTAACTGTTTTAAATGTTTGTAACCTCGAGAGTTCACTGAAATGCTCTCTCTCTCTGAGTATCATTTAGTTCACTGAGTCTTTTCAGAGATGTATTGTGAGGGAAATCTAAAACAGTAGTAAATACTGCAAAACTAGGCAAACCTATTCTGGTGTGTTCCTTCAGAATGAAGTGTCCGTCTCAAACATGTTCAGCTCAGCCCAGACACAGGAAACGAAGAAAGACCTTCCGCTTTATGAATTCAGTTCCATCTTTACCTAGAAAGCCACTCAAGATATGCAAAATGTTAGAAGAAAGAGGCTTGAACTGGTCGTGCTGTTCCAAGCTTAATATTCAGTGGACCAGAGGGGAACTCTGGAGTACTTGCTCAGCCATCAAGCTGCACTTTCCCTTCCAAACTTCTGACTCTGCAAGTTCAGATCTTAGAGTAAGGCTTCTATCCAGCTTCCAGGTTTTCATGCTACTTTTTCCTGAGAGTATAGCTCTGCACTCACCCCCAGATAGGCCCTTGACAACCTGCCTATCCATTTCTCATCCTCTTTCCTATCACCTGAACTATGCTACTGCCCCCCATATGCTGAATGAGATCCTGCTTCAAACCTCATGGATCCTTCTGGAAAGATTATCACTGCTTCTCTGACTATAAGTACTACTGTCACAGCCTAGATTCACCTGGTATTCTCCTTGCCATTTTATTTGCTTATTTTTTTTTTCATTTTTTTGAGACACGATCTTGCTCTGTTGCCCAGGCTGGAGGGCAGTGGCATGATGATAGCTCACTTCAACCTTTGATTCCTGGGCTTAAGCAATCCTCCCACCTCAGCCTTCCAAGTAGTTAGGACTACAGGCAGGCATCACCATGTCTGGCTAATTTTTAATTTTTTTGTAGAAAAGGGGTCTTGCTATGTTGTCCAGGCTGGTCTCAAACTCTTAGCCTCAAGTGATTATCCTGCCTCAGCCTCCCAAAGTGCTGGAATTAAAGATGTGAGCCACCCTGTACACCCAGCCTCCACTCCACTTTAGACCCTACTATTGGGACTACATCCCTAGCAGAGGCAGGCCCAGCTGCTGTCTTTTATTATCCTTCCCTTCCCTTGCCTGTGCCCATATTTACCTTTTTTGTTTGTTTGTTTGTTTTTGTTTTTGTTTCCCTACTGGCTCAGAAAACCTCATTCATAGCTGATAGGAAGGTCAGATTGGAAGGGAATAAGAAAAAGGCAAATATTACAAGGAGGAGGAATGATAAGAATACTTTGAGCTCCAGAGGTATAAATACTATGCATAGGGGATAGAAAATAAACAAAATGATTCTGAAATTTTAACATGAGGGAGGAAATATAATTTCATATTGAGATAGTATGAAAATAAAATTGGATTTAACTCAATTCCTGCCTCTTCCACCTACAGGTGATAGGACCTTGTGCAAGGTTAAGCCCTCTGAGTCTATTTCCTCACTTATACAATGAGGTTATAAAATGGTTCATTTTGCAGGGTTGTTGTGAAGACTAAATATGATGATGCATATGCAAATGTTCCATTTATGCTGGCAACTGTCCTGCCCATGTCTTAGGTTAGAGGTTGAAAGGTGAAACTATTGGCTGAATTTGGTTCAAAGATATGTTTTGCTTTTCCTTGAGTTAGGGTCCCCAAGACCAGCCCCAGGTTTGATGATTCACTAGGAGGACTTATAGGACTCACATATAGTAATACTCATGATTATGATTGGCAAACGGATATAAAGCACAATCAGCAAGGAAAAAGGCACATGGATCAAAATACAGGTTATACCAGCCACTGACTTTCAAGGGTCAGCTCCCATGGAGTTCACACAGGATGTGCTCAACTGCCCCTGTAATGAGTTGTGATAAAACATGTGAAATGATGCCAACCGGGAAATTCATTAGAGACTCAGTGCTCAGGGCTTTTACTGGGGCCCAGTAAAAGGCAGGCAGCCTCTGCTAGGCACATACTCAGATTTCAGAGCCCTAGAAGGAAAGCAGGTAGTCAGCATAAACATATTGTCTACACAAAAGTTTAGGCACAGAGAGTCACTCTTACCAGTTCTGGGAATGGTGGGAACCCTCCTGAAATCCACATTCCCAGATGCCTGCCAAGGGCTGGCTTTGTAAGCAGGCCTTTCCAAGGATAAGCAGTTAGGGCTGCTACCTTAACTTTTTGTTGCACAGACCTGCTCAGGGTTTGCCTATGCAGGTTTCTTTGTTTTGTTTTGTTTTTTATTTATATTTTACTTAGTTGCCTTTTTAAAAAATATTAAGATATTTCACTCAGAATTTCCATCTTCATGTGAAAAATCAAGTATTGTTAAAAAATCGATTCATATTCCCACATGGCAACAATTGATAGACTCTTTTAGATAAGGCTTCATGTTCCCTCAAATTCCTCCTAGTCACTGCCGCTCCCAGTAGTCTTTCCCACACTGAACACCAACTGCCATTTACATCCTGCTTTTGTGAATCTGGCCTTGGCTGCTTGAACCAGGAATGGCCAACTGATCAGAGGACAAGAGAAAGAAGCAGGCATGTGGAATACTACTGAGTCGTGATAATGAACAATGATGCAAACAGGTCACAGTTAATGAATTCCTGCTGTTGAGGTCGCCAAAAATGCCATAAAATCAGAACTCCTCTTTGGCACCCTCTGTTACAGCTGTTACTTGTGGGTATTTTTGGGTTGATATGACACTTTCATTGCTACATATAATAAGTCCTCTTTATTTAAGCTAACTCCAGTCAGTCTTTGCTCCTGCCCACCTAAAGATCACTGATTGGAAAAGTGTTAACATAAATTAATTATTACATATATTGCCCATTAGAGCTTTGTAACTTGAAGTCATTGTTATTATCATCCCCACCAAGACTTGTCATCACAGACTAAAATATATCAACAGAAAGGTAAATCTTGTTCAAAGGAAATAGATCCAATGAATATTCAAGTAGTTGTATGTATCAATATGCCCTTTTATTTACTAACTCCACTACTGTGTGATAAAATGAAATTTCATCGTTACATTTCTAACATCTAGAAAAGTACCAGCTATGGAGTTGGATTCAATAAATGTTTCCTAACTTTATAAAGTTCATCTATAACAAGGTCTAGAAACCCAAGGATAGAAATAATGAAAATCATTATGCTCATGCTAAAAAGGAGAAAATGCAAGTGATATAATTGCAGGAGTGTGCTGCATGCCACCCAACCATATGAATGTTCTAGATGCTTCTTTTCTCATTCCAGTTACAAAACCGACACAGATACAAGTTCCAGAGAAGGAACTACAACAATTCCAATGTCTGTTGATAGGTTCATTCTACTAAAAGCAAAGAATTTGAAAAGTTCTTTACTTGCTTCCTTGATAGTTTCATTTCTCAGACGACTGAGGAAGCAATTAGGGGATTTTATATTCTAGACTTGACTTTTACTAACAAGAAAAACTGATTAGTAAAGTAACTAGAAACTACAAGAACACCAAGAAAAAGAGGCATACAGATTACGTATCCCTTATCCATTGAGGTACTAATACAAGAATTAGGCGTGCTGGGGATTCATTCATTCATTCAACAAATGTTTACTGAATGCTTACTATATGCATGCCTATTTTAGGTTCCAGGTATATAACAGTGAATAATATAGACAAAAATCCATGCTCTGTTGGACCTTGCATTCTAGTTGGGGGAGGGGGATAATAAACAGCCATATTAATAAAATATGTAATAGCTCAGATGGTGATATGAACTATGAAGGAAAATGTCAAGGAAGAGGAATAGAAATTGCTAGGGAAAAGGGATGCTGTAATTTTATTTAAGGTTATTGGAGAAGGCCTTGAAAAAGGGACACTTGAGTCACAGTAGATGGGGGAATGAGCTACTTAGGCATGTGGGAAAAGAGAGAGAGAACAGAAGGTATATATGGGTTTGTGCCCTGCTAAGTGAGCCAAGGGAGAGTAGGAGATGAGATTAAAGATTGCAAAATGTCTTATAGGCTACTGACTTTGGTTTTACTCTAGAATGAGAAGCCAGTAGAGAGTTTGAGCAGGGTAGTCACATAATCTAGCTGACATTTAAAAATGCAGGCGAAAGGGAGGAAGCAGGAGCGTAGTGAAATAATCCAGATTAGAGATGTTGCTAGTGTAGATCAAAGTGATAACAGTTGACTTGGTAAAAATAGATTCTCAACATATTTTGAAGGCAGAGCTACCATGATTGAATTAGGGGAGAGGAAAAGTGACAGAAAGAAGTGAGGATGACCCTAAGGTTTTGGCAAGAGTGACTAGAAGGATGGAGATGTGATTAACCGAAATAGAGAAAAACTGTGAAAGGAAGAGTTTTGTAAGAGAAGAGGAGCTCAATTTTTAGACATGTTAAATTTGAGATTCCTTTTACACCTCAAAGTGGAAATGTTGGTAGGCAGTTAAATATATAAGCCTGAAATTTAGGCAAGAGTTCTTGGCTGGAGAGTTATCAGTATATAATTAATATTTAAAACCATGAGATTGGATGAGCTCACTGAAGGAGAGAAAGTATTGGCCAGGTACAGTGGCTCACGCCTGTAGTCCCAGCACTTTGGGAGGCTGAGACAGGAGCATTCCTTGAGCCTAGAAGTTTGAGACCAGCCTGGGCAACACAGTAAGAGCCTGCATAGCAAAACCCTGTCCCTACAATTTTTTTTGATTAGCTGAGGATGGTGGCACACACCTGTAGTCCTAGCTACTCAGAGGTTAAGGTGGGAGGATCACTTGAGCCCAAGAGTTAGAGGCTACAGTGAGCTATGATCATACCACGACACTCCAGTCTGAGCAATGGAGTGAGATTCTGTCTCGGAAGGAAGGAAGGAAGGAAGGAAGGAAGGAAGGAAGGAAGGAAGGAAGGAAGGAAGGAAGGAAAGGCATTGAAGATAAGATATAAGAGTTTCAAGAATGAGGTGTTTCAGTGTTTAGATGTGAGGGTGATGATAAGGAATAAGCAAAGGAGGCTGGAGGCTGAGAGAGAAGTAACTCCTAAAGAGATAGGAGACAATCTGAGAGAATGAGATGTCCCAGCAGCAAAGGGAATAAAGTGCCTGGAGAGGAGAGAGGTCACTGTCAAGTGAAGAGAAGTCAAGATAAAATTAAGACTTACCTTTGGATTTAACCATGTGGAGGCTTTAACATGGGCAGTTTAAGTGTTGTAAAGGTGAATAAAACACTGTTGGAGTCTGGTCAAGAGAGAATCAGAAGAAAAGAATTTGGAGACTGCAAATTTCAAGCAACAACACGCGGTCTATTTCTACATGTTTTGCAATAAAAGGGAGCAGAGAAATGGACAGTAGGTAGAAGAAGAATATTGGGTCAAGAGGTTTTTTTTTTAATTGGAGGAATTTGTATGTTGATGGAGTGATCCAGTGGAGAGGGGAGGGGAAACTGAGAATGTAGGAGAGTGAAAGCAGAATTGACAGAGCAATGTTCTTGAGGAGGCATGTAAAAACAACAGATGTCTGCTCTAACAACATATGGGAAATCTTAGAAAGCCCAGATTTTCTAAAAACCCAGAGTAAAGATAACTGCGGTCCTATGACCAACACCATTAAAAAGGGACAGCAGATGCAGAAGAATGGGAGTGTTGAAGGGGAGGAATTCTGATGGAGCGGAGGATTCCGGCTTGAACCTAAATTTGGTCACCACTGGCATTCATTCAGACACATCTGCATGTGTAGTGCCAGGGCATAAGTCCTCTGTTTTCATGCAGGAGTGGAAGTCTCCTGGGAAAGAATTTATTCTAAAGGAAGTGAAAGCAGGGCCCTTAAGTTTGGACCAGTAAACTGGTCAGAGGGGAGGGGTAATTAGCACATGGTGATGTCTGTCTCTCAGGTTTTGCCTCTGGTCCAGCCTCCATAAACCCATGTCAGATCACTAAGGAGAGGGACATGTAAGAATGCACAGCTTTGTTTCACTAAATGATGTAAGATACTAGGATCACGAAATTTGTTTATTTTTCTACTCATCTGCTCATGCTAACACAAAAAGGAGAAAAAGCTTGATCCCACTTAGGTGCAGCAAGGCCTCAGTGCATTGAAGACTCCAAAAACTGCCTTCCCCTCAACTTTAATGCTCAATGGATCTGCAATGGAGACTAGCTCTTATGTCTGTGACCACAATAGAGGCCAGCTGTCATCACACTGCAGCAGTGGGAACCAGTTCCAAGAGTGAGAGAGATTATAATAGTTTGCAGCTTCAGGACCCCTTAGCATGGACACACCACTGTAATGGTGGACACCAGCTGCAGTGGCAGTGGTCAGGCAATATCAAATGACTTAATAGCAAGTAGAGCTGTAAGCAGCAGACATCACCAGAGGGGGCCAGAATGCGGCAGAATCACGGCAGACACAGACAATAGTTGCTATAACTTGTTTGCAAGCACCTGTTACATAACCTAAGAGCACCTAGAGATAACTGGATGAGACTTTGAGGGTCGCTAGAACCACAATAGAGGGTTGGGGTAAAACTAATATATAAAACCCTTTATTACCATTAATATGGTTCCATTTTATCCTTAGATTAGTGTGGCTAGGGAAACAGCTTATAAGAAATTACAATCACATATAAAGCTGATTAGGAAGACAATACTAAAAGAAACACATGTGGCTGAAAAGAATGAGCCTCTACTGAGAGACATGCTGATGACAGAAAGAGGCAAGAACAAATATGAAGGAAAAACCTCAGGAAAGATAAAGCACAGAACCAGTTGAGGTTAAAGATAACAAAAACAATTGCATTTTTTTTTTTTTTTTTTAAAAACAATGTTTGGAGCAAGAAAATGGTGTAATGCTGACAGATGGCAGAGAAAGTATAACTACTTAACCATTGCTTTATTTCTTTATTTTTTTTAATGAAGAAAATGGCCTTCAAAGTGGGAGATCGAAAACATAACTAAGCAGGAACTAATCTGGACAGTATAACTTATGGTAGATCCTCTTTATTATTTCTTTTGTCTACTTTTTTTAATTAAAAAAGCATCCACAGACAGTATGTAAACAAATGCACAGGGTTATGTTCTTTTTATTTTATTTTATTTTATTTTTGAGGGAGAGTCTCACTCTGTTCCCCAGGCTGGAGTGCAGTGGCACACTGTCAACTCACTGCAACCTCTGCCTCCTATGTTCAAGTGATTCTCCTACCTCAGTCTCCTGAGTAGGTGGGACTACAGGCACTTGCTACTATGCCCAGCTAATTTTTGTATTTTTAGTGGAGATGGGGTTTCACCATGTTGGCCATGCTGGTCTCAAACTCCTGGCCTCCTCAGCCTCGCAAAGTGCTGGGATTACAGACGTGAGCCACTGCACCAGGCCCACTTTTCTCTATTTTCTAAAAATAGTTTTAGAATGAATTATTATTATTTTTAGTTTAAAAAGACTCTATTTTATTGAAAAACAGGGAATTACTATTCGACATAAGTAAAGATTTAGTAAGAGTTCAACTCAATGCCTTAGATGATGCTAAGCCCACAAACCCAGATTAATCACCTCCTAAGGTACTAAGAGAGAACAGATGTGATGGTGGGACCAGAGCTGATCATTTTAAAGGCACGATGGAGAACAAGAAAGTTACTAGATTGTATCTAATAAGTTTTACAGTTTATAAAGCAATGTTATATGACTAATATTAACTAGTATTATCTGCTATGTGCTAGGCATTGTGCTAGACCAAGAGTCTGCAAACTATGGCTCCCCCAGGTTAAATTCAGCTTGCTGCTTGTTTTTATGTTAAAAACATTAAATTAAATCGTTTAAAAAACTCAAACGAAGAAAATTTTATGACATGAAAATTAGAAGAAAAATCAAACTTCAGTGTACATAAATAAAATTTTATTAGAACAGGCTGGGCGTGGTGGCTCATGCCTGTAATCCCAGCAGTTTGGGAGGCCAAGGCGGGCAGATCACTTGAGTCACGAGTTTGGGACCAGCCTGGCCAACACGGTGAAACCCCATCTCTACTAAAAATACATAAATTAGCAGGGCATGGTGGTGGGCACCTGTAATCCCAGCTACCCAGGAGACTAAGGCAGGAGAATTGCTTGAACCCAACAGGCAGAGGTTGCAGTGAGCTGAGATACGCCGCTGCACTCCAGCCTGGGCGACAGAGTGAGACTCTCTCTCTAAATAAATAAATAAATAAATAAATAAATAAATAAATAATAATAAAAAGGGCATAACCATGTCCATTTGTTTACATACTCTTTGTGGATGCTTTTATGCAACTATATCTGGGTTAGGTAGTTGTAACAGGGACTTTATGACTTACAAAGTCTAAAATACTTACTGTGTAGTTTTTTATCAAAAAAAACTGTACCCATTCCTGGGCAAGATGCATATCTGATGTAATCTCTAATCCATAACAACTGTGAAAGTTTATATTTTATTTGATTATTCTCTCCAGATCCAGCCCAAGGATGTAGGCTGGGAAGCCAGTATTATCCCTGTAATAAAACTGAAGCTCAGCCGGGCGCGGTGGCTCATGCCTGTAATTCCAGCACTTTGGGAGGCCGAGGCAGGCGGATCACGAGGTCAGGAGATCGAGACCATCCTGGCTAACACGGTGAAACCCCGTCTCTACTAAAAACACACACACAAAAATTAGCCGGGCGTGGTTGTGGGCGCCTGTAGTCCCAGCTACTTAGGCTGAGGCAGGAGAATGGCGTGAACCTGGGAGGCGGAGATTGCAGTGAGCCGAGATCGAGCGCCATTGCACTCCAGTCTGGGCAACGGAAGGAGATTCCGTCTCAAAAAAAAAAAAAAAGAAAGAAAGAAAAGAAAAAAGAAAAAACCGAAGCTCAGCATTTCAGTGACTTATTCAAGGTCACACAGCTCACTTGGGACTCATATTGAAAGTATTCACTAAGAATAAGTTCCTGCTTTGATTGTGTTTCTATACTATAAAACATTTCACATAAATACATTAAGATACAACACATAAAATTACAAAGAAGAACTCTTATTTTTGTATAGTGCTTTGCAGTTTATAAAAGCACATTTCACGAACTATTTTATTTGCGATCACAGCTCTGCTAGCTTGCCAAGACAGGTATTGCTAGCCCTTTTTCCAAATGAAGCTCAGAAGGGTTAAATGGCTTGTCTAAAGTTATAGAACTAATTACTGACAGAGCCAGGACCTGAACCCAGATCTTTTGTCTTCCAATTCAGCGCTAAGGGCATAATAAAATTGCTATTTTTTTTTTTTTTGCATTCTTAATATACCAGGAGCTGCTTTAACTGCTTTACTGATATTAACTTATTTGAGTTTCACAATGACACTATGAAATATGTACTATTATTATTCCCATTTCACAGATGAAGAAACTGAAGCACAGAGTGGTCCAGTTACTTGCTCAGAACCACAGAGCTTATAGTAGGTGATAGAGACAGGATCTGAACTAGACCATCTGGCTCTAGAATCAGATCTCTTAACCTCTACAAACTTTGATTTTTCCCGGGGCATCTGACACAGCATCACTGATATTACTTTGAACCAGTTGCAAACCTGTGTGCTAAATGAAAATGCAGTTAGATGACCACATTGTCAATTAAATAGCAATACTAAGAGTCATGTTTAAAGATCTGCAGTATCCTGAGTGGGAATCCCTCAAAGGAAAGGGATTGGCAGTGAAGTCTTCAGTAGTTTGTTAGTTTTTGCCTATGGCATTGTGTTGCAGGTTACAAAAGCAGATATGTGGATTTACAGGTTACATTATCCACTTTTAAGTAAGTAATCCTCTCAAAATGAGAGTATTGCCTAACAGGATCCCTGAAAAGAAACTGTGTATTACCATACAGTTTATATTTTCATATACTAATAATGCAAACACAATCAACAAGATGATGGCAGAGCCACCACCTGTAAATTCAGGGGCACTCATTTGTCAGCTGTGCTAAGATAAAAATGATTGGTAATAATCTAAGCAGATATAACATATGTAGTCTCACTGCTCTCACTAGAAATATAATTAATAATATGTAAAATAATATACAATCATTAATAAAAACAAGTTTTGCAATCAAAACAGTTGGGGACCATGGTGTACATATATAAAGTCAAGCTGAATCTGTGGATGGGCAGCTGTATCATTGAGTGCAATATATACCAGGAACATTCAGATAGTTCAAAGTTTGCAGCTCGTTCATATGACCTGTTTTGCAAATGTTACAAGCAGAATGTGTAATTCAGGTATTATAAGCACCCTCTTTGAAGTTATTTGCAATCATTCTAAAGCAGCAATTCAGAGTGTAGTTCTAGGACCAGCAGCATTAAGCATCACCTGAGAACTAGTTTAAAATGCAAATTTTTGGACCCCACCTCAGATCTATCAAATGAGAAACTCTGGGGGTGAAGATAAACAATATATGTTTAAGCAAGCCCTGAGTAATTTTGTTTATAGTTTGAGAATCATGCATTGCCCAGGTCTAGAGCAGTTAGTACAAAATAGCTGAAAGAATAGGCAGGCATTTCTCAATACTCAAAGATAATTAATATTGGATAAAGGCCATTTAAAGTGAATCTACATAAGATCACAATTGTACAATCTTGATACTCAAAGTAAAGTCCAGAGACTAACAGCATCAGCATTCCCGGGAACTTGTTAGAAATGCAGAATTAAGGATCCTTGCCCTGACCTAATTGAATAAGAATCTGGTTTTTGTTTGTTTGTTTTGAGACAAGGGTCATAGCTCACTGCAGCCTTGAACTCCTGGCCTCAAGCAGTCCTCCCATCTCGGCCTCCCAAAGCATTGGGATTACAGGTGTGAGCAGAGCAGACCAGAATCTGTATTTTTAACAGGAGTTCCAGGTGATTCTTATGCATATTGACATTTGAGATGTTCAGTTATAGAAAATAATTTTTGAAATGTTTGTTTGGAAATTAACTTTTAAAATGACACTTTGGCTTTTACTTTTGGACGAAATTGTATGAGAGTATGATACAACATTGTTTACCACTCTATGTCGGACTTTTATAATACTGTCATAACTTTTACAACAAAAATAATTTGAGGGTTTTATTATTTTCCAAAGGGCTTCGTCTTTGATAATCAAATCATTCTCTTTTGAAGAGCCTAATCATCATCTCTGTTTATTTTCTCTTAGTAGATGTTCATCAGGTCTAACTTCCTCACTTGTCAATGGCTTTTTTATGTGACCAGTAGTTTTCCAACATTATGTTCACTTATTTCATCAAACATATCTTATTTTTCAAAGCTCACAATCCACTTAGAGTCAATTTCCGTTACATTTGTGGATATTCATATGCAACATTCAGGAAAGAGCTGACTGACAAGCACATTGACAGGATGGGTGGGGAGGGAAGCCAGTGTTAAGCTGGAGGATGTTTGGGTGGGGATAAATTTGATAAGTGGTCAGGTTGTTAGTGAACATATCCATAATAGGGATGACTATTGCTTTCTTAGGTAACATGATAACTGGGCAGGCAGGCAAATAAAATCCAGATAACAATAACCTAAAAGTGAAGGTGATTATCTCTGGGCAGTAAAAGTCCAGGCAATATTTATTTCCTTCATTGTGCTTATCTGTAATTTCTAAATTTTCTAGAATGAATGCATGTTATTTTTGCAATCAGAAAAAAATCTGTTATTTAATAATTTTAAAAATTGAGGTATCATTTACATTCAGTAAAATGTAAAGAGATAAGCATTCAGTTTGAAGAATTTCAACAACTGTATGCATGCATGTAACCACTCCAAACAAGATATAAAATATTTGCATCCCCAAAAGGTTGCTTTGTGTCCTTTTAAACCAGAAATTACCCTATACAGCACTCCTTCTATAATTACCCATGACCTCCAACACTTTCTCACCTCTGAACTGGTTTCAATGTGCTACTCTGGAATGACACATTATATCTATATTTCAGCAAATGTACTTTTTTTATATATACAGAGGTAATCGATGCTGCACTCTGCATTTCTTTCCGTATACCCCTCTTTGTGTGTTTCTAACTCATACTTTGAGTAGAAAATGGGAAAAAATGTTTTCTTCCTACAATTTCCCCTCCCCCAGGACCATCCTTTTTCTCTTTCCTTCCTGCTTTGAAACAGTTACTGAGCGCCAGCAGAGGATCCCATTAAGATGAAAGCTTTGTCCTTGCAGAGGCAGACAAAGGGCTCTAAACAGAGCCTGCTCTCCAGTGTCTAGAAGAGGTTACCCTTCTGTCACAATAGTCTCTCCCATACCTTGCCCCTACCAACGCCTACATCTACCTCTCAAATATCTCATTCTTATTGCTCCGGTTTACGGCAACAACAAAAACACTAAAAATAATACTGATTCAAATATAATAAAGTTGAAAACACACAAATAACTTTTACAAATGTTATCTCATTTTGTGAAGCCGTCTTGGAAAACCCCTTGAGTTCTGTGGGAGAAATACTAGTATTCACTGTTTCTTTTGTTCATTCATACCTAGCACTTTTTTTTTTTTTTTTCTTTATGACAGAGTTTTGCTCTGGTTGCCCAGGCTGAAGTGCACTGTCGTGATCTCGGCTCACTGCAACTTCCGCTTCCCGGGTTCAAGCGATTCTCCTGCCTCAGTCTCCCGAGTAACTGGGATTACAGGTATGTGCCACCACACCTGGCTAATTTTGTATTTTTAGTAGAGACAGGGTTTCTCCATGTTGGTCAGGCTGGTCTCGAACTCCCGACTTCAGATGATCTGCCCGCCTCAGCCTCCCAAAGTGCTAGGATTACAGGCGTGAGCCACCATGCCCGGCCCACAACACATATTTTTATGTAGAGATACTGTGTGCCAAGCAAGATATTAGGCACTAAATAACAATGGCAAAAAAGGAAGTGTTCCTCACAAAGCTTATTGTCTAGCTGGGGAGACAAATGAGTAAGTAGGCAATTACGATTTATTCATAATGTACCAATTTGTGTATGCACTTATGGAACCCAAATTCATTATAATGCTATTCAAAAGTTGGAAACTATCTAACAATAATAAGATATTAAGTTACTATTATTTTTGAAAGATATGTTACTAATACAATTTTTATTATTTATTTATTTTTTTAGAGAGAGGGTCTCACTCTATAGCCCAGGTTTTTGTGCAGTGGCATGATCATAGTTCACAGCAGCCTCAAATTCCTGGGCTCAAGTGATCCTCTCATCTCAGCCTCCCGAGCAGCTAGGATTATAAGCACATGCCACCATGTCCAGCTAATATTATTTTTAAATTTTTTTTGTAGAAACAGGGTCTCACTCTCTTGCCCAGGCTGATCTCAAACTCTTGTTCCCAAGATCTTCATACCTTGGCCTCCCGAAGTGCTGGGATTACAGGCATAAACTACCATACCTGACCTTAATGACATAATTTACACTAAATGTTTTGAGAGGGAGGGAGAGAAAAGCTGAAAGCCAGAATGCTAACTGGAAGAAATATATTAAAAAGTTAAAAGGACTTATCTCTGTGAGATGGGATTTTTCTCCTTTTCATGTTTCTGTATTTTCCTAATTTCCTATGAGAAGTATGTGTTACTTTTATAACTAAACTAAAAAATTGTAAGGTGAAAAATGTAAGATTGTTATAAGTATGCTGGCACCCAGCAATGGTAATATTTATCTTCAAATGTACCGTAAGCTAAAATGTATCTTTCTAATGAAATTTTAGTTTTTAAATGTTCCTTTATAACTTTTCTTTCAATATTTTATCTATAATTAGCTTTCTAGTTTTAAAATTTCACATTTAAGGAAGAACTTTCAAATATGTGCCTATGTATACAGAGATATTTACAGTGCTTTTGTACATTATGTCATTTAATCTTGACAGTAATCCCATGAGGTAGGTGTTGTTATCCCCTTTTTACAGAGGAAAACCAAGGTTCAGAGATGTTAAGGAACCAAAATCACAGTTAGTGGGTAGCAGAGACAGAGCTCCAATACAATTTTTTCAAAACTCGAAATTCAGAGTTTCTTGCATTTCACAATGGTGCCTGTTATGTAGCTCTGAAATGATTCCAAACACTTACATAGTTTGCTACGTGTAACATACGTTTTGCTGTGATAAGAACATGGAGTGTAATCCCCCTCCACATGGGAATGTTACGTTGCAATGTTATAGGACCAACAGATTCATATGCCTGCTGTGCAGTGACAGACAGACACAGAGATAGAAGGGTTTGCAGCAGAGAAAGAGTGTAATGATCACAGGGTGCCAAGCGAGGGGATGGGAGGAGACCCTCAAATCCGTCTCTCCGAGAAGTTTCGAGCTGAGGTTTTTAAGGAGATCGTGGAGGGTAAGGGACTGAGAAATCAGGGTCGTTGTTTGGTCAGGATAATGGGGATGAAATCATTAGGATGTGGAAACTGCATTCTTTGGTGAGTCAGCTCTTCATGGGGTCCTTCAGACCAGGTGACGTCAGTAGTTTCACTGGTACACAAAACCTGAAAGAGCATCTCAAATGGAAAACTTAACATTTTGTAATGTTTAAATTGTTCTCTATAGAGCAGTTAAGGGGAACTATAAACTTGTAAAAGGATCTACGTGATTCTAAAGCAAGAGGCACCAAACATCTGTGAGGGAGTGGGTCAGAGAGCAGGCTGACCTAGCGATTAATGCTGCATGTGCTGCAAGCTTGGTGTGTTTGTGTTTCTTTCCCCTCGCTTCTTCCATGATTAATCTATAAAGTTTACAGGGATGGTTTCAACACCTTATCAGACTAGATATCAGTTATTGGCCTCAACTACTGTACTCCAAAATACATATAAACCCAAGATTTTTAATTAAAAACAAATTTTTTTTGAGATAGGGTCTCATTCTGTTGCCCAAGCTGGAGTAGAGTGGCACGATCATGGCTCGCTGCAGCCTCTACCTCTTGGGCTTACGTAATCCTCCCCCTTCAGCCTCCCAGGTAGCTAGGCACATGCTGCCACGCCTGGCTAATTTTTGTATTTTTTATAGAGACGGAGTTTCACTATGTTTGCCAGGGTGGTGTCAAACTTCTGGGCTCAAGCGACCTGCCCACCTTGCCCTCCCAAAGTGCTGGGATTGCAGGCATGAGCCACCATGCCCAAACGAACCCAAGATTTTCACAGAGCTTAGGCGATGGGCGCCAGAGCTTCTCTCTGCCAACCTCCCACCAACACCACCACCACTCACTAGCATCGAGGAGCCTTGTGTGTCACCACGGATTTCCGCCATGTTGGTCAAATCATCTCTTTTGAAAGTCTCCCCTATAAAGGTATACCTCAAACTTCTATTAGACTTTACATCCACAGAGACCTGCTTCCATCCTAAGTAATTATATTCTTTTTTTTTTTTTTTTTTTTGAGATGGAGTCCTGCTCTGTCGCCCAGGCTGGAGTGCAGTGGCATGATCTCAGCTCACTGCAACCTCCACCTCCTGGGTTCAAGCAATACTCCTGTTTCAGCCTCTGTAGCAGCTGGGACTACAGGCACAAGCCACCAAGCCCGGCTAATTTTTTTGTATTTTTAGTAGAGATGGGGTTTCACCATATTGGTCAGGCTGGTCTCGAACTCCTGACCTCAGGTGCTCCACCGCCTTGGCCTCCCAAAACGCTGGGATTACAGGCATGAGCCACTGTACCTGGGCCCTAAGTAACTAAATTCTAATAATTCGATTCTAAACAGAATTGGAACTCATTCACTATGTGACTAATGTACCTCATTTATGGAGTGCATTCCTGTGAGATTTGTTGTCATTATTCTCCCCCTCTTTAAGCATTTAAAAAAAAATCTGTTTGTATGTCAATAACCCGTGTGATTCACGGAATCATATACTAATTCTCTTGTTTTAACCATACAAAGTAGTGCCTTGCTAGCATTGTTTATATCCCAGTGTGCCCTAGGCATTTAAATCAAGCAAAGATGTTTGGATCAGCATGATATAAGTACACGTGTTCTCAAATTTATTTTCACTGTTGCTTCCTATAATTAATTACTGACATAATTTTGAATAGCTAATAGTTGCTTAATATGTAGAAACAACAGTGAGTACAACTCACCTCTGCTCTATTTTTTAAATGTATTTTTAGTGTGTATTTTATTTTCTTGATTATAAATGTAACAACTGTTCATGTAGAATTTTTGTTAATTAGGATTATTTTGCCATGCTGATTTTTAAATCATTTTTTCCCACTTAATGTGGTGGGTCTGTTATAGAGTTTTTTCTAATTTAATGTTCAAATTTTTATGAAAATAGGCCAGATGCAGTGGCTCACACCTGTAGTCTCAACACTTTGGAAGGCTGAGGTGGGCAGATCCCTTGAGCCTAGGAGTTCAAGAACTGTCTGGGCAACATGGTAAAACCCCGTCTCTACAAAAAAAATATGGAAAGTAGCAGGGTATGGTGACGCATGCCTGTAGTCTCAGCTACTCAGGAGGCTGAGGTGGGGGAATCCAATGAGCCCAGGAGGTTGGGGATGCAGTGGGCCACGATTGCACCACCACACTCCCTCCAGGGCAACAGAGCAAGACCTTGTCTTAATAAATAAATAAATAAATAAATAAATTTTAATGAAAATAATACGATTATGCAGATTAAAATAGTCAAATAATATGATTAAGCTTATAGTGAAAAATAGCAATCCTCTTTACTCTTCCTCCCATTCTAATTCCCATTCTCCCACAGATAACTGCTGTTTTAGTCTATTCAGACTGTTCTAACAAAATACCTTCGCCTGAGTAATTTATAAACAACAGAAATGTATTGCACAGTTCTGGAGGCTGGAGAGTCCAAGCTCAGGGTGCTGGCAGATTCAGCATCTGGTGAGGGTCCATTTCCTCATAGATGGCGCTTTCTAGCTCCACACTCACTTGGTGGAAGAGGTAAACAAGCTCCCTCTCGCCATTTTTATAAGGGTACTAATTCCATTCACTAGGGCTCTGCCTTGGTGACCGAACCACCGCCCAAAGATCCCACCTCTTATTATCAACACATTGGAGATTAGATTTCAACATATGCATTTTGGAGGGACACAAATATTCAGACCCTAGCAACCACTTTTAAAATATTTTAGCTATTTTGGTGGTATATACCTTGGTAATCTGAAATAACACATGAATACTGTTTTCTGTTTTGTATTGTTTTTAAAATTTCAGTATCTGCTTTAACATGCTGGTTTCTATGGGAGCTCTTCATTTCCCTGGTCTTACGTTTCCACTTGGGGCAGTATTAGCAAAAATAACTCTTTGGGCTTCTCCATTTCTTACTCCCTCCTCCAGGAAGAGAGGACTTACTCGGCTAGTGAGCAGGCCTGCCTCAGCCTCTTCTTTCTCTTGGATGAACCTGCCTGAGGCAAGGTACTTTCAATTTGATTCTCCCATTTG
Source organism: Rhinopithecus roxellana (assembly GCF_007565055.1). NCBI lineage: Eukaryota > Metazoa > Chordata > Mammalia > Primates > Cercopithecidae > Rhinopithecus > Rhinopithecus roxellana. Next base: position 65,061,491 of record NC_044558.1, on the reverse strand, counting down.
GTGAGCATATTGAGGCAGTATCTGCTCTGTGCAAGAGGTTAGTGATGAAGGGGCTAAGTCTGCTTAACTCATAGTTGAAATATTAGGAAGCTCACACTGTGTGCTCCAATCCAGCGTCTGTTTGACGGAAGCTGTTAATGCTCCCCTCCCAGGCCCCCACCCACCTCTAACTGTAAGCTCACCTGCTGTGATGAGACAGCTTCCACCCTGCTGACAGCCTCCCACATTGAGCTCTAGCATCTCTTTACTTCAGCACAGCAGGGCTTTCTTTGGCCCGACAGGAGCTCTTAGCTGTATAAGCAGAATGAGAAATGCAGAGGCATTTGTCTATGCCATCTTCAACCAGTCGACCAGCCTCCCTGTCCTCTGGTGGGACAATTCAAAGGCGTGTTCCACCCTGTTTCTCAAAAGGTCCCCAGTGGGACTGAGCTCGTTGACACATTCTTAATGGCTTTTCTGTTTTTCCTGTCTCTCTTTCCCATACCCTCACTCCACTTCCTAGAATCGCTTCCCCCAAAACCTTCCCACACCCAAACCTTGAAGCTGATATTTTGATCTTTATCCATCTGACTCTTATGACCACCTCTCAATTGATTCTGAACAATCCCCTATGATGAAAGATGAGGATTTAAGTGGGGCGCAGTGGCTCACACCTGTAATCCCAGCACTTTGGGAGGCCGAGGTGGGTGGATCACCTGAGGTCAGAAGTTCAAGACCAGCCTGGTAAACATGGTGAAACCCCATCTCTACTAAATATACAAAAATTAGCCAGGCATGGTGACAGTCGCCTGTAATCCCAGCTACTTGGGAGGCAGAGGCAGGAAAATTAATTGAACCTGGGAGGTGGAGGTGGCAGTGAGCAGAGATTACACCACTGCACCCCAGCCTGGGCAACAAGAGTGAAACTCCATCTTTGAAAGAAAGAAAGAAAGAAAGGAAGAAAGAAAGAAGAAAGAAAGAAAGAAAGAAGAAAGAAAGAAAGAAGAAGAAAGAAAGAAAGAAAGAAGAAGAAAGAAAGAAAGAAAGAAAGAAAGAAGAAGAAGGGAGGGAGGGAGGGAGGGAGGGAGGGAGGGAGGGAGGGAGGGAGGGAGGGAGGGAGGGAAGGAAGGAAGGGAAAATAAAAGGAAAGAAGGAAAGAAAGAGATAAACAAAGCAAGGTCACAAAGTATCAGGAATCAAAGGGGATCAAAATTCCTAGTAGCAACCACTGGAAATTAGATGATAATTGATTAAAACTTCCAAATTCTAGAAGATGGGGTTTCTCCATGTTGGTCAGGCTGGTCTCCGACTCCCAACCTCAGGTAATCCGCCCTCCTCGGCCTCCCAAAGTGCTGGGATTACAGGCATGAGGCACTGCACCCGGCCTCTTTCTTTCTTTTCTTTCTCTCTTTCTTTCTTTCTTTTCTTCTTTCTCACTTTCTTTCTTTCTTTCTTTCTTTTTTGACAGGGTCTCACTCTGTCACCCAAGCTAGAGTGCAGTGCCAAGATCTCAGCTCACTGAAGCCTTGACCTCCTGGGCTCAAGCAATCCTTCCACCTCTGCCTCCCAAGTAGCCTACAGGCATGTGCCACCATTCCTAGTTAATTTTTTATTGTTTGTAGAGATGGGATCTCCCTATGTTGCCCAGGCTGGTCTCAAACTCCTAGGCTCAAGCAATCTGCCTGCCTCAACCTCCCAAAGTGTTGGGGTTACAGATCTGAGCCACTGTGCCCAGACTAATTTTTACTTTCAAGGAGTTTTCATAGATACGTCTTTTAAAATCTTTTGTCTTTTGAAATTTCATGATATTGTTGTTTAGTTTAGTTTTTTGACATTACTGTAACTGAGATGTTTTCATCTGAAAACTCAGATCCTTAAATTCTGGGAAATTGGCTTGTATGTCTCTAATGCTCTTCCTTACATATTTCATCTGTTTGTCTTGTTTGTGTGTGTGCGTGTTTTGTTTTCTTGTCTTGTTTGTGTGTGTGTGTGTGTTTGTGTGTGTGCTGTGTGTGTGTGTTTTGTTTTCTTTTGTTTTTAATACAGGGTCTCACTCTGTTGCCCAGGCAATCATAGTTCACTGTAGCCTCAAACTTCTGGGCTCAAGCAATCCTCCCACCTCAGCCTTCTGAGTAGCTGGGACTATAGGCATGCACCACCATGCCTGGCTTGTTTTGCTATGTTGCCCAGGCTGGTCCTGAACTCCTGACCTCAAATGATCTGCCCACTTGGCCTCCCAAAGTGCTGCAATGACAGGCAGGAGCCACTGCATCTGACATCCGTTTATCTTTCCGTTTTTTCTAGGAAATTCACTTGACCATATATTCAAGCTTCCTTTCGATTTTTCATTTCTACCATCTTGTTTTTTGAATGTCAAAGACCTTTAGACTATTCTCTAAATATTCCTTTAAAAATAGTGTTCCTGAGATCACAGCCTTTCTGATACAACCATTTGAGGGAACAAATTTCCACTTTTCTATCAGGTGAGGGAATGGGTAGCCACGTAGAGAGGGATAAAGAGATGGGGAAGTGGGTCATGTCCCTACTCCTTTTCAAGATTTTTAAACAATTCTTGTTTTAGGCTCAACTGTATCCCTACCTGAGCTCTTCTGTGATTCTACAGTTTGCTTCTTATTAGTTCTTTCCATGCAGCCCTCCTTTACTCTGACCTTTTCTCCCCCAATGCAGACTTAAATTTCAATTCTCTGGTCTGCTAAATCAATTACAACTCATACATATGTTTCTAGGAGGTAAAATATTTTTACCATAGAATTTTAAGATGATTGACATATACTTCCAACTACCTCACTAATAATGGCATGACATTTGCATAGTATGTTGTAGTTTCTGTAGCACTTTCACAGATATCATCCCATGTCATCCTTCCATCAGTCTGGCGAAAAAGGGGTTATTATTCCCATTATGCAGACTCATTTAGTACTTAAAGCAAGATAGTGCTTGCTGAATGCCAACCACTAATAAGCCAGATTTACAGATGATAACTCGTTTAATCCTCAAAACAATTTTATACGGCAGGAAGTATCGCTATCGCCGTCTTATAGATGGGAAAATTGAGGCACAGAGATTTAGCAATTTACCCAAGTTCCATTAGCTAGTACATAGTGAAGCTGAGGCTTGACAGTTTGCCTCTAAAGTCCATGATCTTAAATTGTATTTTATGTTGCAAAGAAAATGTTAAATAACAGACCCCAAAAAAGTAACTTTCTAGAGTCAGACAGGAGATAAAGGGTTAGAACAAGGACTTGACCCAATCTTTTTAACTCCCTGCCTGAAACGCTCTCCAAATTACCATTCAAGGTGGTTGTCAACATTGAAATACAGTAGAGCAGTGAGACACCTCAGGGACATAAGTTGCTAGGGATTCTGCTCTTCTTATAGAGCTGTGATAAATGCACTTGGTATGTAAATCTTTGATTCTATCTACACCTGGTTTCTTAGAATGGATTTTTAGAAGCTGTATTACTGAATGAAAAAGACATGAGGTTCTTGGCACAGTGTCTCACACCTGTAATCCTAGCTACTTAGGAGGCTGAAGCAGGAGGATCATCTGAGCCCAGGGGTTCAAGGCTGCAGTAAGCTATGATCATGCCATTGCACTCCAGCCTGGGTGACAGAGTGAAAACCTGTCTAAAAAATAATTAATAGCTGGGCACGGTGGCTCATGCCTGTAATCCCAGCACTTTTGAAGGCTGAGGCAGGCAATTCATTTGAGGTCAGGAGTTAGAGACCTGCCTGGCCAACATGGTGAAACCCCATCTCTACTAAAAATACAAAAAAATAAGCTGGGCGTGGTGGTGGGCACCTGTAATCCCAGCTAATCAGGAGGCTGAGGCAGGAGAATTGCTTGAACCTGGAAGTCAGAGGTTGCAGTGATTTGAGATCGCGCCACTGCACTCCAGCCTGGGTGACAGAGCGAGACTCCATCTCTAAATAAAGAAATAAATGAAAAATAAATAAATAAATAAACAGAGGAGGAATTAAAATAAACCAGAGCAAATACTAAAATGTTTCTCTAGCTCACAGAAAAGCTTTTCTTCTTAAATCTGTTTAAGGATTTGCAAGAGAAGTAAAAATGATACAGTGAACATAAAACCACAAAAATACTACATTTCAACCAACCTAAGATTTCCCCTTTTTCTTCTAGCAGAATCCAGTATTTATGGTCTATATTGCTTTTAAATAAGAGAGTAAATTTCTACAAAACGCTTTTTACTGTAATAATTCCTACCAAGTCCTATAAAACTTCTGGACTTCTGCATCACTGATAGAGTTATTAGGTAAAGCCCAGAGTTTATTGATGAAACAATGCTTTAGCAAAACAGCCACAAACAGCTTAAGTAAAAGGGAGTAAGCACTTGACTTACAAAAATTACCTGAATAACTTCTGGCTGTTCTATAAATGGTTATTTTTGAACTGTAGAGGCCTGGACAGAAGGTCAAGAAATAACTACAGGCATTGAAAGAATTTTCTGGACTGGGCATGGTGGTTCATACTGTAATCCCAGTGTTTTGGGAGGCCGAGGCAGGAAGATCACTTGAATCCAGAAGTTCGAGTCAAACTCAGCAGCATAGTGAGACCCCCCATTTCTACAAAACAACTTTATAAAAAAATTAACTGGGCATGGTGGTGCATGCCTGTATAGCCACCTACTCAGGAGGCTGAGAGGGGAGGATCTCTTAAGCCCAGGAGGTCAAGGCTGCAGTGAACCATGATGGCACCAGCCTGGGTGACAGAGGAAGACTGTTTCAAAAAATAAATAAACAAAAATAAGTAAATAAAAGGATTTTTCTAAAAGGAGAGTTTCTAAGGAGAATATTGTCCGCAGGTGAATTCCACTTTTCAGAAACAGTGAACAATTTGAATCTGGCTATTGAGGTGCAAATTTTCCCCTGCCCCCAGTGATTTAGTCTAGTGGTTTTTTTGTTTTTTGTTTTTTGTTTTTTTGAGACAGAGTTTTGCTCTTGCCGCCAGGCTGGAGTGCAATAGTGCGATCTTGGCTTACTGCAACCTCTGCCTCCTGGTTTCAAGCAATTCTCCTGCCTCAGCCTCCGAAGTAGATGAGATTACAGGCGCCCACCACCATGTCCAGCTGATGTTTGTATTTTAAGTAGAGACGGGGTTTCACCATGTAGGACAAGCTGGTCTCAAACTCCTGACCTCAGGTGATCCACTCTCCTCGCCCCCCAAAGTGCTGGGATTATAGGCATGAGCCACAGCGCCCAGCCTAGTCTAATGGTCTTACACCCCTTGGGAGATCCTATAGTAAATGTTGTAGGATGCATCTTAGACATCACTAGGAGGGAGACCCTGTTCAGCCCATCACCCCAGGGACTTCAGCCAGGCTCCCCCGGATCCCACTGAAGGGCAGCAAGTAGTGGCTGCATCTATGAACTGATCCCCTAGAAAAAAGTGTTCCTTCTTGCTAAAAATAACTTTTTCTGCACTAATCAGCACATGGAGAGTGCTCAATATATATTAACGGCACTATCTGAAAGGATTTCAGGACACAAAGAATATCAGGAAACGTAACTGGGGGTACATTTCTCATATATGAATAGAGGAATTCAATGCATGGCTATAAACCAAGTATTTCAGCAATATTTGTGGGTGGTTTGCCTGAGTTGTTGGAAAAGATCCCTGATTATAGAAAATAAAGGGTTAAGAACTTGAGCTCTAGAATCCTCTTGTGCTTATTTTGTTCATCCATATAAAATGGGAGCCATATATATGGTACTTACCTTATAGGGTTTTTGTAAGGATCAAATGAAGGAATGTATGTGAATGCTTAACGCACTGCCTTGCAAGTAGTGGGCTCAATGTGTATTTACTGTAACTATCTTAGTTAAATCTAATTCAGCATGTCTATTAGCCTACATTTATTTGTGAAGGTTGGCATATTGATGGCAGTGACTGACTGTCCAGAGCGGCTGCTGACATCATGCCGGCTGCAGTGGGGAGGCACACGTGGTGGTGGCAGGAGCAGCTGTGGGAGCAGCAGTGGCAGGGGTGGGTTCCCTATGCCCTGTGTCCCCTGTGCCCCACGTCCCTGAGGCAGCCGACTGTGCCACCCCCACCCTCACACAGCTGAGCAGGACCTGCTCCCAGACCTGGAGCCTCCACTGCGGCCTCAACCTTGCTCCCCACTACATCCCAGGGGCCCACAAGCACCTGGCCATTACAGGACTGGCCCCGGGAGGGTTGGGTTTGTTTGTGCGAGGTTGGCTGGGGCTGCTGCTCCACCTGCACCTTGCCTGCAGTCACTGTGGGGAAAACACGGAGAAGAGGCACAGGCGGGGCTTGTGCTCCATGGAGCCTGTGGGAGCCGGAGACAAGTGGGAGCCCTGCCCTTTCTGAGTTGGCAGGATGGGAGTTTCCTAGGCACAACTGCAGCTTCCCAATCTGCAGCTGCAACCCAGGCACCCCTGTGCTCTTGGGAGCCAGGAGCAGGCAGGAGTCCTGCCCTCCCAGGCTCAGCTGCAGCTGCAGCTACTCTGGCTGTGGACCCAGGCACCCCTGCACTCTCAGGGACCCAGGAAGGCCCCCCAAACCCCTGCAGGCTCAGAAGTGCCTGCTTCCACTGTCTGGCTTCTCTCTCCTGTCAGCACCCAGTTCGGTCATGGAGCAAAGTTGAGGCTGAGCCTGGGCACTGTTGCAACCTGGCCAGGTGCGCACATGCTCAGGGCAGTGCTGACATGCCAGCCCCCTGCCGCCTGGGGCCCCTCTGGACTTTGGGTGCCAATGATCACAGGAGGGAGGCTGAGGGGGGCTGAGGGCAGCTCTGTGCTGGCCTGCAGGTGCCGCTTGGCACAAACAGCCGGGGCATCCTGAATGGCAGCAAGAGGCAGACAGATTCCTGGGCAGAAGGGTGTGGGTTCCCAGTGAAGCCCCACCTTCAAGCTGAGGAGGGCCTGAAGCCTGGGACAAGCTGCTGGTCCCATGGACCAGAGTGGAAACTTGTGGTGCCTTTTCCAGGCCTGCCCATGGTTGCCCATGGACCAATCAGTGTGCACTTCCTCCCCTCTAGGCCCATAAAACCTCTGGACTGAGCCAGACTAGAGGGATGACAGGACCACCAGCTGCAGAGAGGAGCTATCCCCTCTCCTGAGAGTTGAACGCTTGTCAGGACACCCTGCCTGCAGAGAGGAGCTACCCTCTCTGCTAAGAGCTGAACACTCATCGGGACACCCTGGGTACAGAGAGGAACTGCCCACTTCGGGTCTCCTCCGAGCTGTTCTATTGCTCAATAAAGCTCCTCTTCATCTTGCCCACCCTCCACTTGTCTGCGTACCTCATTCTTCCTGGACACAGGACAAGAACTTGAGACCCCCTGAATGGTGGCGCTAAAAGAGCTGTAACACAAACAGGGCTGAAACACACTCCTTACTCACCACATTGAGGGTGATCAGAAGAGAGAAGGAGAGAAGAGCTGCAACCCATCAGGGAGCCCAGACCTCAGAGCTCCCCAGGTCAGGGCTACGACACCGTCTTTAGGGCTCTGCAGTTCCTGGTGTCTCCAAGCTTTTAGGCATCACCGCGTTCCCCAGTGTCAGCTGTGGAAGCTGCTTATGGTACACTTGTTCTAGCTGCAGCCTGGCAGGGGGACTGCACCCATGCTAGCACCTGGAGCTGCCCACCCCGACGCAGCCAGCATGACTGGCTGTGTGCAGTGGTCAGACCCCACACTGGCTCACACACCCTTTGCTATTCCATGGCTGGCTTGGCCTTGGCATGCATGGGATCCAGACCAGTAGCATAAGCCTAGTGCAGCCAAGTGAGCAGAATGAGCCCAGTGGGCCAGAGCAAAACTCAGGCAAAGGTACCTCCAGCCACAGAGGTTTCCAGCTGGTGAAGCAACACCCCAAGGATCCCTTAACAATATGATTACTGAAAACTATGCCCTTTTAAATACCAAGAGAAAGTTGTGAGTGATTCAGGTGACTTCTCAAGAGAAATGTCAAAAATAAATATTTTGTTTGTATCTTTGAACTTAGGAAGTCATAAATCTCAGCTTGCGAATTGCTATCTTAGAGTACACTGTAGGACAGAGAAACTCGCTTAGCAGTACTCAAAGCGGCAGTTGAAAATGCTTCGCTGAGAGTGGGTGGTTCTGGTTACTTCCTTGGAGTACATTGTCAGTGACCAACCATGAAGGAAAAGTCTTCAGAGATTAAATATAATAATATGAGATTTTTTAAAAAAGACAGCAGAAGCAGAACAAGTTAGCTCTGAGTCAAACTGACAGGGATAGATACTGCCAAGTCTTGTTCTTTTACTTTATTATTTTACTCATCCTCATTTAACAGATGGGAAAACAGAGACACTAAGAGGTTGAATAGCTTGCCCAAGGCTACACAACTGCAAACTGGATTTGAATCCAGATGGTCTGACTCCAGAGCTCATGCTGGTAACAACTATGTTATGCTGTGCCCAGACATGGTACTAGCAATTTGTTTTAGTAATAAAGGCAGTTTCATTTAGTGCTAGTAATAAAGGCAGTTCCATTATTACCTTTGAGCAGTCACCGTCTTGTTGGGAAGAGAAATCTTTTACTTTTATTTTTAATATTTTTTAAGAGATGGAGTCTCACTATGTTGCCCAGGCTGGTCTTGAACTTCTGGCCTCAAGGGATCCTCCTGCCTCAGCCTCCCAAGTAGCTGGGATTACAGGTTACAGGTGCAAGCCACCATACCGGGTGGGGACGGAAATCTTGCATACACAAAGATTATTTGTGTTAAGTAATAGTTAAGTAATACTATTACTTAACTCAAACTTGTTGTGAGGATGAAATTAGTTAATTCATGTAAAATGCTTAGAATATCACTATCCTTCATAATTTTTCATATATACTTGACGTATCTTATCTTTTGAAGTTCTAAAAACCACTTTATAAATACTTAATTTTAAGTTCTTATAAGGCAAGTACTTATAAGTAAATATTATTAACTCCATTTTACAGATGGAAATGTCTAAACTTTGGGGCCTGAAATACCTTCATTTGAATTTTGCCTCTTAGATGTTTTTCTTTTTCAAGTTAAAAAATAATAATCCTGAGCTGACATTCAGAAGAATATGCCTACCTCCTATGCTGACTGTTAGAGTTGAATGAGTCAAAGGATGTAAAGCACCTTGCTCCATGCCTGGTGAATGTTAGCAGGACTGCAGCTGTGTCCATCTCTAGAAAACGTTGTTCACATTATAATTTACATAAATGGAGCCCCAATTTCCTTCCTGATGCAATAATCCTAATTTAATCATATTTACTTCTTTTGAATAATTTAGTAATGAAAAACTTACTTTACTAAGTAGCCTATTATTTTTGAGGATTTTTAGTTGCTAGAAAGTTCTTCATTGTGGTGAACTGAAGTCTGCCTTCTTACAACATGGACCCACTGAGATGAGCTCTACTCCTTTCAAAGGCACAGAAGGAGTCTTGTGCAGGGTCCTTACAGTCCTTACATAGGGCGGGTGACAGGGAGGCGTAGGCCAAGAATATCTATGGATACATTTCAAGGGTCTATGAATTTAGATGGGGAAAATATACAGCGTCTTCATTTTCACTCATCTCTAAATTTAGATTTCCTTCAATTATTGAATGGAGGCAACAAACCACAGTAGTATTAATAGTCTCTATGACTTTGTCAATAACAGGAATCACAGATATTTCTGTATCATATTCCAGTTGTCCTAGAAATCTTAAAATCTCATTTATGCAGGGTAACTGCAATTTATGAAGTTTTTAGGCCTGCTGCTACACCTTATTATTTGCATTAATTAAAAACATGCATGTTGCTATAGCACAAGCTTGTTTAAAAAAAAATTTCAAGGACTGTCTTTCAACATAATTCGTTTCTTTGTAATCCTATGCATTATAGTTTCTACATTTAAAACATTATTAGAATAATGGAAAGGGTCCATAAGCTTCTCTGGACCAACAAAGGGGTCCATGGCATAAAAAACGTTTAGAAACTCTAGTCTAATTCCTTATGTGTAGGTCAGACCTTCAAATATTTGAAAACAGCTTTCTCTTTTTCAGAATAAAGGTCCCTGGTATCCTATTTCAGGACAATATTTTTCAGGAAGCTGCAGCTTGGGAAGGGCCAGCCCAGGAATGAGATCCTCCTGCTGGGGAGATGGAGCCGGCATCACAGGACCAGAGTCAGCTGCCCATGCGGGCAGCAATACCATTCTGCAGCAATGCATGGGTGGTGGAGGGAAGGCTAACAAAAATAGGTGGTATTTCAAGAAAATAGTCCATGTGCCTGGGTGTGCATGGTGGGGGCGGGGACCAGTAGTGGTGAATGTGATAGTAAGAGAAATGAGCAGAGTCCCACTTAGCAGACAGAGCTCAGAAGCAGAACAGAAATCTCGGGTGTTAGGCATTATGTAGGCAATTTATAGACATTATTGGTTTTATCCTCAAAGTAAACCAGTGTGGTGAATGTTAGTTCACCTAGTCTCTTTCTGAGCTACCCAAAGATTAGAAAAAGTTAATTTACCCAAGTTTATCCAGATGTCTAGAAAACTAGGCAAAGAGCTGGAAAGTTTTTGAGGATATTCGGGTAGCTAGAGAGCATGCTCTGGGGTGTAGTGAGAGAAGTTTTAGCTATATGGGGTTGGGGTTGGAGCTCACAAGAGCCAAGAAAGACCTTACTCCTAAAGTGACTTGGGGAATTAGCAAGATACAGAGAAGCACTCCAGTACAGAAACAAAGCAGAAATCACTTATCAGAGCCTAAACAGCACAGGAGTCTTTAGAACAAGGGGAAGCGTACACCGACCCTTTCACCTCTATGCTTTTGCTCATGGCATTCCTTCTGGCTTATTCATATGACTTCCTCCCCTATGACAGCCAAAGACCACCCCTTTCTCCTTTAGACAGACCAAATGCCTGTCAATTGATCATCTGTCTCCGGGGATCTCGTCTGATTTATAATACTCTTTCTTGCCTTTCAGTTAGATCATTTCCCCTCTCAACCTGGTGTTGTTTAACAAAGGCATGCAGAATCAAAGTGTCAGCTTACTTACAGAAACACGATTAAATGGTTGTAGCAAGAGTGCCAATAAGTGTATCTCTAAATTGATCTTTATTCATTTCAGGAAAAATACTGGTATGTAATCTAAAATATTTAACAGTTTTTTAAAAAGATGAATGTTTCATCATGTACTTTTCCCTCACATATTATAAAACCCACTTGTGCAAGCATTGCTTAAAAATATTATTTATGCAAAAGATTTATTGGATGTGCATCATCAATGAGACTGAAATGGTATATAAAAGATAGGATGCATTTTACTATTGGTGTTTGGATGCACCATAATATTGACAGAATTCATTTCAATTCAAGTAGCACTTACTGGACAAATGCTATTAACAGAAGCTACTCTGGGAGATTAATCATTGAAGGAGATATACTCTCTGCTTTCAAAGAACTTTTCATTTAATGGCAGGGACTGAAATAATACACAAATGCTTAAGGAGAGTTAAACAAAGTGTAGCAATAGCAGTATCTTCTTTCCTGCCAGAAGTAAGCTTTTGGAGACCAGGATTTGTCTTTTTCTTCCTTCCCTCACTCCTCCTTCATTTTCTTAATTCTTTAAATCATTCTTAACATCTAACATACCTGCTTCTTATAAGAGATTTCTAATAAATTTCAGATGAATATTTGATTTCAAGTATTCTCAAGGTAAACCAGTGTGGTGAATATCATTTTTCCTATTCTCTTTCTGAGCTACCCAACATTTCAGTTTTGTAGGCTTCTGTAATTCGGCAGTATATGATGTGGGTCTAGGTGAATGCTATGAGTAATTCTTACAGGTCACTAATAGATTATTTGTATTTTAAAATTAAAAGGTTACCCTTTTAACAATCTCTTGCATTATTATTATTAGATCAGCTTTTACTACAGGCAATATAGTGTTACAAGTCAGACTGATTTCTCTTGAGCCTTCGTTTCTCTTTTTTTAACAAAGAAGGAATATTTTATTGTATGCATACTCCTTTAAAAACTCACAAAAACAGAACCCACAGGTAGAAGCAAAAAAAGTTTTCCAGCATCTCTGGGATAGGGCATCATATCTTACAGAAACATAAATAATACAAGAACAAAATTTACAAATTAACATTACCCTTTGCTTCTTCAGTCAAAAAAGGCTATAGAAAAAAACACTTTGAACTGTATTCTAATATAAATTTGTTACACAATCAAACTTCAATTTACTCAAAGAGTTATTTTATTGTAAACTGCAGAAAATAGAGTAGGCATCTAATAATCTGTTCATAATTAACAGTTAAGAGTTAGACACTTGAATAAATATAGCACGTATTACTTGTTAAACCTCATGTTTATAATGAGCAGATGGTTTATCATTAATAGTAACTGGTTTCTTATATTTTCGGAAAGACTAGATCCAGTAATGGAAGTAGAAAGTACTTTAATGAAAACTGATTTTAGAATAATATTTCCATGGGTCTGAGCTACTATAGTATTTATTACATATTTGGGTCCATTTCAACAGTTTAAAAATGTAGATGCTAACAAACTGAATTTTTTAGGGAGAGAACAAAGTAATACACCCTAGAGAAATATTTTTTGTTTACATCCTCTAGAAGTCTAGGTAGCAGGACAGAGGTAGGACAAGGTAAACAGAGAATTATAACGTAATGAATAATTAGCTTCTACCTAAGACTATAGAGGTATTACTATCACTTGGACTAATAAAAGGCAATTTAAAAACATGTTGATAATGAAGAATGACTTTCAATGTCATTGTGAGCCCTACTTTCAATGTCAATGACATTGTTGGGATAGATGACCTCCCAGGTCTCAAACAGTTCTAACATTTCTGCGCTTCCTTGACACCTATCAGAAGAGACCCCATTTTCCTTATGTAACCCATCACTTAGTTTCATAATGGTGATTTGGTTCTGTAATAGTCACAAGACCGGTGTAAGGGTGATATCAAGATGTTTTAAGAAGAACTCTATTATAAAATGGTTTAGCATTAAGAAAATTCTGTGTGTGTGTGTGCGCGCGTGTGTCTGTGTGCGTGTGTGTGTGTGTGCGTGTGTGTGTGCGTGTGTATGTATTATTGGTCAAACCAAAGTCTCTAAGAAATACTTACATAAAGTAAAAGCTCTCTATAATGTTATTAGCTGATTATGCTGGCAAGCGTCCTTTACATAATAATTCTCCTCTCTTTTATTGAATTAAATTAATTCTCCTGCCTATATTGGCATATAAACTTTGGGTTTTTTCTGATTTATTATAGGCTGTAGGGGCATATAAACGTCCAACCACATAAATGAAAATTACTTTAAGTATATTTGGAGAGGGAAAGAGATCCTTAATATTGAAGCAGCCATGCTTTCATCTTCAGAATATTTAAATATACATTGTTAAAATGTAAATTATGAATAGTTTGAAAACTGAAAGTTCTTTCTTAAAAATTAATTTCTTTGATTTAAAATATTACATGCTTTGGAATAAAATGGAATATATACTGCATACTTAAAGAAACTTCGCCTTGAGGCTCACAGCACTTCACAAGCATGAAATAATGTGCAAAAGCATTAACTCTGGTTATTTATGACAAGTCTCTAAGGAAAGGTGAAAGAATGGTCTCCAAGACATTTTCTCTTTAAAAAATTAAAGTTCTTTAATTATTGATATTGAGAGCTTCAGTTAAGTGCCATATATCTGGGTTAAACTTTAACCTCTTTTGTAATGCAATTAAATCCAAGAGATAGATATAGGCAAAGACAAAGCAGGCCAGCCGAGAAGTGTAATAGTGACTGGGAAGCAATGAGAAGTAAAACTAGGAAAAGAGGAAATGCCCAAGCAACCAAAGCCTTCCTCCTCCCACCCCCAAGTTCCTCTAGCACTTACTCTTCTTAGGAGCCAGGACAATTCTGATTTATGAGAACGCACCTAGGATTATCAGTTGCTTACCTGTGCTTGTTAAAGTTTGAAGCTGTAAAATATATACATGTAATGATAACAAGGAAGTGTAATTTACTGAAGTCTGACTATGCCTTAGGCATTATACAAATTTCTAAGCTATAACTCTCTAGCAGGACAACTCTTTACAACTCCTACTTTTGTACCATTTTGCTCCTTGTTGTTTTCCAACCAGGCACCCACAAGAGAAAAGAACCAAAAAAAGTGAAGTGTTGCTTAAATAATACTAATATTTGATCGTTATTAGAAAGAATAATAGCTCTAAAATATCAGTGTAATGTTAGGTATTCCAAAGGTACTTGCAAATGCAGTGTGAATATCAAACTTTCCCAAAATTTGGAATCTTGGTAATAACTACGTTTATTGTCAAGTGAAATAGATAAAACTATCCCCAGAATCCCCCCACCCTCCGCCCCAGCCCCGTGTAGGTCAGGACTCACTGCTGAGTGTGCTGTAATTATGTACACCAAATGAGCTACAGCTTGAGCTAATAATATCATACTGAGTACTAGGAAGCTGTAATACAACAACATAATGTAAGGTTGGCAAGATTTTTAGTATTGGAGAATCTAGTGTCAAATAGCATCTGTTAGAGTTAAAAGCTGAACTTGGGGGTTAGAATAATTGGTCTACACTGAACTGATTCAGGACATTGTGGCTCAAGCAGAATGAATTATATGTCTATTAGATAGCCAAATGCAGTGATAATAAATACACCTAGAAATAGTACAAAGTCTTAAATCACATATTGCATTACTTTACAAGGTAAAGCATTTTAAAGATTGAACACTGGCTACATATCTGTGCACCATGCTGAATGCAGGAAATTTTAAAAATCAAAACAAACCCAAGATAGGAAGAGAGAATTCCTGACTGTCAATTGCTCACAGTGGCACATATAATTATGACACAGGGTGAATTTGTGTTATTACAGAGATAAGTACAACGTCCAATGAATTAACAATGCAGTGACAGGTCTGCTGCCTTTAATGATAACTTTACATCGAATCACACTTCTATTGCTTTGCAAAAAAAATATTTCCCTCACCTGGTACAGTGGCTTATACCTGTAATCCCAGCACTTTGGAAGGCCGAGGTGGGTGACTCACTTGAGCCCAGGAGCTTGAAACTGGCCTCGGCAACATAGTGAGACCCTGTTTCTCCAAAAATAAAAATTGTTTAAAAATTAGCCAGGTGTGGTGGCATGCCTGTAGTTTCAGCTACTTGTGAGACTGAGGAAGGAGGATGGCTTGAGCCCAGGAGGTGGAAGCTATAGTGAGCTATCACCACACCATTGCACCCCAGCCTGTGCAACAGGACAAGACGCTGTCTTGAAAAGGAAAGAAAATATTTCCCTTAAAACTTATGTATTTTTCATATTTCCTGATAGAATAATATAGGATCAGCTTCATAAAGCTGTTTCTGTTAGGAATTTCTTCCTCCTTGATTAAACCATTGTATTTTATATTGTGTCCTTCCTACTCTAAAAGCAGCAAAGATTATTCTATTGTTACAAACTTGTCTTTCCATCTGTTCTCTTTAACAAGGGTCAATCTTAGTGTCACTTTTCAATGCCTTAGCTCTGAATTCCATTTAGCTTACAGAAAGTTTTATGAAGAAATCTGTTTGGTGGTATTTAAAATACATATACTGTAATTTTTCCAAGTACCACACTTTTATTCTTGTTGGCTAAGTGATTTCTTAGGTTTTTAAGTAGTGAAGAAATTTTCAGTCCAATCAATCTGATCATTTTCAGGAATTTGTTTCTCTGAAGGCATCTAAATTTCTTGTGAATATTTTGGGAAATGTACAGTATATACAATTATATTTTTGCATGGAAATCTTGCCTGTTTGTTTATTTATTTATTTTTTAGATGGAGTCTCACTCTGTTGCCCACGCTGGAGTGCAGTGGCGTGATCTCAGCTTACTGCAGCCTCCACCTTCTGGGTTCAAGCAATTCTCCTGCCTCAGCCTCCCGAGTAGCTGGGATCACAGGCACGTGTCACCACACCTAGCTAAGTTTTCTATTTTTAGTGGAGACAAGGTTTCTCCATGTTAGTCAGACTGGTCTCAAACTCCTGACCTCAGGTGATCCACCCACCTTGTCCTTCTAAAGTGCTGGGATTACAGGCATGAGTCATCATGCCTGGCTATTGCCTATTTATTCTGATGGAGCATAATTTGATTGTGCACATATTGTTCCGCTCAGGAAATGATGTGTATATTTTATGGACAATTAACCTCTTGAAGCTCTTATTAAGAAATAACAATCACTTTGACTTAGTTACTTTTGATAGATCATCATTTAGGAAATTACACAAGAGATTTTTTTCCCCTCTAATACATGTGCTTAAACTTTCTGTGTGTGTGTGTTTTTTTTTTTTTTTTTGGTGGAGTCTTGCTCTGTCACCCAGGCTGGAATACAGTAGCGCAATCTCGGCTCACTGCAACCTCCGCCTCCCGGGTTCAAGTGAGTCTCCTGCCTCAGCCTCCCAAGTAGCTGGGACTGCAGGCACACACCACCACGTCCAGCTAATTTGTGTATTTTTAGTAGAGATGAGGTTTCACCATGTTGGCCAGGCTGGTCTCAAACTCCTGACCTCATGATCCACCCTCCATGGCCACCCAAAGTGCTGAGATTACAGGCATGAGCCATTGCACCCAGCCTAAATTTTCTTTTTATTGTGAGTACTGGTGAGAATGTTCAGAGATTGTTGTGTATGGTTATTCAAAAAAAGCCAGTTGGTTTTTTTATTTTTTGGTTACTGTTCTTCTTGCTGAGATAAAGCAGTACAAGTGGTTTCACCCATTGAAACATAAAACATTCCTAAAAATTTATAATTATATAGCCAAAAAAGTACTAAGTCTATGAAAAGGAAGCAAAAGGTAATTATAGGTATTTATTGGGCAGGACTGAACAAGCCAATCATTGAAATACAAAGCAGATACTACCTGTGCCGTTAAACTAGACCAGCTGATTATTATACGATGCTCCACAAGGGTTCAATTCACTGTTCCTCTTGCCATATGCAGATCACTAGATTACTGTTTTCTACTTACCTGTTCCAGAGAAAGTACAGAATTTCTTTTTCTTTTTTTTGGTCTTTTCTTTCTTTCCTTTTTTCTCTCCCTCTTTCTTTTTTTGCAGATGAGGTAATCCGACTGAATCAACAGAAAGACTATAGATTTAACAAGAGAATTTAGCAAGAATGCAAGCTACAAGATCCATTCACAAAAATCAATGTTCCTCTGTATCAACAATAATCAACTAAAAATATAACAGATTCTATAATGTTATTCACAATAGCAAGCAAAAGATAAACTATGAATTTAACCAGACAATGCATAAGACCTTTATGAAGAAAAAGTTTTAAATTTACTTAAGGGCTGGAAAGCCTAATAAATGGAGTGCTATGCCTTGTTCATGGAACAGATGGCAATGTTGTAAAACATGGCAGTTCTCAAATTCATCTATGAATGCAAGTCAATGCCAATTAAAATTAGAGAAGAACTTTTAAAAAATGAATTCAATGTACTTATCCTGATATGTATAAGAAGACCAAATATTTTATGAATAATTAAGGCAACTTTGAAAAAGGTCAGAGAAAGAGGGCACCTCACTGCCAGATATCAGACAGTTACAAAACTATGGTAATCAAAAAAGTGGGACATTGGCTCAGGAACACATATGCCAGTGAAACATGCAAGAGAACTCAGTAACGGATGCATGCATATGCACAGGAAGAGAAAGGTTGATAAACTGTTTAATAGATGGTATTGGTCAAGGTTGCCAGCAGCTATAGTAAAAAAGTAAAATTTAAAAGAAAAATTTTAAGGAAAAAATGGTATTGGGAATATGTCACTGTATGAGAAAAATAATGCTGTATTCTTAGCTTATACCAGTGTTTCTCAACCCTTTTCCTTATTATCCTCCTAAGAAATCATTTTAGACATTTCCCCCCAGTTTTCCTCCTTCTCAATGAAATTTTATTATCACAGGTATACTGTATACCTCTTTCTGTACTATGCCACTTGGGAGAGCCTAAACCATTGTAACATCTACTTTTTTTTCTACCCCCAAGAACCAATTTTCACTGCCTTGGGAGAGATATCATCCCCTGCCCATTAGGAATGCATGCTTGTACCATATACAAGAATGGAATCCAGTTGGATTAAAGTACTAAATAGAAAAGATAAAAACTGAAAAGCTAATGGAAAAGAAAAAAGAAGCATATGAATTATTTCTCAGGCTTTCCAGTGTAAAAGGTCTTCTTAAACCAGCTCCTTTTTTTGCACAAACTCTAAGATAAAAAAGATGACATTAAAATTAATGACTCTTTATCAAATGTTATAATAGGTAAAGTTTACATAGAGATTACAGTATGGACAAAGATATTTGAAACAAGTAAAGCCAACAGGGGATAGATATCTACATTAGAGAAGACATTCCTGTTAATTAAATGAGAAAATGATAAACCTGAAAGAAAAATGGGTAAAGGATATGAATATGGCATTCACATAAAGAGAAACTCAAATACCTAACATAAAAACTTTGCAAGTAATTACAAAATAAAATAGAGGTTAAAACCAATGGTGGAAAAGAGGTCATGAAACCAAAAAGTCAGAATATTAAAAGGATAATGAATATACTGATTTCTTCAGAAAATGAGAGGGAGTAACCTAGAGTTTCTATATAATTGCAATAAGAAAGGGTTATCTACTGATACAAGCTTTATATATAGGGTATTTAGAGAGAAAATTATATAGGAGATTTGGGAAACAATCCTTCAGTGGTCTTTTATGTTTTTGCAGTTCTTATGAGAAGACTGCCTTTGTTCTGAACCACCTTTTCAAGGGTATTTTATAGAAAACAGCTTTGGAAGATGGAGATAATTAAGGGAAGGTTTATTTACTGTTCATTATAATAAAAAATATCTTTCTTTAGGGCAAAGATCAGGCAGGCTTATTAATGATTTAAAGAGATTTAAGCAAGTTGCTGTGGGTCATGCCTGTAATCCCAACACTTTGGGAGGCCAAGGCAGGAAAATTGCTTGAGACCAGGAGTTCAAGATCAGCCTGGGCAACATAGCGAGACTCCATCTCTACAAAAAATTTAAAAATTAGTTGGACTTAAAAGCAGTCTACAAATTCAGTGCAATTCCCATCAAAATACACCATCATTCTTCACAGAATTAGTAAAAACAATCCTTAAATTCATATGGAACCAAAAAGGAGCCTGCATAGCTAAAACAAGACTAAGCAAAAAGAACAAATCAGGAGGCAGCACAAAACTTGACTTCAAACTGTACTCTAAGGCCATAGTCACCAAAACAGCATGGTACCGGTATAAAAATAGGCATATAGACCACGGAAAAGAATAGAGAACCCAGAAGTAAAGCCAAATACTTACGGCTAACTGATCTTCAACAAAGCAAACAAAATATAAAGTGGGGAAAGGGCTCCCTTTAAACAAATGGTGCTGGGAAAATTGGCAAGCCACATGTAGAAGAATGAAACTAGATCCTCATCTTTCACCTTATGAAATAATCAATCCAAGATGGATCAAATATTTAAATCTAAGACATGAAACTATAAAAATTCTAAAAGTGAAAAACCCTTCTGGACATTGACTTAGGCAAAGACTCATGGCCAAGAACCCAAAAGCAAATGGGACAAAAACAAAGATAAATAGACGAAACTTAATTAAACTTAAAAGCTTCTGCACAACAAAAGAAACAATCAGCAGACTAAACAGACAACCCACAGAGTGGAAAATCTTTGCAATCTGTACATCTGGCAAAGGACTAACATCCAGAATCTACAAGGAACTCAAACAAATCAGCAAGAGGAAAACAAACAACCCCATCAAAAAGTGGGCTAAGGACATGAATAGGCAATTCTCAAAAGAAGATATACAAATGACTAACAAACGTATGAAAAACTGCTCAACATCACTAATAATCAGGGAAATGCAAATCAAAACCACAATGCAATACCACCTAACTCCTGCAAGAATGGCCATAATCAAAAAATCAAAAAATAATAGATGCTGGCATGGATGTGGTGAAAAGGGAACACTTTTCCATTGTTGGTGGGAATGTAAACTAGTACAACCACTGTGGAAAACAGTGTGAGATTCCTTAAAGAACTAAACGTAGCCTGGGCATGGTGGCTCATGCCTGTAATCCTAGCACTTTGGGAGGCTGAGGTGGGCAGATCATGAGCTCAGGAGTTCAGGATCAGCCTGGCCAACATGGTGAAACTCCATTTCTACTAAAAATACAAAAACTAGCCAGGTGTGGTGGTGCACACCTGTAATCCTAGCTACTCAGGAGGCTAAGGCAGGAGAATTACTTGAACTCAGGAGGCAGAGGTTGCAGTGAGCTGAGATCATGCCACTGTACTCCAGCCTGGAGGACAGAGCGAGACTCCATCTCAGAAAACAAAAAAAAGAACTAAAAGTAGTAGATCTACCACCTGATGCAGCAATCCCACTACTGGGTCACTACCCAGAGGAAAATAAGTCATTATATGAAAAAGATACTTGCAGATGTTTGTTTATGGCAGCACAATTCACAATTGCAAAAACATGGAATCAGCCCAAACGCCCATCAGTCAATGAGTGGCTAAAGAAAATATGGTATACATGTATACCATGGAATACTACTCAGTCATAAAAAGGAATGTAATAATGGCATTCATAGCAACCTTGATGGATTTGAAGACCATTATACTAAGTGAAATAACTCGGGAATAGAAAACCAAACATCATATGTTCTCATTCATAAGCAGGAGTTAAGCTATGAGGACGCAAAGGCATAAGAATGATACAATGGACTTTGGGGACTCAGGGGGAAAGGGTGGGAGGAGAGTGAAGAATAAAATACTACACATTGGGTACAGTGAACACTGCTTGGGTGATGGATGCACCAAAATCTCAGAAATCACCACTAAAGAACTTACTTATGTAATCAAACCCCACCTCTTCCCCAAAAACCTATTGAAATAAAAAAGAAAAAGAAAAACAAATTAGTTGGGCTTGGTGGCATGTGCCTGTAGTCCCAACTACTCAGGAAGCTGAGGTGGGACAATCGCTTAGGGCCAGGAGTTCAAGGCTGCAGTAAGCTATGATTGTGCCTCTGCGCTGCAGCCTGGGTAACAGAGAAAGACTTTGTCTCTTAAAAAAAAAGAAAAAAAGATTTGTGTTTCCTAAGTTAGGGTTCCTGTCCTGTGATGCATCCCATGTGTGCAGGTGTCACCTGACCCTCTTTGTGTTGTTCTGTGGAAACTGGGTTTCAAGGAACTGGTCGAGGAAAAATGATACTCTAGCAACTGCTGTTTCTATGAGTACTAAACTCTTCTTTGTCTCTGATACAGGAGTCTCATGTCTTCTGCCAGCACCCATGAAATTGTGGCAGGCTTTTAGCTTGTAAGAACAGTAAAATCTCAGTTCATTCATGATTCTTCATATGAAGGTTCTTAGTCATCTCCAAACCCCATGTTACAAGGTACGTGGGTAAGAAAAAGCCCTACAAGATGTGTAAAATTTGCTCTGTCTACAGGCAGACTGGGGTGATTGCATGTGGTGGATGAGGAAGCAGGAATGTTTCCAGAAGCCTACAGAGTTTTGGGAACTCTTCCTTATTCCAGGAGTACAGGATGTTTTCTTCATTTTGACATATGCACCATTGACAATGAAGTTGTAGAGACCAGGGGGGTGGGAGTCCTATCTAAATCACATGGAATTCTGGGTCCTCTCTATTTAGTCCTTTCCCACAATTACTTAACATAAGTTTTGAATTTACAAATTACAAATACAGACACAAAATAATACCACATGTTTTACAAGGATATAAACATATTCAACAATGTATATTGCTTATACACTGGGATAGGTCCTTATGATAGAGAAAAGAATAGGAATGAAAATCAAAGATAAGGGAGCAAATTAGAACAAAACAAGAGAGGATCTTTGCAAAGACTTTGATGACGGTAGCATGCCATAAGTAACTCAGCTTTCTCCACCTGAAATCCAAAACCAAAATACAATGCAATATAGGTTACATTTTACTATATTTCAGCAAACAACCTGAAATTGGGTGAGAGATGTCAACCTTAATTCCAACCAAATCCAGATACAAGGCTTACTTGAGGTTGACTAACTCCAATTTGAATTCTGGATTCTATATCCTTTTCCAAGGGGATAGATATTTCCAAGGCTTATACATTAGAATGGACCCCTATGATGGAGAGGGGAATAAGGGTGTGGATCAAGAATGAAGAAGAAAAATGAAACAAAAATCAAGTGAAAGAGGGTCCTTGCCCAGACTGATGATGATAGCATCCTATTTTAGGTACAAAAAAAATGTATATATAACATATGTATATAACATTCTGTCAAACAACCTGTAATGATTTGAGACATGTGAATCCAAATTCCAACTCCAATTTGAATAGGTTTTATTCTTTTTCTGAATCTTGAGCTCTGTCATCTATTCACAGTGTTGCTTCTGCTCTTAGAACTAGGCATTTGACTATCAAACTTGCTTCTCATCTTACATTTTTTCTTTTTCTTTTTTCTTTTTTTTTTTTTTTCTTTTTTTGAGAGAGTCTCATTCTGTTGCCCAGGCTGGAGTGCAGTGGTGTGATCTCGGCTCACTGCAACTTCTGCCTCCCAGGTTCAAAGGATTCTCATGCCTTAGCCTCCTGAGTGCTGGAATTACAAGCGTGTGCTACCATGCCCAACTAATTTTTGTATTTTTAGTAGAGACAGTGTTTCACCATGTTGACCAGGCTGATCTTGAACTCCTGACCTCAGGTGATCTGCCTGCCTCAGCCTCCCAAAGTGCTGGGATTACAGGCGTGAGCCACCGTGTCTGCCCATCTTTACAAGCTTCTTATTCCCTCAGAATAGAATCGCCCTGGTCCTTCAGGGCCCAACAACTTCTGTCCCTCAGCTCACTTGGCTGGCACCATGGCCAGGTTATATTGGACCTTCTGGTGAAACCACACAGAACATAGAAAGTGACTTGGTGGATGAGCAGGAGTCTCAGAATTGGTGGGGAATATGAAAGCCTCTGAGGGATATAGTGAGCAAGTCTTTCTGGCCTCAGACAATGGTAGTGGGTTGGTGATGGGAAGTTATGTGTGGAGACAAAGGATGAAGAGGTAGAGGGAGAAAGATAAAATAATGAGAGAAGAGACAAGGAGGTGACCATGAAAGAAAAGTTATTTTCTTATTACAATTTATCAGTGTTCAGCACAGGATCTGTGAGTTTCAGAGTAAGTGGGTTGGGACCAATAAGACAGCCATACTTGAATGATCCAAGAGCATCAGATGGACAGGAAATAGAACATACACCTTCAGCCCTCTTGGAGTTGCACCAATGGATATCTAAATAGTAGATGAGTGGGCTGTGAAAGTAATGAACGTCCAAAGGGAAGGCTCTCCTTTTATTTCACAATTATGAGCAAATAAAAAGGCTTAACATATTAGAAATTTAATAGTTTATACAAGGAGCCTGCCAACTTCACATATCAGCTACTGACTTACTGTGATTATTTTTCATTTGATATTAAACTCTTCCTATTATCCCTTGTCCAGAGCATTTGCAAGGAATGACAATTAAGGAAAGAAGACTTGTTGGTTGGTTCCATGGAATGATTTTTTTTGTGTATCATACAGCCGACTAAGTGGCCATCCTCATATGTTCAATGGTTTGCATGAGATAGAAGTTTATTTCTTCCTCACGTAGTAGTTCAGGGGTGAGCATTCCAGGGCTGTCGTGATGATTCAGTGGTGTCAGATCCCAGCCTCCTTTTAGCTGGTTTTTCTTCTATATCTAGTGTATGTCCCTTGTCCTTAAAGGTAGAGATTGTTCATCCCATATCCCTGATCCAAGTAGCAAGATATAGGATTTGGAGGAAAGAAGGTAATCTCCTTCCCTTTCCTGTCACAAATGAAAAGTTGCACTTAATACTTGGCTGACATCCCAGTGGCCAACACTTCATCACAATACTATAACTAGCTGTGAGGGGGCTTACAAAATTGGTATTATGGGCTGAATGTTTGTGTCCTCCCTCAATTGTATATGCTGAAATCCTTATCCTCCATGTGATGGCATTAGGAAGTGTGGCCATTGCAGGGGTGATCAGGTCATAAGGGTGGAGCCTCTATGAATGAGATTAGTGCCTTTATAGGGAGAGACATGAGAGAGCGCTCCACCCTCTTCCTGCCGTGTGAGGATACAATGAGAAGTTGGGAGTCTGCAACCTGGAAGTGGGTCCTCACCCAAACCTGACCATGCTGGCACTCTGATCTCAGACTCCCAGCCTCCAGAACTGTGAGAAATACATTTCTGTTGTTTATAAGCTGCCCAGTTCATGGTATTCTGTTAAAGCAGCCTCAACTATGACATGCAGGACTTACAGGGTTGCCATATGCCCACCTAAAATTTTTATTACTCATGAAAAAGAGGAATACAGGAATATTGGGCAATAATTACCAGTATTAGCCATAGTAAGATATTCACAGAAAATTTGATCTGAGATTTTTTTTGTGGGGGGTGGTGATAACTTATTCTTACAATAATGGCCAGGCATGATGGCTCACACTTGTAATTTTAGCACTTTGGGAGGCTAAGGGGTGTCGGATCGCTTGAGTCTAGGAGTTCAAGATGAGCCTGGGCAATATGGTAAAACCCTCTCTCTACAAAAAATACAAAAATTAGTCAGGCATGGTGGCATGTGCCTGTAGTCCCAGCTACCTGGGAGATTGAGGCGGGAGGATCAGTTGAGTCCAGGAAATTGAGGCTGCAGTGAGCCAAGGAAAACAAAAGAAAAAGAAAAGAAAGAACTTACTTTCACAGTAATGAAGACTATCAAGAGTTCAGTACAAATAATTTAAATATCTGACATGACCTCTGGCCTTGAGGAACGTATAGCTTCACTGAGGGAGATAAAAGTATAAACCAATTATTTCAATAGGAAATAAGATTGAAGATTAAGTATACACAAAATGCTATGAGAAGACAAGCATGGAAAAATTGATCCATATATGGGTTCTTTAAAGACTCCTTTGCTGAACACCAAAGATGAATCAAGTCTCAAAGGAATAAAAATATACAGGATTAAACACAAAGAACTACAGAAATTAAACGTTCAAGCAATTTTTCTACACCTCCTAACTAATAGCTGGATGTTAATTCCTGTGGTGAAGTGAAAAAGTTATCAGTAGCCCTGGCAATATCTTCAGTGACCTTTTCAGTGGGTCTGCAGCCCCCAATGAGCTGCAGCACATTCCAGTTTTGCTACTCCTGTTCCAAAGCATTCAGGGAACCAGCCCTTGGTGGGGTGGATCTCCTTCTGTCCTTTAAAAGAGAAACAGTTAAGAGGTCTGTTTGCTTGGTTATACCCTCCATGAGTAAAACTATACTTAGGAGAAGAATGCAAGACATCACCTGGTTTCACTGGCTCTCACTCCCACCTACTACAGGATCTCAGGATTCTGCAAGGACCCTTCCAAACCCAGGTATTTCTAAAGGTCTTCAGGGTGTCTCTCCCATGTGTTCCCAAACAAGGTTAGTCAGTTACCTTATAGTAACACTCATTTTGTTTCCTTTCCTTTCACCCCAACCCTTCTCTCCTTGCTGATTGGTTTTACCTGGAGAAGGAGGGTGATGTGTAAAACCAATGGGCAAGATGATCCTGCCACTTCTCCTGGCTGTGTCTGCTGGACTCTTCTAACTACTTGATGCTTCCAGTACAGTAGAGCCCTGGATATGCCAATGTTGTGTGCATATTGTCTCTTCTTTTAGAAGCTTACCCATCCAGTGCTGCCACTTTGCCAAATTTTTGTGAAAGAACTCTTCATTTTTGAGTTTCTCTCTACCAGCCATTCCATGCCCTGTGCTGAAATGCAAGTCTTCAGGGCCTGATCTAATGGCAAACCCAAGTTAAGGACATCATGTAGTACCCAGAATTGCCCTTCCCCTCCTGCCACTTTGACATACATTCCCTTTTCTCTGGCAAGAATCTCTCCAGAGGGCTCCTCCTTTACTCTTGCAAATAGACTTCTTGAAGGCCCGCCCCTGCTGCTCACTGGGAGAGGCCACACATGTCTGAATTCCACTTGAGTTCAAAGGGGGACAGCTTCCAACACTAACTTAGAGAAGCAGGAGGTGTGTACTACGCTTCCTCTTTCCTGACATTGCCTCTGAGCCACATCCGCCCCCACCCTCGATCTAACTGTAGAAATCAAGTTTCATTTGAAACCCAGAAGCCCTTCTCTTTGGTATTTTGGCACAGAACAGTCATCCAGAGGAGAAACACTTTTCAGTGCAACAGAGATTTAAGAAATATCACCTGATGCTGATGTGCTCTCCCTTTTGTTGTAATCTGATTGCTTTCCCTGCAGACCCTTTGCTATTCTAACCCCAGGAAACTGTGTGTATGTGTGTATGTGCGTGTGTGTGTGTGTGTGTGTGTGTTTTAGTGACAGTTCCTGTCAGATAAGAAGGGGAAATAGAAAGCCTCCTCCATATTGGGTGAGAAGAAGGAAGGAAGCAAAGGTTACCCTATCAGATGGGAGTGTCCAGGCGCAATAAGAGAAAGCACACAGTGTACTTAGGTGAGCCAACGAGGCTAAGGGGAAGCATGAAGGAAGCGGATTTCAGAAGCCTTTTTTTTTTTTTTTTTTTTTTTTGCATGCTAATGGGCCCTTTGGGTGTCTGGTTCTTACTTTGGTAGTTCTCCGCTGAGATGATTACCTGTTGTCTTTTATTCTAGCCAAAGCTGTTGGTGGTATCTGGCTCTTGACTGGAGCCTGTCCTAATATCCCTGATGCTAATTTGAGTGAGGCGGAGGTTAGAGGAAATGCACATTAGTTTAACAACATGGATTCATGATTTTCACCAGTGGCATAATTCATGCTGGCAAACAAAAATTACTTCACTTGCTTAGGTGGTTTTAGAAGTGAGTTATTGGGAGATCGTCAACTCTAGCTCCCGAGGGTAGCCCATTAACATTGTGCAGAATGACAACAGATGCTGGCAGTAAATTGCAAACAGTGACTATGCAATCAGCTGTGGGCTTTTAGAGCTCAGCATCTGTGGGCATTTAACCACTTGCACTTCTGCCACACACTCTTTCCAAGGAGATATTCCACAGCTCATTTAGCTGATCAGGACAACAAGGACCCTTAGCTGGAAAGAAAGTAAATAATGATTTAGGTCATTTGTCTTATTCCTAGTGAAAAAGAAAAGCATTGTATTAATGAATTCAGCATTTGGAACTGAATACATAATGTCCTTTCATGGCAACAAAGAGCAATCCAAGCAATTTTACCTGTTCTGAAAGCTTTGCATTTTTCATCCTCTGAGGATTATAGAGAACTGTGTTGGATGACTTACCAGATGGAGGAATCTGAATCCTTTAAATACGGAGAAGAAATAATGGTCTCTGAATTTCATCAACGATCTATATTCCCCAAATAGAATTAGAACTGCTTCCTATATAGAAAAATCTTTGCTAAGGGGAAATTTTACTACCTGGGTATTGAATTCAATGATACCAAGGGCTTCCCTTTGTAGACAAAGGTTCATCTGCCCAGACTGGGTTTCTATCCTTTTACTAACTAAATGCAATTAAACAATGACTTTGAAGTAGTATTCAATTTTTGGATGGATTCGATACTTTAGCTTTTTAAAAAATGAACCATTTCTTTTGGGGTGTTGGATCTTTAATATAAACTTTCCCTTTTTACCCATTAGTGAGCAGACTTAATAATGGTCCCTCATGGAGGGAACAGGGCTTGTACAGATACCTGGGGATGGGGAGTGGTGAGCACAGTAAAGAAGGCTCATGTCATGGATTCTTTTTTACCCTGACTTTGTTACTGCTTCCTCCAGCATTTTTCATCACAGCCCAAAAAACAGTTATTTTGGAAGCTGAAAAACTGGTAAAAGTAAGTCACTTTGGGAGAATGTACTCAGGAAGCAGAACTTCAGCACCTTCTGCCTCTTTTTTTTTTTTTTTTCTTTTGAGACAGAGTCTTGCTCTCTTGCCCAGGCTGGAGTGCAGTGGCACAATCTCTGCTCACCACAACCTCTGCCTCCGGGGTTCAAGCGATTCTCCTGCCCCAGCCTTCTGAGCAGCTGGGACTATAGGCATGTGCCACCACACCCAGCTAATTTTTGTATTTTTAATAGAGATGGGATTTCACCATCTTGGCCAGGATGGTCTTGATCTCTTGACCTCATGATCCACCCGCCTCAGCCTCCCAAAGTGCTGCGATTACAGGCGTGAGCCACTGCGCCCAGTCTGCTGCTTCACTTTCTGATGCTTTCTGCCCTCTTCCTTCCCCTCCGACCAGACCTCAATCTTCCCAGCTCAAGAGATCCTCCTGCCTCAGCTGGAGTAGCTGGAACTACAAGTGCTTGCCACAATGCCCAGCTAATTTTTAATATTTTTTTTAGAGATGGAGTCTCACTATGTTACCCAGGCTGGTCTCAAACTCCTGGGCTCAAGCGATCCTCCAGCCTTGGCCTCCTAAAGTTCTTGGATTTGTCCTTTTCTTAACATTGGTTTAAGCAACTAAATAGATGGTATGATTCATTCTGATTTTGGTTTCATTTCTATCAAATGGTTTTTCCCTAAAGGTACCTATTCTAAACTGCTGTTGGGTAGGGGGAAGATCGCTCAGTAAGAAATTGACATTTAATGTACATGCTGTGATAAAAATACAACTGAATTCACAAAACATTTGCATTCCTGTTCAACTAACAACAGATTTCTACTATTTCTTTAACTGCCTGTACCTTATTTCCTTTGAATCTTGATGGGTCATATTTGAAATCCATTTCTTTCATGCCCCTCCTTGCCTTTGTTGCTCACGTAAGTGAACTGGGTATTTTCTCTTACTGAGTCCTTATTATGTCTATTTTGGGGGTTTTCCAAAATTCCCCTCAGGGAGCTTAACATCTAGTCATTTACATCACTCCTTGACCTTTGTTGGTACTGCAAAGCTTTTTATCTTCTTTTTCTTTTCCATGTTTTTCTGTTCCTCCCCTCCCCCAACTTTTTTCTTGTTTGTTTGTTTTTTGTTTTTTTGTTTGAGACAGGGTCTCACTCTGTCACCTGAGCTAAAGTGCAGTGGCACAATCATGGCTCACTGCAGCCTTGACCTCCCAGGCTCAATCAATCCTCCCACCACCTCAGCCTTCAGAGTAGCAGGGACTGTAGGTGCGTGCCACCATGCCCAACTAAGTTTTGGAATTTTTGTAGAGACAGGGTCTTGCTATGTTGCCCAAGCTGGTCTCAAACTCCTGGGCTCAAGCATTCCTCCTTCCCCAGCCTCCCAAAATGCTGGGACTATAATCATGAGCCACCTCACCTAGCCGCTCCCCACTTATCCATAATCTTTTCTTTCAGAATTGCAGACTGCTGCTACTTTCACTGCTTCTTGCCCCTGCATCCTCAACTCTCCTCCCAGGTGTTCTACTGATGATATGGTTTGTCTGTGTCCCCACCCAAATATTGTTTGAATTGTAGTTCCCATAATTCCCATGTATCATGTGAGGAGACCTGATGGCAGGTAATTGAATCTTCGCAGTGGATCTTTCCCGTGCTGTTCTCCTGACAGTGAATAAGTCTCACGAGATCTGATGGTTTTATAAGGGGCAACCCCCTTCACTTGGTTCTCATTTTTTCTCTTGCCTGCTGCCATGTAAGACGTGCCTTTCAATATCTGCCATGATTGTGAGGCCTCCCCAGCCATGTGGAACTGCGAGTTCATGAAACCTCTTTTTCTTTATAAATTACTCAGTCTAGGGTATGCCCTTATCAGCAGCGTGAAAACAGACTAATACAACTGACCTAGGTAACATTCTCCCAGTTGGGTGGAGCTTCTCAGCCATTTCCGGTAGATGGGGCTGCATATTGCTTCAACATGAAACCCTATGATTTGGATAGAAAATGATGAGTGTCCAAGCTGTGTTTCCTCAAACCAGAACTAGCACTCTAGGTAGAAAAAAGTCTTCCTTCTCTGCAGTTTGCTTGGGCAAAGTATAATTTTCAAAAATTTAAAAAGAATTCTCAGACACAGGATGGGCAAGTGTCAGTTTCTGATCTGGGCTTCAGGTAGCTCTCTCAGTGACAGCTTCTCATTGCCAAGGGCCCACGCAGACTGCAGGGTACAGGAGCACAAGTGAAGCATGTGTGTTGGCTCCTTAAAAAACAGAGGCTTCTGAAGGTGACAGATGGAAATAAAGCATTATTTTTACAGGACCTACAAAATCCAAATGGTAGAAAATTTGTTTGCCACACCTACCAGAGTCTTAGACTTAAGAATTCAACAAATACTGATTTCCTTGAGCCAGATGCACCTCAGGGCACTTAATTGTGACTTCCAGACATAAGTCATGTTTCCTTCTGGCAGTAGAGGAGACTAAATGCAGACAGGAAAGGAATTCTGCTCCCTGTCCTCTGCAATTAATTCTACTGTGGGTGTTTGGAGTAGAGGAAGAGGGCAGGAATGATCTCCGTTCTGGGTTTGGTGTGGCAACTTATGAGCCAAAATGTGTATACAGCATAGGAGGGGTCTGGTCCCAGAACTGGAAGTGCCTGTGGGTTTTCTGGTACCACAGTCTGTTTCCAGAACAGACTTTTGCCAAGTCTGTGCCAGAAGAGGGCTGCTCTTTGTAAGGCTCTGCAGTACCCCAGTACCTGGGATTGACCTGGCCACAAATAAAACAATAATGCAAGAAGTTGCTGTGATACTCCGGTCTTTGCAGCACAACAGAGAGGTTAAGAATATGGTCTTTGGAGTTAGACAACCCAAGTTCAAATTCCAATGTCTTCGTTAGGATCTGGAGCCAGAATGTCCAGATTAAAATCCTGGCTCTACTACTTACTAACCCTGTGATCTTGGGCAAGTTCCTTAACCTCTTTGTGCCTCTGTCCATCTGTAAAATGAGGACACTCTGTGACTATCTCATTGGCCTGTTTGTGAGAATTAAATGAGTTAGTACAGTTAAGGCACTGAGATCATGCAGGGCATGAAGTAAGTGCTGGATAAATGTTTGGCTTCTCCTTTCTGCCAGCTTAATTTAAACACCTTGTGTAAGTGGCAGAAACCATGCACAGCAAGCTGAAGCAAAAACAAAACAGGTGGTGGTGGTGGTGTTTATTATAAGAATATAGGGATGACTCATGGAAATCTAAGAAGAGGAATGCAGATGGGCCTTGGTGAAGAGACAGGGACTGAGTTGCCATCAGAATGCTTTTCCCCAGATGCCTTGAATTCTCTAAAATGTTGTCTGAACCCATAAGTTTTTAATCTGTAATTGACTTATGTATGTAATATGATCCAGTAAGATTTTTCTCCATTTGGATTAACAGCACTACTTGTTGGTTATCTTATTTTCCCATTGAACTGTAATACCCTTGTGTTATGTTAAAAACATATGCATGTGGGCCAGGAATGGTAGCTCACACCTGTAATTCCAGCACTTTGGGAAGCCAAGACGGGTGGATCACCTGAGGTGAGGAGTTCAAGACCAGCTCTGCCAATGTGGCAAAACCCCATCTCTACTAAAAATACAAAACAAAACAAAACAACATATGCATGTGTACCTACACCTGAGTTTTTTATTTTATTTTATTGGTTGTCTATCCCTATCCCAATATCACATTGTCTTAATTATATGGCTTTATAATAATATTGATATCGGGGTGGGGTCAGGGTGGGGGGCAAGGTGGCTCACACCTGAAATCCCAGCACCTTGGAAGGCCAAGGTGGGAGAACTGCTTGAGGCCAGAAGTTTGAAACCAGCCTGGGCAACACAGTGAGATCCCATCTGTAAAAAAACTTTTTTTGAAAAATTAGCCAAGTGTGGTGGCACGTGCCTATAGTCCTAGCTACTTGGGAGGCTGAGGTGGAAAGATCTCTTAAACCCAGGAGTTCAAGTTTGCAGTGAGCTATAATCACTCTGCTGCACTCCAGCCTTGGTGACAGAGTGAGACTCTTTTTCTAATCACCATCATCATCATCATCATCATCATCATCACCACCTTGATATCTGGAAGTACAGATTTCCTTAGTTTTTCTTTTTTCAAGAGTATCTTAGCTATTATTGGTTCCTTATTCTTTGGGATAGCTTAAAATAATGCTGCAAATTCTGACATTTCCCACTGAAAGATAGGGTCTCTGTCCCTTCCCCTTGTTACGTAGCATTACTTCAACTGTATTGGCCGAAGGAGTCACAAGTCCATTGTTATGAACAGAATTGTTCCCCTTCGCCTTTCATATATTGAAGCCCTAGTCCACAGTGTGACTGTATTTAAGGAGATAATTAAGGTTAAATGAGGTCATCAGGGTGGAACCTTAATCTGATAGGACTGGTGTCCTTACAAGAGAAAGAGACATTACAGATTCTCTCTCTCCTTCTACATGCACAGAGAGGAAAGGCCATGTGAGGACACAGCAAGAAGGTAGCCATCTGCAAACCAGGAGGAGAGAAGCCTCATCAGAAACCAAGTGTGCTAGAACCTTGATCTTAGACTTTCAAATTCTGAAACTATGAGAAAATGAATTTCTGTTCTTTAAACCGCTCAATCCATGGTATTCTTTTATGGCAGTCCAAGCAGACTAATGTATCCACTCATGCAATGTGTGATGCTGGACTAAAAAGAGGACATTAGTGGGACAATTGGTAAAATTGAACAAAGTCTGTACATTAATAAGACTGTATCAATATGAATTTCCTAGTTTTAATCATTGTACTATGAGTCTGTAAAATGTTAATATTTGGAGAAATGTGAGAACTTTAGAACTCTGATCACCTCCCTCCTGATGTTCATTCATTTTTTTCTTCATCATTTTGTTCGTCTATTTTTAAAAATCTTACAAATTAATTAATAATATTTTTATAGACAATATTTGTTTAGATTTACCAGTATAAATGTATACTAGTTCATATTTACCACTATAAATATATACTGGTAAATCTAAACAGATATTTTCTATAAAATATATACCAGTATATAAATATGTACTGGTAAATACTATATATTTACCAATTTGTTTGTTTTTCATTCTTTCTTACATCTCAGAATTTCTTTCTAGGATCACTTTCTTCTTTTTAAAGAACATCCTTTAAAAAGTCCAGTGGTGTAGACCACTCATCCCCAGTTTTTATTATCATTGTCTTTATTTCATCCTCATTCTTGAATGATAATTTTTCTGGAAGCACGTTTCTAAGTTAGTAGTTAATTTCTCTCAACATTTAAAAAATGTTTACTATGGCTTCAGTTTTATTGTCGAGATGTCTGTTGTCAGTTTGTCGTTTTTCGTAGTTTATCTTTTCCCTCTGAGTGCTTTTAAGATCTTCTCTTTGTCTTTGATGTTCTGCAGTTTCATTACATACAAATGTTCAATTTATCATGTTTAGTTTACATTGTACCTTTGCAGTCATATCTTTTCTGAAGAAAATGCAGCCATAATGTCTTTAAAATTTTTTTATTTTATTTCATTAGTTTTTTTTCATTCTCTTTATTCTTATGGAACGTCAAGTGGACACCAGTTTGTTGCATATCTTTTACCATCTCTTTACTTTTTTTTCTATCTCGATGCTGCATTTTTCAGATCTTTTAATTTGTTAATTTTCTTTTCCGCTGTGCATAGTCGTCTATTTAGCCCATCCATTGAGTTTTTTATTACACAATATTATGTTTCATGTCTGTTTGGTTCTTTTTCAAGTCGCTTTTGGAGATTTAGTTCTTGCTCAATTTTGTGACCCCTTTCTAATTTTTTCAAATATTTTATATATGGCTTTTAAATTCCTTGTCTGATATTCAATATGTGTAGTTCTTATATTATTATATTATATTATATTATATTATATTATATTATATTATATTATATTAGAGGCCTTCCTTGGGTAGTCACCACCCTGCCCCACTGACAGCTCTGTTTCCAACAACCCTGGTTCTGTTTCCTTTACAAAACCTACTACTATCTGAAATTATCTATGTGTTCTCACACCTGTAATCCCAGCACTTTGGGAGGCCAAAGGGGGTGGATTACTTGAGGTCAGGAGTGTGAGACCAGCCTGGCCAACATGATGAAACCCCATCTCCATCAAAAACTACAAAACTTTGCCAGGCATGGTGGCAGGTGCCTATAATTCCAGTTACTCTGGAGGCTGAGGCAGGAGAATCGCTTGAACCCAGAAGGTGGAGGTTGCAGTGAGCCAAGACCGTGCCACTGCATTGCAGCCTGGGTGACAGAGTGAGACCCTGTTGAGAGAGAGAGAGAGAAGAGAGAGAGAGAGCACCAGAGAGAGAGAGAGAGAGAGAGATTATCTATGTGTTAATTCATTTACTTATTTATTTAGTTTTAGTCAACCAGAATATAAGTTTTATGACAGCAGGACCTCAATTATCTTATTCATAAGTATTTCCTCAGTGCCTAGAAAGGTGCCTGGTTTATTGCTGGCACTCAAAAAACAAAACAAAACCTTACCTTATTGAATAGATGAAGCATGAACTGCAGTAATCTCTTACCTTCTTTCCCTGCCTTCAGTCGTGTTTGCTCTGATCACCCACCACACTCTGCCAGACTGTATCCAAATAATAAAATCAATCATATTGCTTTCCCTAGATATGGCTTATAATAACTTACATAATGAGGTAAGAACTACTGAACACGGCATATAAGTTCTGGATATAGATAGCTGTATGTGCCTTGATATTATCTTATTTATTCATATGTGTGTGTTTTTGTGTGTCCGGTACGGTACTTTCTTAGTCTTTTCAAGATGCTAGAACAAAATACATTGGATGGGGCACTGACACACAACAGAAATTTATTGCTCACAGTTCTAGAGGCTGGGATGCTCAAGACTGAGGGGCCAGCAGATTTGGTGTATGGTGAGGGGTCGTTCCTCATGGATGGTGCCTTCTATGTGTCTTCACATGGTAGAAGGGGAGAATAGGCTCCCTCAGGACTCTTTTTTAGGAACATTAATTCCATTCGTGAGGGCTCCACCCTCATCTCATGCGTTAATTACCTCCAAAAGGGTCCCCTCTTAATATTATCACATTAGGGATTAGATTTCAACATGTAAATTTTGGGGAGTCAAAGACATTGAGACCATAGCAAGTACTTTGTACAATTTATTTACTTTCATATCTAATTACTTTCAACACTAATTCTAGTAAGTACCTCTAGGAAAGACATTTTGTCAGGTTCATCTTTGTGTCTAGAGAACCAGATGTAAAACCTGATATGCATAAATTTGTAGATGGAATTCTTTCATTTTAATATTCAAGAAATATTTATTAAGTTCCAGGCTCCACTATGTACTAAGCATTATATTCCAGTCACTGGAGATATACCAGCAAACCAAAGTCCCTGTCCTCAGGAAGTTTACATTCCACTAAGGTAAACTGACTATAAAACAATAAACAACTAATTATATAAGAAAATGTTGGATAGTGAAAAGTCCCTTGAATCAAAATGAAGAAGTACAATTTTCTAAAGGAAATTCCCTCTACAAAACAACTAGATCCTGCATAAAAAATAGACCTCTTGGGTGTATAGGGTATGACAGAGATGAGAAACACCAAATAAGATTGGCTAGCCCTGGTACAGAAGAAAGCTAGATACCCTGAAAGCACCTGCCACTATCAGCAGTGCAGGGGAGTAGCCCTGGAATAGCAGCAAGGTAGGGGCAGTGAGCTGAGACTCTCAGGCTAAACTGATACCCTGAAAGGGAACAGGAATGGTATCAGGTCAAGTAACTCCCCTGGATCCCAAGTAGAACATCACAAATCCTCTCTGAGGGAAATCCTCAATGCATGCTCTCAAGTATTAACTCACAATAAGGTTCATCAAACCCAAAATAAACACAACACCATGAGTAAGAGTCAGCAGAAACCACATATACATTGGACCTAATATAATAACTACATAATATAATATATAATATAATAATGTTGTATCATTATAATATAATTATTAACATATATTTAATGTATAATATATGATAATAATATATTATATTGGAGGCTACCCAAGGAAGTCCTCTTGGAAGAGGCAGCATATGAACAGAGACCTGAACAACAAGAAGGAGGCAAGAACATTTTGGGCAGAGAGAATGGCAAGTGCAACCCTATGTTTTGTGCTTTCAAGGATCACAAAGTAGACCGGTGTACCTGGCACCAAAGTGATAGAAGAGCATTTATTGAGTCTGGAGAAGTAGGCAGGCATCAGATCGCCTAGGTCCTTATAGGCCATGGTAAGGAGTTTAGATGTTGTTCAAAGGGCAGTGGGAAGCTGCTGGAGGATCTGGAGTGGGTGGGGAGTAGGGGTCATACTACTACTTAAATCTTTAAAAGTTTATTTATGTGACTGCTTTTTGAACAATGGTCAGCAGTAGTCCAGGAAAGAAGTGTATGAATTACTAGATTGGGCAAGATATGAAGAGGCCCAGGCTCAGGCATGGAGACTATCCAGGCTGACCTCTCCCCGTCCTGGACTTAAGTTCTTCTATAACTTATTTGCCTCTGAATCTTTGATGCAACCTAGTGCCTGGTACACAAAGGAGATGAAAAACACTTCAAAAAGTGCTTGAGTGCACAAATGGCCATGAGAAGATTCTGTTCTTAGATGGCATCAGCTGGTAAGCTCAGTTACTTAAAGGATAATGTTAAGCTGTGCGCTCAGTTACAATATGGGTCAGTTAAATTTAGAGATGCTCCTTGGTCACAAATCATGGTTACATTGTAATCATGGCAATTAGGGTAACATTAGTATTTGTTTCTGTTTTTGTTTTTTTTTTTTTGAGACAGAGTCTCGCTCTGTCACCCAGGCTGGAGTGCCGTGGCATGATTTTGGCTCACTGCAACCTCTGCCTCCCAGGTTCAAGCGATTCTCCTGCCTCAGCCTCCCAAGTAGCTGGGATTACAGGCACATGCCATCACGCATGGCTAATTTTTGTGTTTTTAGTAGAGACGGGGTTTTGCCATGTTGGCCAGGCTGGTCTAGAACTCCTAACCTCAGGTTATCTGCCCACCTTGGCCTTCCAAAGTGCTGGGACTACAACATGAGCCACCATGCCCGGCCTATTATTTGTTTTGCAAACGCCTTTTGCCACAGCAAGTCTGGGTAATTCTGTGTGTACAATCCAGTACAAATCTTGTCACCACCACTAGCAATTAATTGCAAAGAAATATGTACTGTGTTTGTTTTGCCAGTAACATCACCACATACAAGAAGATAACGTATGTTTGGGAATTTTTATTGCTGATAAGCATCAGGCTTCAGAGATGATTTCATTGAGAATTGCCAATGGAATATTCTATTTATGTAAAGCAAGCTAGTCTCAAAAAAAAAAAAAAAAAAAAAACCTCCCAGGAAGCAACTACTCCTCTAGAGAAGTAGGAGTATAGAATTCTAGTTAAGAATATGGCTTTGGAGACAAAAATGGCTGAGTTTGAGTACTAATACCATCACTCTTGGGTAAGGAATTTCCTCAATTTTGATTTCTGAAAGATAATTCCTGTGTCCAGAGTTGTTGTGAAGACTGAAAAAGATAATACCATTTATTTAGGCTTGTCAGCATCTAAACTCTTTTTGTGTTACAGAATTCCCCATTTATGAGTAATGGATGGGACAAAGATCCTTTTACTTGTAGATGTTGAAAGTGCTTAATACTTATTTTCTTGTGTACTTTATTTTCCTTGCGGTGAGGACAGAGCCATGTAACCTTGGGCTTCATCATTCTGCTGTAATAAAACCAAATTATGATGCAGGAGCTAATGGCACAGGAGGGAAGGATCTGGGAGCAATCTCTAGAGGCAGCAGGAGTGGTTGCAGCAGTGGCAACCAGTTGGGTTCTTGGTACAGAAATAACATCAGTGTGGGCAGCATTAGCTGCATTAAAACTGGTTCTTGGTGCAGCAGTGGCATCAGTGCAAGGTGTACTATCTAGTGCTTGGTGATAGTAACAGTAGTTTCCTCATTGGCCCAGTTCTATGGCATTACTCCTGGAAATTTAGCCAAAAGCCTGTATCTCCAGGCTCCCCAGGCAAGTATATGAGCATTGATTAGGCTCTTCTACAGGGTAGTCAGCTGGAGTTAGCTTCAGATGCTGGAATCGAGAACTCTGGTTGATTTGGATTTTACACCTGTGCTCTCAGCACAGTGACTAACAGAGAATACTCAGTAAGTGTGACTATTAGTAGCAGTTATAACAACATATTCCTAACTTCACCTGTAAAATGTCAAATTTTATAATAAATATTAGTGAATTTGATCCAAATTTAAGAGCTATATTTAGTCTTGTCTTTATTGGTTTAACTCTTTGAAATCTATTTATATTCTGAATTATACCTTGATTAATCTAAGATTCTTTCCTAGACTGTAACATTCTTGAAAGCAGAGATTGTCTTTTTCACAGTTGAATTATTTCCCGGCATAGAGCCTGACACAGGTGGACCCTTAGTAAATATTTGTGGAGGAAGTACATGGAGAGGTAATTGATGATACAGAAGCACCATCTCAGGAGCATGGCTGGCAGACCTCTTAGGCAGACCTCTAAGTTGGCACTATCTCAGTGAGGTAGTTTGGTCCAGGATTGGTTCTCATATCTATCAACCTAGAAACTTAATATTACACTTTAGCCAAAGGTGATCAGATTACTGTCTTGGACATAGACTCAGACTAAGCAAACTCATAAGAGACAGATGTATAACATATAATTATTTTTGCCAAGAAATATAACTTTGGGATGTTCTGGAATGCCGCTCACTTACTCATTTAATAACTATTGATTTTGATAAGTGTTTACTACATGTCAGCTACTACTATGTAATTGTATAAGCAATGAACAAAACAGACAAGATTGCTGCTCTCATGCAATTTGCACAGCTGTGTCAACAAATAAATATTTAATTGTAGATAACGGTAACTGTTATAAAGAAAAATACAGCAGCATAAGGCAATGAAAATTGTTGGGAAGAAGTGTGTATTATTTTAAATTGAATGACCAGGGAATATGCCCCTTGGAAGGTTACATTTAAGCTGAAACCTGAATGAAGTGGAGGAGACTATAGCAGGCAGGGAAAATATTACATGCAAAGGCTCTAAAGCAGAAATAATTTGGAGGTTAGGGGGAGTGTTGAAGAATAAAAAGTAGGCCAGTGGCCAGGTGCGGTGGCTCACACCTGTAATCCCAACACTTTGGGAAGCCGAGGTGGACAATC
The DNA here is from genome assembly GCF_007565055.1 of Rhinopithecus roxellana. Taxonomy (NCBI): domain Eukaryota; kingdom Metazoa; phylum Chordata; class Mammalia; order Primates; family Cercopithecidae; genus Rhinopithecus; species Rhinopithecus roxellana. Next base: position 65,022,266 of record NC_044558.1, on the reverse strand, counting down.
ACTTGTGACCAGGAGTTCGAGACCAGCCTGACCAACATGATGAAATCCCGTCTCTACTAAAAATATAAAAATTAGCCAGGCGTGGTGGCACACGCCTGTAATCCCAGCTACTGGGGAGACTGAGGCACGAGAATCACTTGAACCCAGGAAGCAGAAGTTGCAGTAAGCCAAGATCATGCCACTGCACTCCAGCCTGGGTGACAGAGCAAGACTCCTTCTCAAAAAAAAAAAAAGAAAAAGAAAAAAAAGTAGGCCAGTATGGTAGGCAGCCTCTAAAATGACTCCCAGTGAACTCTGGGAGAGTGAAATTCCCTCCCCTAGAGTGAGGACTGGATTTAGTCACTAGCCTCCAACGAATAGAATGCTGTAGAGGTGATGAAATGTCACTGCCAATGTTAAGTTAAAAATGTTGGCTTCTGTCTTGAGCATTTTTTTCTCTCTTTTCTTGCTGTACAGAAAAAGATTAACATAGCAGAACCAAGACTGTTATCCTTAGAAAGGCCAGCTTGTAAGGTTGGCCATTGGCTGGCATCTGGGAACTTAACAGGTAAATAGCTCTCTATGCTAATATAACTCTCCCTAAATGATGAGGGAGGCTCACTATGCCTACATTGTTTGTGCAAACAGTATGGCTTATGCTGAACACCTGCTTTCTTCCCAGATATCTGGAATTTGGGCATGAGTGAGGCAGAGGGTGCTTGTGTGACCAGCCTATGACAAGACCCTTGGGTGCTGAGTTTTAATATGCTTCTTTGGACAGAAACATCACACAAACATTTCTGCATTTTTGTTGTTGGGAGAAGAATGTGATCTGTGTGAGCCCTTGTGGAATGTGAGAGCATAAGGGAGCCTGCAAATGGATCCCTGCAGACTCTGCTGGGGCCTGCTTCTTTTATAATCTGGCAGTTTATCTTTACTATCCTGCTTTAATAAATCCTAGTGTGAATGTAACTTGTGAGGAGTCCTATGAGTCCTTCTGGCTCATTTCTTAATGTGCGAGTGGTCTGAGCACGCTTATTCTGATGAAGCAAGCTGCCACAAGCCATCCTGTGGAGAGGTCCGCATGCAAGGAACTGAGGGAGGCCTGGACCTACAGCCGGCAAGAAGAAACTGAGGTCTTCAGTCCAATGGACATATGGAAAAAAGGTCCACTTGAATGAATATGGAAAAAAGGTCCACTTGAATGAGCTTGGAGGTGAGTCCTCCCCCTGTTGAGCCTTCAGATGAGACTGCAGTCATGGCCAACACCTGGTCTGCAGCCTTGTGAGAGACTTCAAGCCGGAGGCACTACCTAAACTGGGCCTGGATTCCTGGCCTATAGAAACTGTGAGAGAATAAGTGTTGCTTTTAGCCTATAAGTTGAGGAGTAATTCATTATGCAGCAATAGGTAACTAATACAACCACAGGGCTAGAATACAGGGGGTAAAGATAGTGTGATAGGTGGTGGGCACAGAGTGGTAGACAGGGCCCAGATCATATACGGCCTTGGAGTTTATGGTATGGATTTGGATTTTATTCCATTGAAGGATTTGGAATAGGGAAATCTGGTTAGCACCTTGTCTTCTTTAGACCACAGGTTTTCAACCCTGGCTGCATTTTAGAATCACTTAGCAAGCTTTTTAAAAATACCCATGCAAGGCCCCACCCTCAGAGATTCTGGCTTAGTTGGCCCTGAGAGAGGCTCCAGTGTTATTATTTTTTAAAAGCTCCCCAGGTAATTCTGAGGGACAGCTCCAGATGAGAATGAGATGTGCTTTAGGGTAGCAAACCTATGTGGAAAACCAGAGAAGGTTGCTCAGAACAGAGAGAAAGAGTCACATATTTTCAATACTGAATTATTATATTAAATTAAGCAGGCCTGGTATATCTAGGATGGCATGCTCTCCAGTGTTCAGTGCTGGAGAAATAGTCACAATTGCTAACCCTTGGATTTTCCCTTTCTGCGATAACTGTCATCCACCCGTTCTTTTCACACAAGGTACAAGACTGTGGATTAGGCTTTAGTTTTAAAGATACCAACACAGGCATACAAATATAAATCTTTGGCCTTCAACTCTTTCAACTCTTTTGATAAATTCCAACCAGTGGCAACACAGTCTTTTGTCCTACATTTCCCCAAAAAAGGGGAACAAAATTAACTTTTTTTTTTTTTTGAGAGAGAGTGTCTTGCTGTGTTGCCCAAGCTGGAGTGCAGTGGTGTGATCTTGGCTCACTGCAACCTCCACCTCCACAGATGCACACCACTATGCATGGCTAATTTTTTTGTATTTTTGGTAGAAATGAGGTTTTACCATGTTGTTCAGGGTAGTCTTGAACCCCTGAGCTCAAGCAATTCGCCCCCCTTGGCCTCCTGAAGTGCTGGGATTACAGGTGTGAGTCGCTGTGCCTGGCCAGCTCTTTAGCCTACTTAGCTCTCTTCTAAAATGACCAGATCTAATAATCTATATTACGTTAATCTATAATCAATATATGCATACAAGCACAAATTAAAAGACATGCAAATGCTTCAAAGAATCTTGGTTTCTTGAAACTTCAAAATTACAAAATTAATTAATACTTACCCATAGTCAGAAGTATAAGTATTAACATACCAAAACAGAACAAAACAAACATTTTCATGAAATGACAATTTGGACTTTTATGTGTATTATATTTGTAATTAGTTATCTTTTATATTTTTAGCTAAAGAAATGTGTCTGGGCCGGACTTGGTGTCTCACACCTGTAATCCCAGCACTTTGGGAGGTAGAGGCAAGAGAATCACTTGAGCTCAGGAGGTTGAGGCTGCAGTGAGGTGTGTTCATGCCACTGCACTCCAGCCTAGGTGATAGAGTGAGCAAGACCTTGTCTCAAAATAAAAAAAAAAAGAAAAAGAAATTCATCTGAATCTTAGATTTTGATCAACTTACTAACATTCTTGACTGAAATATAATTTAAAATGTTAATGACATTTAATTCAGTAGAAATGTAAATGTAAACATCTTGATTTGTAAGGTTTAATATTAAAAACTTTGTAGCTTTTTGAGGTGGAGAAGAAGATAATTATGTTTGCTTCTCCTTCCCTGTCAGTTTGGGGCCTGACTGGAAAGGAGATTCACTTGGGAAAAGTGCTGACCATGGTCTTGGGACTGGAGGAGTGAGGGAGTAACCTTACGCTCATATTGAAAAGAAACAAAAATGGCATGTTCAAAAGCATTAAAGCCCAATCACTCATTCATTCACAAACATATTGAGTGCATTGTATGTCAGGTTCCCTTCTAGGTGCTAGGGATATCGCAGCTAGCAATTTACACAAGCTCCCTATTTATGAAATTTCTTCATAGTGGGAGGTGGGGAACTGTCAGATAATAAATGTCAGGTAGCAATAGGTGCTATTATTATAATAAAACAACTTGATGTGATTGGAAAATGGGACAGGATAGAGGATGCCACTTTTGTTCAGTTGAACAGTCTGTTAGATATCAAATTTACTTTAGAAGAAAACTGTTTGACCCACAGTGTGTGGGTCAAACACACTATGGTGTGCAAAAAATAAAAGTATTTTTTAATTGCCTATTTTTATTATTTGGGAGATTTCACATAACACTCTGGATTTTTGTCTTCTCTTGAAAAATCAGATGATTATGCCAAACAGGCATTTCTGCATGACAACAGTGTTCTTTCAATAGGACATGTCGTCTCCTCTTCTTCATAATACCTCCTTTCCTAACAGAGCAGCTTCCCTCATTTACAAGATCTGCCTGGCTTCTGAATTCTGAAGAAATCTCAACTTCTGGGCTAGTAAAAGAACAAGGGCCAAGATAGAGTGTGCAATAGGATTCAAGGCATGCAGAAAGCCATGAGCCAAGGAACCGTGGGGAGCAGGCATAGACACCTGTGTAGACATCCGAGATCACGTTTTGCTTGGTACCAATATGGCAATATGGGCTTGTAATGGCATACAGAGTTGTTTCTATTTTGAGACAAGATCTCGCTTTGTCACCCAGGCTGGAGCTCATTGGCCAGAACACAGCTCGCTGCAGCCACCACTTCTTGGGCTCCAGTGATTCTCCTGCCTCAGCCCCTCAGGTAACTGAGACTATGGGCGCACACCACCATGCCTGGCTAATTTTTGTATTTTTTGTAGTGACAGGATTTTGTCATGCTGCCCAGGCTGATCTCCAAGCCCTGAGCTCAAGCAGTCCACCAACTTGGCCTCCCAAAGTGCTGGATTACAGGCATGAGCCACCACGTCCAGCCCAGAGTCTAGTTTTTGAAAGTGTCCAGAGTGGACTAGAAACTTTAGTATGATGGAATAAAGCAAAGAACCAGTGGTCAGGGTCTGAGCTAAATAGCTATATACTTTTACATGGTCATATGTTTTTACATGACCATATGTTTTCCTAAAATTTGCAAAAGTAGAATATTTTCAGATTTCCCATCTATTAGACATTCTGCAATGTCAGATGGCATTGAAATGGCAATAGGCATTTTAAGAATCCAGCTGAGGAAAGCTGAGTTGGGAATATGCCACATTTACTGCAATTTGGAAAGCCATTTTGGAATGTTCCAGTACAACTAACCAGAAATTATCGACTGCTAGTTTGGAAACGAGTGAAGGGTGCATTCTTTTATGAACTTTAAATTTAGTTACTAAAGAATTGAGAAAAAGTTCTGATTAAAAACAGTAATGGAATATGAAACAAAAGACATACAGGAGAACAGTACAGTCAATGGAGATTATTCTGACATTGAGAGGCAAATGGCAGCAATTTTTTTTCAGAGTATAACAAAAGCAGTAACTCAAAAAGAGGAAGAGACAAGGTTATTGGATTGTTTGATACTCCAACCTGTGAAGAAGAGTTGATCACATGGAAAACGATGTAAATTTCTCACTGATTTGACATATGTGTGGTAACTATGTATTGCCTTTTTGACTGCTTTTCGAAAATGGATGAAGGCCCTTTAAATAATTTTTCCTTGCCAGCTGGCACTGACGCTTTGCGAATAGAGGGTGCTGGAGAGACATTGCAGGAGGAAACTGGTTTGCTTCCTGGTTGCGATGTGCTTGGATAGGTTCCTGAAGCACACAAGATTTCAGCTTACGCCTTCTCCAGCATCAGACTCCTGTAGTGTATAAGGTTTCTCCAGCACGGACGCCTGCAGTGCTTGCAGCTTCTCCAGGGCCCATTCTCTGCAGTGCATAGGAGCCTGCAGCTTCCCCCGGCAGCCCCTTAGGCAGTTGTGTGAGAGACCTCTCCATCATCAGCTTTCACAGGCACTCCATAGGGCAGTTTCCTGGCAAGTTCCACCCACTGAGCACCACGCCAGCCTCTCTGCCTATCAGCAAGTCAATGTCTGTTCTCAGTCCTGGTTGTGGAGAAGGAGGTCTTGGTGGCTCTATCTTAGCCTTGGGGAGAGTAGCCGCTCCCATTATCTGTGATTTCTGTATTCTCTTGAGTTTGTTCTCTTTATTTCTTTTCATTAAACTTTATCTATTATCTATCAAATTACTGTGTGATTTTTCTCTCCCATTTGGATCCAGACTGTTACAGCATGAAATACCAATATCTATGAATATAACACAAATTTACTGTATATAAATACGAGAATATTGATGACAAACTGGTTAATGGCTGTCGTTAATTTAAAGAGTATTTTAAATTAGCCAAAGAAACACAAATGCCCCCAAGAAGTTTACAGCTCATACATGAAAGAAACTTGATAGAGGTTTTTCCAAATTTGATCATTTTTAGGATTTGACAATCCTAAAAATTTATACAGCCTTACAAATAAGAACTATAAAACTAAAAGAAATTTTTCTAAACTATAATAAAAAACAAACTTTGGTTCACTATGCTGGAGGAAAGACCAAATTGCCTTTCAGTTCTCTTCAATTAGAAAAATTATGAAATTATCACATGAAGATGTGATTAATGAGAGTGCAGTCAAAAAAGGCAGGGAAGAATAACAGAGGTGTGTCAAGCAGTAGATTAATAATAGTATAATTATATTTTCTAGATTTTGTAATGTTTATGGTGTTTGTCAGCTTTTTAAAATGTGTAATGTGACTGGGTGTGTTACAGGAAAGCAGTCCCGATCCAGACCCCAAGCAAGAGAAGGTTCTTGGATCTCACGCAAGAGAGAATTCAGGGCAAGTCCACAGTGCAAAGCAAAAGCAAGTTTATTAAGAGAGTAAAGTGGTCAAAGTACAGCTGCTCCATAGACAGAGTAGGGCATTCCCAAAAGAGGAGGAACGTGGCCACCCTTTGTACAATACTTGTTTATGTATAGGATTAAAAAAGGTCAGGGGGAGATGTGCTCTGCTACAAGGGTTTGTGATAAAGGGTTAATTTTCTTAATTACTGTATTTTGCAAGAATTGATATTATTATTATCTTTAAAGCAAAATTAGGAATGTATCTCTTCTCAAGCTAGCAGGATATTGGGCACCTCCCAAGTCTGTTTAGTAAACATTATCAATCTGTTCCCTAATCGTAAACATTTAGAGGCTAGGAATACCCAACTTTCTGGGAATGCAGCCCAGCAAGTCCTAAGCTTCATTTTCCTAGCCCTCACTCAAGATGGAGTCGCTCTGGTTTGAACACCTCTGACAGGTGTGTTGGCTCACACCTGTAATCCCAGTACTTTGGGAGGCTGAGGTGGGAAGATCACTTGAATCCAGGCTAGGCAACATAGCAAGACCCCAGTCTCTACAAAAGAAAAAATGTTTAAATTAATTTGGCATGATGACATGCACCTGTAGTATCAGCGACTCAGGAGGCTGAGGTGGTAGAATCACTTGAGCCCGGGAATTCGAGACTGCTACAGTGAGCCATGATTACACCACTGCACTCCAGCCTAGGTTACAGAGCGAGGCTGTATCTCAAAAATAAATAAGTACACAAATAATAAGATTTGCAATGTGTGGTGATTTCTTTTCTCATTATAAATAGACACTCCTTTGCATATCTAATATTTTATTAATAATTATGTATTCTTTTCCTTGAAGATCTGCCAGTTGTATAAGGTTGCCCTCAAATCTGGATCGGGCCCAGATTTGGATGGTGGCCAGCTAGCTCTCTGGCCCCCATCTTGTACTGAATGGGTTAGTCTGGATCAGAGAATCTCCACCAGGCGACTCCCTCCCTAGAGAGGTGTTACTGATAAGGCAGCCTGTGCCTGTGGATTGCACGGAACAGGAGCAAAATATCAACTCCTGGTTCTGATGAATTCAGTTTCCAAATTCTAAGAACCCAGTGACATAGTCTCTGCAGAAATGACCTCACCTCATATGCAGGAGGAAAAAAAAGTAACCCCCGGCCCCCAGATGTTGGGGCAATTCAGCTTCTGCTGGTGTTAAACATAGAAAGGGCAGGGCTGTGCTGACTCTGTGTGCCCGCTGATACCATTTTGGGATGACCGCCATTCCCCCACCCAGAGGTCTAAACATTTAAAAAGTCTCATCCTACACATTGTTCTGATGCCTGGAATTCAAGACATCAGAAGATGTCATCGTCAAAGAGACAAAGCCTTTCTTTCTTTTTCTGTTTCTTTTTTTTTTTTTTTTTTGAGATGGAGTCTCGCTCTGTCGCCCAGGCTGGAGTGCAGGGGCGCGATCTCTGCTCACTGCAAGCTCCGCCTCCCGGGTTCACGCCATTCTCCTGCCTCAGTCTCCGGAGTAACTGGGACTACAGGCGCCTGCCACCACGCCAGGCTAATTTTTTGTATTTTTAATAGATACAGCGTTTCACCGTGTTAGTCAGAATGGTCTCGATCTCCTGACCTCGTGATCCTCCCGCCTCGGCCTCCCAAAGTGCTGGGATTACAGGTATGAGCCACTGAGCCCGGCTGACAAAGCCTTTGTTTCTGCAATAAAAAACAAAGCTGAAGATATAGATACCCTCAGGACGTGTAATCCTGAAGTTCACTCCAAAATGACTGCAGTTACCTCTTTCTTCACAGTTTTGTGTGAGGAAAGGAAAAGGAGGGAGTGATTGGAGAGCAATTTCAGAGAGGGGAGAGTTCCTTTTCCATGTAAAAAGGAGCAGTAAGGGGACAAACCGTTTCCACATTCAAGTTCTGCCTGAAGCCTGGTAGGACAAGCTGGCTAAAAAACAGGGGAACATTTTTAATAAGAAAAATATACATGAATGTATTCATAGCGGATAGAAATAGCCTTAAATATGCAAAGGAAGAAGGAAAACCATCAGGAAATACTTACTGCCAGCCCTCCAAGAAATATGAGATGGAAAATTACAATGAGCTTACCACAAAGCTGCTCCAACTGGAGGGCGTGACTTTTCTGAGTCCTTTTTCATATTTAACAGCATGTCTGGTAATGTTTCAGGGAATCTCATTACTCTTTATTCCTTATTTCTCCTCATGGAGAGATACATTTGGCTGCATTTTCTTTTTTGGAAATGTGCTGTTTTAGTTTTGCTTTAGTCATTTTTGAGAAAATACATATATTGTAACATTTGCCCCCTTTATATTTGACAAACATTTTTACATGGATGATAGATCTCTATGAGAAAATGTCTAATGCTGGGATAGCCATTAAATATCTTTCATTTCTATAATTATAGGAAGTCCAAGTTATGATATGTGTCTCTCCTGTTCCAACTGTCCTTTTTGGGAGGAAGTTGCACATACGTGATAAAGACAGAAGGTCAATACTTTCATAGTAAATTTTGTCTGTGGGCATCATTTTACAACTAGAAAGCACTGTGGTGATCATCTACTTTAAGCTTAAGGAAATACAGGCCCACAAAAGTTAAAATATTTAATATTTGACCATTGGTACCAAAGATGAAACTAGAATTTAAATTATTTTTTCTTCGCGCTGGAAAGTCCCATGCCATGAGTACTTCAACAGGGGGCCCTCTCAAGTAAAGTGGCCTATAGATATTGGCTGATTGCAGGAAGATCAGGAGGCTGAGTTTCTTGTGTTAGGTCACTGCAACATAGTCCAGAAAATAATATTGACTATCTGGTGTCACATTTTCTTTCTTTGTTTTCTTTCTTTCTTTATTTTTGTTGTTGTTGTTGTTGTAGCTGAGACAGCATCTTGCTCTGCCACCTAGGCTGGAGTGTAGTGGCGTGATCATGGCACACTACAGCCTCAACCACCTGGACTCAGGTGACCCTCCTACCTCAGCCTCCCAGGTAGCTGGGACTACAGGCATGCACTGCCATGGCTGGCTAATTTTTTGTGTTTTTTGTAGAGACATGGTTTTGTCATGTTGCACAGGTTGGTCTCAGGCTCTTGGGTTCAAGCAATTCACCTGCCTCATCCTCCCAAAATGCTGGGATAACAGGCATGGGCTACCACATCTGGCCTTTTCTTCTTTTTAAAAACAATTTTTTTTAACTTTTATTTTGATACAAGGGGTACATGTGCAGGTTTGTTATATGGGTATATTGCGTGATGGTGAGGTTTGGAGTGTGGATCCCATTACCCAGATAGAGAGCATAGTACCCAATAGGTAGTTTTCTCAACCCCTTCCCTTCCTTCCTCCATCCCCACCTAGTAGTTTGCAGTGTCTGCTGTTCCTTTCCTTGTGTGCAGGTGTGCTCAGTGTTTAGCTCCCACTTATTAGTGAGAACATGTGGTATTTGGTTTTGTTTCTGTGTTCATCCACTAAAGATTATGGCCTCCAGTGGCATCCATGAAAAAATGAAATTGTGTCCAGCTGTAAAGGACACAATTTCATTCTTTTTCTGGCTACATAGTATTCCACGATGTATATGTACCACAGTTTCTTTATCCAATCCACTGTTGATGGGTACCTAAGTTGATTTCATGGTTTATTGTGAATAGTGCTGCAATGAACATACAAGTGCACATGTCTTTTTGGTGGAACAATTTGTTTTCTTTTGGGTATATACTTATTAATAGGATTACCGGGTTGAATGGTAGCTGTGTTTTAAGTCTTTTGTGAAATCTCCAAACTGCTTTCCTGATGTCACATTTTCTTCTATTACTAAGCGACCTAATGTGCCCAATTATTTTTGAGGTCTTCATTTTATCTTCAGTGAACTCTTGAATGTCTTTTTTTTTTTTTTTTTTTTTTAAGTTCTATACCCTGGAATCTAGAAAGTGGGATTAGCATGGAAAACCATAGTACAGGAACAGTAGAAATAGTGGGCTGAAAGCACACTTATATTAGAATGTCTCTGGATTGTAGTTTCTGTCTGTATTGCATCAGCAATGATGATGTTTTGATTAACTTGGGAAAGGTTGAGTTTTTCAAAGTTCTTTCTCAGGAGCATGATTTGATCAGCTACAGTAAGTAGTTGTGAGTGATGCTCAAAGGTCTTCTTCTCCATATACTCTCTAGGCCCAGGTGGGTAGATGTACAGGTTGTGGCCTGCACAAGGGCACCAGGCCTGGCAGGATGGAAGTGGAGGCTGAGGTAGAGCCCACTGCTCTGGTCGTCAAGCTCTATACCCTGAAAGGGGTTACAACAGCTAAAAGAAAGGGACACCAAAGCCTCTCCACAGTCCTGCATTTGACTTCACTTTAGTACCAGCATGATTTGTGTAGACTCTTGTGTAGGATTAACTCGTTTAAGAAGTAGACCACCACAGTGAAGAAAAAGACATCAAGGGAACTAAGAAACATATTGAATCACAATATGTATGCCCTGGCAAACATAACTCCCTCCAAATGCCTCTTTGTATATTTATTCTTTATTGGTTCAAATCAGACATCAAAGAGTTCATTTAGGGCAGTGACCACATTCACATAATGAGAGTGGAAAAATATTTCAGTCAAAAATCAGGTCTTGATTGTGGAAATCATACAGGAGTGAAATATTATGAATGTAATGAATATTGGAAGACTTTCAATTCTAAGTTTACATGACACCAGAGAATTCGTGCTGGAAAGAAGAGAGAAGGAATTCTCTAGATGTGGTAAGTCCTTCGGTTGCTGGTCAAATACATTTCATCACCAGAGAGCTCATACCCAGTTAAACATGTGGTGCAATCAATGTAGAAATATGAGGATTTAGTCGAATGGAAGATCCCCATTTGATTCAAGATCCTTAGTAGATTTTTAACCTATTAAGAATAAATTCCATGTTTTTCTAATTCCATTTTGATTTTACTCAGCAAAATGTCACTCAACAAGGGTTATTAGTTGAAGTGTTGAAGACATATGAGAGGCCTCCTGCCGCTCAGAGATTTCTGTTTTTCCTAAATGTCTGTTGCCCAAGGCACAGTCCCTTGCCTTTTTTATGTTGTTTTCTATGCCAAGAAATCTTTCTCCATCTCTTCAACTTAACACTCTAAAATGTCAGTTTCTTTGTCCAGCTGTCTTTGACTTTTCTAAGATGAGTTAGTCACCGCCTCCAGCCCTACCTTCATACGTCATTCATAAATGCACTACAATTCCTGGTGTTATAATGGTTTGTTTATGGCTTGCTATGCCAGTGGACTGTGAATTTTCATTGTTGTTTTAGTTGTTGGATGAATGGGTATCTTGGCAGCGCTAAGAGAAAATGCTTTTATGTAGTTTGATGTTCTCAGAAACATCTGTAGCCAGAAGTAAAAAACAGAAGAGAGTTTAAATCAGTATTTTTTAAAATTTTGCTCATATTATAATAAAAAGCACTACTGAGAAAGAATTAGACATGGTCCTTTTCCCTAAAAGTAGTAAAAACATGCTGGGTGTGGTGGTTCACACCTGTAATCCCAGCGACACGAGAGGCTGAGGTAGGAGGATCACTTGAACCCAGGAGTCGGAGGCTGCAGGGAACCAGGACTGCATCACTGCTCTCCAGCCTAGGTAACACAACAGAACCCCCATTCTAAAACTATAAAAGTAGTAACAACAGTCTAGTAGGGGAGATAAGGCATGTAAATAAACGACCACCGGGTGAGGCAGAAAAAGTGTACTGAGTGTGTAACGCCAAAGGTTCTTGCCTTAGCCGTGCCAAAGAATTGGTGTGGCGGCTGCCCATGGAGAGTGATGGAGACACGGACCAAGAGAGAAAAAGCTGTAGGCTTTATTGAGCAGAGTGACAGTACAAAGCTTCCACAGCATGGAAGGGGTCCCGAGCGGGTAGCCAGAGTTAGTTTATGCAGTTGCCTTTTACATTCTTTAAGGCGGGAAATATGTGCAGAGGGAAGATGTTAGCAGGGCGAGAAACAAAGGCAGTAAATTATTTTGTGTGTCTTAGATTTTGAGGAAAACCAGAATTGTAACTTAGGTTTTATCTACTTTATGACCTTGCAGCGGCATGGCAAAGGAGACAGGATTTTACGGACCTTACAAAATATGTTTACAAGGAATTGGAATTGGGAGCACAGATAAGGTCCACTGGTCACAGCAAAACGGGCATTTAACTTTCATTTTATTAGTTTCAGGGGAGGGGGAAGGGAAACAGGGAGAAAGGACACAGGGAAGCTTACAGCAAAATTTTCGCTGTTTATAGCTTTCTTGGGGTAGAAAACACATGCACAAATCTTGGTGTTAGGAATATTTTAAGCATATATTTTCAATATTATTCATCCAGGACCGAAGCAAGTCCTGATGCAGGAAATGAGTGAGTTTCACAACTTTCTGAGCCTCTACTCAACCCAGGAAGCCTGGCTGGCCTCTCCTCTCAGTCCTCCCTCTAGACAGGACACCCCAACTGCTGTTGGGAACCGGGCATCGGCCGGTCTGGCTACTTTTTGCTGGTTGGGGCGAAGAAGGGGCCCTGCAGCTGTGGTGTCCTACAGAGGGAAACTTTTTAGGCCAGTTGAGGGAGCAGCGTGTTGATCCAGGTGTCCTCAATAGCAGCCATGAGTTGAGCTTATTTGAGGTTCCATTTGTAAGACCATCTGTAGCTTGATGGCCTCAATCCTGGAGGAAACAAATTTGACAAGGAGGTTCAAAATGCAAGGCCCAAAGGTGAATAATAGTAGGATGGCTGTCACAGGGCCTAGAAAGGGGAGGAGCCAAGGTATCCGTTGGTTAAACATATTCCAGGGTCCTGAGTGTTCAAGCTCTTTTTTCTTACCTTTTATCCTTTTTTTTTTTTTTTTTTTTTTTTTGACCTTTTTAGTAATGATTTCTGACTGGTTAACGAAATAGCAACGTTCTTTTCCTAAGAAGAGGCCGGTGCTTCCTCTTTCAGCTGTTGATAGGTTTAGGACTCTTCAGTTTTGAAGGACTATTGCAGCTACAGAATTAAGCTGGTTTTGTAGGGTCACTAGGAGTCAGAATGCCGGGGAATGCAGAAGAAGGCATCTTTGAGGTCTAGAACAGAACCATTCTGCTTTCTCTGGTATTTGAGAGAGCAGTGTATAGGGGTTGGGTACAGCAGGATATGAAGGAATTATTACCTTATTGACGATTCTGAGGTCTTGCGCTAGTCTCTACTGACCATTTGGTTTAACTGCTGTATTTTCTTACTAAACCTTGAGCTTTTAAATGTCTAACAATATCCTGTAATCCTTGTGAGCTTTAGGCCTTAAGGGATATTGCCTTTGATAAGGAAAAGTGGTGGGGTCTTTTAGCCTGATTTGAACTGGATGGGCATTCTTTGCCTTTCCAAATTGTCATTCCAAGGCCTAGACTTTAGAGTTGATTCCTTTTTCAAGTAGGGGAAAACAAATGGGTAATTTGTTCCCCATATTCATGTAGATAATAGCCCCAGCTTTGGCTAATATGTCCCTCCCTAATAAGGGTGTGGGACTTCTGGGCATAACAAGAAAGGCATGCGAAAAGAGCAAATTCTCCCAATTGCAGCTGAGGAGGTGGGAGAAATATCTGGTTACAGGCTTTCCTAAGATTCCTCAGATAGTAACGGACTTTGAGGACAGTTGTTCGAGGCAGGAGATTAAAACTGAGAAGTTCATGCCAGTGTCCAGGAGGAAGTCCACTTTCTGGCCCTTAATGGTCAAACTTACCCGGGACTCTGTAAGGGTGATGTATGAGCTGGCACTTGCCCCGGGCACCCTCAGGCCTGTTGCTGAATCATCTGATTGGGTGTTTCTGGCCCAGAGGGCCTTTGTTCTCTGGGCAGTGCGCCTTCCAGTGATTGCCTTGGCATACTGGATATGGGCGAGGGGGCGGTTTGTTTCTGGTTGGACAATTTTTCTTTAAGTGTCCTTGCAAACCGCACTGATAACAAGCCCTACTAGGCAATTGGCCTGCTCCTCTCTTGGTTCCCTCTGAGCCACCAAAGTTTGCCTGTCTGAAGGCCATGGTTAAGGCTACAGCCCTTTTTTTATCTCGCTTTTCCCTTTCGGCCTGTTCCTCTTGGTCCCTGTTACAGAACACCAAGGTTGCCAGATTTAATAATGTTTCCAAGTTTTGTTCTGGGTCTAAGGCAGACTTCTGGAGTTTTCTCCTAATGTCAGCCACTAATTGGGGGATAAATTTATCCTTTAAAATGAGTTGGCCTTCTTCGGAATCTGGACTTAGGGAGGTGTGCTTTCTTAGGGCCTCTCTTAGCCTTTCTAGAAAAGCGGAGGGGTTTTCCTCTTTTCGCTGTGTAATTGTGGTTAGCACTGAGTAGTTCATAGGCTTTTTCTAGTCTTCCTCAACCCTTCTAAAATGCAAGTTAGCAAATGCCTGCGGCTCCAGTCTCCATGATCTGAGTCGGTATCCCAGTGAGGGTCTACAGTGGGGACTGCCTGTTGCTCTGTGGGGAATTTTTCCCTCTCCTCCAGGGCCATTCGATCATTTACCTTGGCTAAGGTACCACAGATCCCCAAATTGCCGAGCTGCTGCTAAAGCTACTTCTTTTTCAGTAGGACTTAAGGTCTGATCAAGAAGTAACATGATATCTCTCCATGTTAGATTAAAGGACTGCTCCAATGCTTGCAGGACATCTATATAGTTATCAGGATCTTCCGAGAATTTCCCTAAATCTGCCTTTATTTGTTTTAAATCTGAGAGTGAGAAGGGGGCACGCACATGAATGGGCCCAAATTCTCCTCCTACTGCTTATAAGGGACATAGTTTGGGTGCCTCGCTCGCGGAGCTTATGTTCTCTTTCCAGTGTGCCTTTAACACTTCGGTGGGGCTGGATGGAGGAGAGTCAGTTGCGGAGGAGAGTGGGGCAGAGGGAAGAGGCCCTGAGTATGGAGGCAACTGTGGGCCTCTGTCATTTGGGCAAAGCTTGCAGGCTTGGCACAGGGCAGTATTGTCATGAAGATCAAAGAAAGTCTGTACATAAAGGACTTTACTCCATTTACCTTTCCGTTTACAGAAAATGTCTAGTTGTAGAAGGGTGTTATAATTAATACTTTCCTCAGAGGGCCAAGTTTCTCCATTTTATAAGGAATACTGTGGTCAGGCAGTGGTACAGAAGAAAATCAGCTGCTTTTTTTTTTTTTTTTTTTTAAGGTTTCAGGGTCGCATTTGTTCCAATTATTCAGGATACATCTTAGGGGAGTGTCCGGTTTTGAAGGTGTGGTGCCCATCTGGAATTTTAAACACAGGGATGCCTGCACCCCTGGTTAGTCCTGGGACTTGTCTTCCCTTAGGACATCCCCCAAGGGTCAGGTCCAATTGTGCTCAAAGCTCATGGCCACTTTTCCTGAGCCGGATTTATCTACCGGATTTAACCATGCTTACCGGCAGGATGGAAACTTCCCTTGCCCCTGCCATGCGCCCATTGACCACTAAATGGGGCACAAGAACTGTTGGATTTATTGTGGTCCTTTTGCCACCCGTTTTACCTGTTCCAGGGTGGCAAGGCCTGGGTCAGGGGCACCACTGATGCTTGCATGCCAAGGCCCAATGTACGTGGGCCTGGCCATAAAACTGTCCTTTAAGGAGAAATCTCTGAATTAGCGATAGGAGGCTTAGTAAGCTTAAAGGGAGTGGTGGATGTCCTCTAGGCCAGGGCCAAGAGAACCGCTGCTGTACTCTAGCCTTCTGTCCCCACATCAAAGGAGTAAGCTCCTCTCTCAAGGTGGTACCAGTATCCTGTGTGTGTCCCAACTGACCTATATTTTGTTTCATTTAGTACCAATTATCAAATGGTTGAAATAACAATTCAACGGCTCTAAGAACTGTACCCATGCACTGTAGATTGTACTTGAGAGACCCCAAGGAAGGGGAAAGTCTATTTGGGGAGCAATGGAGGAAATGCCCTAAGGCTTCTATTATCCACACGAAAATTACAAACCTGTCTTTAAATTGTCCTGATGGGGGGGCCCATACACTATGGTGGGGAAACTGGCCCTTTAAAATAGCCATCAAATGGCGACACCTGCCTAAACCCTGAAGGGCACTATGAACAGGGATCTTCTGGGCACCACCCCAAGAACTTAAGACTTTTAAATAGGGAATTTTGATCCTGACTAGTGGGAATAACCGTGCTTGCAAGATGAGGAAAGAAGTCTAGGGGGCAGACATTGGGACCCAGGAGGCAGGGGTCAGAAGATGTGGCTGTCTCACGCTCAGTGACCCTTGCAGGGGGAGCCTCTGGCAGGGCCACAGTCTCAACCAGGAAATCTGGGAAACTTGAACACTTGCTGAGCACTCCTGGGTGTACTTTGGGACCACCACGGAAAGTGAAAGAGTTAGAACTGAGTCCAGGCTAACCAACGCCCCCAACCCTGAAGGGTCAAGGGTTGTTAGAGAGCCCTTTTCCAGACAGTCTGACACCCGTCCGTGTCTTTAGTCTGGTGGCCACACTAATCGCCTTCAAGTGGCCGACAGGTACCCAGTTTCTAGCCTCCTAATTCTAAGGAAGGACAGGACAGAATAGCAAGCGAAAGAGGTCCTATTGTACTAACCGTGTGACAATATAGATGCCTTTCCTGGATCTCCTGGCTGGCTCACCAAAATGTAATGCCAAAGGTTCTTGCCTTAGCCATGCCAAAGAATTGGTGTGGCAGCTGCCCCTGGTGAGTGATGGAAACACAGACCAAGAGAAAAAAAGCTGTAAGTTTTATTGAGCAGAGCGACAGTACAAAGCTTCCACAGCGTGGAAGGGGTCCCTAGCGGGTAGCCAGAGTTAGATTATTCAGTTGCCTTTTAAACTCTTTAAGGCAGGAAATATGTGCAGAGGGAAGATGTTACCAGAGCAAGAAACAAAGGCAGTAAATTATTTTGTGACATGTCTTAGATGTTGAGGAAAACCAGAATTGTAACTTAAGTTTTATCTACTTTATGACCTCACAGTGGCATGGCAAAAGAGACAGGATTTTACAGGACTTTACAAAGTATATTCATAAGGAACTGGGATTGGGAGCGTAAGGTCCACTGGTCACAGAAAAATGGGCATTTAACATTCCTTTTATTAGTTTCAGGGGAGAGGGAAGGGAAACAGGGAGAAGGACACGGGAAGCTTACAGCAAAATTTTCGCTGTTTATAGCTTTCTTGGGGTAGAAAACACATGCACAAATCTTGGTGTTAGGAATATTTTAAGCATATATTTTCAATATTATTCATCCAGGACCAAAGCAAGTCCTGATGCAGGAAATGAGTGAGTTTCACAGCTTTCTGAGCCCCTACTCGACCCAGGAAGCCCAGCTGGCCCCTCCTCTCAAGTGTGTCAAGAGAAATACAAGTGAAGTGCTATGGAAAAGCAGAAGGGAAGACCTTACTTCCTGCTTTGAGTTGGGAGTAGGGGGGTCAAAGAGAAGATAATGGCTTTTTGTCAGTATCTGGCAGCCTGGTTGGATGATGGTGTTCTGGTTCTCATTCCCGGAGGCCCAGCTTACAGCTTGCTCTTGCAACCCTTTCAATAATTTTATAAGCACTCAGATTCTCTGAACCAGGTCTTTGTTAAATTACTTAATGATAGTATTTTATGGCTCCTGTGACTGACCCTTACCTGATACACTTCCTCACATTCAGAATCAATCTAAAGTCCTTACCAAGGCCTACCGGGACCATCTGGCCTTAGCCACTCTCTTACTGTCTCTTTCACTGCCTCTGCTTAAGCTACATGTCATTTTTGCGTTTTTGTTCTTCCCTGCACACACTAAGCTTGCCTCTACTTAGGGCTTTGGGACCTGCTGTTCTTATCCTTGTGGATATATGGCATGATTCATTCACTTTTTTTTCATGTCTCTGCTCAAATATCATTTCTTCATGGAGATCTTCTCTGACTACCTATCTAGAATATCACTGCCTGTCAGCTTGTCTCTTTACCTTCCTTTTTTTTTTTTTTTCATTATACCTATTATCTATCATAATTTATATTTGGTTAAAGCCTGTCTGCCCCCATTGAACAATAAGCTTTTTGCTAATTGCTCTATTCTCAGAGGGTCAAACAATTCTTGGCATACAATAGGTGTCTCATAAATATTCTTTGAATGAATTCCCATTTTACAGAAGAGGAGACGTGAGGCAAAGAATGATTAAGTGACTTATCCAGGTTTACCCGGTGAGTGGCAGAGCTGGAGTCTGAACCCAGGTGGTCTGACATGGGAGTGTCTGTTCTTCTGCAGGACACCGCATTGCTTCCCCAGCATAGCCAGCCTTCCTTCAAGCCCCTGTGTACCCCATCTGAAGAAAAACTGGTACTGCTGTTAGAAAAAGAAAAGAAAGAAAAAATGCTTAAGCATTTGCCTGTCCAAGAAAGGGATGTCCTGAACCACAATTACAACCGCCTGCCTGTGGGACAGCAGACCCCTGTGGTGGAGACAGGTGGCAGAACAACAACAAAAAAGACATGGCTCAGCACCCTGCCTGTGAGATCCTGCAAGTAACTCCACCCACTCAGCCTGATTCTAAAACCATTCATCCCCCTGCTTCCCAACCTTCAAATAGACGCAATGCTCTCAAAATTACGTCCTCTCTACTTTACGCCTGGATATTATCAAGACAGTCGGGGGATTTTTAAGTCCCACAGGGGCTAGTTTTTACTCTTGTCCCATTATCCTCATTCTTTTTTTCCTTTTTCCCCCTTCTTTCCATTATTTTTTTAAATTTCTTTTCTGTTCTCTCCTTACAGTTTAACAAACGAATCCATTCAACGATAATTTTACACATTTAAACATATTAACTGAAACACAGAAATAACAAAAAGTGTTAACTTGCTAATAGTTCTGCTTTAGACCACCAGAGAGGAAGGCTGATGGCTTTGTGTCACTGGGCCCTTTTGTCACCGGACTAGGGTTAGGGTCTCTGTCATTTTCTCTCATGCAATGCTGTGGTATAGCTCCCTATGAGTCTCCATGGTGTAGTGAAATGAGCAAAGCTCTGCTTTAAGACAAGTCTGGGCTCACGTGCTGGCCTACCTCTTATTGGGGTGTCTTTTGCCAACTTTCTTACCTCTCTCAGCCTCTGATCAAAGCTCACTGCATCCTTAACCTTCTGGAGACAAGCGAGCCTCCTGCCTCAGCCTCCCAAAGTGCTAGGACTACGGGCATGTGTGACTATGCCTGACCTCAGCCTGTTTTCTTATCTGTAAAATTGGAACAACAACAACAAAAATTCTTCTTTGTAGAGTTTTGTGAGAATTAGAGATAATGGATGTAAAAAATCTGGCACCGGTAATGAAACACAGTAAAACTACAAAAGGAAAGCAAGTTTTTCCTCTTTTTGCCCTACATTGAAACATAACAACATTAAATGATTATTCTGACTGTATGTGGAATTAATTTGCACAATTCGGCCGGGCGCGGTGGCTCAAGCCTGTAATCCCAGCACTTTGGGAGGTCGAGACGGGCGGATCACGAGGTCAGGAGATCGAGACCATCCTGGCTAACACGGTGAAACCCCGTCTCTACAAAAAAATACAAAAAACGAGCCGGGCGAGGTGGCGGGCGCCTGTAGTCCCAGCTACTCGGGAGGCTGAGGCAGGAGAATGGCGTAAACCCGGGAGGCAGAGCTTGCAGTGAACTGAGATCCGGCCACTGTACTCCAGCCTGGGCGACAGAGCGAGACTCCGTCTCAAAAAAAAAAAAAAATTTGCACAATTCATTTTCTGAACATATATCCTACCTATTAGAGATTGAACTACTTTTTTTTTTTTTTAATCCTAGACAGAGTCTCATTCTGTCACCCAGGCTAGAGTGTAGTGGTGCGATCTCGGCTCACTGCAACCTCTGCTTTCCGGATTCAAGAGATTCTGCTGCCTCAGCCTCTTGAGTAGCTGGGATTACAGGCATGTGTCACCGCACCTGGCTAATTTTTGTATTTTCAGTAGAGACGGGGTTTCACCATGTTGGTCATGCTGGTCTCGATCTCCTGACCTCTTGATCCTCCCGCCTCGGCCTCCCAAAGGGCTAGGATTACAGGCATGAGCCACCACGCCTGGCCTGAACTACTTTAAAAAATCTTTGTTCAAGTAACTGTTGCAAGATATTTTCATTTAAATGTGATTTAAATTAACACTCTATTTTGTTCTGTATCTGAGTTTTCTAAAAGCTAAGACTTTCATAAAGATAAAATAGATCTTTTGTCTGAATTTAAATTTAATCACATAATACTGTGCTATTATAGTCCATTTATATTTAGACTAATATGCTTCACTATTGTCTTCTCCAATATGGAAGGCAAATTGTGTAAGGAACTATCCTATTCTAATTATATGACTTCAGTGTCTTCTATAACAATTTTTAATGTTAACACTCGGTACTTTCTAGGGTGCAGGGAAACGGGTGCTCTTAAACATTCTAATGGAAGTTAAATTGAAGCAGTCTTCTTGAGAGCTACTTGGCTTAGAGAATTCTTTAAAAGTTCACACCCTTGATTCCAATAATTCCACTTACAGGAATCTGTTCTAAGAAAATAAGGTGTCCATAAGCTATTTTTGAATAAGGATGTTCACCAAAGCATCACTTTAAAATAGAGAAAAATAGTAAACCTCCTGAATGCTCAACAATAGAAGGATGATTAAGATACATTATTAGCTGATTAAAAATCATTTTGCACTTAATGGCACTGGAATATTTTGGGATATGATTATAACTTTAAAAAGCAGAAAAATATAAAATAATATATATAACAATATAAGCATATAATACATTTAAAGTATGAAAATAACTATATATGCTACAATCCCAATTTTGTGAAGGAAACTCTATATTTATAGATGCCTAGAAAAAACAATGAAAGGTCAGGCATGGTGACTCACACCTGTAATCTCAGCACTTTGGGAGGCGGAGGCGGGCAAATTGCTTGAGCCCAGTAGTTTGAGACCAGCCTGGGTTACATGGCAAAACCCTGTCTCTACAAAAAATGCTAAAGTTAACCGGGAGTGGTGGCACATGCCTATAGTCCCAGCTACTCAAGAGGCTGAGGTGGGTGGATCACCAGGAAATCAAGGCTGCAGTAAGCCAAGATTTCTTCACTGCACTCCAGCCAGGGCATCGGGTGAGACCCTATCTCAAAAAAAAAAAGACAAGATATATAGGAAAATGTTAATGGTGTTGAGGGCAGTAGGAATTTTATTTTCTTCTCTGCAATTTTCTGTATTTTGTACATTTACTGTGATGAAAATATGTTATTTTGATAACCAAGAAAATCATTATAAAACAAGAAAAGTAAATTTAAGGGATTTAATTTCACCCTTAACTGTAGACTTCAAAGTACCAATCAGCAGGTTGGAGCACCCCACAAGCAAATGGTAAGCTATGTGTAAGTCCCGCACTCACTGTAGGTGCTTCCAGTCACATCTTTATGGTGCCTAACCCTAACTAGTTCTTGATGTTACCAAGTGTGAGGCAAGATGAGAAAGGCAGGAGTGCCCCTGGAGTGAGTGCCGGCCTCTTCCAGGTTCGGTGCCCAAGAACTATCCCTAACCATGCACACTCAGCTGAATGGTCTGCTTTCAAATTTTCACTCACTCTTTCCTTACACTTTTCACTTCCCTGGGAGGCACTAGTGTCAGGCAACTGTACTAGGCACTGGAAATATGCATATATATGTTTTGGCTTCCTGTACTTCTGGCAGGAAAAAGAGAAGGAACAATAAACCAACATGCCAGCTGCCACAAACAGCTGCAAGGGCACAGACACCTTAGCCCAGACTGGTTACCAGGACAGGCTTCTTGGAGGAGTTGATGTGTATTCCATATTTACTCCAAATGCACGCATATCTGTGACCCCTGTGGTGCCACAACTTAGCTTCAAAATTCTTTTACTTGTCCAGTCAATTCCATCTCCCATTCTGCTCAGGGAGTTCCAAACCTCCCCCACTTTCCTCACCTAGCTCACAACCTCCTCCGCTCAGCAGCCAAACCCACCCTTCCAGAAAAACTTGCAGTCTTCTTTTTTGTGTGCCAATCAGAATGACATAATTGCCATTTTTCCATTTTTCCCTTCACTACCAGGAAACTCAGTGTCAAAATTAGAGCTCAATTGCTATTTTTATTCCAGATTCTCTGGAATAAAATCTCTCCTAAAAGATTTGTAATTTTTTTTTTTTTTTTTTTTTTTTGAGACGGAGTCTCGCTCTGTCGCCCAGGCTGGAGTGCAATGGCCTGATCTCAGCTCACTGCAAGCTCCGCCCCCCGGGTTTATGCCATTCTCTGGCCTCAGCCTCCGGAGTAGCTGGGACTACAGGCGCCCGCCACCTCGCCCGGCTCGTTTTTTGTATTTTTTAGTAGAGACGGGGTTTCACCGTGTTAGCCAGGATGGTCTCGATCTCCTGACCTCGTGATCCGCCCGTCTCGGCCTCCCAAAGTGCTGGGATAACAGGCTTGAGCCACCGCGCCCGGTCAAAAGATTTGTAATTTTTAACAATGATAACACAATTTCATTATCAAGACTGGGGCCATCATATATCAACTACTTCAACACTTTCCCAACCCTACTTTTCTATTTCTGTACCTTCTTTCCTTCCTTCCTATCCTCCAGTCTCAGAGAAATTAACTCACTTATTTATTATTTATTTATTTATTTATTTATTTTTGATATAGAATCTTGCTCTGTTCCCCAGGATGGAGGGCAGTGGTGTGATCTTGGCTCACTGCAATCTCCGATTCCTAGGTTCAAGGGATTCTCCTGCCTCAGCTTCCTGAGTAACTGGGATTACAGGTGCCTGCCACCATGCCTGGCTAGTTTTTGTCTTTTTTGTTTTTTTTTTTTTAGCAGATACGGGGTTTCACCATGTTGGCCAGGCTGGTCTTGAACTCCTGACCTCAAGTAATCCACCTGCCTTGGCCTCCCAAAGTTCTGGGATTACAGGTGTGAGTCACCATGCCTGGCCAGAATTAACTCAAATTTATAAGTACCGCAGGTGACCTCCAGTGGAATTTCTTGGCTTGACTTCCTTGCCTATGTATAACCTTGCTATTTGTATAATTATTGTCTATAAACATGTGAATGACTCTGTCTAGTGGGTAGACAACCATTCTCTTCCCCACCCTAACCTTTCCCATGGAAAAAGTCAGTTTTGCAGTTGTTTATTAAATTCCTTTCAACATTCCTTTACAATATATAAATTTATAGTTCTCTGACTTCAAATCCATTGCACCATCTTTGCAATTTCCTCACTAAATAATATAAAATAATAATCTTTAACATGTCTTCTCTTTGTTTCTATGAGAGTTATGATTTTCCTTTTTAAAAAATTATTCTTGGCCGTGTGCAATGGCTCATGCCTCTAATCCCAGCACTTTGGGAGGCCGAGGCAGGCGGATCACCTGAGGTCAAGAGTTCGAGACCAACCTGGCCAACATGGCGAAACCCGGTCTTTACTAAAGAATACAAAAATTATCTGGGCGTGGTGGCAGGCGCCTGTGATTCCAGCTGCTCAGGAGGCTGAGGCATGAGAATTGTTTGAACCCAGGAGGCGGAGGTTGCAGTGAGCCAAGATCATGCCACTGGAATCCAGCCTGGCCGACAGAGTGAGATTTCGTCTCAAAAAAATAAATAAATAAATAAATAAGTACAAAATAAAAAATTATTCTGACACTTAGATAAGCCTTTGGAAGATGAAGTCTATATTTTCTAGTTCCACTTTCTCACTTTCTATTTCAATTTTTAGTTACCCACTGAAATCTATCTGTGCAGCCCACTCCCCGCAAACAAACCTCAATAGTGTACTGAAACCATTCTGGAAAGGGTCAAAAATAGCAAACACTCCTCCGTTTTATCTTTCTGTCATTTGCTGCATTTGATACTATAAAATCTGAGTAATATACCAGCAGGAAAGACGAAGACTATCTCTCATGGCCTCATTTGTGCAACCAAAATTATTCCAGCCACAGATGTTTCTGACCTGTTCCTGTTTCAGTGTTTTATGTGAATTCTTTCTTTTTGCTTTTTTTCTAAATCCTGGGGGAGGAAGCTGAAATTAAACAGTGCAGATGTCTGTGTAATCACAACCGTCTCTCTCTTTCTAACGTTATACAAGTGCCTCACCCTGATAGGGAGGACTTCCCAGTTATGCAGCTGAACAACTTGAAGCTTTATATTTTCTAAAAATAATACGGCCTTTTCCGATAAAATCTTGCAACATTGCCCTTTATTAAAAACAAACAAATAAAATACTTCCTTTAGGTTTTGTTTGTTTGTTTGTTTGTTTTTAGACAGAGTCTTGCTCTGTCACCCAGGCTGGAGTACCATGGCCTGATCTCGGCTTACTGCAACCTCCGTCTCCTGGGTTTGAATGATTCTTTTACCTCAGCCTCCCGACTAGCTGGGATTACAGGTGTGCACCACCATGCCTGGCTAATTTTTGTATTTTTAGTAGAGACGGGGTTTCACCACGTTGGCCAGGCTGGTCTTGAACTCTTGACCTCAGGTGATCTGACTGCCTCATCCTCCCAAAGTCTCAAATCTCTTCCCTATCTGTGCGCACTCTGAGAGGATTTTATCTCATCTCAAGGCTTTAAATCTGGGCCCTATACTGAAGACTCCTAAATGCATATTCCAGCTCAGACCACTGTTTGAACTCCAGATTTGCATGTCTGATTACTACTCAATATCTCCTTGGACATCTAAAAGCCACCTCAAACTCAACATGTCTAAAATTGAGCTCCTGATCTTCTCCCACCGCCTCCTAAACCTAATTCCTTCCACAGATTTACCCATCTCAGCAAAAGGCAGCTTCCTTCATCTTTCTGGTTGCTTAGGTCAAAAGCTCGAGTCATCCTTCCTCCCCACCCACCCCCTTCTCTTACTCATCATGTCCCATCCCTCATCAAATCCTGTTGGCACTACTTCAAATGTGTCCATACTCCACTATTCTCACCACTGCTACTACTACCACTCTGTTTCAAGCTGCCATTTTCTCTTGCTTGGATTGTGGCATCTTACGTGGTTTCTTTACTTTTTACCCTTAGCCTGAACTATGTATTCTTAACATAGCAGCCAGAACAATTTTTACAGAACACAAGTCAGATTGTGTCACTCTTTTGCTCAAACCCCTCCAATGACTGCCCACCTCTTGCGGAGTCAAAGCCGGAGTCCCCAGAATGGCTTTAAGGTGCTACAGAATCTGCCTCTATTTTCTGACGGGAATCTGGACCTTATCTCCTACTTCTACTTCTTTTTTTTTTTTTTTTTTTTTTTTTTTTGAGGTGGAGTCTCGCTCTGTCGCCCGGACTGGAGTGCAGTGGCCGGATCTCAGCTCACTGCAAGCTCCGCCTCCCGGGTTTACACCATTCTCCTGCCTCAGCCTCCCGAGTAGCTGGGACTACAGGCGCCCGCCACCTCGCCCGGCTCGTTTTTGTATTTTTAGTAGAGACGGGGTTTCACCGTGTTAGCCAGGATGGTCTCGATCTCCTGACCTCGTGATCCACCCGTCTCGGCCTCCCAAAGTGCTGGGATTACAGGCTTGAGCCACCGCGCCCGGCCTTACTTCTACTTCTTTACCACTCGAGATCAGGGGCTTAATTTTGGACACGTTGAGTTGGATGTGCCTTTCAGATTTCCAAGGGCCTCCTTGCTCTTTCTTTAATACACTGAGCATGCTCTCACCTGGAGGTTTTTGTACTCCTGATCTCTCTACATGAAAGGCCATTTGCCTGGGTATCTGCAGGACTTGCTTTCTTCCCTTCTTTCAGGCTTTTGTTCAAATAGCAATTTCTCAGTGAAACCTGCCCTCACTACCTTGTATAAAATCACAACTATCCCCCAGCCCTACACTCTGGCCCTCACTATCCGATTCTCTGCTGCTCATTTCTCCATAGCACTTGTCATTGCCTAACATTCTATGCATTTTACTTTTGATTTTTGCCTTTCTCCACCAAGAAGGCTATCTAAGCTGCAAAGTTGACCATATTCCTCCTCATTGAAAGGCAGCACAGTGTCATGTTCATGATCCCAGGTTATGGAGTCTGACTGCCTGGGTCTGAGCCCTGGTTCTATCACTTAACCTTTCTCTGCCTTTTAATCTATAAATATAAAATAAGAATAAATAAAATGAAGATAATAAAAATCTTTCTCGTAGCCTTGAAGTGAGGACTAAATATCACAGGGCTTTTGAAGTGCTTAGAACAGTGCCTGACACATAGAACGTGCTCAGTAACTGTTACCTATTGTTATATGTGCTGGGTACTGGGGCTTCTGTTCAAGACTACCTCATCAAGCTTGTTCCTCTATCCCAACTGCTGAGAATATCAGCATTCCACCCTGGGAACTGCCCTTAGCATCAAATAACCACTTCGGAGAACAACTTTGCCTAAGCTCCAGTCCCTCTCAGGTAATGGCCAATAGTAAATGACTGGCTCATGCCAAGATACTAATACAAAGGTCCTGTCCCATTGCCTCAATTTGGGACAACTCTAAGGGTCATCTCACATCCCCTTTTGGAATGAGCTGAGGCTTCAGAGACAACTGCATCACAGGTCAGCTCCTCCTTCTGCCCAATCTTGCCTTCCTTACAGATGTATCTCACAAGAACACTCCCCAGTAAACTTGCTGCACACCACTTCCTGTCTCAGAGTCTGTTTCCAGGGAACCCAATCTAAGGCACTGTATGAATCTCTCAATGATCTTTGTAGGATAATCATCTCAATCTTTAGGATAGTATATGAGGTTTTCATGAGTTGATCCCATTCTCTCCCTCTCTACCTTCAATTCTCACAATTCCCCATCTTGCACTTTTTCTGTAAGGCCCCCTCCATGGTGTTTACTGCTTTGATCAAGCATGTTACACACTTTACTTATAATGTTATAATGTACTTACAATTTCTTCCTGGCCAATTCTTCCTCATTCTTGCAGACTCAGCCCCTGCCTTCCAGAAAGCCTAAATCCAGGCTTAATTCAGTCTGAAATTCCCTCCTGTATACTCTTATAGCACTTCGTTTATATTTTTTAATCAAACCACTTACTATATTAAACGAAAATTATACAGAATATTATTAATATTGGTTCGATAGTTATTATAAGGAGGTCTACTAATTTAGCATATGAAGAATTACTTATAGTTTCACTGTAGTGTTGGGGAGAGGAAGGAAGAAGGGTAAGGATCAAATTTGTTTATCAGCTACAAGTCTTTTCTTTCTTAATTAAAATTAAGTCTTGTACTGGTCTTAACCACAGGAATGTTTTGGCTCTTAGTATTACCAAACACTGTTCCCAAAGCAAAATAAAGTAGTTTCTAATGAGTGGGGCCAGGGGGGTGTCAGTTGATGAGATTCGGACCCATGGTTTTGTGACAAGAATAAGGTGAGGACCATGTATGAGGAGTCTTGATCATTGGTTTGGGCAAAAATGGGATGAATACTTACTGTTGGCATGCTATCTTCTTCCTCTTCTGATAATGCTCTAGAAAAAGAAAGAAAAAAAAAAAAACCGCCTCATCTCTGTGTCCTGTTCAGAAGATATGGTGAAGATCAAAGAAAGGGAGCCTAATATTATATCTTTTGCCAGCCCATCCATCCTAACAAAGAATGTACAAATGGTCCATTGTTGCCTTGGTTCCAGGGGATGGAGGATAGGGCAGGAATTTGGTAGTGCTTCCTTCTCTTTTCCTTTTTTATTCTTTTTTATTTTTCATTCTTTCTACATGTCTGGTATTAATTTGGTAATTTGGGTACATAAGGGGGGATTGGCTTGAAGAGCTTCCCCCACCCTAATGCTCTGGCTCAAGGGCAATGCAGAACATTCTAGCAAAAATGTGGCCTACTCTGCTTTTTGCTGCAAATGGCAAAGTATAGCTAACAGTAAGTTCCGATTTTATACATTTATAATCCAGGCACTGAGAGGCTGACTTAAATCTCATGGTCCCTAGTCCACTGGCCCATGGGCCAGGTGCTCCCCTGTGGTCCAGTCAAGTATGGCTAGAGCATTGAGTCATGGAGTATTTACGGGGCAGCTCCCACTGTCATAACATGGAAGTCAGAAGAGACAATTTCTGAAATCAAGGGACAAGGAACAGAGAATGTATTGTTACAATTGTTCTTGCAGAAATTGTTTGAGATTTTTCCACAGTGTTTACCAGATACAAGTTAAAATGGGAAGATGTACACATATCAGCCCTGTGTATTTCTGCTTTCTCAAAGAGACTCCGTATTTTGAATATTCAAAGAGACTGTCACTTCTTGCATATTTTATTTACATGGCAAATCTTGCCCTCTGAGAAGCAATACATGACTTGGTGAGTTAGTGGGGTGGGGGATTGTTTTTGTTTCATTTCTCTATGTTTAGATTAGGAGAAAGCTTCACCTACATCAGGAACGCATGCTTTGGCATGGTCTTTCTGCTGATTAATGAACTTTCATTATCTGAATTTTTGGTAAATGTAAATTGTAATTTACTAATATCTTTATGAATACATCCAATTAATGCCTAAGCCAGCCTGACAAGTAGTACAGAAGCATCACAACCATAAATAAAACCAAAACTTAAAACAGCCAGGTTGCTGCTCTCCTGCCAGGAAGTTCCTAGAAAATAAAATAGAATAATTTATTTCATCTTGCTCAACATGAGCTGGTGTATTCTTCCCTAAAGAGTGCCAGACTGGGAGTTGTAAGTGTTTATAATCTAAGTAGCTGCTAACCAGCTGTGACAGTAGACCAGTCACACCAGTCACAATTGCTCTGGCTTCAGTTTTCCCGTGTGGGAAATCAACTGATTCGAATAGATGTTTAAGGGTCCGCCCAGCTTCAGAAATCTCATTCCACTAATTGTGAACTTCAGAGACGCCATTTGCAGAGAATAGTTATTTGCAGGATGAACATCTATTGTAAAGGCAGAAGAAAAAGTAGTAAAGAATATTTAACTCTCCAAAATACAACCAGGCAAGCTTAACAAGGCAAAATTCAGTTTCTTAGAAGTCACTGCAGTCAGGGAGAAGAGCATCTCGACAGAATCAAGGAAGAGGAATCAGAGAATTGTATAGGATTTAGGGGATCTAGGCTCAAGGGTCTTACTGGAGGTATTTCAAAATGGGGAATACTCATGCCTATAATCCCAGCACTTTGGGAGGCCAAGGTGGGAGGACCTTTTGAAGCCAGAAGTTCAAGACCAGCCTGGGCAACGAAATGAGACCCTGTCTCTACTTCCCCTCACAAAACTTGTTGTTAACTAGCTGGGTGCACTGGCCTATGCCTATAAACCCAGCTACTTAGGAGGCTGAGGTGGGAGGATTGCTTGAGCCCAGAAGTTTGAGGCTGCAGTGAGTTACGATTGCATCACTGCATTCCAGCCTCAGTGACAGAGTGAGGTCCCATCTCTAAAAACATAAAAATAAAATAATAATAAACAACAAAGTGGGGAACAGATTGGGATTGGGCAAGTTTGTGAAATAATAGTTCAGGGTTGGTAGGCATAGTGA
This sequence comes from Rhinopithecus roxellana, assembly GCF_007565055.1. Classification (NCBI taxonomy): domain Eukaryota; kingdom Metazoa; phylum Chordata; class Mammalia; order Primates; family Cercopithecidae; genus Rhinopithecus; species Rhinopithecus roxellana. Next base: position 64,992,648 of record NC_044558.1, on the reverse strand, counting down.
GGTGAGACTTTTGACATGACTCTTGATATATAAACCATGATTTGATAAGGGAGCTTTATCCAGGTAAGCCAACTTCTCTCTGATGATCTGATTTGCAGGGATTTCCTGAAGAAAACAGTGAAGTTATTTATTGGTTTATGGTCTTACCTCCTCTGGACAAACTTTCTTGGAACAAATAACTAAGTCATGTTGACACAGGTGGTCTCAGTTCTTAGGCCTTACAGTTATATCATATTGATGTGGGTGGCTGCAGTTCTCATGAATTTTGAGTTAATACAGAAGAAAATAGCCTGTAGCAGAGAAGTGCTTGATGAAAGTGACACTTCTGGCCTATCTTGAGTTCCAGACTCAAATATTGTATACTTTCTACTTGATATCTCTTCTTGGATGTATTATGTATTTATCAGATTACAAATGGAACAAATAACAAATTCTAAAGAGAACTCCCCCAATATTCTCCATCTCAGTAAACAGTACCACCATCCACCCAGCTATTTAAGTCAAAAACCTAGGAGCGGCTCTTTCCTCATACCCCCACATGCCATAACAAGTCTTACTGGTTGGACCTCCAAAATATATGCCCAACTCAACCACTTAACATGTTCAATGTTAAAACCCTAGTTCAAGCCATCATTATCTCTTGTCCAGGCCATTGTATTATGATATTATGATTTTCCACACTGCTCTTTATTTTTCTAGAATATGCATGTTTATTTCCATACCAGGGCTCTTGTGTTTGTCTGCCCTGTCTCTGCCCTGTCTAGGTCACTGTTCCTCTAGATCTTCCTGCGGCTCCTCCTCATTGTTAAAAATGCATCATTGAAATCCTTTATTGAATCATCCTGACAAAAGTTGGCATCTCTCCCCTGTCACTTTATCCCATTGCCACATTTTAGATATTTTAGAGTAGTTAGCAATTTCTGAAGCTCTATTATTCTTAATTTTGCCTCTTTGTTTCATGTTCGTCTCTGCTCAGCACATATAAACTCCATAAGGGGACAGACCTCACCTGCTATATAAGAGATGCTGTATCCCCACTGCCTTGAACAGAAGCTGGCACATAGTAGATTCTCAGGCAATAATTGAATGAATAGATGGATGAAAGTGTGGGTGAGTATATGAATTATTTTGAAAGTGATAACCAAAGATGCTAAGTATATAATCTCTCCATCCTCATTAATGGCTTAACTTGCTTATCTCATCATTTAAATTATATTAAATGCCACCTCTCATCCGGTGAATCCCAATGTTAAGTAATGAGATTCTTTTCATGATGAAATTGAGTGCTACCAAATTCATAATGTGTATTTTTATGGAACTACTCAAAGAGGCAGGAAAAGGAGAATGGTTAGTGATGAGAGATTCAGGGAACATCTGAAAGTTTAACTATAATGAGTGGTTTAGCGCTAAGACCAAACTCACTAGGAAAGTTTGCCTTAAAATTTAAAAACCTCTCTGATTTAATAGTATTTATTTATTTATACAGACATTAAATGTTAAAATAACTTTCTAGGGGTTCACATGTACATTTGAAATACCATTTTTAAAATCTCAGAATGCAGATTGATTTTTAGTAGTTAAAATAAAATATACTAAGTTTTATATGCACTCTACTCATGCAACTTAAAGAGAGTTGGTTTTCACTTGCCGAGGGGCTCCCCCAGGCAGTACTCTGGGATGTAGCTCTTGGCTGTGGTCTAATGTCATAGAGTTTCATAAATCAAGAAAGCATAGTGCCACGAATCTCAGAGAGCTGATGGAGAATTTGGGAAGTCTGTCAATTTCATATAAGCTTCAATAGATTGAGAGTATATTTTTCACACTATAGAACTAGGCCAGAAAATTCTTTTTTTTTATTTTTTTTTATTTTTTTTTATTTTTTTTTTTTATTATACTTTAAGTTCTAGGGTACATGTGCATAACGTGCAGGTTTGTTACATATGTATACTTATGCCATGTTGGTGTGCTGCACCCATCAACTCGTCAGCACCCATCAATTCATCATTTATATCATGTATAACTCCCCAATGCAATCCCTCCCTCCTCCCCCCTCCCCCCTCCCCATGATAGACCCCAGTGTGTGATGTTCCCCTTCCCGAGTCCAAGTGATCTCATTGTTCAGTTCCCACCTATGAGTGAGAACATGCGGTGTTTGGTTTTCTCTTCTTGTGATAGTTTGCTAAGAATGATGGTTTCCAGCTGCATCCATGTCCCTACAAAGGACGCAAACTCATCCTTTTTTATGGCTGCATAGTATTCCATGGTGTATATGTGCCACATTTTCTTCATCCAGTCTGTCACAGATGGACATTTGGGTTGATTCCAAGTCTTTGCTATTGTGAATAGTGCCGCAATAAACATACGTGTACATGTGTCTTTGTAGTAGACTAATTTATAATCCTTTGGGTATATACCCAGTAGTGGGATGGCTGGGTCATATGGTACATCTAGTTCTAGATCCTTGAGGAATTGCCATACTGTTTTCCATAATGGTTGAACTAGAAAATTCTTAACAAATATTTATTGAGCACCTAGCATCTTCCAGACACTGAACTGGCAATGATAACATTAGTAATTTGTTTTTAAGTCATGGTCCTTGCGCTTTGGGTTTGTATTGTTAAGTGATCATACATTTGGGCACCTAAACAGGGTCTAAATCACCTAGGGCTTCAATGTCTGAAGTTTGAAATCGGTTCTGAGAGCAGTAAGAAGCTGTTGAAGGATTTAAGCAGCAGAGTAGCAGAGTGGCATGGTTTGATTTTCATTTTACAAAGCATAGTTGCTCTGTTGGAATTTTAGAGTGTGAAATTCCACCAACGTGGGAGGTTGGTAGTGGAGGTTAGAGGCAAAGAAATTGATAAACCATTTAGAAGACTATTGTCATAAACCAAGCCGAGAGATGACGGTGGCTGGAATTAAGAGAGTTACAATAGAGAGAGTGATACACCCATGGAAATACTAAGATTGAGAATTTATAGAACTCAGTGAATGATTTCATTTTGTTATTATTAATATTTTAGAGACAGAATCTCACTCTGTTGCCCAAGCTGGCCTTAAACTTCTGGGTACAGGTGATCCTCCTGCCTCAGCCTCCCAGGTAGCTAGGACTGCATCCTGACTTCCAGCAAATTATTTGATAAAAGGGGGTACATAGCCAGGGAAAAGAAAGAGTCAAGATTGAAAGCTGGTTTGGCAGAGAAAAGATAAAAGTTCATCAAAAGGATTTTGCCTTTTATGTATTATTTTTGAAGCTTTAGATGCTGTAGTTTTTGGAGGTAACTTTTTTTTTTGAGATGGAGTTTTACTCTTGTCACCCAAGCTGGAGTACAGTAGTACGATCTCAGCTCACTGCAAGCTCCGCCTCCCAGGTTCAAGTGATTCTCCTGCCTCAGCCTCCTCAGTAGCTGGGATTACAGGGATGCACCACCACGCCTGGCTAATTTTGTATTTTTTTATAGAAATGGAGTTTCACCATGGTAGCCAGGCTGGTCTCGAACTCCTGACCTAGGGTGATCTGCCCGCCTTGGCCTCTCAAAGTGCTGGGATTACAGGTGTGAGCCACTGGGCCCCTCCTGGAGGTAACATTTATTACAAACAAACATTTAAAAGAAATTGTTACTGTATTAATTTCTTCCAAAAATATTTACTGCTGTAAATTATGTTTGTGGTTAGAAATCAGCAAATAGTAAGAAGGGAACTACTGTTTATTACAAATTTCCTTATTGTTCCACTTTTTAACATTTGTAAGTGAGTTAATTAATGTAGTTAACAAAAAGACTGGTAAAAATACCCATACTTCACATGTGAACACTAAGCAAACTCTGTGTGTTTGGCAAATGTATAGTTCCCAAGTTTTAAAAGGATGCTCTGCATGTGAACTCAGTGGTAGTGGTGATAAGAACACCCACATTGGTTTTATACAGACAAACTAAATTATCCATATTAGAAATGTTCTAACCATAAACTTTTCTAATTGTTATGTTTTAAAAAAGCACCCTTCAATTACACAAATAATTGCATTCAGCCAATTCTTTCAAACGTCATCTATACAGCAATTTAAATAGTCTCTGAAATTAAAAAAAAAATATGACTCTTCTTTTATAAAAAGCAAATAAGGGAAACAGACTTTTCTATTTTATCCATAGGTATAAAAGAGTGATCATTATTACTGGGTTAAATATTTCTCAGTGGAACACCAAGACACGATTACTCAAAATAAACCCATGGTTGCATGTACTTACATTTGGAGCAGAGTTTTTACAGTTTATGAATTATTTCAATTGGTATTTTATAATGCAATTACTTTATAACCCTTTGTTCATTAAAAAGATTTTCTAAGTAAATATTCAGATATTTATGTAATTTGTGTATAGGCAATACATTAGGGTAGTCATGAAGTGAAGCTCACAAACTTAGAAATATGATTGTCAGATAGTTATAAATGTATGAAATGTATAAGAAATTGATGCACTTATACATATGTAAAATAAGCTTTAAAAGACTGTCTTATTGCCTGAGGAAGCCATGGCTATGGTCTAATTGATTACGTTAATATTTTCAAAAGATAGGAATTAATAAACATACAAAAACATGACAATAAAGATGAGCCTTATCCCCAATATTTAGTTTGTCTCAGTCTGTGGACGTGGGAGCCTGACAAAGACAGTCCTGTTGGGCAGCTCCGGAATTTCCTGTCGGAGGGACTTATGGGGAGACAATCTCTGCACCAGGAGGATCTAGAAGCCTGTCTTGAAGCTGCATTTGCAAATAAGCACACTGTTTTTATTTCAATCTTGCTGTTGTTTGGGTTACTTTAGGGGTGCTGAAGGAGATTTGGAAGAGGCTTATGGGCTTTCAGGCCATCTTTTGGTGCTACCATTGGCTAACCCTCTATTGTATGACAGAGCTGCAGCTCTTAGGTCTTAGGATATCCTGGGAGCACTGGGATTTAGAGGAATGTGTCTTTCCAAGATCTTTTTGGATAATTTTAAAAAAGGAAAAAAAGAACTTTCCTTGGTTTACCATACCTGCTATAACATTTATTGGCATGGCACTTTCCTAAAATTATCCTATCAATCTGTATTTTAGTTTGTTCGTCTGCAAATGGGTATAATTATAACCTGATGAAAGGTTTAGTTTTGAGGATCAAGACTGAATGTCTAAAAATGTCTAGTACATGGCAAGCAATAAGTAAATGATAGCTATTATTATACCTCAATAGATCAAACACTTAAGTCATTTTGTCAATCAATAAATATTTCTTGAATACTTTATTAGTTTTCTATTACTGCTTTAACAAATCACCACAAACTTACTACCTTAAAACAGCATAAATTTCTTATAGTTCTGGAAGTCAGAAATCCACAATGAGTCTCGCTGGGAAAAAATTAAGATGTCAACAGGGCTGCATTCCTTCTGGAAGTTCTATCTGGTTCCTTGCTTTTCCAGCCTACAAATACTATACTTGATTTGTAATCTCCAGTCAGCAATCACATATTTGGACCTCTGCTTCTGCTATCAATCTTCTCTGATTCTGACACTTCTGCTTCCATCTTATCTTTGTGATTACATTGGGCCTACTGGATAATCCCAGAGGATCTCCTCATCTCAAGATCCTTCACTTAATCATGCCTGCAAACTCCCTTTTGCCATGTGAGATAATATACTTATAGATGCTCATGGTTCTTCAGAGAAACAGAGCCAATAGAATATATATGGGGGTATGGGAGTGTTAGACGGGGAGAAAAGAGAAGAAAGAGAAACTATAAGGAATTGGCTGATGTGATTATGGAGGCTGGCAAGTCCAAAATCTGCAGTGTGTGAGAAAGCATGCTCTGGACCCAGGAGAGCCAATGGTGTAGTTTCAGTCCAAAGGCCAGGAGGCAGAGAATCAGGAAAGCCAGTGGTACCAATGACATCCAAAGCAGTCTGCTGAAAAATTCCCTCTTGGTTAGAGAAGCCAGTCTTTTTATTTTCATTCGGGCCTTCAACTGATTGGATGAGGCCCACTAACATTATGGAGGCAAGTCTGCTTTACTGCATGTTCAATGATTTAAATGTTAATCTCATCCAGAAACACCCTCCAATTTGACACAAATAACTAACCATCACAACAGGTTTCAAGGATTAAGATGTAGCCATCTTTGGGAAGGGCTTATTATTCTTTTGACCACACATACCTGTCCTTCGATATCTATATATTGAGCCCTGTGCTCACCACTAAGACTACAAATACAAGGTTGCTCAGTTTCAGCTTCTAAAGAACTCACATTTAGTGAAGAGGACTTTTAAATGATAACTGCAGTACGACAGAGTAGGTGTAATGAGAGTTATGCACAGTATGCCATGGTAATATAGAAGAGAGGCAAGTAACTCAGCTAAGGCTGGGAGGTGCAGGTGTGGAGGGAGGGAGTAATAAAGAAAGCTTTCTAGAGGGGGACGATGCTTAAGCTGAATTTTCAAGGACATGTGGGAGTTAACAAAAGGGAAAAGCACTGAAGGCAGAGGAGACAAGGAGCACAGAGGAATAACTACTTCTCTAGGTCTGATTCCTCACCTCGCAGCTTTCTTATTATAATTTAACTTCCTGTCTTAGTCTGTTTTGCGTTGCTATAACAGAAGACCATAGACTGGGTAACTTGTGAAGGAAAGAAATTTATTTCTCATAGTTCTGGAAGCTGGGAAGTCCAGTATTAAGGTGCCAGGATCTGACAAAGGCCTTTGCATCACCACAAGGTGGAAGGTGAGAGAGTGAGAGAGGGAAAGAGTGAGGCAGAGAGAGAGAGGCGGGGGGGGGGGGTGCGGGGGGGGGGAGAGAGAGAGAGAGAGCAAGAGCTCGAACTTGCAGCCTCTAAGCCCTTTCATAATTGACATTAATCTGTTCATAAGGATGGTGTCCTCATGACCTAAACTCTTCCCATTAGGCCCCACCTACCAATACTGTTGCATTGGAGATTAAGTTTCCAACCCAGGCTTTTTGGAGGAGCACATTCAAATCATAGCACTTCCCATGAAAATTTTTAATGAGAAAAGAATATGTTGGCCAAAGAACTCAGGTGCCCAACTTGTTTGGTAATATTTCTCAGTGTAAATGAATAAATTGACATTCAGATGTATATACTGGTCTGTGTGGTGTGGCAGGCATTATTGGTTTCAGACCAAGCATCATCTTAACCTTATTCCTTGCTAACAGAATCCAATTTCATTCAAAGATTTGGTAACAATGTACTCAGTGAAAGTTGACCCCTCTATTAGCCCCAGGGGACAAATTGTGAGTGTTGTAATTCAATGGATATATTCATCTCTTTTGTTGTGACTGGGTTGGGGAGGTGGGTAAAACAGTTGTAGTCATTGAGACAAAAGAGAAAACGGAAGTCGGCTGGGGAGCTTCTGGAAAATATTTTCCTCCTGATAAAAAGAGAGATGTATGAGGAGAAGCTCTCTGACCTTCTTTCTTGCTTGCTTTTTGACTTTGTTTTTTAAGGATGTGATGTCTGGAGCTGAGGCAGCTATTTTGTTAGCATGAAGGGAAACATGCCATTCATGAGAGCAGAAAAATGAAAAGAGGCTGGGGCCTGAGTGACGTCTTTGAGCAGGACCAAAGGTGCCAGAGAAAACTCAGTGTGGAGTGCCCTCAGTGATTCTCTGCAAAATAATCAAGATTTTCCATTATCTTGATTAATCTCCTTTACATTATTTATGTGAAGACAGTCTCTCTCTGTTGATCTTGTCACAGTATAGTATGCCAGGTTCCAGAAGGATGACAGGACAAGAAAGTCTATTCTGAGAAAACATGGATTTATTTTAAACAATTTCTAAACTTTATCTACAAGCTAGTAAACTTTGGACTTAGCAATTAAGGAAAATTACCTCCTTTAACACACTATACTCATCTTCCTTCAAAGTTTTGGAAGTTTCTTGAGCTAATTAAGTTCTAAGAAAAGTTATGGCCAGGAGTAGTGACTCATGACTGTAATCCCAGGATTTTGGGAGGCCAAGGCAGGCGGATCACCTGAGGTCAGGAGTTCGAGACCAGCCTGGACAACATGGTGAAACCCCATCTCTACTAAAAATACAAAAATTAGCCAGGCATGGTGACACACACCTGTAGTCCCAGATATTCAGGAGGCTGAGGCAGGAGAATCGCTTGAACCTGGGAGACAGAGGTTGCAGTGAGCCAAAATCTTATCACTGCTCTCCAGCCTGGGTGACAGAATGAGACTCCATCTCAACACAAACAAAAAACAAACAAACAAAAGTTTTACTTGCAGTATTTTAGCATCGCAGTCCCATTGTACCTGAGAGTTCAACTGCGCACAAAATTGTCTTTAAAGACATGCAAAGGTTTTTAAATTTAGAAACAATGGAGTTTAGTTTTCCTTTAAATTTTGGTTCATACTTATACGTATGAAATTATATCCTCCCTGAAATTATCTAAAAGTAAGTTTCAGGTTTATACACACATACTAAAATCATGAATTTTACTGTTTAGAGTATCACATTAACAAATAGTTAAGAACTAGTTAGCAAATAAAGAACTAGAGAATATGTCTAAAATGAGTATTCCTTTTTTCTTTTTGTTCTGGCCCTTCTCTGTGAGAATAAAATGAGCATTCCATTTAGCATCCTCCTCCCTTTTTAAACTATTTTTTATTACTATCAAAGTATGGTAAATGTTCTGCACCATTATTGTGTATCCTTGCATTGTATATTGATTTATGGCATATTTAAGTAGCAATTATTCTCACTGTTGTGAAGTGCTTGTGCCCTGCTCATTCAACATGCAAAAATTTTAAATTACAGTACATTAAGATGTCAATGATAAAAGGGAACATTCTAAAAATAAAGTGATTTTTAAGCATATTATAAAATGACTAACTCTTTACCAGTGAGCACATACTCTACATTCCCTTAAATGCTTCTTAGAATCCCTTATGAAACAAAGAGGACAAAGCGGCATACTAACTATTTTCTGTTTGTGGGATCAAGAAATTGCATCTTCTGACTTTTTAGCACTGGTTATCATAGAATTAGACTTACTTTTCAGGCAAGGGTGAGCCTTGTCATAGCCAAAGATAAACTAATGTACATTTTGTTGATCTTCTTGATGACCTTTCCTTTCTATTTTTAGCTAAAGCAGCACATTGATTCAATATCTTTAGGCAAGACTCATGGTGATTCTCTGTCCTCATGAATGAAGGAAATGTTAAAAAAAAATACTACTTCTATGTGTCAATAAAATTAAGTTGCCTCTTCTTTGCTTCCACCGTAGTCTCGAAAAATTTCTTTGAAGTGCCTATGTATAAACCAGGAATTTCACTATCATTTTTGGAGTCTTCTGAAGGGTAATGAATTTGGTAACACACTCCCTTTTCTGTATGGCTTCTGAAAATATTGTTCGGCTATATGTGGTGGCTCACATCTGTAATCCCAGCAATTTGGCAGGCCAAGGCAAGAGGATTGCTTGAGGCCAAGGGTTCAAGACCAACCTGGGCAACATAGTGAGACCCTGCCTCTACAAAAATAAATTTTTCGATTTGAAAAAGAAAAATATAGTTTAAAGCAAGTCTGATCCCTGCAGAGCCCAGCTTTCTGAATTGCTTTACTCAGAGAAGAGCTTTGTTCATTTATTCTTTCAACAAATATTCACTGAGTAATTGTGATGAGATGAATTTTAGCAATACATCAGTGATCAAGACAAAATTGATTCCCTATTCTTCTGAGTTTGAGCCTGGAGGAAAGAGGATGAGGATGAGGCAGGGTGTAAGGGAAAGAAAATAGCATTAACTGAAAGGCCACCCTGTGCTAGCTATTGCATTGTCTGGGTATGATCCCATTTAAACCTCACAGAAACCCTGTGGGGGAGATATTTTTATAATTATCCACATTTTACAGATAAGAAGCTGGGATTTAGAGAAACATGCAACTTGTTCAAGACTGCAGAGTTTCAAAGTGGCAGAGCCAAAAATTCAACTCCGGTTTGCCTGAATCCAAACTGTATCTGTTTAAACACTACACCGAAATGTCTCTCTGTTCTCCCATTGTGAAAACAACTGGTAAAAGAAAGGCGGCTTTATTTTGCTTACTTGAAAATAAGATGTTTTCCTTATAGTTGAGTTTAAGCACTTTTTCTACACTCGTGGCAGTACCATCGAATGTCTTGGGACATAAACGCTACCTTTTCTCATGCATAGCAGGTGGATTGTCATCTTCAACTAAGCCAACCAGAGAGGCCTCTTGAAGCAAGATGGCCAAATACAGCCCTCCAGTGTTTCTCGCCCCTACCCCCAACAGGAAAAGCAAATTGAACAACTATTCACACAAGAAACCACCTTCATAAGTACCAAAAATCAAATGCATGATCGTGGTTCCTGGTTTTAATATCTTATCAAGGAAAGAGGCACTGAAGAGGGTAGGAAAGCCAGTCTTGAATTGCCAACACCACTACTCCCTCATCCCTCAGGACTGCCACTCAGCAAAGAGAGATAGTCTGTGTGCTTAGGGGGAGGGAGAGGAGAGTGAGTGTGGTACTTTGCATTGGAACTCAGTGCTGCCTATCACAGCAGAAAGCAACACAGGGCAGAATTCAGCTGGTGCTCTGGAGGGAGCATTTAGAGCAGCCCTAGCCAGAGGAAATCATCCATCCCAGGATGGATGTTTTTTAAGGATGTGATGTCTGGAGCTTTTCCATTATCTTGATTAATCTCCTTTACATTATTTATGTGAAGACAGTCTCTCTCTGTTGATCTTGTCACAGAAGTTGCTAGCCCCACCACTGCCTGGTAAAGTGCTCTGGGGTCTTCAATAAACTTGAAAGGCAGTCTAAGCCATCAGGACTGCAATTCTTGAGCAAGTCCTGGTGCTGTGCCGGGCTTGAAGCCAGTGGACTTGAGGTGCATGCCACCTAGTGAGACATGAGCGGGGGCAGCCAAGGGAGTGCTTGCATCACTCCCCATCCCCCAATTCCAGGAAGCACAGCTCTCAGCTCTGGCAGACACTCCTTCTGCTGGAGGAAAAGAGAGAAGAGAGTAAAGAGGACTTTGTCTCGCAACTTGGATACCAGCTCAGCCACAGTAAAATAAAGCACCAAGAAGAGTCCCAAAGCCCTCATTCCAGGCCTTAGCTCCTGGACAACATGTTCAGACACACCCTGGGCCAGAAGGGAACCTGCTGCTCTGAAAGGAAAGATCCGGTCCTGGCAGAGTTCATCACCTGCTGAATAAAGAGCCCTTGGGCCTGAAATAAACAGCAGTAGCCAGGCAATGGTTGCCACAAGCCTCAGCCAAGACCCAGTCCCAAGCTGGCTTCTGGTATGACCCACTGCAGTCCCAGTGGTGGTGCCACAGTGCTCGTGTCACTTCACCCCTAACTCCAGGTAGCTCAACACACATAGAGAGATTCCATTTGTTCGGGGGAAGGCAAGAAAAGAGAACAAAAGACTCTGACTGGTAATCCAGGGACTTTTCCCAGATATTACCCAGGACCACCAAAGCGGTACCCCTACGAGTCTGAAGAATCACAATGTTACTGCGTTTGGTTGCCCCCTAATGCACACATGGCTGCAGTGGCCAAAGACTTAGATCACAGCACTCAATTCCCTTTGAATACTTGGAAAGCTTTCTCAAGAAGGATGGGTGCAAACAAGCCCAGACTGTGAAGATTAGAATAAATATCTAACTCTCCAATGTCCAAACAGTGATGAACATCCACAAGCATCAAGAGTGTTCAAGGAAACATGACCTCACCAAACAAAGTAAGGCATCAGTGACCGATTCTCGAATGACAGAGGTATGTGGCCTTTCAGACGAAGAATTCAAAATAGCTGTTTTGAGTAAGTGCAACGAAATTCAAGATAACACAGAAGGAATTCAGAATCCTATCAGATAAATGTAACGAAAAGATTGAAATAATTTTTGAAAATGAAGCGAAATTTTGGAGCTGAAAAATTGAATTAACAAAGTGAAGAATGCATCAGTCTCTGAACAGCAGAATGGATCAAGCAGAAGAAAGAATTAGTGAGCTTGAAGACGGGTTATTTGAAAATACATAGGGAGAGAAGAAAAAAATAAGAAAGAATGAATTTGCCCTCAACAGGGCAAATCTAAGAGTTATTGGCCTTAAAGAGGAGGTAGAGAGAGAGACTGGGGTAGAAAATTTATTCAAAGAGATAACAGAGAACTTTCCAAACCTAGAGAAAGATATCAATATTCAAGTACAGGAAGGTTATAGAACACCAAACAGATTTAACCCAAATAAGACTAACAGAAGACATTTGATAATCAAACTCTCAAAGGTCAAGGAGAAAGAAAGGATACTAGAAGCATCTCACAAGAGAAAAGAAACAAATAACATATAAAGGAGCTTCAATGTATCTGGCAGCAGACTTCTCAGTGGAAATCTTGCAGGTCAGAAGAGAGTGGCATGACACATTTAAAGTGATGAAGAAAAAAAATGTTATCCTAGAATAGTATATCTAGCGAACATATCCTTCAAACACGAAGGAGAACTAGACTTTCCCAGACAAACAAAAGCTGAGGAATTTCAGCAACACCACACCCAACCTACAAGAAATGCTAAAGGGAGATCCTCATTCTGAAAGAAAAAGATGTTAATGAGCAATAAGAAATCATGAAGGAACAAAACTCACTGGTACTAGTAAGTACACAAAATAACATAGAATATTAATAACACTGTAATCGTGGTGTATAAACTACTCATATCTTGAGTAGAAAGACTACAGGATGAACCTATAAAAATAATAACTATAACTTTTTGAGACATAGATGACATAATAAGATATAAATAGAAACAACAAAAATTTAAAAAGCAGGGAAGGATGAAGTTAAAGTGTAGAGCTTTTATTAGTTTTCTCTTTGCTTGTTAGTTTGTTTTTGCAATCAGAGTTAACTTGTCACCAGTGTAAAATAAAGGGTTATAAGATGTCATTCGCAAGCCTCATGGTAACCTCAAATAAAAAGACCTACAACAGGCCAACATGGAGTTGGCCTGTTTTCCTGCTGGAACCATGGAGGGTATCAAAGAGAAGAAGGTTCCTGGTGTGTTAGAATCCCCTCAAAAAAAAAAAAGTGAAGGAATTTTGCAGAGCTGAAGATAAAGCATCTGAGAAAGAATTTTGCCCAAAAGATGCACTGAAAGGCAAGGAGGAAGCTCATCTATGAAAAAGCTAAGCACTATCACAAGGAATATAGGCAAATGTACAGAATTGAAATTTGAATTGCTAGGATGACAAAAAAAAAAAAATGCTAGCAATTTCTATTTCCTGCAGAGCCCAAATTGGCATTTGTCAGCAGGATTAGAGGTATCAATGGTGTGAGCCCAAAGGTCTGAAAAGCATTGCAGCTTCTTCACCTTCTTCAGATTTTCAGTGGAAGCTTTGGTAAGCTCAACAAGGCTTCAATTAATATGCTGAGGATTGTAGGACCATATGTTACATGGGGGTACCCAAACCTGAAGTCAGTAAGTGAACAGTGAGGAAGTCAGTAGATGTCAGCAATCTACAAGTGTGGTTATGGCAAATTCAATAAGAAGTGAGCTGTCTTGATAGGTAACACTTTGATTGTTTGATATTTTGGTAACTATGGCATCATCTGCATGGAAGATCTGATTCATGACATTGATACTATTGGAAAATGCTTGCAAGAAGCAAATAACTTTCTGTGGCCTTTCAAATCATACTCTCCATGAGCTGGAATTGAGAAGAAGACCACCCATTTTGTAGAAGGTGGAAATACTGGCCACAGAGAAGATCATATCAACAAGCTTATCAGAAAGATGAATTAAGGTGACTATCATGCTTATGTTTGTGATCTGATTAGTTAATAAATAGTGACTACTTTCAATTTGAAAAAAAAGACTACCACAGGTATACAAAAGATAAAAAGGAAGAAATTAAAACATGCCACCAGAGAAAACCACTTTCACAGGAGGGAAGGAAGGAAGGAAGGAAAGAAGGAAGGAAGGAAGGAAGGAAGGAAGGGACCAGAAAACAAAGAACAAAATGGCAGGAGTAAGTCCTTTCTTATCAATAATAAAGTTGACTATAAATGGATTAAATTCTCCAATCAAAAGACATAGAGTGGCTAAATGGTTAAAAAAAAAAAAGACCCAATGATCTGTTACCTATAAGAAACACACTTTACCTATTAAAATACACATAGACTGAAAATGAAGGAACAGAAAAAGATATTCCATGCCAGTGGAAACCAAAAAAAGAGCAGGAGTAGCTATACTTATATCAGACGAAATAGATTTCAAGACTAAAACTATAAGAAGAGACAAAAAGGCCGGGCGCGGTGGCTCACACTTGTAATCCCAACACTTTGGGAGGCTGAGGCAGGCAGATCACAAGGTCGGGAGATCGAGACCATCCTGGCTAACACAGTGAAACCCCGTCTCTATTAAAAAACACAAAAAATTAGCCAGGCGTGGTGGTGGGTGCCTATAGTCCCAGCTAATCAGGAGGCTGTAGCAGGAGAATGGCGTGAACCCAGGAGGCAGAGCTTGCAGTGAGCCAAGATTGTGCCACTGCAGTCCAGCCTGGGCAATAGAGGGAGACTCTGTCTCAAAAAAAAAAAAAAAGAAGAGACAAAGAAGGTCACTATATAATGATAAAGGGGTCAATTCAGCAAGAGAATATACCAATTGTAAATATATATGTACTCAACACGAGCATCCAGATATATAAAGGAAATATTATGAGAGCTACAGAGAGATATACATCCCAATACAATAATAGTTGGAGACTTCAACACCTTCCTTTCAGCATTGGGTAGATCACCTAGACAGAAAATCAATAAAGAAACATAGGACTTAATCAGCCCTATAGAACAAATGAACCTAATATATTTACAGAACATTTCATCCAATGGATAGAGAATATACATTCTTCTCCTCAGCACATGGACCATTTTATTTTATTTTGACACAGGGTCTTGCTCTGCTGCCCAAGCTGGAGTGCAATGGCACAATCATAGCTCACTGCAGCCTCGATCTCCCAGGTTCAAGCCATCTTCCCACCTCAGCGTCCCAAGCAGCTGGGGCTACAGGTACATGCCACCATGTCTGTTATTTTATTTTTGTAGACATAGCATCTCACTTTGTTGCCTGGGCTGGTCTCAAACTCCTGGGCTCAAGTGACCTCCTGCCCAAGCTTCCCAAAGTGCTGGAATTGTAGACGTGAGCCACCATGACTGACTTGGACCATTCTTAAAGATAGATCATATGTTAGGCCAAAAAACAAGTCTTGAAACATTCAAAAAAACAAAAACAAAAAATCCCAGAGAGGCCTCTGATACACAGCTTGGATACTTAAATATATACAAGATATAAGATACAAGATGTGTGTGTGTGTGTTTGTATAATTATCTATAAAATGAAAAAATTGACAACATGTGAACTGGAGATTTCAGCAGATAAATGAAAACTAAAACAAAAAAAAATCAAATGAAATGCTAGAAATAAAAAATATGATATCAAATAATTCATTCCATGGGCTTAACAGCCGCCTTGACACAATAATATCAAGGATTACTGATAGGTCAAAGAAAGGATCACTGAACTTGAAGACATTTGGGTCAATAGATAACAGACATTACCAAATTAAAACACAAAGAGGAAAAAAAGATTAAAATGAAGACTATAATATCCAAGACCTTTGGAACAATATTGATGCTCTAAAACATGTAATTGGAGCCCAAGAAGGATAGATGAGGGAGTATAAGAATTTCCAATGATTTCTCAAAAATTTTGAAAGATATCAGCTTACATCAAGAGGCTTTACCAACCACAGGCAAGACAAACATAAAGAAAACACACATATGTATATTATAGTCAAACTATAACATCTTTAAAGTATAGAAAGAGGCTGGGTGTGGCAGCTTACACCTGTAATCCCAGCACTTTGGGAGGCCAAGACGGGTGGATCACCTGAGGTCAGGAGTTCGAGACCAGCCTGCACAACATGGTGAAAGCTCATCTCTACTGAAAATACAAAAATTAGCTGGGAGTGGTAGCACAGGCCTGTAGTCACAGCCACTTGGGAGGGTGGGGCAGGAGAAATGCTTGAACCTGGTAAGTGGAGGTTGCAGTGAGCCGAGATCTTGCCACTGCAGTCCAGCCTGGGTGACAGAGTGAGACTCTGTCTCAAAAATAAATAAATAAATAAATAAATAAATAAATAAATAAAGTGCAGAAAGAAAAAAAAGGTCAACCTAGAATACACCAAAATATCTCTTTACAAAGTAAAGTAAGGTCGGGCATGGTGGCTCACACCTGTAATCCCAGCATTTTGGGAGGCTGAGGAGGGTGGATCCCTTGAGGCCAGGAGTTGGAGACCAGCCTGGCAAACATGGTGAAACCCCATCTCTACTAAAATATGATAATTAGCTAGGCATGGTGGTGCACACCTGTGATCCCAGTTACTCAGGAGGTTGAGGCAGGAAAATCGCTTAAATTTGGGAGGCAATGGATGCAGTGAGCCAAGATTGCTCCACTGCACTCAAGCCTGGGCAACAGAGTGAGATCCTGTCTCAATAAATAAAATAAAATAAAATAAAGTAAAATATAAAACAAAATAAAATAAAGACATTTTCAAATAAAAAGTAAGAGAATTTGTTAGCAATTGACTTCGACTACAAGCAATGCTAAAAGAAATTACTTGGTCTAAATGGAAATCATATCAGATAAAAACCAGACCATCCATTTATATTTCATATATGCTTATATATTCATGTAATATAGATAAATAGATAGACAGACAGACATAGAGAGAGGGAGAGAGCACAAGAGAATGAAAGAGGGAGAGATAGACTGACCGACAGACTTCTGGAATCTGCAAGAACTGGCAGAAAAATATTATAGAAAATAAGGTCCCATTTATAAGGGCAAGAAAAAAAAACACGAAGTAATTTACAGAATCCTCCTAAGAGTGGTATAAAGTCACTAGAAATTCAATTTAGGTATCAGCAGGGGTCCCCCTACCCTGGAACACTGACTTTCAGGTATGATTGGCTCAAATTCTCATTCCCAGGCCCTGAATTTTTGTTCTATTCTCTACGTGATTGTGTGTATTCCTTTATCTCAGCTTGACACAAGCTGGGTTATAACCCATGCTTTCTGTTCCCTTCTCCCTTCAGAAATTAACCTTGAATGAAAACACCGTACCAAGTAGCAGAAATTTTACTCGTGATTTCAAATAACGGAAAATTAACTGTAGAACATTCTTGTTCTAAAAAGTCTCTTGTTCATCCCACCAAGGTTTTCTCACCGGCCACTTCACCGATGTGCCACTCATCCTTCCACCATCCCACAAGCTTCTCTTTTGGCCTTACCATCTTTCTGATTATTTTTTCTCTTCTGTTCTCATTTAAGAGATAGAAACTTTTCTGATGTTCTCATACAAGCAACTTAGCCTCCCTTCTCATTGCTTTGGTTCCTGTGAATAGTTTCATCTTCCTCTCAGAGTGGCTTCAGTGTATAACTCCAGAGGATTTGTTTACATTGTAGTCCATGTAAATGGTGCACCAAGAGTTGTGCAGTGCACAGACTGAACAACACTGTGTGGAGGCCCTACCTCTACCTTATTAAGGTGTTTTTCTGATCAAAGACTGTTTTGGTGCTAGCTATTATGCGAATAATCTCTCACTTATATTACATAAAAGATCTACAAAAACTTTTTGGGATATTGGAAAAGATTGAATGAGTGAAAAGTTGTAAAGCTATGCTGTACATTTGGACAGAAAGTCTAATGTTATGAAGATGTCTGTTCTTTCCTAATTACTACTGGATGTCATAAATTCTAATTAAGATATAAACAGGTTTTTCTATTTCTTTGGTTTATGACAACAATTTTATAATATATTTGAAAAAATGAATAGGAGAGATAGCAAAAATAAATCTTAAAAAAAGAGAACAAATATTAAATCCTATATGAGCACTAACACATCTGTTTATCAGCTATATAGTTAGCTAATGAACCTGCTTCCTCTCTCTCTCTACCATATATATATCTACCTACCTGCCTACCTATCTACTTTTTATCTATTTTTGTGGACATCTGAAGCATTTTGTTTTCTTTCCCTTCCTTCAGGAGAAGGGCATCATTGCCCCCACCATACATCCCATGTGGTTTTTGTGGAGCTGCCGATCATAAGACTTCACTCCCTGGCCTAAGAGTGGACATGCTATATAGGCTGCCCACTCCAAAGTAAACCATCCTTTTGATCATAATGATTGGTCCAGGGATAAGTACATAACAAGTCACTCAGAAAATTTTCCCTGGAAATCTTCAAAATGAAGCTGAGAATATATACTCTCTTTTGGAGAAAATAACTGGGATGATATAAGCCCAAGCTGCTGGCAGATAGGTTTTCTATCAGTGGGGAAAGTCCATCTGTTATGGGAGAGAATGAAGTCAAGCAGAAGTAAGCAAAAATGAAAGGGCAAGAGAGAAAATCCTGGAGATATTGAATCCCAGCTTGAATTTCTGAAGCCCTAGAATCTTTTGGGTCTTTAAAGTTCTTTTCCCAATTCTTGAAGCTTCCCTAATACACTTTTAGTAATATAAACATAGATCTATAGATATGGATATAACTAAAGGGAAAATTCTGTCTCCCTTCTGCTCTCCTCCTGCTGTTTAATACTCAAAGCAAGAAAGGAAGAGATACCATTCTGATTGACGAAGATCCCAGACATGTTTTAGGATCCTGATTTACTATTGGATGGTTTCACTCTCATCTAACGGCAGTGGTTATGGTGGTCATGATAATAGTGGTGATAAGAGTATTGGTATTTGTTATAGTGGCAACAGCAGCAACTCTGCTCCTGAGTGTGCCAGAAGGTGCTTAGATATCCTGAAATTTCTTTAGATATTAAAGTCTCTGGGCTTGAAGTGGGGCTCATGGCTCAGGAAAGAAGATGGTATAGAATTGGTAGGGAGTAATATATTCCGAGCAGGCAAATGGCATGAATTATTTTATGCAAACTCTCCAAAGTTCTCCTCATCCAGGAAGAATGGAATTCCCTCTCCTTGGAGGAAATCTAGATGCGCCCCATCTTGACTTTGAGCTATGTGACTTCTACAGTTATGTATTTCTTTGGGTTATCCTATGTTACAAGTATATAAGGCCCTGCAAGTGTACCATACATTGAGACAGCTCAAGATTCCCATTCTTATTCTCCCTGGCATGGTTTTCTGCTATTCCCTCTGATTCATGTCACCTGAATATTTTATCCTCCCCCTTCATTTAGGGAGTTTGCACAAGTCTCTAAGGAGTCTTTCTTCTGTCACTCATCTATTGATCCATCCATTTAACCAAATCTGTATTTAATGAGAACCTACTATGTGACAATCACTATGATAATTGTATCCCAGGAGCTTTTAGCTTGGTAGGAAGACTGACATGGGAACAAACAACTGCTATACCCAGTTATTTGCAGGGCCCTGATATGGTTGGTCCAGAGATCCCTCCTCAGTATCTCAGCATTTCCAGCATCTTCTTTCCTGTGTTCTGTATCCAATACCCTTTTAGGTATATAGTAGAGGACACTTAGTTTATTCTTCTAGTCATAGGCAAAACCTAGCAAGTAAAAGAAATAAAAATATTTTACCTCCGAATACATTTCTTGACTGGGCATGGTGGCTCACACCTGTAATCCCAGCACTTTGGGAGGCTGAGGCAGGTGGATCACTTGAGATCAGGAGTTCAAAACCAGCCTGGCCAGCACGGGGAAAGCAAGTCTGGAAGAAATATTTTTGTGAAAATACAAAAATTAGCTGGTGTCATGGCACATGCCTGTAATTCCAGCTACTTGGGAGCATAAGGCAGGAAAATCACTTGAACCCAGGATGTGGCAGCTGCAGTGAGCCTAGATCATGCCACTGCACTCTAACCTGGGTGACAGAGTGAGACTCTGTCTCAAAAAAATATATATATATATATATATATACACACACACACACTCTCTCTCTCTTATATATTATATATATACTTATATATACACATATATAATATATATAACATATATAATATAAATAATATTCTGTACCAATTAGGGCTTCTTTTTTTTTTTTTTTTTTTTTGAGACGGAGTCTCGCTCTGTCGCCCAGGCTGGAATGCAGTGGCCGGATCTCAGCTCACTGCAAACTCCGCCTCCCGGGTTCACGCTATTCTCCTGCCTCAGCCTCCAAGTAGCTGGGACTACAGGCGCCCGCCACCGCGCCCGGCTAGTTTTTTGTATTTTTTAGTAGAGATGGGGTTTCACCGTGTTAGCCAGGATGGTCTCGATCTCCTGACCTCGTGATCTGCCCGTCTCGGCCTCCCAAAGTGCTGGGATTACAGGCTTGAGCCACCGCGCCCGGCTCTTTTTTTTTTTTTTTTTTTTTTTTGAGGGTTGGAGGGACTGGTTCTTTATTTCAAAAAGACACTTGTCAATATTCAGTATCAAAACAGTTGCACTATTGATTTCTCTTTCTCCCAATTGGCCCCAGGGAGACCACATCAAAGTAGAGTAACATTTTAAGCCAATAAGCTGCAGGATGTACACCTAAACACATATCCTAGAAAGCTTACCAGAAAATGGGGACAGGGTAGGGAAAGAAATTATAAAAGATCAACAAACTGCCAACCCACAGACTGCTGAGGCTGTCACAGCCGGATGGGGTGGCCAGGGTGCCACAAACCCAAAGAAGCAAAGTTTCAAGATATAAAATTTAAAAAGTTTTGTACATAAGCTATTCAAGATTTCTCCAGCACTGACTGATACAAAGCACAATGAGATGGCACTTCTACAGACAGCAGCTTCAAACCCGGAAAAGGTTAATGAGATGACTTTCATATGGCTAAATCAGTGGCAAAAACACAATATTCTCTGTTTAATAATCAGTAATGAGGAGATGAAGGAATTCTGAGTAGCAAGGGCGGAAGGGGGAAGAAGATGGACGGAGGAAGGAAGGCAAGAGGGATGGGAGGGAGGGAGGAGGGAGGCGAGGATGGGGGGGGAGTCGGAGGGAAACGGAAGGCCGGATGGAAGGAACTAGGAAAAGGATTACCTGTCAGGAGGGGCGAAGGGAGATAAGGAAGAAGGAAGGAAGTATGGGAAGGATTGCATTATGATTTAGTGATGGCCTAGTGAAGTATTACTTCGTCTTTTTTACGGCTTCAGGTTCTTTCTTTTCTTTACTTTCTCTGTAATTCTTCATTCCTTACTTCCTTCCTTCCTTCCTTCCTTCTTCCTTCCTTCCTCTCCTTCCTTCCTTCCTCCTTCCTTCCTTCTCTTCTTTCTTTCTTTCTTTCTTTCTTTCTTTCTTCTTTCTTTCTTCTTTCTTTCTTTCTTTTCTTGGAGGCAGGAAGCAATTAAGTGGTCATCTCAACATAAGGGGGACATGATCCATTCTGTTAAGCAGTTGGGAGGGGGTAGAGATGGTACAAAATTTTGGTCTCAGAGGTCTTACCATCTTAATTTGGTCACTTCTAATGAAAAAAAAAATAAAAATAGAAATAACATTATCCAAAGATATCTTAAAGCTGAAAACTTGAACAGCACATTTTTTTGTTTTTGTTGTTTGGCCAACTCCTCCTGGAATCACCTTTCTAGTTTAGCTAGTACTTTGTACAGAGCATTGAGGTTTCCCATAGTGGAGTCTCCCTGGGCTCTGTTTGGCTCTCAGTAAGGCAGGCCTATACCTTTTCCTCTCCTCTGTGGAGAGGGGAATATGCACTAAGGTGAAAAGTCACCTTCCAAAAGTGAGAAAGGGATTCGATTGCTGCTTCAGGGCTGTGGAATTATTTTGAATGTTTTACAAATGTTTGCTACAAAGCAACAAAAAGGTAATTACAAAATGTGTACATCACAACATGCTTTTTAAAGACATTATGCATTGTGCTCACATTCCCTTAAATGTTGTTTCCGAAGGTGCTCAGCCTCTAGCCTAGCTGGAATGTCCGGGAAGAGGCAGAGACAGTTTGGCGAAAATGACACAGGGAAGGAGGGGGCGGCGAAAGGAGAAAGCAGTCTTCCAGTTAAAGATCAGCCCTCAGTTAAAGGTCAGCTTTGGGCAAGCTGGCCTCAGGCGGAGTCTGGGTCAGAGGGAGGAGCAGCAGCAGGGTGGCACTGGGGCGTTCTACATCTCATTCAGGTCAAGCAGAGTCTGGTCCAGCATCCTTTGTGTACAGAGGTGCTCCTCTTTGGTGCATTTCAGTTTATCTTCCAAGTCATCAATTGTCTTTTCCAGCTTGGCTACCGATCTCTCAGCAAACTCAGCACGGGTCTCTGCCTCCTTGAGTTTATCAGTAAGAATCTTGATCTCTTCCTCATATTTGTCTTCTTTTTGAGAGTACTTTTCTTCAGCAGCACTCAGACACGTCAGGTTCTGGTCCATCAGTCTAATCTGCTCATCCATCTCTCGGCAACAGGACTCTGCCAGCTCAGGTTGTTCCTCTGTGCGTTCCAAGTCTCCTTCAATGATCACCAACTTACGAGCCACCTCTTCATACTTCCTATCTGCCTCTTCTGCAATGTGCTTAGCTTCTTTGAGTTGGATTTCCTGGAGTTCCATCTTTTCTTCATCTTTTAAGGCCCGGTTTTCAATAACCTTCATACATCTCTCACTCTCATCAACAGCTTTTTCTGCTTCTTCCAGTTTTTGCAGGGCAGTGGCCAGGCGCTCCTGAGCACAGCCCAACTCCTCTTCAACCAGCTGGATCCTACGGTTCAAGGAGGCCACCTCAGCCTCAGCCTGTTCCCGGGCCCGCCTTTCTCCCTCAACTGCTCGTTGGAGGCGCTCAGCTCGCTCCTCTGCATCATCTGCCTGCTGCTGCAGAACCTGGATCTTGCGCTTCACCGCCTCGATGGTGGTGATCCCAGCCATGGTGCCCACCCGGCTTCTGCTCGCGCTCCGGTTCCTGCCTCCTCCGCTGGCGTTGCAGCCTCCTCTTACCCTTACTTCCCCCAATTATGGCTTCTATACCATCTTCTTTCCTGAGTCATGAGCTCCACTTCAACCCCAGAAGACTTTAATACCTAAAGAGACTTCAGGATGTCTAAGCATCTTCTGGCACATGTATATATATATATTTTTGACATATTTTGAGATGGCTATTCAGAGGGTCAACAAACAGAAGTAGTTAAGCTGCCTTCTGCAGGGCAGATTTGCATCTGTAGAGAATCTGCATTGATGCAGCCGGGCCTTCCCTTGTTCAGATCTAGGAAAGATTAATGGAGAGTCTGACATCTTTAAAAGTTTGGAAGAAATATTTAGCATCATTTACCCTCTCTGAGGGCTGTTACCTGTGAGGTTTCATCTATGTAGCAAGACCACCTTTGCTGGCCAAGCCTCCTCTTCTCTCCCTCCCATGACCTGTCTAGCCACCATAACCTGGTTTGTCACCATAGCCTGTTTTTGGTCATGCTGTGAGCCCCCATTCTTTCTGTAACCTCAAGATGATATATAAGCTTCTGCACCCCATTGAGGATTGGGAATAATCACTCTACGTTTCTCCACCATTGTATGTTAATACATTTGCATGCCTTTTCTCCAATTAATCTGCCTTTTGTGAGTCAAGTTTCAGTGAAATTTCAGGAGGGTAAAGGGGAAGTTTTTCTTTGGCCCCTGTACAACTTATACTCCCCTTATTTCCCTGCTTCCAATGCAGGGGAAGTACAGCTGCCCCCACTATAACACGCAATGTTTTCCTCTGTAGACACAGCATACAGAGTATCAAGACCCCTGTCCATTACTCCAAATAACCCAGCTTTCTGTAGGGCAGAGATAGGAAGTGAGGAAAATTCCATAGCCCTGGCCCTGCAAAATAGCTTCTACTGTCCTTTCAAAGATGGCAATAGGAGAATATATGGACTTGGAGATAAGGTATAGAAGCACCTTCACTGTTGGCTTTTAAAAATATATTTCTGGCCGGGTTCGGTGGCTCACGCCTGTAATCCCAGTACTGTGAGAGGCCAAGGCAGGTTTGTCACTTCAGCTCAGGAGTTCGAGACCAGGCTGGACAACATGGCAAAACTCCATCTCTACTAAAAACACACAAAAAAGAAAAAAAAATAGCTGGGCATGGTGCCACATGCCTGTAGTCCCAGCTACTGGGGAGGCTGAGGTGGGAGGACTGCTTGAGCCCAGTAGGAGAGAGAGGTTTCAGTGAGCCGAGAGTGTGCTACTAGTTGTACTTCCCCTGCATTGGAAGCAGGGAAATAAGGGGTGTATAAGTTGTATAGGGGCCAAGGAAAAACTTTCCCTTTACCCTCCTGAAATTTCACTAAAATCTGTCTGGGTGACAGAGTGAGTTCTTGTCTCAAGAAAAAAAAAAAAAACATATATACAAACACACACACACACACACACACACACACACACACATATATATATAATCATATACAATAAACTTTATCTCATAATATAAAACTGAGTTTAGTAGTTCATTTACATTACTACTTGCATTATCTATATAGATTAAAAAGCTACCAACCTTTACATTTCACTCTTTTTCTTGAGACAGGATCTCATTCTATCACCCAGGGTGGAGTGCAGCGGTATGATCTCGGCTCACTACAGCCTCAACCTCCTGGACTGAAGCAATCCTTCCACCTCAACCTCCCGAGTAGCTGGGACTACAGGCATGCACCTTCACACCCAACTAATTTACTTTTTTTTTTTTTTTTTTTTTGAGATGGAGTCTTGCTCTGTTGCCCAGGCTGGAGTGCAGTGGCGCAATCTTGGCTCACTGCAAGCTCCGTCTCCCGGGTTCAGGTCATTCTCCTGCCTCAGCCTCCTGAGTAGCTGGAACTATAGGCGCCCGCCACCACGCCTGGCTAATTTTTTGTATTTTTAGTAGAGATGGGGTTTCACCACATTAGCCAGGATGGTCTCGATCTTCTGATCTCGTGATCCGCCCGCCTTGGCCTCCCAAAGTGCTGGGATTACAGGCGTGAGCCACTGTGCCCGGCCTTAAAAATTTTTGTAGAGATGGGGTCTCCCTATGTAGCCCAGCTACCCTTGAACTCCTGGGCTCAAGCTAACCTCCCGCCTCAGCCTCCTAAAGTTCTGGGATTACAGGCATGAGCCACCATGCCTGGCCTAAATTTCACTTTTCTAGACTTTTATCTGTGCTACATTTGTACCTCAATTCATTGTCATCTTAAAATACCACCCACAGTGAATGTAAAGTTTAATTATCAGTTAATTTTACAGTAGAGTTTAATTGTATTTTAGATTGTTTTACAGATTGTGTAGTAATGCAAAATGGTGACTGAATTAAAAATATTTTATTATAAAAGTAGTGTATGTTTGTATAAACAGAAATAGTTGAGAAAAAAAGAAATTGTCCTTTTTTTTTTTTTCTCCTCATTTAAATTCCAGTGGCAGGAGTCACAACAATTTCATTTGCATCATTACAGATGTTTCAGCATGTACAATATTTCCCCACAAATGGACTTACAGCACACACACACAATCATATAACTAGCATTCTCTACTTAACAATCTGTCAATGCCATGTAGATATGTCACAGTATGATACACTGTAATATATTTCATTGTCTCTGGACTACAATTAAAATGATTTTAGATTTTCACTATTACAAATACTGCTACAATAAATAACTTTGTGATACATGTTGTTATATGCTTATGTGATATATCTGTACGGTAAATTTCTAGATATGGAATCGCTGGGTCAAAGACCAGATGTGTTTGAAATTTGGATAAATACTATGAAAATGCCATCCAAAAAGCTTGTGCCAACCTGTGCTCTTACCAGCAGCATGTGTCGGAGAGTGTCTGTTTTTAATCTTTGCCAATCTGGCAGTAAAACATGACATAACATTGTTATTTTAATATGCATTTATTTAATAAAAAATGCGATCTAGCACCTTATCAGATATTTATTAACCATTTTTTTTCTGAACTGTATTCTTTTTGTGGCTGGATTTTTTTGTACTGCAGGTAATTTCCAAGAAAGAATATATATAATTTTGAATTTGACATTATAATGCCTTTTTTTTTTTTTTTTTTGAGATGGAGTCTCACTGTGTCACCAGGCTGTAATGCAGTGGCACGATGTCGGCTCACTGCAACCTCTGCCTCCCAGGTTCAAGTGATTCTCCTGCCTCAGCCTCCTGAGTAGCTGGGATTACAGGAGCATGCCACCACGCCTGGCTAAGTTTTGTATTTTTAGCAGAGATGGGGTTTCACCATGTTGGTCAAGCTGGTCTCAAACTCCTGACCTCATGATCCGCTCGTCTTGACCTCCCAAAGTACTGGGATTATAGGCGTGAGCCACCACACCTGGCCTTTTTTTTTTTTTTTTTTTGGAAACAGAGTCTCGCTCTGTCGCCCAGGCTGGAGTGCAGTGGATGGATCTCAGCTTACTGCAAGCTCCGCCTCCCGGGTTTACACCATTCTCCTGCCTCAGCCTCCCGAGTAGCTGGGACTACAGGCGCCTGCCACCTCGCCTAGCTAGTTTTTTGTATTTTTTAGTAGAGACGGGGTTTCACCTTGTTAGCCAGGATGGTCTCGATCTCCTGACCTCGTGATCCGCCCGTCTTGGCCTCCCAACTGGGATTACAGGCTTGAACCACCGCGCCCAGCCACCTGGCCTTTTTTTTTTTTTTTTTTTTTTTTTTTTTTGAGACAGTCTCGCTCTGTTGCTGAGGCTGGAGTGCAGTGGTGCGATCTCGGCTCACTGCAACCTCTGCCTCCCAGGTTCAAGCAATTCTCCCGCTTCAGCCTCCCGAGTAGCTGGGATTACAGGCCCCTGTCGCAATGCCCAGCTAATTTTTGTATTTTTAGTGGAGATGGGGTTCCACCATGTTGGCCAGGATGGTCTCAAACTCCTGACCTCAAGTGATCCACCCGCCCCAGCCTCCCAAAGTGCTGGGATTATAGGTGTGAGCCACTGCACTCAGCTAATGCCTGAAATTTTTAAAGACAGCAGTTAAATTTAGAACTAGATTGTTGCCAAGTTCAAAATATAATGAAATAGTGATTTTTGATACGAGAAAAGATATTCAGTTTGTCTGGGTCCCTATGGAGCCTCCCCTTTTCCACAATGCAAAGTGGCAGTCTGCTTGCATCTGTATTGTTACTCTTAAAACCCAGAACTAGAGTTTCAGAGATTGGCATCCTCTTTAAACTGACATTATCTTTCTTTTATTAATGTATTTTATTTTATTTTTCCATCAGTTATTAGGGTACAGGTGGTATTTGGTTACATGAGTAAGTTCTTTAGTGGTGATTTGTGAGATTATGGGGTACCCATCACCCAAGCAGTATACATTGCACCGTATTTGAGTCTTTTATCCCTAGTCTCCCTCCCACTCTTGCCCCCAAGCCCCCAAAGTCCATTGTATCATTCTTATGCCTTTGCATCCTCATAGCTTATATCCCCCACATATCAGTGAGAACTTACAGTGTTTGGTTTTCCATTCCTGAGTTACATCACTTAGAATAATAGTCTCCAATCTCATCCAGGTCACTGAAAATGCTGTTAATTCATTCCTTTTCATGGCTGCATAGTATTCCATTGCATATATATACCACAGTTTCTTCGTTTTTTTTGTTTGTTTGTTTGTTTGTTTTTTGAGACTGAATCTCGCACTGTTGTCCGGGCTGGAGTGCAGTGTGCAGTGGTGTGATCTCAGCTCACAGCAACCTCCACCTCCCAGGTTCAAGAGATTCTCCTGCTTCAGCCTCCCAGGTGGCTGGGATTACAGGTGCACACCACCACCATGCCAGCTAATTTTTTTTCTTCTTCTTTTTTTTTTTTTTTTTTTTTTTGTATCTTTAGTGGAGACAGGATTTCACTATGTTGACCAGGCTGGTCTCGAACCCCTGACCTCGTGATCTGCCCGCCTCAGTCTCCCAAAGTTCTGGGATTATAGGTGTGAACCACCACACCTGGCCATACCACAGTTTCTTTATCCACTCATTGATTATTGGGCATTTGGGTTGGTGCCATAATTTCACAATTGTGAATTGTGCTGCTATAAACATGTATGTGCAAGTATCTTTTTTGAATAATGACTTCTTTTCCTCTGGGTGGATTTCCAGTAGTGGGATTGCTGGATCAAATGGTAATTCCACTTTTAGTTCTTTAAGGAATGTCCACACTGTTTTCCATAGTGGTTGTACTAGTTTACATTCCCCCCAGCAGCATAGAAGTGTTCCCTCTTCACCGCATCCATGCCAACATCTACTGTTTTTTTTTATTATGGCCATTCTTGCAGGAATGAGGTGGTATCACATTGTGGCTTTGGTTTGCATTTTCCTGATCATTAGTGATGTTGAGCATTTTTTCATGTTTGTTGGCCATTTGTATGTCTTCTTTTGAGAACTGTCTATTCATGTCTTTAGCCACTTTTTGATGGAACTTTTTTTTCTTACTGATTTGAGTTCATTCTAGATTCTGGATATTATTCCTTTGGTCAGATGTATAGATTGTGAAAATTTTCTCCCACTCTGTGGGTTGTCTGTTTACTCTGCTGACTTCCTTTTGCCGTACAAAAGCTCTTTAGTTTAATTAGGTCCCAGCTATTTATCTTTGTTTTTATTGCATTTGTTTTTGGGTTCTTGGTCATGAAATCCTTGCCTAAGCCAATGTCTAGAAGGGTTTTTACAATGTTATGTTCCAGAATTTTTATAGTTTCATGTCTTAGGTTTAAGTCCTTAATTCATCTTGAGTTAATTTCTGTATAAGGTGAGAGATGAAGATCCAGTTTCATTCTCCTACATGTGGCTAGCCAATTATCCCAGCACCATTTGTTGAAAAGGGAAATGTCCCCACTTTATGTTATTGTTTATCAAAGATCATTTGGCTGTAAGTATTTGGGTTTATTTCTGGGTTCTCTATTCTGTTCCATTGGTCTATGAGCCTACTTTTATACCACTACTTCACTGTTTTGGTGACTATGGCCTTACAGTATGGTTTGAAATCAGGCAGTGTGATGCCTCCAGATTTGTTCTTTTTGCTTAGTCTCAATTTGGCTATACTAGCTCTCTTTTGGTGTCATATGAATTTTAGAATTGCTTTTTCTAATTCTGTGAAGAATGATGGTGGTATTCTGATGGGGACTACATTGAATTTGTAGATTGCTTTTGGCAGTATGATCATTTTCACAATATTGATTCTACCCATCCATGAGCATGGGATGTGCTTCCATTTGTTTGTGTCATCTAGGATTTCTTTCAGCAGTGTTTTGTAGTTTTCCTGGTAGAGGTCTTTCAACTCCTTTGTTAGGTATATTCCTAAGTATTTTATTTTATTTTTGCAACTATTGTAAAAGGGGTTGCGTTCTTGATTTGATTCTCTGCTTGGTCACTGTTGGTGTATAGAAGAGCTACTGATTTGTGTACATTATCTTGTATCCAGAAACTTTGCTGAGTTCTTTTATCAGTTCTAGAAGCTTTCTAGAGGAGTCCGTGGGGTTTTCAAGGTAAACAATCATATAGTCAACAAACAGTGACAGTTTGACTTCCTCTTTACTGATTTGGATGCCCTTTGTTTCTTTCTCTTGTCTGATTGCTCTGGCTAGGACTTAAAGTACTATGTTGAAGAGAGTGGTAAGAGTGGGTATCCTTGTCTTGTTTCAGTTCTCAGCAGGAATATTTTCATCTTTTCCCTATTCAGTATTATGCTGGCTGTGATTTTGTCATAGATGGCTTTTATTACATTAAGGTATGTCCCTGATATGCTGATGTTGCTGAGGGTTTTAATCATAAAGGGATGCTGGATTTTGTCAAATGCTTTTTCTGCTCTATTGAGATGATCATGTGATTTTTATTTTTAATTCTGTTTGTGTGATATATCACATTTATTGACTTGCATATGTTAAACCATCCCTGCCTCCCTGGTATGAAACCCACTTGATCATGGTGAATTATCTTTCTGATATGTTGTTGGATTTAGTTAGCTAGTATTTTGTTAAGGATTTTAGCATCTATGTTCATCAAGGATATTGGTCTATAGTTTTCTTTTTTGGTTATGTCCTTTCCTGATTTTCATATTAGGGTGGTGCTGACTTTATAGAATGAATTAG
The DNA here is from genome assembly GCF_007565055.1 of Rhinopithecus roxellana. NCBI lineage: Eukaryota > Metazoa > Chordata > Mammalia > Primates > Cercopithecidae > Rhinopithecus > Rhinopithecus roxellana. The sequence goes on along the minus strand of NC_044558.1, from coordinate 64,962,588 downwards.
GGAGGGTTCCTTCTTTCTCTGTCCTGTGGAATAGTGTCAAAAGGATTGGTACCAATTCGCTGACTGTCTGGTAGAATTCTGCTGGGACTCCAACTGGTCCTGGACTTTTTTTGTTGGTAATTTTTTAATTAGCATTTCAGTCTCACTGCTTGTTATTGACCTGTTCAGGGTATCTAATTCTTCCTGATTTAAGCTAGGAGGGTTGTATTTTTCCAGGAATTTATCCATCTCTTCTAGGTTTTCTAGTTTATGTGCATGAAGATGTCCAGAGTAGCCTTGAATGATCTTTTGTATTTCAGTGCTGTCAGTTGTAATATCTCCTGTTTCATTTCTTAGTGAGGTTATTAGGATTTTTCTCTCTTCTTTTCTTGGTTAATCTTGCTAATGGTCTATTAATTTTATTTATCTTTTCAAAGAACCAATTTTTTGTTTCATTTCCCTTTTGTATTTTATTTGTTTCAATTTCATTTAGTTCTTCTCTGATCTTGGTTATTTCCTTTTTTTTTTTTTTTTGCTGGGTTTAGGTTTGGTTTGTTCTGGTTTCTGTAGTTCCTTGAGATGTGACCCTAGATTGTTTGTGCTCTTTCAGACTTTTTGATGTAGGCATTTAGGCCTAAATTCTTTCTTCTCAGCACTACCTTTGCTGTATCCCAGAGGCTTTGATAAGTTGTGTCATTATTGTCATTCAGTTTGAATAATTTTTAAATTTCCATCTTAATTTCATTTTTGACCCAATGCTCATTCAGGAGTAGGTTATTTAATTTCCATGTATTTGCATGGTTTTTTTTTTTTTTGGAGTTTATTTCCAGTTTTATTCCTCTGCGGTCTGAGAGCATGCATGATATAATTTCAATTTTCTTAAATTTATTGAGGCTCATTTTATGGCTTATCTTGGAGAAAGTTCCATGCACTGTTGAATAGAATGTGTATCCTGCTTAGGATTATAATATTTTCCTGTTGGACAATATTTATATATTGTCCAATTTATATACCATCCATCTTTGTCTCCTTTAACCGCTGTTGCTTTTAAGTTTGTTTTGTTTGATATGAGAATAGCTACCTCTGCTTGCTCTTGATGTCCATTTGCATGAAATGTCTTTTTTCCACCCCTCTACTTTAAGTTTACATGAGTCTTTTAGGTGTTAGGTGAGTCTCCTGAAGGTAGCAGATAGTTGGTTGGTGAGTTCTTATCGATTCTGTGGTTCTGTATCTTTTAAGTGAGATTTAGGCCATTTACATTCAATATTAGTATTGAAATGTGAGGTACCATTGCTTTCTTTTTTTTTTTTTTTTCTTATTATACTTTAAGTTCAAGGGTACACGTGCACACCGTGCAGGTTTGTTACATATGTATACATGTGTCATTTTGGGGTGCTGCACCCATTAACTCGTCATTTACATTAGGTATATCTCCTAATGCTATCCCTCCCTCTTACCCCCACCCCACAATAAGACCCAGTGTGTGATGTTCCCCTTCCTGTGTCCAGGTGATCTCATTGTTCAGTTCCCACCTATGAGTGAGAACATACAGTATTTGGTTTTCTGTTCTTGCGCTAGTTTGCTGAGAATGATGGTTTCCAGCTGCATCCATGTCCCTACAAAGGACACGAATTCATCCTTTTTTATGGCTGCATAGTATTCCATGGTGTATATGTGCCGCATTTTCCTAATCCAGTCTGTTGCTGATGGACATTTCGGTTGATTCCAAGTCTTTGCTATTGTGAATAGTGCCGCAATAAACATACGTGTGCACATGTCTTCATAGCAGCATGATTTATAATCCTTTGGGCATATACCCAGTAATGCGATGGCTGGGTCAAATGGTATTTCTACTTCTAGATCCTTGAGGAATCACCACACTGTGTTCCACAATGGTTGAACTAGTTTATAGTCCCACCAACAATGTAAAAGCGTTCCTATGTTTCCACATCCTCTCCAGCACCTGTTGTTTCCTGATTTTTTAATGATTGCCATTCTAACTGGTGTGAGGTGGTATCTCATTGTGGTTTTGATTTGCATTTCTTTGATGGCAAGTGATGATGAGCATTTTTTCATGTGTCTGTTGGCTGTATGAATGTCTTCTTTTGAGAAGTGTCTGTTCATATCCTTTGCCCACTTGTTGATGGTTTTTTTTTTTTTTTTTTCTTGTAAATTTGATTGAGTTCTTTATAGGTTCTGGATATTAGCCCTTTGTCAGATGGGTAGATTGCAAAAATTTTCTCCCGTTCTGTAGGTTGCCTGTTCACTCTGATGGTAGTTTCTTTTGCTGTGCAGAAGCTCTTTAGTTTAATGAGATCCCATTTGTCAATTTTGGCTTTTGTTGCCATTGCTTTTGGTGTTTTAGACATGAAGTCCTTGCCCATGCCTATGTCCTGAATGGTATTTCCTAGGTTTTCTTCTAGGGTTTTTATGGTTTTAGGTCTAACATTTAAGTCTTTAATCCATCTTGAATTAATTTTCATATAAGGAGTAAGGAAGGGATCCAGTTTCAGCTTTCTACTTATGGCTAGCCAGTTTTCCCAGCACCATTTATTAAATAGGGAATCCTTTCCCCATTTCTTGTTTTTCTCAGGTTTGTCAAAGATCAGATGGCTGTAGATGTGTGGTATTATTTCTGAGGGCTCTGTTCTGTTCCATTGGTCTATATTTCTGTTTTGGTACCAGTACCATGCTGTTTTGGTTACTGTAGCCTTGTAGTATAGTTTGAAGTCAGGTAGCGTGATGCCCCCAGCTTTGTTCTTTTGACTTAGGATTGTCTTGGCAATGCGGGGTCTTTTTTGGTTCCATATGAACTTTAAAGCAGTTTTTTCCAATTCTGTGAAGAAAGTCATTGGTAGTTTAAGGGGCATGGCATTGAATCTATGAATTACCTTGGGCAGTATGGCCATTTTCACAATATTGATTCTTCCTATCCATGAGCATGGTATGTTCTTCCATTTGTTTGTGTCCTCTTTTATTTCACTGAGCAGTGGTTTGTAGCTCTCCTTGAAGAAGTCCTTTACATCCCTAGTAAGCTGGATTCCTAGGTATTGTATTCTCTTTGAAGCTATTGTGAATGGGAGTTCATTCATGATTTGGCTCTCTGTTACTGGTGTATAAGAATGTTTGTGATTTTTGCACATTGATTTTGTATCCTGAGATTTTGCTGAAGTTGCTTATCAGCTTAAGGAGATTTTGGGCTAAGACAATGGGGTTTTTTAAATATACAATCATGTCATCTGCAAACAGGGACAATTTGACTTCTTCTTTTCCTAACTGAATACCCTTTATTTCTTTCTCTTGCCTGATTGCCCTAGCCAGAACTTCCAACACTGTGTTGAATAGGAGTGGTGAGAGAGGGCATCGCTGTCTTGTGCCAGTTTTCAAAGGGAATGCTTCCAGTCTTTGCCCATTCAGTATGATATTGTCTGTGGGTTTGTCAAAAATAGCTCTTATTATTTTGAGATACGTTCCATCAATACCGAATTTATTGAGAGTTTTTAGCACGAAGGGCTGTTGAATTTTGTCAAAGGCCTTTTCTGCATCTATTGAGATAATCATGTGGTTCTTGTCTTTGGTTCTGTTTATATGCTGGATTACATTTATTGATTTGCACATGTTGAACCAGCCTTGCATCCCAGGGATGAAGCCCGCTTGATCATGGTGGATAAGCTTTTTGATGTGCTGCTGGATTCAGTTTGCCAGTATTTTATTGAGGATTTTTGCATCAATGTTCATCAGGGATATTGGTATAAAATTCTCTTTTTTTGTTGTATCTCTGTCAGGCTTTGGTATCAGGATGATGTTGGCCTCATAAGATGAGTTAGGGAGGATTCCCTCTTTTTCTATTGATTGGAATAGTTTCAGAAGGAATGGTACCAACTCCTCCTTGTACCTCTGGTAGAATTCAGCTGTGAATCCATCTGGTCCTGGACTTGTTTTTGTTGTTAGGCTATTAATTATTGCTTCAATTTCAGAGCCTGCTATTGGTCTATTCAGGGATTCAACTTCTTCCTGGTTTAGTCTTGGGAGAGTGTAAGTGTTCAGGAAATTATCCATTTCTCCTAGGTTTTCTAGCTTATTTGCATAGAGGTGTTTATAGTATTCTCTGATGGTAGTTTGTATTTCTGTGGGGTCAGTGGTGATATCCCCTTTATCACTTTTTATTGCATCTATTTGATTCTTCTCTCTTTTCTTCTTTATTAGTCTTGCTAGCAGTCTATCAATTTTGTTGATCTTTTCAAAAAACCAGCTCCTGGATTCATTGATTTTTTTGGAGGATTTTTTGTGTCTCTATCTCCTTCTGTTCTGCTCTGATCTTAGTTATTTCTTGCCTTCTGCTAGCTTTTGAATGTGTTTGCTCTTGCTTCTCTAGTTCTTTTAATTGTGATGTTAGGGTGTCAATTTCAGATCTTTCCAGCTTTCTCTTGTGGGCATTTAGCGCTATAAATTTCCCTCTACTCACTGCTTTAAATGTGTCCCAGAGATTCTGGCATGTTGTATCTTTGTTCTCATTGGTTTCAAAGAACATCTTTATTTCTGCCTTCATTTCGTTATGTACCCAGTAGTCATTCAGGAGCAGGTTGTTCAGTTTCCGTGTAGTTGAGCAGTTTTGATTGAGTTTCTTTTTTTTTTTTTTTTTTTTTTTGAGACGGAGTCTCGCTGTGTCACCCAGGCTGGAGTGCAGTGGCTGGATCTCAGCTCACTGCAAGCTCCGCCTCCCGGGTTTACGCCATTCTCTCGCCTCAGCCTCCCGAGTAGCTGGGACTACAGGCGCCTGCCATCTCGCCCGGCTATGATTGAGTTTCTTAGTCCTGATTTCTAGTTTGATTGCACTGTGGTCTGAGAGATAGTTTGTTATAATTTCTGTTTTTGTACATTTGCTGAGGAGTGCTTTACTTCCAACTATGTGGTCAATTTTGGAATAAGTGCAATGTGGTGCTGAGAAGAATGTATATTCTGTTGATTTGGGGTGGAGAGTTCTATAGATGTCTATTAGGTCCACTTGGTGCAGAGTTGAGTTCAATTCCTGGATATCCTTGTTAACTTTCTGTCTCCTTGATAAGTCTAATGTTGACAATGGGGTGTTAAAGTCTCCCATTATTATTGTATGGGAGTCTAAGTCTCTTTGTAAGTCTCTAAGGACTTGCTTTATGAATCTGGGTGCTCCTGTATTGGGTGCATATATATTTAGGATAGTTAGCTCTTCCTGATTAATTGATTCCTTTACCGTTATGTAATGGCCTTCTTTGTCTCTTTTGATCTTTGATGGTTTAAAGTCTGTTTTATCAGAGACTAGGATTGCAACCCTTGCTTTTTTTTGTTTTCCATTTGCTTGGTAGATCTTCCTCCATCCCTTTATTTTGAGCCTATGTGTGTCTCTGCATGTGAAATGGGTCTCCTGAATACAGCACACTGATGGGCCTTGACTCTTTATCCAATTTGCCAGTCTGTGTCTTTTAATTGGACCATTTAGTCCATTTACATTTAAGGTTAATATTGTCATGTGTGAACTTGATCCTGTCATTATGATATTAGATGGTTATTTTGCTTGTTAGTTTATGCAGTTTCTTCCTAGCATCGATGGAGTTTACATTTTGACATGTTTTTGCAATGGTTGGTATCTGTTGTTCCTTTTTATGTTTAGTGCTTCCTTCAGGATCTGTTATAGGGCAGGCCTGGTGGTGACAAAATCTCTAAGCATTTGCTTGTTTGTGAAAGATTTTATTTCTCCTTCACTTATGAAACTTAGTTTGGCTGGATATAAAATTCTGGGTTTAAAAGTCTTTTCTTTAAGAATGTTGAATATTGGCCCCCACTCTCTTCTCACTTGGAGAGTTTCTGCCGAGAGATCGGCTGTTAGTCTGATGGGCTTCCCTTTGTGGGTAACCCGACCTTTCTCTCTGGCTGCCCTTAACAATTTTTCCTTCATTTCAACTTTGGTGAATCTGACAATTATGTGTCTTGGAGTTGCTCTTCTCAAGGAATATCTTTGTGGCATTCTCTGTATTTCCTGAATTTGAATGTTGGCCCGCCTTACTAGGTTGGGGAAGTTCTCCTGGATGATATCCTGCAGAATGTTTTCCAGCTTGGTTCCATTTTCCCCGTCACTTTCAGGCACACCAATCAGACGTAGATTTGGTCTTTTCACATAATCCCATATTTCTTGGAGGCTTTGTTCATTTCTTTTTACTCTTTGTTCTCTACACTTCTCTTCTTGCTTCATTTCATTCATTTGATCTTCAATCACTGATACTCTTTCTTCCAGTTGAGGGAGTCGGTTACTGAAGCTTGTGCATTTGTCACATAGTAGCCTGCCTACAGAGGCAGGCCGGCCTCCTTGAGCTGTGGTGGGCTCCACCCAATTCGAGCTTCATGGAGGCTTTGTTTACCTACTGAAGCCTCAGCAATGGTGGGTGCCCCTCCCCGAGCCTCGCTGCCGCCTTGCAGTTAGAACTCAGACTGCTGTGCTAGCAATGAGGGAGGCTCCGTGGGCGTGGGACCCTCTGGGCCAGGTGTGGGATATAACCTCCTGGTGTGCCGTTTGCTAAGGCCCTTGGTAAAGCCCAGTATTAGGGTGGGAGTTACCCAATTTTCCAGGTGTTGTGTGTCTCAATTTCCTTTTGCTAGGAAAAGGCATTCCCTTCCCCCTTGAGCTTCCCAGGTGAGGTGATGCCTTGCCCTGCTTCAGCTCTCACTGGTCGGGCTGCACCCATGGACCAGTGCCAACTGTCTGACACGCCCCAGTGAGATGAACCTGGTACCTCAGTTGAAAATGCAGAAATCACCCATCTTCTGTGTCGCTCATGCTGGGAATTGGAGGCTGGAGCTGTTCCTATTCAGCCATCTTGGGTGTGCCCCTCGGTACCATTGGTTTCATTGTGCTCTTTGCTGCCTATGTACTTTGGTTTTTTGTTTGTTTGTTTTTGCTTTTTAACTTGTATTTTTGTTTTATAGGTCCTGTGTGATTTATGCTTTAAAGAAGTTATGTTTTGATGTGTTTCCAGGATTTGCTTCAAGATTTAGAACTACTTTTAGCAGTTCTTGTAGTGGTGATTTGGTATGGCGAATTCGCTCAGCATTTGTTTGTGTGAAAATGGCTGTATCTTTCCTTCATATATGATGCTTAGTTTCACTGGATACAAAATTCTTGGCTGATATTTGTTTTGTTTGAGGAGGCTGAAGATAGGTCCCCAGTCCCTTCTAGCTTGTAGGGTTTCTGCTGAGAAATCTGCTGTTAATCTGATAGGTGTTCCTTCATAAGTTACCTGGTGCTTCTGTCTCACAGCTCTTGAGATTCTTTCCTTCTTCCTAACTTTGGATAAACTGATGACAATGTGCCTAGGTGAAGATCTTTTTGTGATTAATTTCCCAGGTGTTCTTTGTGCTTCTTATATTTGGTTTTCTAGGTTTCTTGCAAGGCAAGGGAAGTTTTCCTTGATTATTTTCCCAAATATGTTTTTCAGTCTTTTAGAATTCTCTTCTTCTTCAGAAGAAGAATAATACACCAATTATTCTTAGGTTTGGTTGTTTAACGTAATCCCAGACTTTTGGAATGCTTTGTTCATATTTTCTTATTAGTTTTTCTTTGTCTTTGTTGGATTGGGTTAATTTGAAGACCTTGTCTTTGAGCTCTGAATTTTTTTCTTCTACTTGTTCAATTCTATTGCTGAGACTTTCCAGGGAATTTTGCATTTTTAAAAGTGTGTCCAAGGTTTCCTGAATTTTTTATTGTTTTTCCTTTAAGCTATCTATTTCCATGAATATTTCTCCCTTCCCTTCTTGTATCATGTTTTGGATTTCCTTGCATTGGGCTTTGCCTTTCTCTGGTCCCTCCCTGATTAGCTTAATAAGTAACTTCCTGAATTCTTTTTCAGGTAAATCAGGGATTTCTTCTTGGTTTGGATCCATTGCTGGTGAACTAGTGTAATTTTTGTGGGGTGGTGAAGAGCCTCGTTTTGTCATATTATGAGGATTGTTTTTCTAGTTCCTTCTCATTTGGGTAGGCTCTGTCAGAGGGAAGGTCTAGGGCCGAAGACTGTTGTTCAAATATTTTTGTTCCACGGGGTGTTCCCTTGTTGTAGTTCTCTCCCCCTTTTACTGTAGATGTGGCTTCCTGTGAGCCAAGCTGCAGTGATTGTTGTCTCTCTTCTAGGTCTAGCCACCTAGTGAGTCTACCCAGCCACAGGCTGGTACTGGGGTTGTCTGCACAGAGTCCTGTGATGTGAACTGTCTATGGGTCTCTCAGCCATAGATACAGCACCTATTCCAGTAGAGGAGGTGGAGGGTGCAATGGACTCTGTGAAAGTCCTTAGGTTTGGTGGTTTAATATTCTATTTTAGTGCTGACTGGCCTCCTGCCAGGTGGTGGTGTATTCCAGAAACCATCAGCTGCAGTAGTGTGGAGAGGGACCAGCGGTGGGCGGGGCCCTAGAACTCCCAAGATTATATGCCCTTTGTCTTCCACTACCAGGGTGGATAGGGAAGGACCATCAGGGTGGGGTTAGGTGTGTCTGAGCACAGCCTCTCCTTGGGCAGGTCTTGCTGCTGCCACTATGGGGGATGGGGGTGATATTTCCAGGTCACTGGAGTTGTGTACCTAGGAGGATTATGGCTGCCTCTGCTGAGTCATGCAGGTCGTCAGGAAAATGGGGGAACGTCGGCAGTCATAGGCTTCACCCAGCTCCCACATAAACTGAAGGGCTGGTCTCACTCCCATTGTGCCTGCCTCAACGACCCCGAGTCTGTTTCCAGGCAGAGGGCAAGACGGGCTTGAAGATTTGCCCGAGGCTATTTGCCTCCCAGCTGTGAAAGAAAAGGGCTCTAGATCTTCCTCAGCCTGTGAAGTCTGCACACTGAATTCTCACCCTCCCCCTAGTTCTGGCCAGGAGGCTTCTCACCCTGTTTAAATTGTTACAAAGTTCAGCTAGAGTTTTCCTTCTCCCTGAGGAGTTTCACCCCTGCTCCTCTGGCCACCCTCCTGTTGGATCCCTGTGGTGCCAGGCAGGAATTGGTTGCCTGGGGACCCAGCAAGCTCCCAGGGCCTTTCTGCTGCTTCCTCTATGTCTGTATTTTGCTCATCTCTCTAACTTGACTCTGCTCTAGGTAAAGTCGGAAACTTCTCTCAGAAATAGACCTTTAGCTTCTCCAGTTGGGGTGTGTGTTCAGAAGAGGAGGGTCTCCCTTTCCCACTTCTGCAGTTTTTTGTGGCACTCACAGTATTTGGGGTGTCTCCCAGGTCCTGCAGAAGTAGTCTGCTTCCTTCAGAGGGTCTGTAGGTCCTCTCAGGATTGCTGGTTTGTTCTTGCAGTTGATCTGCAGCTAAAATTCACAATGCAAGCCTCTGCATGCTATATAGTCCTGCCTCCCATCCACCATGACGCCCTGAATCCCCTCACATCATCTTTCAAAAATGATACAATAATATTGTTTCTTGTAGCTTTAAATCTCAAAAATATAAAAAACAGAGGATGGGTTCGCTCAATGCCAACAATATGGAAAGCATTTTTTCAGAGGTTATGTAAGAACATAAGAGGTAAGAAACAAAATGATTATGCCATGTGTAAAACTAGAAAGCTGGGATTGGCCCAGATCTCAGGGGCAGCTGTGAAAAAAAACAAAAGATGCTAGTCAAATGCAAAGAGAAAATCACTAGTTCTGGGGAGACTTTAAGTACAGGAATGTCACACAAAAATTAAGCAAAAGACCTATTTACCTTTGTTAAAATTCAAGGTAAATAGATCTCCAACATGCAGAAGATCCTGAGTATAACAAACAAACTGTTAGTTTTTGTATGCTTGGTGGTGGTGGTGGTTTTGGTTGCAAGTGTGGGGGTCAAAGGAGTGCTCACCTTGGCCCTCTGAAGTTTTATTGAAAAACCAAATCACAAAAGACATTAATGGGAGAAAAGGCATACAAATTTATTTAGCATGTATATATGAGAGCCTTCAGACCCAAAGGCACAGGAGAAATTGTTCATTTTTATGCTTAAGTTCACCGGACTATGGACAGCCACACAGAAATACAAGTGGATAAGAAAGGTATGATCTAATGCTAACACCGAGTTGGGAAAACCCAACAAGGCCTGTCTGTCTAGATTCTTCTTGGCCTCACTGTGTTGTACTCCTTCCCTCCAGGTATAGGGCAGGACCCTCTCTGGAATGGGGGTCTTACGACCTACAGTTAAACAAGCAGGTCAGAGAATTTCTCTATGGCCAGTTTTTACTCAGAAAAGGAGAGGAGCAAGTTAGAATAATATTTTTAGGTTTTATGGCTAGCTTTAGGGGAAAAGGGTTCTGGTTTCTATGACTGCCTTGGGGAAGAGAAATTCTCACTTTTATGGTGAGCCTCAGGGAAGAATGAGACTGACAGACCAGAGGGGAGAAAAGGTCAGAGAAAAAACTTGGATTTCTGATGTCTTCATTTAGAGACGTTGCTGTTTGAGCCCCAATATAAGCTCAAGGTCTTACTCTAACTAGTTCTGGCTAAAAAAGAATTCAACAGTTTACATAAAGGGAAGCTGAGAGATTAACAATTCTCAAGTATCAATGAGACCAATGCTGACTCTTCAGGGCTTTGTCTTACCTTCCAGCTCTCACATGCTTTTCTGAGTGTGGGCTTCCTTCTCACGAAAGCTCTCCCTACCTGGTAGAAGAGAGGGCCACTGGCAATATGTATACGAATAAGACATAATCTGTATTCTTGTTTTCATTTAATAAAAATTAAGTCCATTTCCAGAGAATTCTATCTCTATTTCCTTTACTTAAACAACTATTCCTATTTCTTTTTTTTTGGCCTATTTTCATTCTCTTTCCACATGTGACCATTGTAGTAAATTCCAGAGTATACAGACTTTTTTACCTCTTCACTTTATGTGAGTTTATTTGCACTCGCCCAATAATATAATCTTTGTATTTTTACATAGCTGCCCAGTTGCCCATTGATTCAACCTACATTTTTAAAGCACAGTTTTTATTTGGAAATTCTGTGTTAGCTTATGGTGAAAGAGCTCAAATCCTGAACAGGGTATCCTGCATTATCATCACAGGAAAAGGAAGTGCTAGGTCACCTAGAAACCTGCCCTTGGTTTGCTTCAGAGCACTTCTCTGTTGACTTCTAGAACATTTACTGATAACCTACTATATGACATTAGGTACTGTGCTAGGTGCTTGATAGATATATGGATAGATAGATTCATATATATGTATATACCCATATATATAAATAAATATATATATATCCATTTCTTTTGCCTAAAATTTAAAATTCACATCTTGACATAATTTCAGATATGTCAACCAAAAGCCCACCATGATGCCTGAACAGTAGAAAGAAGAGTTTTAATAGTGATACCAGTTTGCAGACTGAGAAAGGACAGTCTTTGGTGTATACCGAAGGTGCTCTCTTCAAAGAGTGAAAAGGCAGGTTGGTTTTATGCCTCACAGGATCTGTATTACACAATAGAGTCACACATGTTCAGCAGGTTTAGGGGAAAAGCTATACATATTTATGAGGGGAGTTGAGTCCCATACAATGGGCAAACATGTATGTAACATATATCTCATGTTCACTTTGGGGAGGGGTTTTAGCATTAGAATTAGGTGTAATTGGCTCTTTACCTCAAAGGTAAACTACGAACACAAAGACACTTTGTACGCAGTCTCTATAAACTGGCTGAAGTTTAAGGTCTGCAGTTGCTTATTAGGAAAGAATGTTTGTAAAGCAGATTCTCTGTCCAATCAGCATTGCAGTGGTCTGGGTAGCAAATCAGAGTTAGGAGGGGTCTGATAATTTTCCTGGTAGCTCCTATTATTAGGGAGTTTAGCAAGAGAGAAGGTTTTTTTTATTTTTTGAGGCGGAGTCTCGCTCTGTTGCCCAGGCTGGAGTGCAGTGGCGCGATCTTGGCTCACTGCAAGTTCCGCCTCCCGGGTTCACGCCATTCTCCTGCCTCAGCCTCCCCAGCAGCTGGGACTACAGGCGCCCACCACCGCGCCCGGCTAGTTTTTTGTATTTTTAGTAGAGACAGGGTTTCACTGTGGTCTGAATCGCCTGACCTTGTGATCCGCCCACCTCGGCCTCCCAAAGTGCTGGGATTACAGGCGTGAGCCACCGCGCCCGGCCAGGTTTTTTTTTTTTTTTGTAGCCATAGGGATTTAGGAAGTTGCCATGCCAGCCAAGCTCTGAACCCTCAACCTGTAGGTAACTTTTGTTTCCTTAACCTTAGGGTCTATCTTAGTTGATAAAGGGGCATCTATTTTGGTCGGTCAGATCACAGATCTTTGTTGCTGTAACCATACAAAAAATGCCACATGTCCTTTACATTCTCAAATTCCTCAAACATTAACATTTTATTATCATTTTCTCTTTGAGCATTTCAGACATGATGTTCCATTATTTTTAAACACCTCGTCTTATATTTCCTAAAAACAAAGATATTCTTTTACATAACCATTGAATAATGATCAAAATCGGTAATTAACATTAATGCAAAAGTATTGTCTAATCTATAGATTATATACACATCCTTTTGCCAGTGGTCCCGAAATAATGTCTATTATAACAAAACAAAGTCTGGATTAGATGTTGTATTCAATTTTTATTTCACTTGGAACAATTCCCCAGTTTATCCATCATGATATTGACATTTTTTAAGAGTACAGACTATAAATTTTGTGCAATGTGCCTCGATGTGTGTTTATTAGATGTCTCCTCATGATTACGTTCAAGATATGCCTTTTGGTAGGAATATCAAAGAAGTGACATTGTCTTCTTCTCAATGCATCATTTCAAGAGGCACATACTGCCAATTTATTCCATGTCCCTTTTTGAAAAGTGCTTAGCATCTAGGATTGGCGACAGTCTCACAGAGCAATACCTGTGACATAGTCCGATTAGTACAATAAAAGAGGTGTACAAGTTTGTCCAGCATCTCTTATTCCTTCCTCATATTCTCTTGGCTCACCTTTTTGCTCCACACATTACTGCTGCTGCCAACTATGCTCTGACATCGTGTTGCCTCAAGTGCACGGAGCATCTCTTGCTTTTTGTAGTGAGGCTCCTCTGCCACCACCACATGGAATGCCTGCAGAAGCCCATCCAGCTATTTTGGCACATGCACAGACAGGAAGAGTGAAGGAGTGGACATTTCCTGGGGCAATCTTCTACCACTGAAGGGTAGAACCTGTGAATCAATAACCTCTTCCGTGTCAGACAATTCTGACAATTCTGAAGCCCACTCTATGCAGTTTTTCAAAGGGCCCCCAGCAGGACCACGCTCCAGTTTCCCATAGTAGTGACCAGCTCAGTAACACACCATTTGGATTTGCTTTCTTCCCTTCCATTTACCATTTTCCCCCAGGTCCCCACTCCTGTACCCTGGAATCTCTTTCCAAAGTAAGCCCATTGTATGCAAGCCCTTCTCTCAGACTCTACGTTTTGGGGGAACCTAAGACATTTGATATAAGGAGTAGACCTAGAAAGTAGACCTCTTGTCCCCAGGAAGGAATTCTGGAACTGAATTACTCACCGATCAGACTCCTCCACTGCTGGTGGAAAGAGTGTGCGGTGTGAACCCCTTACCTGAATCAGCATCACCAAGACTTTCACTGGTGGATGACTGGGATGAGGTATAGGTGGAAAGTCAAGCATTTTCTTATGGAATAGGGATGGTCTATGAACGATTTGAAGGCAATGGTAATCATAAGACGTGTGGATTGGCTCACTTTTGTTAAGGGCTCATTAAGATCGCCCGCCACCCCCTAACCTTTTGTAAGTGACAGGTTCAAGTTACCAACTTCCAAGGCAGGCCATGAAATACAGAAAGTCTCTAAGGTAGTATTTAAAGAGATGCTTGTCTTCTGTATCCCTAGAGCAAACTGCTGATTATGAGACCCAGGATTGACCTTTAAGGTAACATAGCTACAAAGGAAATGCACTCCCTGGACAAGTCTTCTATGCCAAAGGCAAGGTCCTGGTAGGGAAAGAATGGAATCCTGAGACCTGTAGTGGTAGGATTTAGGTGGACAAGCCTGAGAAATTTCCACTCCCAGATTCTTCTGAACTCCGTTTTGGAAAAAGTAGCTCCTTCTGCTTTGCTGGAGCAGAACAGCCTCTCCTTGTGTGGAGACCCTGCAAATACTTCAGATGAGGAACTAGTGTATACCTAAACAAGGAATGGTAAACCTGGCTAATATTTACCTGAAGGAAAAGGGGATACAAGCATGGGAGTAGGTCTTGAAAGTGTTAGGCCAGGGAGGGGAGAATATAAAGGTGGACAGGAGAGAACATATTGACTCTGGAAAACACTTGGAGTTTCATGATATGGCAAGGACACATGGAACTGGACCTAATATACTGCTGGGATGGTTCCCTGAAGCCTGGACAGGATGAGGGCCTATAGCAAATTGAGAGAGAGATTCTAGAAGTACCTTGACTGTCTAGAGAAAGGTGTCAGAAGGATCCAGGAGGTTAGAATGTTAGAGTAAATTTGTAATATATGATCTGAGAACCCACCATGTGACCAAATATTCCTTCTAAGTGTTCAGAGGACATACCCATCTCCGGGGAAGTAAGAAATACACTGGTGAGGGTGCCATTGGCATCCGTGGGAAGTTCCGTGGTGGCCATCCACTGTAGTTGACAATAAGAGATGATATTATGGAACTGGACTCCCTAATATCAACTGGGTTGATAAGAATCCAAAATAGCAAAGGCCAGATGGTAGTGCTTGAGTGACAGAAGGAAACAGTATATAATTATAATAATGGGCTGCAAGTCCAGAGTGGCAACCAGAATGCCTTCACCCACAGGGCTCTGTGATAGTGACTAATAAGACAATAGTGTTTCTTGGGGCAAGTTAAATGAGCATCAACTAGCGTATTACTTGACCTGTACACATGAAAAGAAAACACCGACAGCTGGTGAGCAGAAGGCTGATGTCAGCTGTCTCATTGGAAAATTGCAGCCCCTCAGCCAGTTTACAGACTAAGGGACTTCTCAGAACCAGAGCCCATCACCTGAAAGGAAAGCGGAGTAAAGGCCCTGCAATAATAGCACAAAGTATATTCACTACATATTTCCCCATTCATTCCACAAAAGGACACACATCCACGCTATGGTTTGCATGTTTGTCCCCTCCAAACCTCTTGTTGAAATTTGATCACCAATGTTGGAGATAGGGCCTATTTGGAAGGTGTTTGGGTCATGTGGATGGATCCTTCATGAATACATTAATGTCGTCCCTCAGGGATGAGTGAGTTACCACTCCATTAATTCCTGCCAGAGCTGGGTTTTAAAAAGAGCCTGGCACATCTTCCCTTTTCCTTGCTTTCTCTCTCTCCATGTGATCTCTGAACATACAGGCTTCCCTTCCCTTCCCACCACGAGTTGAAGCTTCAGGCCCTCACCATATGCAGATGCTGGTACCATGTTTCTTGTACAGTCTGTAGAACTGTGAGCCAAATAAATCTCTTTTCTTCATAAATTACCCAGCCCTCAGGTATTACTTTACAGCAACACAGACTAAGACAACCCATTTATGGAGAAACTATATATATTCGTCTGTTGTTACACTGCTATAAAGAAATGCCTGAGACTGGGTAATTTATAAATGAAAGAGGTTTAATTGACTTGCACTTCCTCATGGCTGGGGAGGCCTCAAGAAACCTACAATCATGGAGGAAGGTGAAGGGGAAGCAGACACCTTCTTCACAAGGCAGCAGGAGGGAGACAGAGAATGCAGGAAAAACTACCATTTATAAAACCATCTGATCTCATAAGAATTCACTCACGATTATGAGAACATCACAGGGAAAACCACCCCCGTGAGCCAATCACCTCCGACATGATCCCTCCCTCGACACCTGGTGATTACAATCTGGATTACAATTCAAGATGAGATTTGGGTGGCGACACAGAGCCAAACCATATCACTGTATGTTGAAAAAAAAAGGGGGGGCTGGGCATGGTGACTCACACTTATAATTCCAGCACTTTAATAGACTGAGGCAGGAGGATTGCTTAAACCCAGTGGTTTGAGACCAGCCTGGACAACATGGCAAAAACACATCTTTACAAAAAATACAAAAATTAGTTGAGTCTGGTGGTGCATGCCTGTGGTCCCAGCTACTTGGGAGGCTAGAGGGGAGGATTGACTGACCTGGGTAGGTAGAGGTTGTGGTGGGTAAGCTGTGATCATGCCGCTGCACTCCAGCCTGGGAGACAGTGAGACCCTGTCTCAAACAAAAAAAAAAAAAAAAGAAAAAAAAAGGTAAAGAAAAGAAAAGTAAAGGGAACCATTCAGACATTTCGAGGCTGGTTGCATAATAGGTTCTGAGCTAATGTTAATACCAGGAAGCTAGAAACATGCTTCCAAGTGGAGTGGGCACAGAGAACAGATGGTCCAGGTTCATTTCACTATGGTCTAACAGAGTCACAGACACATCCTCTGCTTATATGCCTAGTTTCCCAAGTGAACAATTGGAATGCTTATATTAACAACTGGAAGAACCCTCACCTTGGTTTCCTGACGTGTAGTGAGAGTTGTTATGATAGGAACAACCAGGGTAAGTCCCTGAAACTGCACACTCTCACTGGCTAAGACAGTGAATTAGAAGGAATACAACTTCCTGAGAGGAAATACAAAGATTAGCGTCACCTTCCAAGACTCAATGGATGTGGACATGTTGGTTCAATTTGCCTATTTAGCCTGTTTGGCCAGTGCAAAAACCAGATCCATCATAGGAAATAATGGTGGACTATTGTAAGCTTTATCTAAAAATAGCCCCAATCATAGGTGCTATGTGGGGTGTTGTATATTTACTAGAACGTGACAACAGTATTTGGTGCCTGACATGTGGTTATTGCTCTAGTGAATAGGTTTCTCTCAATCCCTATGAATAAAAAGGAGCAAATTAAGTTACTTTTTGGCCGGGCATGGTGGCTCACACCTGTAATCCCAGCACTTCGGGAGGCTGAGGCGGGCAGATCACAAGGTCTGGAGATTGAGACCACCCTGGCCAACACGGTGAAACCTCGTGTCTACTACAAATACAAAAAATTAGCCGGGTGTGGTGGCGGGCGTCTGTAGTTCCAGCTCCTCGGGAAGCTGAGGTAGCAGAATGGCGTGAACGTGGGAGGCAGAGCTTACAGTGAGCCGAGATTGCACCACAGCAGTCCAGCCTGGACGACAGAGCGAGACTCCGTCTCAAAAAAAAAAAAAAAAAGAAGTTGTCTTTTATGCGGGAAGAAGAGCAGCACACACTCACTGCTTGCTGCAGGACTATGTTAACTTTCTTGCTCTGCATCACAATATACATTGTCCATAGGTCACTGATCAGTTTGGCATTCTGCAGAATATTGTGCTATACTGATGACATCGTGCCAATGGACATGGCTAGTCAGTGAGTAGCAACGTGTTTTCATACCCAGTGGTATCACAAATGAGAAAATGCAACAGCCCTTATCCAATAATGCCAAAGAAACTAAAGGTACCAGCCCCTCCAGGATGAAGAGCTGGGCAATCCACTAGGCAAACAACCTAGGTCAAGTTGTGGTGGAAAAGAGAGAGGATGAGTATCAATTATGAAAACAATTACATCAGGAACTGTTGCTTGTTCCTCCAACACTTTTGTATAATATCTTCCATAGGTATTGCTGTCAGTTACCACCTTGACGGCTCTGTACCAGACTACATATGATGAAGATTCCTAGCAGATCTGAGAAATACACAATATGGGGTATATCAGACATATTTTGCCCATTTCATACCCATAGCTACCAGTTGAGCCAGGATGACATCTGATAGTTGCACTAGGTATCTTTTGCTTTCTACCCTGAGGCTTCTCTGCTGTGCAAACACGGGAGTATGAGGGAGCAAACACTTCCTGGTGCAACTGCATATCAGTAGAGGATAAGATTATCCCTTCTTCTGTGTCTCAGCAAACAATTCTGAATTTTGGCTCCTCAGAAGCTCTCCAGCAGGCCCAAGTCCCCACTGCCTAAAAAGGTAACCAGCTAAATAATGCACCTCTGTATCGGTTTTCTTGTTGCGGTTTACTCCTGGTCTCCCACCCCCAACTCTTGTTCTCTGGTGTTACCTCTCAAAATAAATGAAAGAGAGAGCACCCTTGTTTAGGTTCTTTTTAGGCAACCCAAGCCAAGACAACAAAGTAAGATAGCCCCAAATGTGCTCCTATAAGGTTTTTCAAAGAAAGTAACACTTGAGTTAGGTCTTAAAGTTTCACCTAAGAAATTGTCCAGGTGGACAAGAAGAAAGGGTGTTCCAAGTAGAAATAACAGCATGGACAAAGGCAATGTAGCAGGAAAAGTCTTCATAAACTCAGGGAATTTCAAGTGTTTCACAATGGAAGGAGCGATAGAGTCAGGTACTTGCGGTGGCAGGGGATGTTGGAAATGTAAACAAGAGTGAGATACAGAAGATTTTATGTGGCATGCCAACTGGGGCTTCTTTTTGTAAACAACAAGGAAACGATTAAGTTAATCCCTTTACCAAACCTTCTGCCTAACCTGAAGCAATGTGAAAACGAGCTCACTTTCCAACATTGATGCATGAGTTGCTGTTACCTATGAACATTCATTTAAAGATGAAGCTGTTCTCAGAGAGCTGATTGAAATTTCTTGAGAAAATGTGTGGTAACATGAGACAGACATTGTTGACTACCTATCCAAATCCATTTCTTCTCCCCCTTTCCAGCCTTGCTAGGGAAAGCCCCAGTTTTGTTTGTGCTTACTGACTACATAGTCTTGTGTTTAAGGGAGTCTTGTGTTCAAGGGAGAGGCTCCTTGGCCTCAGGTGATCATCTAAGCCAGAGGTTGGCAAACTTTTCCTGTAAAGGACCAGAGAGTAAATATCTTAGGCTTTGTGGGCCCTACGGCCTCTGTTCCAACTACTGAATTCTGCTGTTGTAGTGTAAAAACATTCTTTAAGAATACCTAAACTTTCTTCATAGATATCGAACTTTGAATTTCATGTAATTTTCTTACATCACAAAGTAGTCTTCCTTTTATTGTTTACCAACCCTTTAAGAATGTAAAACTCATAGCTCACAGGCCATACAAAAACAGGCAATGGATCAGATTTTACCCGTAAGCCATCGTTTGCCAACCCTTCATGTAAGTTAATCAGGGTGGTTTCATTTCCTTTGACCAAAGATTGGTTTTAGCATGGACATGTAATTAAGTCCTGACAAATGTGATCTGCAGATGTTCCTTAGTTCAAAAAAGAGGCCCATGGGAAGGAACAGTCCTTTTATTGCCTGTGGATATGGCTGTGTGATGCATAATGCCCAGAGCTGCTGCAGCCATCCTGAGGACATGCGGTTTCTCACCTTTAGCTGAGAATAGCAGAACAGAGGAAGGAATCTGACTGAATCTCCATGACATTACTGAGCTGTTGAATTAGCCTGCAGCATACTTGGATCTTTATGATATTATGAAACTGTTGAATTAAACCTGACTCTAAGCTTCTTTTTGTGAGAAATAATAAAGGCCTTTATTATGCAGGCCACTTTATTTAACAGTTACTTAAAGCCCAAAATATTCTGACTGAGATAAAAGGACCCAGGAGAATACTAGGTAAGCCATTAAATAGAATAAAATAGAAGTATAAGTGCTGCCATGGAAAGATACCTAAGATGGATGGGCGTGGTGGCTCATGTCTGTAATCCCAGCACTTTGCGAGGTGGAGGTGAAAGGATCACCTGAGTCCAGGAGTTTGAGACCAGCCTGGCCAACATGGCAAAACCCTATCTCTACTAAAAATACACAAATTAGCTGGGCATGGTGGCGCACACCTGTAGTCCCAGCTACTCAGGAGGTCAAGGCTGCAGTAAGCCATGATTATGTTATTGCACACCAGCCTGAGCAACAGAGCAAGACTCTGTCATCAAAAAAATAAAAAAAAGAAAAGTCTATCTAAGACAAATTCTTAAGTGAAAAAAGCAAGGTGTGGAACAGTTCACAAAGTTAACGTATCATGTTTTATGGATATATATGCATATATCTTAAGATTTTGGAAAAACTATGATTAATCATGATAAATTTTTGGAAGTGTTGGAATGAGTGGGGAGGAAAATAGTTTTATTTTAATTATCTGTCTTATCTTATTTTTTTTTAATGTTAATGTATGTGCAGTTATTGCTTCTGGAATTAAAAAACTGATTTAAAAAATCAAAGAAATGAAAAAAATGTTAACTTTCTAGATAGGCAGGTATGTTGAATAGGATTCTGTGGGAATATGACAATATGGCAACTCATTGCTGATGGCCTAAAATGGAAAAAGGCCCTAAATTCAGATAAATGATTTCACTTTTATTAGTGAAATATCTTTAGCCATGCCATCTTCTCTCTGAGTGAAGCTTAGAAGGTTAAAACTTAGAATAGAAAAGTAAGGAATACCAGATACTGCAACTACAGCAGTTTAGTTCCTCTTATCTCCCTGAGACACAGAATTTTTAATGGACTGCCTTTGGGTGTTAGTACCATGCCTCGTCTCATTTACCATGTGCATTAATGATTTAGAAGTCGGAGAAAGGGTTTTTACTGATGGAAGTGCTTTCTAAGCTTTCACCAGTAAGACTTCACCTGTCTGGGAATGATTTAGGTAAGGAAGACAAATAGCCTGTTAAGAGAATTGAGAAAAATAAAAGAAGACCTATAGTAGGAGGGATTCAGGATAAAAATCAGGAAGAAATTTCCGATCATAAAAACTGTCACAGAACAAAGCAGAGGTTAATTGCAGAGACTGTGGTCTTTCATTACGACAGTTTAAAGGAAATTATTATCTATCTAGGATGATATTATTACTTTTATTAGAATTATATAGATGAAAGAGACTTTGGGCCAGGTGCAGTCGCTCACGCCTATAATCTCAGCACTTTGGGAGGCTGAGGCAGTGGATCACCTGAGGTCAGGAGTTCAAGACCAGCCTGGCCAATGTGGTGAAACCCCCTCTCTACTAAAAATACAAAAAATAGCTGGACGTGGTTGCAGGTGTCTGTAATCCCAGCTACTAGGGAGGCTGAGGCAGGAGAATGGCTTGAACCTAGGAGGTGGAGGTTGCAGTGGGCTGAGATCGTGCCATTGCACTCAAAAAAACTAACAAAAGTTGAATTTGAGATTAATTTCAGAGACTAAAATGAGGAAAAATCATGTAATGAATGAAGTAACCAATTATAGAAGGAATACACCTCAACAATGAGGGGCAGATGAATTAAGGGGACTCTCAGGTTCAGTGACTTGGAAATATTCTCTAGAGCACCTGATTCTAGCAGCATATCAAAAGCTAAGCAGTTGTGGAGGAAAACGCACATGTTTGGGGGATTACTGAGATGTCCAAGGGGCTAACTACATCACAGACATTTTCTACCTTAATATCTGTTTAAAAAAAAAATCAAGAAAATTTACCAATTCAAAAACCAACAAATGAAGGGGGCATACCCTTAAGTTAAAAAGTGAAACATAAAAAACAGGCACACAAAGACATACTATGAAACAGAGCAGAAGAGAATGAATGGGTTACATCCTGACTCTGCCCTCTCATCCATTTACCCACTTCAAGCTGTACTGATAAACATACCAATTCTGAGATTCACATGAATATCCCCAAATTTGTAGGTAAGCAAACTCAATGGGTCTTCGTACATGTTCCGTTTTCTCACTTTACATTGCTAGAAGTGGCTGAGAGAAAGGCAGATGACATGGGGAAGGTGAACTATGGGACTGACTCTCATGAAAGTGAAGCCTCTAGGGATACTCATTAAGATGTGGGAACTGATGTCTGCCGATATTCCCCTATGCGAATAAGATATAATTCTCACCTAGATAGAGTGAACAACAACTCAGCAAAGAGAGCAGGATCCAGGTTTTCTAAGGCAGCCTGTGTCTTGCTTGTCTCAGTCAAACTTATTTCTTCTGCACCCTTTTTCTTGAGGTACATAAAAGTAAAGAGAAGATGAAATACTTTGTCCTCAAACAGAAACTAACAATGAAAACCAAAATGGGCTCAGATATGGAGGGAAGAAAGTTAAAAAGTCCCCCACACAGTATCACAACCAATGAAATGGCTATCAGAGCTATTTAAGCCTGAGCAAGATGAAAATAAATAGCATGGCAACTATGTAAGCACAGATAACTTATGTAACTTTCCTTAGGTCATAGAATTAAGATGACAGCGCACGGAGGTAGTGTGTCTGCCCTGAGAAGTCTGGATAGAAAAATATTTTGACTTACTAAACTGTCTCCTACATAAGATAAATCAGCTGAGCCAACTACAGTTAGAATTCCAACTCTAAGTTTGATTCCAAGGTGTAAATAAGCCAATGAGTGGAGCCCCTGGTTCCTGATGAAATAACCTTAGGACGTAAAACAGTCAGGATACATCCCTACAATGATGGACCAGGATCCTGGAGGAAAGGGTCAGGGACAGCTGGGCTGGGGAAGATTCTGAAAGTGGTCTGATAAAAGTCTAGGCCTACAATAGTTACTGTACATCTATACTGTACTAATGAAGTCCTGATAAAAAAAAGTTTACTTGTATTTATTTATTTTGAGATGGAGTCTCCCTCTGTTGCCCAGGCTGAAGTGCAGTGGTGCCATCTCAGCTCACTGCAACCTCTGCCTCCTGGGTTCAAGCAATTCTTCTGCCTCAGCTTCAAGAGTAGATGGAACTACAGGTGTGTACCAGCACGCCCAGCTAATTTTTGTATTCTTAGTAGAGATGGGGTTTGACCATATTGGCCAGGCTGGTCTCGAACTCCTGACCTTGTGATCCACCCACCTCAGACTCCCAAAGTGCTGGGATTACAGGCATGAGCCACCGTGCCTGGCCAAAATTTACTCTTAATATCCTCCTCAACAGGAGTCTTGGCAGGGGTCCAGCATCGCTGAGTCAAGGCACTCAACACCGAAACTGTCGCCCTTTTCGTTCCTAAGGTAAGTGTATTTGAACGATAAAAGTGTCCTGGCCTAGAATCAAGGGTCAGAGGAAAGTAAACATTAGGTAGGTGGGGCCAGTTCCTTCCTATTCATAACAGCCAAATCAGTGGCCTTTATTCGTTTAAAGACAAAATACAACGAATGCCCAGTTTGTTCCCAATGTAGGTTTGGGTGAGTGATGTGTGGACATTAGTCCTGTAGTCCAGGGGTCATTCAGAAAAACATAAATGACCTTAAGTATATGTTAGCATAGAAGAGGCAAGCAGATAATA
Organism: Rhinopithecus roxellana; assembly: GCF_007565055.1. Classification (NCBI taxonomy): domain Eukaryota; kingdom Metazoa; phylum Chordata; class Mammalia; order Primates; family Cercopithecidae; genus Rhinopithecus; species Rhinopithecus roxellana. The sequence goes on along the minus strand of NC_044558.1, from coordinate 64,939,385 downwards.
GGGAGAGGTGTCGAAAAGATGTGGAAGGTCATTGAGAGCATGTTTTGACTTTTTCACATTTTCCCCTAATTTATACACAAGGCTATAGCATAAAGCTTCTCTCAACTGCTTTAATTGCCTGATGGTAGCAATCTAAAAGGTCTATTTTTAATAAAAATTGATTTACTTCCTCTTACAGCTATGCATTAATTATAGCCAATTATAAGAATAGTTTCCTGACATTGTTGAATTGTCATAAAAAAGCTAGTAAATAGTGTATTTGACATTGGATCAGAGGGTTAATCTCAAAGCAACAAAAGTATGTCTTTCTGTCCAGTCATGACACATACTAGCATATATCAAATTCATGGCCTATTAGTTGTTGTCTACATATTTGATTTCAGGAATTGTTGATGCATCATTATTTGTTTGCAAACCACCTAATGTGAGATCCACCTAATGTGAACCCACGTATTAGAGATCCCATGTAGTCATTATGTTAACTCACTGTAAAGGGTTAACTCACCTACCTCTTAGGCTTCCTACGAAGATTAAATAAAATAATGTACATGAAGCACATGACTAGCCAGGAGTTTGAGACCAGCTTGGACAATGTGGCAAAAACCCATCTCTACGAAAATACAAAAAAACTTAGCCAGACATGGCTGCGCACACGTGTAATCCCAGCTACTTGGGAGGCTGAGGCACAAGAACAGTCGGAACCCCGGAGGTGGAGGTTACAGTGGGCCAATATCGTACCACTTCACTCCAGCCTGGGCAACAGAGCAAGAGTGTCTCAAAAAAAAGTGGATTTAACATTTTAAATGTTCTTAGATTTGAGCAACCTTTTTTGGATCATATATGCCTTTGAAACTCTAATGAAAGCTGCAGACTTTCTCCCTTGAAAAAATGTGCATACACATATAAGAAGGGCTTTCACTGATTGCTGTCTCAGTTGGGAGGAGGAGAGGGTCTTAAGCTTGTTCAGTCAAGCCTTTCTGATTTTCTCCTCTTACCTCACCAAGTATGGGTGCTCAGGAAGTTCCTTTGGGCTTACAGGTGCCCTGGAAAATTGCAGACGGTGCGAGTCAAATGGCAAGGAGTAAAACCTAGTGGCACTGCTGCCATGACCACACCTTAAGTTCCTAAGGAGTAGTAAAATGATGGAGTGCTGCTGCAAAAGAGAAATTTGCTCTCAAATACAGAATGAGGCAAGGCTCTTGGTGTTGAGAGGTCTCTGATTCATGAGGCTCCTGAGGAATCTCACTTTTGCGGGGGAACCTTCTTTTCTTCTCTGAGTGCATTTGCCATTTCCTGGAAGCAGGACGCATTCTCAGACAAGTTCACATCCAGCAATCCATACTCTTGCTCTCTTCCTATTTTAAAATATATACATTGTTGCTTCAAATAGTCATTATTTCTTAACACAAAATCCCATTATCTTCTATTTCATAAGGATATTGATGGTTCTTGAAGGCTGACCCCAAGTTATTAGCACTGATTCTCTTCACAAATGGGAACCGCTCTCTTCAAATTTCCTGGACAGAAGAAATTTTCACACACCTCCTCCTCCTCCCCCAACAAAAATATCAACAAAATAGGTCACACGTTACTTTTAAGGAAGCAAAGTTTAGAAATAAACCAGTTCTACTAAGTCAGGTTAAACATTTTGATCTTGCTAGATTCCTGTACACATATAACTTTGTAAATGATTTTGGAGGTTTCAGGTTTTACACACTATACTATATTGTTATATAACAAATAATTTCAAAATTTACATCTTAGAAAAATACTTATTTTCACATAGTTTTAGTGTGTCAGGAGACCAGGTGCCGTTTAAGTGGGTGGTCCTCGCTCAGAGTCTCTCATAAGCTCGTGGTTGAGAGGTCAGGTGGAGTTGCAGCCATCTAAAGGCTTGACTGGAGCTGGAGGATCCGCTTTTAAGGCAGCTCACTTTCATACCTGACAAGTAGTGTTGGTTCTTGGCAGGAGGTCTCAGTTCATTGCCAGGCAGACCTCTCCACAGGGCTGCTTGAATGTCTTCATGATATGGCAGCTGGCTTCCCCAACAGCTGCGGATCCAAGAGAGAACAAGGTAGAAACCATGATGCCTTTTATGCTCTGGACTCAAAAGTCACACACTATTTTCCCACAATATCTCATTGGTTCCACAGGTCAGCTCTACTCACGGTGGGAGGGTGCAAAGGCATGCGTACCAGGAGACAAGAGTCACTGGGGGCCTTCTTGGAAGTTGACTACCACATATGCTAAATTCTACATATTCTCTTTAATTCTCTGGTCTTGCTTTATCTATATCACTCTAAAAAATATGAGTGCAAAAAAACCTGTCCTTACTTCACTTAAAATAGGATTGTAGAGTACTGCCAGGTGTGACTTGTCAATATAGCAAACCCTGTGCCTCATTCCAGCTCTAAGTAGTCAGTATTTATTTAGTCCACAATTCAATGAAACACAGAAATTTGTGAAATGGCTTATAGGAAAATCTTATAATTAATTAACTTGGTTAGAATTCAAAGTATTATGATTATTTATTTAGTTGAGTCAAATAATGTGAGTGACAGTTTAAAAAGTATCTCTATGTTGTGGTTAGTGTTTCCAACATTTACACAGAACAAATGTTTAATAAATAATTGTTAAATTTTAGAACCAATAAGTGAATACAGGGCTGGGCACGGCGGCTCACGCCTGTAATCCCAACACTTTGGGAGGCCGAGGTGGGCAGATCGCCTGAGGTCAGGAGTTCGAGACCAGCCTGGCCAACATGGCGAAACCCCGTCTCCACCAAAAAAATACAAAAATTAGCTGGGCATGGTGACATGCGCCTGTAATCCCAGCTACTAGGGGAGGCTGAGGCAGGAGAATCGCTTGAACCCTGGAGGCGGAGGTTGCAGTGAGCCGAGATCGCGCCATTGTACTCCAGCCTGTGTAACAGGAACGAAACTCCATCTGGGGGAGTTTCCCGCTCTCCCGGCGCGGCCGCTGTCTCCGCTGCTGTGCGCCGCCTAGGTGTCTGAGCGATCCATGGGCAGCAGCAAGGGCCACGATGACAGATTACCGGGAGGAGCAGCGCAGGAGTCCATCTACCCTGACTCCTTCATAGTATTATCAGAAAATCCACCCAGCTTCACCATTACTGTGACATCTGAGGCTGGAGAAAATGATGAAACTGTCCAGACTACCCTCAAGTTTACATACAGTGAAAAATACCCAGATGAAGTTCCCCTTTATGAAGTATTCCCTCCGGAAAATCTAGAAGAGAATGATGTCTCAGACATTTTAAAATTACTAGCAGTACAGGCTGAAGAAAATCTTGGTATGGTGATGATCTTTACTCTAGTGACAGCTGTGCAAGAAACATTAAATGAAATAGTAGATCAGATAAAAACTAGAAGAGAAGAAGAAAAGAAAACAAGAAACAGAAGCAGAAAAGGCTGAAAAGCAATTATTCCATGGCATCCCAATTACAATAGAGAATTTCTTAAATCGGAAGGACGAGTTTGATAAAGAATTCTTGGAACTTAAAAAGAAAAGGATAAAAGAAGAACAAGCAAGAAAAAACAAATTAAGTGGGAAACAACTACTTGAACAGATCATAATCTTGACACATCTGATATCCAGTTCTTGGAGGATGCTGGAAACAATGTGGAGGTAGATAAGTCTTTGTTCCAAGAAATGGATGACTTGGAGCTGGAGGATGATGAGGATCATCCGGACTACAATCCTGCTGACCCAGAGAGTGACTCAGCTGACTAATGGACGTCCCCATCTGCAGAGAGGCTTAACTGCCACAGCATCTGTGGCTATGCTCAGAGGGTTTTGATTTTCCTTTCTTTTATTCTAAGAAAAATTATTTTCAGGAGAATATTCTTCTGATAGCTTTCATAATTGAACTAAACAAACTGACCTTAAAATTTCAAAAAAAAAAAAAAAAAAATCAGGTCGGGCACGGTGGCTCAAGCCTGTAATCCCAGCACTTTGGGAGGCCGAGGCGGGCGGATCACAAGGTCAGGAGATCGAGACCATCCTGGCTAACATGGTGAAACCCCGTCTCTACTAAAAAAATACAAAAAGCTAGCCGGGCGAGGTGGCGGGCGCCTGTAGTCCCAGCTACTCTGGAGGCTGAGGCAGGAGAATGGCGTAAACCCGGGAGGCGGAGCTTGCAGTGAGCCGAGATCTGGCCACTGCACTCCAGCCTGGGTGGCAGAGCGAGACTCCGTCTCAAAAAAAAAAAAAAAAAAAAAAAAAAAAAAAAAAAAAAAAAAAAATCAGTTTTGTTTCTACATACTAACAATGAACTATTTGAAAAGAAAAATTAAGAAAACAATCCCATTTATAATAGCATCAAAAAGAATAAAATACTCAGGAATAAATTTAACCAAGGAGGCAAAAGGCTTGTATGCTGAAAACTACAAATAATTGATGAAAGAAATGAAAGAAAACACAAATGGAAAGACATCCTGTGTTCATGGATTGGAAGAATTAATATTTAAAAAGTGTCTATCCTACTGAAAGTGATCTATAGATTCAATGCCATCCTATTCAGTGGTGTCTTTTATAGAAATAGAAAAAAAAATCCTGAAATTCATATGGGACCACAAAAGACCCTGAATAAACAAAACACTCTTGAGAAAGAACACAGAGACATCACACTTCCTGATTTTAAAATACATCTCAAACCTATAGTAATTAAAACAGTATGGAACTGGCATAAAAGCAGACATACAGGCCAATGGAACAGAATAAAGATCTTCAAAATAAACCCACACATATACTGTCAACTGGTCTTTGACAAGGATGCTAAGAGTACACAAAGGGGAAAGGACATTTTATTCAACAAATGGTGCTGGGAAAAGTGGATATCCATGTGCAAAAAGGATGACATTGGACCCTTATCTTGCACCATACAAAAAAAATCAACTTGAAATAGATTATGACTGAAATTTAAAATATAGAAGTGTAAAACTGTAAAACACTTAGAAGAAAACATAGGTGAAAACTGCATGACGTTGGGCTTGGCAACAATTTCTTGGATACTACAGCAAAAGCACAAGCAACAGAAGCAAAATTAGACAAGCAGAATTAAATTGAACTAAAAAGCTTCTGCACAGCAAAATAAACAGTCAGCAAAGTGAGGAGGCAATCTACACAATGGGAGAAAATATTTGTAAATCATATATATGACAAGGGATTAATATCCAAACTATTCAATGAACTCCTACAACTCAAGAACAAAAACTCTCAGATAATCCAATTAAAAATGGGAAAAGACTTAAGTAAAAATTTCTCCAAAGAAGAAATACAAATGACCAGGTATATGAAAAGATGCTCAACATGACTAATCATCAGGGAAATGCAAATCAAAACCACAGTGAGGTATCACTTCACACCTACTAGGATGGCTATTATGAAAAAAATAAAAATAAAAAACATAAGGGTTAGCAAGCATGTGGAAAAATTGGAACCCTTGTACACTGTAATGTAAAGTGGTTCAGCAGCTATGGAAAATGGTATGATGGGTCCTCAAAAAATTAAAAATAGAACTACCATAGGATCCAGTAATTCACTTCTGTTTATATATTCAAAAGAATTGAAATTGGGATCTCAAAGACATAAAACATTCTCATGTTCATTGCAGCATTATCATAATAGCCAATCTATTGTGGATGGAAACAATCTAAATGTCTATTGATGGATGAATGGATAAAATGTGGTATATACACACAATGGTATATTATCCAGCCTTTAAAAATAAGGAAATTCTGCCTTATGTGACAACATGGATGAACCCCGAGGACATTATGCTAAGTGAAACGAGCCACTCACTGAAGGCCAAAGGTGAGGTATTTAAAATAGTCAAACTGATAGAAACAGTAGAATGGTGGTTGCCAGGGGCAAGGGTAGGATATGGGGAGGTGCTGTTCAATGGGTATAAAGTTTCAGTTATATAAGACGAATAAGGTCCAGAAATCTGCTGCACACCATTGTGCCTATGGTTAACAATACTGTATTGTGCACTTAAAAATTTAAGAGAGATCGGCCTGGTGCGGTGGCTCACGCCTGTAATGCCAGCACTTTGGGAGGCCGAGGCGGGCGGATCATGAGGTCAGGAGATTGAGACCATCCTGGCTAACGGTGAAACCTCATCTCTACTAAAAATACAAAAAATTAGCCAGGCATGATGGCAGGCGCCTGTAGTCCCACCTACTCAGGAGGCTGAGGAGAATGGTGTGAACCTGGGAGGTGGAGCTGGCAGTGAGCCGAGATTGCACCACTGCACTCCAGCCTGGGTGACAGAGCAAGACTCCATCTCAAAAAAAAAAAAAAAAAAAAAAAAAAAAAAGAAAAAAATTTAAGAGAGATCTTGCATCAGATGTTCTCACCACAATAAAAAAAATTAAATGGACCAAGTAATAATCCATCGAGGACAATAACAACAGAAGAAACATGTGATAGAGGCAAGAGTAGTAAATGGGGATAATTCAGGAGGCTTCCAGATGATTCTGCTATCACCTAGTTTTATAACTTTAAGAGGGTTTCTTAAATTTCCCATCATATTCCTTTTTGTGAAATGACTAAATCTGGATAATCTCTAATGCTGTCTTTAGCTCCAGTAGTGTGTGAAGTTATATATGAAACTATATTTATACAACAATGCCCCATGCTTTTCAATCTGTTTGCTTCTAAATCCATTTCACAATTATTCTCTAACAAGGTCTATTTTCCTCTTTGAATTTTATTCTATTTTAGCCACTATTCTGCATTCCTCCATAATTTTATGCCATTCTTTTGCCAATTTATCCAATCAGTGTACTTTCTTAGCTATCTTTATAGTCCCCTGAATATATTGTCTCAATTTGAGCTATAGATAAGAACTCTACAGTTATCAAGATGGACTCTGATTATATCTAAAAAGTTTGCTTCAAGATTCAACTTCAACATGTTTTCCTAAGCATGCCTGCTTCTGCTCTTGATTTCTTTCTTCAGTTCTTCATTTAATAACTATTTATTTCAGTGTTCCAGCAGTAAGCAAGACAGACATGGACCCTGGTTAAGTTGTTCCAACTTTTCAGCTGCTTTTAGTATTTTCTCTTTGAACTCTCAGGAGTAAAAATGTCCACAGAGCCAGGCAGGTAATGAAAACGGGTAAAGCAGGCCATAGACCTGGTAGAGACTGAGCAAGAAAGTCGAGACGGCTTGTTTGCTAGATGAACTAGAACTTTAGATTTTAAAGTGAACTCTGATTTACTGATTTTTGCAAAGAAGGCTAAACATTTCTTTTATGAATATTCCACATCATATACCTGTACCAATATTCCTAATACATGGGTACCCACGAAACATTTTCTCCAGTTCTCCATGCCTAGTTTCTTTACACTCTCACTTCATTCAATGCTTTATTAATATTTATGCCACTTAACTTTTTCAGTCAGTGTCCTTTATTTACTCTAATCTTCTATTTCTAGTCAATGCAAGACATAAAGGTAAGGCGGGGCAAGATTAAAAATTGAGATTTTTGGCCGGGCGCAGTGGCTCACGCCTGTAATCCCAGCACTTTGGGAGGCTGAGGTGGGTGGATCACGAGGTCAGGAGTTCGAGACCAGCTTGACCAACATGGTGAAACCCCCTCTCTACTAAAAATACTAAAATTAGCAGGGCATGGTGGCGCGCCCATAATCCCAGTTACTCAGGAGGCTGAGGCAGGAGAATCGCTTGACCCCAGGAGGCGGAGGCTGCAGTGAGCTGAGATCGCACCACTGCACTCCAGCCTGGGCGACAGAGCAAGACTCTGTCTCAAAAAAAAAAAAAAAAAAAAAAAAAAAAAAGAGATTTTTGACTGGGTGCGGTGGCTCACGCCTGTAATCCTAACACTTTGGGAGCCCAAGGCGGGTGGATCACCTGAGGTCGGCAGTTTGAGACCAGCTGACCAACGTGGAGAAACTACTAAAATTACAAAATGAGCCGGGCATGGTGACGCATGCCTGTAATCCCAGCTACTTGGGACGCTGAGGCAGGAGAATCGCTTGAACCCGGGAGGTGGTGGTTGCAGTGGGCCAAGATTGCGCCATTGCACTCCAGCGTGGGCATGAGTGAAACTCGGTCTCAAAAAAAAAAAAAAAAAATTGAAATTTTTGAGTGAAAATGACTTACGTCCATGTTAACATATGACTGAAAACAATTCGGTGCTCCAAAAGCCGACCCTGAGTCTATCTAGCTGTAAACGATGACTCCTAGTTTGGGCCAGGACGAACAGAATAAAAACACGCTCGTACTGAAAAGAGAAAAAGTAGCTGTGCTGGGAGGACAGATACAGAAAAATCCAGCAGCAAAGTTAACTGAGAAACTTCTTTCTCCCACAGCCGTGCAGTAGCTATGACACGCCAAATCCACCCCTCTTTAAGTGACTGGTGCTCTCTTACTAGTTTGCTACTTTATTACTGAAGGTACCTAGTTACTAAAGTGCTGTATCCTCAAGACAGCATCCAATCCCTCGTAAACCCCAGCTTTTCCTCATCCCGCCACAGAAACGGCGTCCCATGCAGAACTGTTTCCGGCTCTTCTTAGACACTCCTCAGACTCCTTTGGCGGGAAACTAATCTTACAAAGGAGGCTTCCTCCTCCCTTTTCCAGTGGTATTTCAAGCTTCCTTTGGAGTGCCCTCCCTCCTGATTTACAAATTAACCTGATGTTATCAGAGTACAGGCTTTTTCCCGGTGGTTTCTGGCCTAACAGGAGACAGATTAGTAAGTACCAGGATCTGTAATAGGTCAACTTTCATGATCTCTGCTAAATTCTGAGCTGTTTAGACTTAACAATTTTTAACAGCTAAAAAGAAAGACAAATGCCTTCCAAAATTGTCCCATCAGCCCATTTACAGGGAGCACCTCCCCGATACTACCCTAAAATCCTTTAAAAAATGGCTTTAGTCATTTTATCTGCCTTGCATTTAAGCGAATTCAGTTTAAGTGGCTTCAGTTCTGAATTCCTGGATTATATCGAAATGTTGCAGATGGCGGTGTGTGGGCTTTTAGCTCGTAAATGTTTTGTGTGGTACTAATTCAAGACGATTGAGAGCAGGTTGGGATCATTTTTAAAAGGGTTCTAGGCAGGGTGTGGTGGCTCAAGCCTGTAATCCTAGCACTTTGCGAGGCCAAGGCGGGCGGATCGCTTGAGGTCAGGAGTTCGAGGCTAGCCTGGCCAACGTGGTGAAACACCGTCTCTACTGAAAATACAAAAATTAGCCGGGCGTGGTGGCGGGCGCCTATAATCCCAGGTACTCGGGAGGCTGAGGCAGGAGAATCGCTTGAACCCGGGAGGCGGAGGTTGCAGTCAGCTGAGATCGCGCCATTGCACTCTGGCCTGGGGGACAAGAGCAAAACTCCATCTCAAAAAAAAAAGGGGGGGTTCTCTAGGAGGAAGCCCTGAGTTGTATCCATGTTTTTCCGGGCGTCCCCCGGAGGCACAGGTTGCGAGTGACCTTTTCAAGTGTGGAGGAAAGGGGAGCTGCTTTTGTCTTCAGGAGTGATGCGGGTCTCAACTCAAGCCTGACGGCCCCAAACCTCCCTGGAGTTAGCTGATGGCTCTGCCCGAGTTGCTGAAGAGGGGTCCCGGGGGTCCCGGAGCGGAAGTGGGAGCGCGTGGGGTGGGCCTCCTCGACTGCCTGGGGCTCCAGACTTGTGCTGCGTGAGGCTCCGGAGCTCTGTTCTCGCTCCTGAGCCGCTGCTAGGTTTCCCAAGCGACTGTCTCAACCGCCCGGCTGCCTCCCCCGGGCAGTCAGCGCTGCACATCTGCCTCTGGCCGAGACCCGCCCCCGAGCCGCGGCGCCCACGCCCAGAGCCCTCCGCCGTCCCCAGCGCAGTGCAGCAGAGCGCGCTCCAGTCCGGGGCCGGGCCGCGCTTTCGCGCACGCGCGGAGAAACCCGCGCCCTCCGAGGGGGGAGGGGACAGAGGGGGCGTCACGGGGGCAGGAGAAAGAGGAGGAGGCCCGCGTCGCCTCCGGCGGGGCTCGCGCTCGCCCCGCGCTCGCCCTCCGCCTTGCCCGAGCCCCGGGAGGGTGAAACGCTCTCTCCCGGCATGCAGCGGGAAGAGGGATTTAACACCAAGATGGCGGACGGCCCGGATGAGTACGATACCGAAGCGGGCTGTGTGCCCCTTCTCCACCCAGAGGTGAGGAATGGTGCTGAGTGCATTCCTTGCCCTGCGGCCCTCCAGCCTTTCTTCCCCGGCCTCGCCGAGGGCGGCGGCCGACGTGTGTGGGGTAGTGGGATGTGCCGAAGTTAGGGAGGGTGGGGAGGCGAATCCAGGCCCGAGCGCGGCTGCGAGCGGATAACGGGGGAGGAGATAGCGGGGCGGGCCCGACCGGGGCGGGCTCTGGGACGCAGTCCCTGGCTGTGCCTGGAGGACAGAGGTGGGGGTGTTGATGGTTCTGCTATGTCGCCGCGCTGCGTTTGAGGGCAGAGGCGGAGGGGCCTGGTGCTGTTTTTTGAACCGCAGCTTATCCCCTAGTCTTGCTCCAAGCCTCTTGGGGCCAGGTGGAAGCGCGTCTGGTTTTGATTTCTTTTTCCTTAGCCAGGGTGAATGATGGTATCTATTGCTTCCCTTTAGCCCACTGTGAGGGGACAGTTTCATGGTCATAGTGATGTCCTTCCAGGTAATGCCGTGGGCAGCACCTCGGGCACCTTGTATCGGGCGTCCTTTTTTGAGCATTTGTTCTTAAGCGATTAAGAAGAGAGGTCAAAACTTTTGGGAATAGACCAACAGTCACATTAGCTTGTCAAAGTACCGTTTTTCTAGGAGCTAGGGGTGAACAGTGCAACACGTTTCCCATCACAACATGAGTGTCCTCCCATGTAAGTAAACAGTGCCTCGCTCCATAGTCAGTCACAGTCTGTGCTTGTTTACCTCCGAGTTTGTAGCTGAGCTAGTGCTAGTTAAGGCTTGGAGGCAGTTCTTGATGCATTCTGACTTTTAATGATCCACAGTGATGTGGGTATGGGGCAGCGGCACAGTTTCCTGAAGAACTCGGCTAGTTTTCATGAGGTTGAAGGATGACAGTCGTGTTGTAGGATGAACAAACATGGAAGTCTCTACCTGGTTACTTTGCAATAGAGTGATTCTGTTTTCTTCTGGATTTGGGTTTGTACCTTACCACTAGTTTTGTTAAAAAGTGAATAATGGCAACCATACATGTTAACACAACCACCCTCTCATTCGTCACTTTGGTTTATCAAAAGCACATGGGACAGTTCCTTCGGAATATATACCTGTGTCAGTCTCAGTAGAAAAGGCTACTCTGGGTTTCTGACAAACAGAACTGTACAGTAAGACTAAACATTTGTTTGACCAAAGTGGTAACATTTTCAGAACTGGCATTGTAGACATCTCTTTTGGTTCACTTAGGCCCTAACATACGTCAAGAAATAGACAAAGTAGTTTTCAGATGTTGCCTTGAAAATGTTGCTAAGTGATTTCTATACATCTCTTTCTGTGAAAGTATTTCAAACATTTATATGTTTATCCAGTGTATGTTTTTGAGACGGGGTTTCTCCCTGTCCCCCAGGCAAGAGTGCACTGACAGGATGACAACTCACTGTAGCCTCTACCTCCAGGGCTCAAGTGATCGTCCCACCTCAGCCTCCCAAGTAGCTGCGACCACAGGCTTGCACCACCATGCCCGGCTGATTTTTTTATTATTTGTAGAGGAAGAGGTCTCCCTGTGTTGTCTAGGCTGGTCTTGAACTCTTGAACTCAAGTGGTCCTCTCACCTTAGCTACTTAAAGTGCTGGGATTACAGGTATGAGCCACCATGCCTGGTCTATCTTATGTATTTTAGCATACTGTTCTTAATATACCTTTGCTTTGTAATATAGTACTGTTGTTCGCTACTTTAAGAATAATTTTAACTGGCAACAAATCCAGATTATTTGATGTAGTAGAAGGCCAATGTAGGCTTGAAATTTAGATATCAATCTTCAGGTTGCCATTCGATAGATAGGATATTACTAGAAAGTCAACCTCCTCATAGACAGTGCGAATTGGCATACGTAATATATACTGTTCTTTTTACCCAAGAAGCACGAGGTCTGATTATTTTAATACTTTGTATGGACCTTAAGTGTGTACTACATGGCTGAGGTCTTTCTGCATTTTCTGTGGTTAGTGTGTGCACCTGGTGCAGACCTGGGGTAGTTCTGCTGCCTCCTAGCAGTGTGTTCTTGGGCCAGCTATTAATAAATCTCTGAGTTCTAGTTTCATCATTTATAATGGATAAAAATGGGTAACTATTATAATGGATAATAGTTAATAAGCTATAGCGAGGATTAACTGAGATAACATATTTTTGTTGTTAAAATAAGCAGTGTTTTCAGTCTCCTTTGGAAAGAAACCCATTCTCTGTCTTGGTAAGTAATGAAATAATAGTACTTTTAACCTCTTTTTGGAGAGAACATAGACTTTGCGTCAGACAGACTTGGATGCTAATTCTGGAAATTCAGTAACTAGGTAAGTGACCTGAAACAAGTGCTTAGTTTCTTTAAGCTTCAGTTGTAATCAGAAAATGGAGATCCTGGCTGGGCATGGAGGCTCACACCTGTAGTCCCAGCACTTTGGGAAGCCGAGGTGGGAGAATCACTTGAGCCCAGGAGTTCGAGACCATCCTGGGTAACATGGCAAAACTCTGTCACTACAGAAAATACAAAAATTAGCCGAGCATGGTGGTACTCACCTGTAGTCCCAGCTAATTGGAGGCTGAGGTGGGAGGATCACTTGAGCCTGGAAGGTTGAGGCTGCAGTGAGCCATGATCGAGCAGCTGTACTCCATCCTGGGTGACAGAGCAAGGTTCTGTCTCAAAAAAAAAAAAAAAAAGGAAAAGAAAAGAAAATGGAGATGCTGCCTAGTTTACTTGGCTGTAAGGGATTAGGTGAGGCTGTATATTGAGGGTCAAGAACTGGCACATTGTAGGTGCTCAGTTAATGTTAACTTCTTTTTTCTCTACCAGAAGACAGAGGGAAGTGTTACACATTTATTTTGGTTTTGGTGACTGATTTAAGACTTATGTGGGTTTTAATTTAGTGGAATAGGATCTTGCAGGAACAAATTTCATTTCACTTTTTATCTTCAGATTTAACACTCTCACACAAAAACAGTTTTTCACCTATTTGTTAAGCAGATGAATAATTTGTAGGTAAAGAAATGAGCATTGCTTAAATCTCTTGTTAGTATGCAAACTGCCCACTGTTAAAACCTTTCTTAGAGGATTATACAAATAGATGAATGCCTTTTTAGAGGTATTTTAGGTAAGATCATCTTACTTTTTAATGAATTAAATCATCTACTCATTTAATTGGTCATTTAAACGTTTGTTTATCATGTTTGGGTAAGGCATTGTGCTGGAGTCTGTGTGAGACTTCAGGATATTTTTGGTATTCAGTGAGAGGCAGTATAGAATACTGGTTAAGAGCCAAAACTGGCCAGGCGTGGTGGCTCACACCTGTAATCCCAGGACTTAGGGAGGCCGAGTCTGGCGGATCACCTGAGGTTGGGAGTTCAAGACCAGCCTGACCAACATGGAGAAAGCCCGTCTCTATTAAAAATACAAAATTAGCCATCCGTGGTGGCGTATGCCTGGAATCCCAGCTCCTTGGGAGGCTGAGGCAGGAGAAATGCTTGAACCCGGGAGGTGGAGATTGCAGTGAGCCGAGATGCACTCCAGCCTGGGCAACAAGAGCAAAACTCTGTCTTAAAAAAAAAAAAAAGAGCCAAAGCTATGGTGACAAACGGAAAATGTAACTTCTGCAGCTTACTGTTACCATGGTCAAAGTACATTTTTCTCATTTGTAAAGTTGGGTTAATAGTGCCACCTTTTACAGTTATTGTGAATATTAACTAGGATAATATTTATAAAGCAGTTACCATAGACCTAGGCACATAGGCTGCCAAGCAAATTGTACCTTCTAAAGGCCCTGGCATATGGTGAATACTGAAAGGGAAGCTGCTGTTACTTTGTTTTCTTTTGAAATAGGTGATTATTTGTTTTATCGAAATGAAAGAAATTAAAGGCTATTTGGATAAAGATGAACTGATTATCAAGGGATTAGGGTGCTAGTTGTAGCTCAGTGACCTTGAGCTAGTAGATACTTAACTAGTCTTAGTTTTGTTGCTTTTGAGGTAAAGTAGCTAGACAAGATGACCTCTAAGATTTCTTCAAACTCAAATGTTCTGGTTTTAAGTTGTGATTTTTCAAGATAATCAGCTTGAGCATTTGTCTACTAGGTATATAGCATTGTGTTAGGTTATATGGGTTAAAATAACATAAAAAGGATAGCATATGTTTTCCAAAAGGTAAATAACTAGTTGGGATGTTGTATACATGTGAAACACTTAACGATTCAAGTAAGTACTGAATTAAGTAATGTAGCTTGTAAGTGGTGTCAGATTCCTGTCATTTAGAATGGTTAGAAGAAAGGCTTCGGTAGAGGGATGGAGACCATATGTTGGTCTACTGGTCCAGCAGACTAGCTATGACCAGCTTCCATTTTACCTACTAGTACATCCTCAGTAAGTCATCTCAGCTCTTTCATAGAATGAGATCACAGTATCCCCTTCTGCCAGAATATCATAGGGGCTATTTCAGAACCATCTGACTCAGAGCTTTGAACTGGATTGCCTAGATTATCTAGGGCTTTCATCTCTCTCTTTCTTCCTTTTTTCTCGATTTCAAAACTTCTGCTATTGCCTTTTTTCTCATTTTCCTCTCTCTTTTTATGGTAACGTTTTTATTTCACATTCATTTTATTTCTCATGATTTTTTGTTTGAATATTAAATCGAACTATTGCTATTATCTACTGTCCTCACAGATTTCATAAAATCTACTTTTTGAAGTTTTTTTCTTTTTTTTGAGATGGAGTGGCGCTCTTGTTGCCCCGGCTGAAGTGCAATGACGTGATCTCGGCTCGCTGCAAGCTCCGCCTCCCGGGTTCAAGCGATTCTCCTGCGTCAGCCTCCTGAGTATCTGGGATAAGAGGCACCCGCCACCACACCCGGCTAATTTTTTGTATTTTTAGTAGAGACAGGGTTTCACCATGTTGGCCAGGCTGGTCTGGAATGCCTGACCTCAGGTGATCCACCCGCCTCGACCTTCCAAACTGCTGGGGTTACAGGCATGAGCCACCGCACCTGGCCATGAAGCTTTTCTTTAATAAAAATAATTTTGCCTTTTTCTATTACTTTTTGCCCTATTACGTGTATATATTATGTGTATATATGTGTGTGTGTGTGTATATATATGTATATGTATTTGTACACATCTGCTTTCAGAAAGCAGATACAAAATTACTTTGAAAGTTATTTTTCTTCCGATAGGTTACCTGCAACTCTTTTCCTTCAAAGCACTTCTTTACGAAGTCACTAGGATTTGATGCCTTTTTAAAAAATTCAGCAAAAATGCTACAGTTTGTATAATAATCATCTAGATTTTAAAATAATGTGTATTTTAAAATACTGTATATTAAGCATAGTAACTACTATGCTTAGTATAGTAACCATTGTTAAGCATAGTAACCACTGAGCATTACTATTAAGCTTAGTAATCACTGAGTCAATGGATATAAAATTAAAATGTGATTAATTGATGAGACTTCATGGATTGTGCTCAAAGCCAAAGTTGAAAATTACTGACGTATAGAACCAAAAAATTGTTCTGGTTTTGAGAAATGCCATCCTGATTCGGCTTGTTTTATTTTTCTCATTATTTTTATTTAATCTGGGAGAATCTCAAAAGTATTTATTTATTAAGAGTGGACTGTGGAGTCGGTGGATATAAGAATATATAGGTTAAAAGTGAGCAATGGTGTTAGGATTCAAATCTCAATTCTGGTCCTTACTAGCTTGTGATCCTGGGCACGTTATTGAACTCTGCGTCCCAATTTTCCAAACTAAAATGGGGATATAATAACACCTACTTTATGAGGCTGTTGTGAGGATTAAGTGAGATAATACGTGTAAAGTTCTGTGTTGGGCACTTAGTAAACACAACAAATGTTGGCTGTTAATATTGTAGTAAATGGTAGTATCTCAAATTGATAAACAATTGTAGTATGCATGTATTAGAGTGGCTAAAATAATTAGTATTGGTTGTCTCTGGGGATTGAGGAGAGGATGGGCAGAGGACTTCTTATTATAAGCCCTTTTACCCTATTTGATGTTTTTAAAGGTGTGTGCTTTGCTACAGGGAGTGTTTATTGGGAATCCAAATATGGTCCCGACCCTTTCCTAGGTCCCAAAGTAATAAGGTGTACAAAACAACACATTGGAAAGTAATGTAAGATTAACTGTAGACCTTCAGATACCTCAGGATAGATGAGGGAGAGTGTGTGTGTATTTTTTAAAATTAGAAGTGATTTGTGGTCCTCCTTTCCTCTAGAGAGGGTTGTAAAGGTATGTTAAGGTAGTCAGCATTGAACAGTTAAGGTGTCTTAAAATGCAGTGTGCTGGCCAGGCTCTGTGGCTCATGCCTGTAATTCTGGCACTTTGGGAGGCTGAGGTTGGCAGATTACCTGAGGTCGGGAGTTCGAGACCAGCCTGACCAACATGGAGAAACCCCGTCTCTACTAAAAAAAAAAAATTAGCCGGGCGTGGGGGTGCATGCCTATAATCCCAGCTACTCGGGAGGCTGAGGCAGGAGAATCGCTTGAACCTGGGAGGCAGAGGTTGCAGTGAGCTGAAATTGTGCCATCCAGCCTGGGCAACAAGAGCAAAACTCCATCTTAAAAAAAAAATGCAGTGTGCTTTTAACAGAACCCACAACAATTACATAATCCAAAAAGACGTTTCACTGTTAAGGTTATGTAAAATTCTCTTTCAGTGCATTATCTGATTATAGTATTATTTTATGAATATATTTTATTACAGATGGATAATTTAAGAGTAAAATCAAATATTTTAAATTTGAAATTTGAAAAATAATGATTCCAGACAATATTATATTTGTAAAATCCATAAATAAAATTTGACCCAGTGGAATAATTTGACCTAGGATAAAATATCTTCTTTTAAAATTTTCTTAAAGTAGAGCCACAGGCAGCAAATTTGAAAGTACAGTGAAACTTCAGCCTTCTGTGAATGAGATACTATAAACTTAATATCCTGAGTTACAGAGAGTTAAACAGAATACTTTTTTGTTTTTGTTTCAATTCTTATTGCAAATTTGCCAAATTATTTTCTAGGGTTAATACATACTAAACGTAATAGAATCTTTCTTTGATAAATCAGAACATTATAGTGTCTTAGGATCATCTTTCTGATTATCAGTGATATTGTTAAGGATATGAAGATGATAACATTAACTGTACCTAAGACATTTTTTGTGTATATATGTCAAATGGCTTGTGTTTTTATCAGTTGTTGTATTCTAGGAAAAATCAAGTGAAAAATTGCTTCTGATTGAGATATTAGTATACACTACCCTTGTTTAGTTTTTAAGAATAACTTTTCAATTATAAATACTATTTAACTTATGAAGGATTTAATGAGATTTGAACAAAACTGATGAACAAAATTGGTAGTTTCTAAAACTATCCCTATTCTCATGAAAAAAAAAAAAGTTCTTTGAGTTGAAGACAGAAGTTTCTTGTTGTGTAAGGATCCTCTTGTTGCGATGTCAGCAACCTTATTGAAACGTAGTTGGGCAAAAAAGGGAATTTACTGTCTCAGATAACCTAAACTCAGGATGCAGGGATGCAGTTGAAATCAAGGACAACTGGAACCTGAGCTGAGAATGCCACCGAAACTCTCTTATCTCTCCTCCCTGTCTCCCTTTCAGCTTCATTTTCTCCAAATGCAGAGCAGCTGCTGTCTTCCATGTAGCAAGGACATAGATGCCAGCAAGTTATAAATGTGAGCCAGGCACTGTCCTAAAAATTTTGCATATATATTCATTCATTTAATCCTCACAGCTTTTTATACCTATTTTACAAATGAGGAAACAGAGGTATAGAAAGGTTAAGTAGTAATCCAGGTTGTATTGTGTGATAGAGATGATAGAGTTGGATTTTCTAGGCACTAGCGAGCTGTGGTTACAAATGCTCTCATTTGTGTTTTGTTTTTAAATTTTTTGAACAGACTTAATTTTTTTTGTTTTGAGACAGAGTCTTGCTCTGTTGCCCGGGCTGGAGTGCAATGGCGCAATCTCGGGTCACCACAAGCTCCGCCTCCCGGGTTCAGGCCATTCTCCTGCCCCAGCCTCCTGCGTAGCTGGGACTACAGGTGCCCACCACTGTGCCCCTCTAATTTTTTTTTTTTGTATTTTTTGTAGAGACAGGGTTTCACCGTGTTAGCCAGGATGGTCTCAGTCTCCTAACCTTGTGATCCTTCCGCCTTGGCCTCCCAAAGTGCTGGGGTTACAGGCATGAGCCACTGCACCCAGCTGAACAGACTTAATTTTTTAAGAGCAGTTTTACGTTGGTAGCCAAATTGGGCAGAAAGTACAGAGAGTTCCCATATGCTCCCTGCCTGTACACATGCATAACCTCCCCCAGTATGGACATTCTACACCAGCGTGGTACACTTGTTGTGGGAGATGAACCTACATTGATGCATCGGTATCACCCAAAGGCCATAGTTTACATTAGAGCTCACTCTTCATGTTGTATATTCTATGGTTCTTAACACTTGTTTTTTTTTTTTTTTTTTGGGATGGAGTCTAGCTTCGTCGCCAGGCTGGAGTGCAGTGACACAATCTCAGCTCACTGCAACCTCTGCCTCCCGAGTTTAAGCGATTCTCCTGCCTCAGCCTCCTGAGTAGCTGGGATTACAGGCACGCGCCACCACGCCCAGCTAATTTTTGTATTTTTTTTGTTTTTAAGTAGAGACGAGGTTTCACTATGTTACCCAGGATGGTCTTGATCTCCTGACCTCGTGATCCGCCTGTCTCATGATCCGCCTGTCTCGGCCTCCCAAAGTGCTGGGATTACAGGCGTGCCACTGTGCCCAGCCTTAACACTTGTTTTTGTTTCTTTGGGAGGGGAATGGAGTTTTGCCCAGGCTGGAGTGCAATGGCGTGATTCTTGGCTCACTGCAACTTCTGCCTCCTAGGTTCAGTCAATTCTCCTGCCTCAGCCTCCTGAGTAGCTGGGACTACAGGCACGTGCCACCACACCTGGCTAATTTTTTGTATTTTTAGTAGAGATGGGATTTCACCATGTTGGCCAGGCTGGTCTCCAACTCCTGACCTCAGGTGATCTGCCAGCCTGGATGTCCCAAAGTGTTGGGCTTACAGGTGTGAGCCACTGCACCCGGCCAGTTCTTAACACTTTAAGAGTAATGTGTGTCTGCCATTATGTTGCCATATAGAATAGTTCCATGGCCTTAAAAATCTGTGTTCTGGGCCGGGCGCGGTGGCTCAAGCCTGTAATCCCAGCACTTTGGGAGGCCGAGGCGGGCGGATCACGAGGTCAGGAGATCGAGACCATCCTGGCTAACATGGTGAAACCCCGTCTCTACTAAAAAGTACAAAAAACTAGCCGGGCGAGGTGGCGGGTGCCTGTAGTCCCAGCTACTCGGGAGGCTGAGGCAGGAGAATGGCCTGAATCCGGGAAGCGGAGCTTGCAGTGAGCTGAGATCCGGCCACTGCACTCCAGCTTGGGCGACAGGGCAAGACTCCGTCTCAAACAAAAAAAAAAAAAAAAAAAAATCTGTGTTCTGCCTATTCATATGTCCTTCCCACCTATCCCTGATTTTTTTTACTGTCTCCTTAGTTTTGTTTTTTTCCAGAATATCATATAGTTGCAATCATGCAATATGTACCCTTTTGGATTGGCTTCTTTGACTTAGTAATATTCGTTTAAAGTTCCTCCATGTCTTTTCATGGCTTCATAGTTCGTTTCTTTTTAGTGCTGAATAATATTTCATATTCTGGATGTATCAGATCCATTCACCCACCGAAGGATGTCTTAATTGCTTCCAAGTTTTGCTCATTTACTTTTCACAGTAGTTCTGCAAAGTGTATATGTTGAGCTGTTTACAGATTAGGAAACAGACTCAAGAGAGGTGAAGTAGTTTACTCAGGTTCACATCATTAGAAAGTTGTCATAGTTTATATTAGAACCTAAACTCTTACTCCCAAGCTCATAATCCTTATATGTACTTTGCCGTATACATGAATAGGTCAAAACACAATTTATTTTTTTACTATTTTTTACAATATAGTAGGAAAACTTTATTAGAATTAACTATCAGTTCTTGTTATTAAAGTAACCAGGGGAGGATTCATTTTTAGCAGTTGCTCTAAGGCCACTTCTTTAGTAACCTTTTTACTTGAAATAATAAAACTACATTTCTGTAAAAGTCCTTCTCTTTGAAATTTTCTTTTATTCAGTCTATTGTTTTGCTTAGTATAAATTAATATGGTAAAATATACTTTTGGCTGAGTGGTGGCTCGTACCTGTAAATCCCAGCACTTTGGGAGGCGGAGGTAGGAGGATCACTTGAGCCTAGCAATTCCAGACCAGCCTGGGAAACGGTGGGATCCCTGTCTCTACAAAAAATGAAAGAATTAGCTGGGTGTGGTGATGCATGCCTGTAGTCCCAGCTACTTAGGAGGCTGAGGCAGGAGGATTGCCTGAACCCAGGAGGTTGAGGCTGCAGTGAGCAGTGATCATGCCACTGCACTCCAGCCGGGGTGACAGAGTGAGTCCCTGTCTCAAAAAAAGGAATATGTACACACACACAAACACACACACACACACACACACACACACACACACGTGCCCCCCCAACAGCCTTTGACAGCAGGTGTCTCTTGTTGAAATAACCCTAGGTGTAAATAAGGATGGAGATGAGTAGTCTCAGTATTAAATCTATGGCAGAGCTGATGAGAGGACAGATAGTGCTGATTGAATTATAGGTGTCTCAAGTGTAAACATTTTTGAAGAGTCCTACTATCATTTGTATTATCTGTAAATCTCTTCTAAAGATTTGTTACTGGACCACATTCTCCTACTTGGTACAGCTGTTTTGGAATACATTTCAGGGAGAATAATGTACCTCAAATGCCTCGTCCAGCAATTAGTAACTCTATGATCTTGGGCAAATTATTTAATCTTCTGGGTACCTCAGTTTTATTATCTGGAAAATGGGGTTAATAACACCTACTTCTTAGGGTCCTTATGAGATTAAACGAGTTAATATACCTTTTGTAGATTTTAATTTGTATATGTTTTACATTTTAATATCTCTGAAATTGGGATTTGTGACTTATAGTTGATGGTGTCTGTTGCTTTAGCCAAATTGCAATAGTGACTGTCAGTGCCTGTGCATCTGGCATCTTTGTGGTTATTCCTTTTCTTTTTCTTTTTTGAGACAGAATCTTACTGTGGCTGGGACTGCAGGTGTGCACCACCATGCCTGATTAATTTTTTGTATTTTTAGTAGAGACAGGGTTTTGCCATGTTGACCAGGCTAGTCTTGGACTCCTGGGCTCAAGCAGTCCACCTGCCTTGGCCTCTCAAAGTGATGGGACCACCATGCCCGGCCTCTTTGTAGTTATTCCTGATAGCACAATTGTACACCTGCTGCCCCCGTTTCATTAGCAATCCATTTAAAGAGAATTTTAGAAAAGAGTTTGATTACTGATTGTTTTCTGAAAACTGTTGATAACTTCCAGAACATCAAGAAAATCATTAAAACTTGTGGAATATGTGTCAGTGGCTTGGAGAAGGAAATCCCAGAGATAATAGTGACATTCTTTTAAGAAATGCTGTATTTCAGTGTTCTTGGTGGCTCGTAAACAATATTGTGATGAAAAACATGGTATTGACAACTCCAAGTTGAACAGTGATTCCAAAGAGGCTAACCTTGAGCATGAACAAGTTTTAGCAATACAATAACTGATTTGTTTATCTCCTTTTGATATAGCCAAAAGAGTGATGTTTTAAAAATCCAAGTAAGTCTATAAAATATTTTTCAATTAGTGTGAATAATCCTTTAATTAGTAGAAGTAAAAATTTGAAGTGATAAAAAAGCGTTCAGTTCAGTTGGCAGTATTTTCTTAGTGGTACATACAGTAATGGTGCATATTATAATCAATGTCATCTTTTGATTTTATGAAAGTCTGTCTCTAAGTAAAAATTAGAACAGTACCTGGCAGATGGAGTTAGCTATTGTTTTATAATCTTTACTTTCTTTCTGCAGTTCCAAGATTTTAAGAGAGCATGTACACTGCTGTTAATCCTGTTTTTAACCCTAGAATTTTACTTCCCTATGTTCTTTCACTGAACTTATAAATATTCATTAATCTTTATTTTTAATTCTGTAAATATAATCATGAATAAATTCTAGACAGTGTTTTCTTTGGAAATTTTGCTTTCTCTTTGACCACTCATAATATAAATAGCCAGAATCTTCCACCTGTTTGTGAGAGGTTAATTAGCATGATTTCAGAAATTCCCATTATTTAAACTTTTTTTCCTTATTTGTGTCCTTTTTCCATTGAATAATTGATATAATCAAGTCCCAAAAAAGGGTACAGTTGGAAAAAAAAGTTCTTGACAAACTAGAATCTAGTCTTCTAGCATAGCAGACCATATATAAACTTAAACTTTCTGAACATTATTATCCTAACATCTGATTCATTCTATACTGTTGAATAATGTATAGATAATTTTAAAGGTATCAGAAATTTAAGTTTCAGCATGGGTTTTTTTTAGCCTTAAAGGTGATACATGATTATTTAAAAAATTTAAGTAATACAGAAGGATATATAGTTCAAGGTGAAAGTCCCACAGTTCCCTGTCCCAGCAAGCACAAACTTCTCTCACTCCTCACGGGTAAATATTACTTTTGAGTACACTCAGAATTTTCTATGCTTATACATTTAAATGTATATTTTACATACATGTTCATATATATTTATTTCCTTGTTTTTAGTACATAAATGTTATGTTATAAAATCTGTAGTTTTCTGAATACTGTTTGGACATAGCTCTATTTTAGCACATAACGATCTTCCCTGTTATTTGTAGTGTCTGGACCTGCATTGTTCAGTGGTGACCACCACTGACATGTGGCAGTTTAAATTTAATTAAAATGAATAAAATTTAAAATTCAATTTTTCAGTTATACAAGTCACATTTCAAGTGTTTATTAGCTATGTGTGGCTAGTGGCTGTTGTTTGAGGTAGCACAGAATTGTAGAACATGTCAATAATCTATATACAGAAAGTTCAGTTGGACAGCATTTTTCTGGATAGTTTTTAAAAAAACATGTATGTATTAAAAATTTTTTACTGTATAACTTTTTATTGAGGCATATTTTATGATAAATTGTGCAATTTTAAATGCTCAAGTTGATAACTTTTCCTTAACTTTTAATTTTAAGATAATTGTTGATTCATATGCAGTTACAGGAAATAACATGGAGATGTCTCATGTATCCTTTACCTTGGTTCTCCCAGTGGTAATACCTTGCAAAATTATAGGACACTGTCGTATAGGATAGGATAGGATAGGATAAGACATGATAGGAGAGTATATAATAGCACAACCAGGAAATTAACATTGGTACATTCAAGATACAGCACATTTCCTTCCCCATAAGGATTCTTCATATTGCCCTTTTATACCCATGTGGTCTTCCTTCTAGCCCCCAGCCTCTCCTTAACTCTTGGCAATCACTGACCTGTTCTCCATTTCCATTAGTTTGTAATTTTAAGAATGTTATATAAGTGGAATCGTGTAGTATGTACTTTTATGGGATTGGGTTTTCTCATTCAGCATAATTCTCTGGAGAGTCATCAGGTTGTTGTATCAGTACCTCGTTCCTTTTTGTTACTGAATAGTATCCCACGGTATGGATGTACCATGATGTGTTAATCATTCACCCATTGAAGATTATCTGGGTTGTTTCCAGGTTTTGGTTATTAGAAATTAAACTGCTTTAAACATTTGTGTACAAGTATTCACATAAGCATAAATTTTCCTTCCTCTGGGAGTGCAATTACTGGGTCATATGGTAGTTGTGTCTTAATGTTTGTAAGAAACTGACAAGCTGTTTTCCTGAGTAGCTGTACATTTTACATTCCAATCATCAGTATATGAGTGAGGGTGAGGGAGAGCTGCATCCTGACCAGCATTTGGTATTGTCACTTTGTTATGATTTTTATTGTTGTATTTACTTTCTAATTGGTCTTGGGGTCTCTATTTTGAAAGGGCCATAAGGCAAGTAGCCTCACTCTCTAGGAGAGCCCTCGCAGGGATTGGGGAGATGAGTTAGGTTTGTGCGTGTGTGTCAGATGAGACACATGAGGAAGTGAAACCAGAATGAAACGAGATTTGCTCATAGGGCCCAGAGAGGTTAAGCTTAAGGAAGGATGCCGGGAGCTTAGGTGGGGGGGAGAGAGAGAAAGTGTGAGAGGGAAAAGGGGCTATCGGTGGGACTGTGCCTTTTTTAAAGTACACGGGCATTATCCTGAAGGCTTTCTTGTGGGGGTTGTGGATTGGCTAGTTTAAAGCAAACACTCGTGAAGGGAGATCTTATTTACATGACTCTGGTGTTGATCATTAGGTTTTCATTGTGGTCAGCAGCTGTGGGGAATATTGAGTTTTTGGTCAGTGAGATGAACAAGTCTATATTGCAGACAATCACACAGGCAAGGGAAGGTTTTTTGTTTTTTGTTTTTTGGTTTTTTTTTTTTGAGACGGAGTCTTGCTCCCACCCAGGGTGGAATAGAGTGGTGCGATCTCTGCTCACTGCAACCTCTCTGCCTGCCGGGTGGGTTCAAGCGATTCTCCTACTCTCCTGCCTTAGCTTCCCAGGTAGCTGGGACTACAGGCATGCACTACCACACCCAGCTAATTTTTGTATTTTTTACTAGAGATGGGGTTTCACGATATGTTGGCAAGGCTGGTCTCAAACTCCTGACCTCAGGTGATCTGCCTGCTTCGGCCTCCCAGAGTGCTGGGATTACAGGCGAGAGCCACTGCGCCTGACCGGGAAGTTTTAACTAGGCCAAAGATAGTGGGCTATAGCTGGGTTTCAGATAACTTATGTTAGATCTAAAAAATGGATGCTGAGTCAGCAACCATAATAAAGAAATTTTTGACACTTTTTAATTTTAGCCGGGTCTTACAGGTAAGTGATAAGTCATTGTCATGTTAATTTGCATTTCCCTAATGGCAGATGATGTTAAATATCTTTTCATGTGCATATTTGCCATTTGTATATCTTGTTTATCGAAGTGTCTCTTCACGTCTGTATGACTTTGCCAGGGCTGCCATAACAGAATGCTACAAACTGGGTGACTTAAACAATGGAAAATTTTTTTCTCCGCAGTTTTGGAGGCTAGAAGTCCAAGATCAAGTTTCTTCTGAAGTCTCTCTCCTTAGCTTGCAGATGGCTGCATTCTCATACTCTCACATGATCTCTTTATGTATCCAAATTTTCTCCTTTTTAAAAAGACAGTAATCACATTGGATTAGGGCCCACCCAATGGCCTCATGTTAATTGAATCACCTCTTTAAAGGCCCTAGCTCCAAATACAGTCTCTTCTGAGGTACAGGGGTTAGAGTT
Source organism: Rhinopithecus roxellana (assembly GCF_007565055.1). Lineage (NCBI taxonomy): Eukaryota > Metazoa > Chordata > Mammalia > Primates > Cercopithecidae > Rhinopithecus > Rhinopithecus roxellana. The sequence continues at coordinate 64,913,827 of NC_044558.1, read as the reverse complement.
TCAACATATGAGTTTTGGGGGTATATGTTTCAGCCGATAATAGTGTCTTTTGCCTATTTCCTAGTTGATCATTTATTTTACTGTCAAGTTTTGAGAGCTGTTTATATATCTTAGGCACTAGTACTTTGTTGTGATTTGCAATTATTTTCTCCCAGTCTGTAGCTTGTCTTTTCAGCCTTTATATTAGTCTGTTCTCATGCTGCTAATAAAAACATACCCAAGACCAGGTAATTTATAAAGGAAGGAGGTTAAATTGATGCACAGTTACGCATGGCTGGGGAGGCCTCACAATCATGGCAGAAGGCAAGGAGGAGCAAAGTCACGTCTTACATGGTGATAGGCAAGAAAGTGTGTGCAGGGGAACTCCCATTTATAAAACTATCAGGTCTTGTGAGATTACTCACTATCTCACTAGAATAGCATGAGAAAGACCCATCCGCGTGATTCAATTACCTCCTACCGGTTCACTCCCATGACAGGTGGAAATTATGGGAACTACAATTCGAGATGAGATTTGGGTGGGGACACAGCCAAACCACATCAGCCTCATAACAGAGTCTTTTTCAGAGCGAAAGTTTTAATTTTGATGAAGTCTATTTGACCAATTTTTCTTTTTATGAGTTGTGCTTTTCGTGTCAAGTCTGAGTTTTCTTTGCCTAGCCTGAGATCCCAAAGATTGTCTTCTATTTTTTTAAGTTTATAATTTTGCTTTTAACATTCAAGTTCATGATTAATTTTGAGTTAATTTTTGTATAAAGTGTGAAAATTTTTTTTTCTTTTTTTTTGCTTATGGATATCCAGCTGCTCTAGTAACATTTCTTCCATTGAATTGCTTTTACATTGTTGTAAAAAAATCAGTTGAGCATATTTGTTGTTTTTATTTCTGGGTCTTCTGTTTCATTGATTTATGTATCCCTCAGCCAATACTACACAGTCTTGATTACTATAGCTATATAATAGGTCTTGAAGTTTAGTAGTTTGCTGCTTCTCACTTTATTCATCTCTTTCAAAATAGTTTTAGCTATTTGTTTTCTTTTACTAACTGTAAATTTTAGGTTAAACTTGTCTATTGTCTACTTGCTGGGATTCTAATGTTAAATTTATATGTCAGTTGGAGAATTGACAGTTTTTACCATGTTAAAATTTCCAGTCCGTCATTATGGCATGCCTCCTTATTTATTTAGATGTTCTTTGACTTCTTTTATTGGTGTTTTGTAGTTTCCAGCATAAAAGATACTGTACATGTTTGATTACACTAATTTCTGTCTCCTCATGCCCACTTAAGGATACCTCTCCAGCAGTTTTCTATACTTAACATCCTTAGTTTTGGCTCTACCAGATCATTTCTGTTAGTGATAATTTCTCTTATCTTAGAAAACAAAAGCAAAATAAAAAACTTTATTTTTCTTTGATTCCATGTCACTTTTGGCTACTGGCCCAACTTCTTTGTAGTAAAATTCTTAAAAAGTTGTCTGTGCTTGCTGTTCCCAGTTCCTTTTCTCCCATCTTTTCTTAAGTCAACTGCAGTCTAACATGCCCCACTTTCAAAGTAATGTGACCTCTGTATTGTTAAATCTAATGATTACTTGCAGTCTTCATTCTTCCTGACTTTTCAATAGCATTGATTTAGTTGATCTCTCTTTGATCAACTTCTTCACTTTTCTTCAGGGAAATATAAATCAAACAAGATAAAATTTGGTAGCCATTGGATCTCCCCAAATTAAGAAGTCTGATAAATCCAAGTATAGTGAAAGAGAACTCACACATTGCTAGTGAGAGCATAAATTGTTACTACTACCTTGAAAGATAGTTGAAGATACTTGTAAGTTCTATTAATACTAATATGTACTTACCCTAGAGAAACTTTCACAGATGAGACCCGTATAAGATTGTTCATTGCAATATGGTTTGTAGTAGCAAAAAGTGTAAGTGATTTGTATTTTATTTATTTATTTGTTTGTTGACTTTTTAAAATTATACTTTAAGTTCTAGTGTACATGTGCACAACGTGCAGATTTTTTACATATGTATACATGTGCCATGTTGATGTGCTGCACCCATTAACTCGTCATTTACATTAGGTATATCTCCTAATGCTATCCCTCCCCACTCCCTCCACGACTTGTATTTTAATAGGTGCTTTGTTTTGAATGTCTCCCCTAAAACTCATGTTGAAATTTAATTGCCATTGTGATAGTATTAAGAGGTGGGACTGCTGAGAGGTGATTAGGCTAAGAGGGCTCTGCCTTCATGAATGGATTAATGTCCTTATCAAGAGAGTGAGTTTGTTATTCGAGAGTGGGTTGTTCTAAAAGCGAGTTTAGTCCTCTTTTGTTTGCTCTCTTATGCTCTCTTGCCCTTGCACCTTCCACCATGGGATGATGCAGCAAGAAGGGCCTTGCCAGATGTGGGCCCCTTCACCTTGGACTACTCAGTCTTCAGAACTGTAAGAAACACTTTATTTTCTTTACAAATTACGCAGTCCGTAGTATTCTATTATAGCAACACAAAGTGGACTAAGACAGTAGGAGAATATATCTGGCTTATTCATGTAATGTAATACCATTTAGCAATTACATTGAATAAATTAGAGCTACATGTATCAGCACAGATAAATCTCAAAAACGTAATGTTAACTGAAAAATTCTAGGTGTGATAGGATAAGTACTGTATGATGTATTTGTATATAACTGAGTGTTAAGTGGGTCTTTTCTTGTGACCTTAGCGTTTTTCCTGGAGCCTAAAGCTAAAGATAGTAACTGATAAAGGTTCCCTGCATTATAAAGAGATGGTGTTGAATTTGTTGGCAAGTGGCCATGATTTGTTCTGGAACTTTAGCACCTCCAGCCTATACAAGATAAAAAAAGAATTTAATGTGAGGAAGGATTCTTTGAAGAGATATCAGCTCAAAATGGAGTGCTGTAGTTTTTATATTATCTTCCCTGTGGGTGAAAAACAATTTCTCTGAGAGATTGGGGAACTTTTCAGGAAGGAAGATGGTCCTTTAGCTGGATGCCTGCTGAGTTGCAGAAAATAGTTAGGCCTCCCTCTCTGGAATGTTACCTGAGTAAAGTGTTAGAGAATTCTTGGGAAAAGTGTGATTTGGGTCTACTGGAGTTATGGAAGACCCAGAGACTGGGGCCTGCTGCTGCATTCCTGGAGAAGAATAAATGTAACAGATATATAAAATAATTTTGCTGTGGAGAAGCTGGAAGAGAGGGCTTTCGCTATGTGTCTGGTGATATTGAATCCAGAGCGTTTCCTTTGGGCCAGGCAAACAGTTTAGAGGCTGTTCAGTCTAGTGCCATCTTGAAAGAAACTTAACAAAGAAAGTTGCCTGCTCAGCAGATACAACCTCAGGTATGTGCCACTGGAGTAGGAGCTGAAGAAGAGTTTTAAGAATTGTGCTGGAGAATGTCTCGTTTGTACCAGAGAATGTTACAGAGGGAAGTCTTGTCAGAGAAAGCCAGAACTGGACAGTGACTGAAGTGATAAACAACAGATTTTATTCAGGAACTTTGCAATAGTGGAAAAGATACCTCAGTATAGAACTGGACTAAATTCCAAATACAGCAAGGACAGGTGGGGATTTGTAGTCAACAAGAAGAATGAGGGGTGTTAGCAGATGGAAAATTACCAAGAGAAGACATCAAGGGCAGGGGATTCTTGCTAAAACAACTTAACAGGCCAAGGTCATCAGATACTGAGGGTGGGGAATTCTCTCTAATTGACTTAGCAGAATTCTTACAAAAATTGGGATATGCAGGCCCCCAAATGGCAAGGGCCAACATTGAGGCCTAGTTGAGAAGAGGGCTCAGAGGAGCCTGACTAAAGTTTGGTCAAGTAGAAAGTTAGTCAGTCCCCACAGGGTGAATTTCACATCTCTCAAAATGTCCCACAAGAGAGACCCCAAGGTTAGGTTTCTCCCATGATTGAGGGTATTTGATAGCTAAAAGAAAACTACAAAGCTCCAGCCATGTGTGTTAGTCTGTTGTCACACCGCTATAAAGAAATACCCGAGACTGGGTAATTTATAAAGGAAAGATATTTAGTTGACTCACAGTGCCACATGGCTGGGGAGGCCTCAGGAAACTTGCAATCATAGTGGAAGGGGAAGCAGGCACGTCTTACGTGGTGGCAGGAAAGAGGAGTGGGGTACGTGAAGGAGGAACTGTCGAACGCTTATGAAACCATCAGATCTCATGAGAACTCATTATCATGAGAACAATATGGTGGAAACTGCCCCGATAATCCAGTCACCTCCCATCAGGTGCTTCCCTCAATAACTGGGGAATACAATTCAAGATGAGATTTGGATGGGGACACAGAGCCAAACCGTATCACCATGGAATACAGATTTTATCTCTTCTCACTTCTCCACTCTTATTTTCATCCTTTAGTAGGCACAATAATGGTTTCTCAAAGATATCAGGTCCTAATCTCTGGAACCTATAAATGTTACCTTATCAGGAAAAAGAGTTTTTACAGAGATAATTAAGTATCTTAAGATGGAGGGATTATTTTGGTTAGCTGAGCCCTAAATGTAATCGCATATATCCATGTAAGAGGGAGGTGGAGGGAGATTTGAACATATACACAGAGGAGAAGGCAATGTAAAAACAGTGGAGAGAGATTTGAAAATGTTGGCCTTGATTATGCCAGTATGCAAGAGGGGTAGAAGAGGCAAGGAACAGATTCTCCCCTAGAGCCTCTGGAGGGAGCAGAGTGTGTGGCCCTGCTGACATTTTGACTTTAGCCTAGTGATGATTTTGGACTTCTGATCTCCAGAAGTGTAAGATAATGAATTTGTGTTGTTTTAAACCACTAAGTTTGTGATAATTTATTAGAGCAACAATACTAAACTAGCACATATACCACCACACAATATATACAGGTTTCAAAAAGTTTATGGAAAATGTGTATTATGAAAAAACTGTATGTGGATTTCAAATTTTTTTTGCACCAAAATAAACTTTTAACTAACTTGTTGTAACATGTCTAAACCAGATCTAGTTTGAGGCATTGAGAAGGATAAGACATCAGTTTGAAAAGAGCCCTTATCAGAGCAACATGAATTCTACTAAAATCAAAACAAGAACAAACATCAAATTTATGGTGAAGCTCGGGTAGAAGATGGTGAAATCATTGATGCTTTGTGAAAGTTTATGGAAACAATGCCCCCAAAGAAATCAGCAGTATATAAATGGATAACTTGTTTTAAGAAAGGATAAGATGATGTTGAAGATGAAGCCGGCGGCAGAAGACCATCGATGTCAATTTGTGAGGAAAAAACTCATCTTGTTCATGCCCTAATTGAACAGGGTGGAGGATTAACAGCAGAAACAAGAACCAACACCAGAGACATGACATCTCAACTGGTTCAGCTTATACAATTCTGACTGAAGAAGCTGAGCCAACTTTCCACGAGATGGGTGCCAAAACCCTTGCGTACATACTGGCTGCAGACAAGAGCAGAGTTTTTAATTAAGATCCTGAAGCATTTATTTGAAGAATTGTGACAGGAGATGAACATGTCTTTACCAGTATGATCCTGAAGACAAAGCACAATCAAAGCAGTGGCTACCAGTGGTCTACTCAAAGCAAAAGCAAAAAGTCATGAGTAAAGGTTGTGGTAACAGAATTTTGGATGCTCAAGGCATTTTGCTTGTTTACTTTCTGGAGTGCCAAAGAATGACAACATCTGCTTATTATGAGAAGGCTAGCCAAAGCTTTAGCAGAGAAAATGCCTGGGAAAGCTTTACCAGAGAGTCCTTCTCTACTATGAGAATGCTCCTACTATTTTCTCTCATCAGAAAGGACAATTTTGGGAGTTTCAATGAGAAATCATTAACATCCACCTTACAGTTCTGAATTAGCTCCTTCTAACTTCTTTTTGTTCCTTAATCTTAAAAAATCTTTAAAGGGCACCCATTTTTTTCAGGTAATAATGTGAAAAATATTGCATTGACATGGTTAAATTCTCAGGACCTTCAGTTTTTTAGGGGTGGACTGAATGTCTGATATCATTTACAAAAGTGTCTTGAACTTGATGGGGTTTTATTATGTTGAGAAGTGAAGTTTATATTTTTAATCTTTTGATTCCGTTTTTTCTGCAGACTTTTTGAGGTCCCCTCATACGCCTCACCTTACGATGGGACCACATCCCCCTAAACTCATCATAAGTCAGAAATGCATTTAATACTCTGTTAAATCCATCATAAAGTTAAAAATTATAAGTTGAACCATTGTGAGTCCAGATACTTCTCTACTTATGATGGTGGTTATGTCCTGATAAACCCATTGTAAACTTGAAAAAATTATTGTCCACCATCCTTAGTCCTCTGTAATAATTTATTTGCATAGCACAGGGGCACACAAAATAGGTCATTTAACTGCGTGGGACAAAGAAGGCTATGGTGACTCTTGAATTGTGAATTGAATTATAATTTGTAAAGGTTTGCCTGAGCCTGAGATGGAGTGTGTCTTTTAAGTAGAATAGCTAACATAAGCACAAGGATACTGAGGTTTTTAAAAGTACATGACTTCTTGGAATGACTGGTGTACGTAAATGTGTAGGATGTATAGAAGGGAACAGTGGATACTAAAGCTGGAAAAAGCAAATTGGGACCACTTCATGAAGGATTTTGTATGATTGCTGAAATGTACTCTCTTTACCTTATATGTATGATTTTAAGGATTTTAAGTAAGGGAGTGATAGGGACAGTAATATGGGTAGACCATTTGTGAGAATATTAATACAGAGGAAGGGACAGATTTGTTTTGAGAAAAGAAGGATTGTGACTTGGTGAATATTTGAAGCTGTGGGATAAAGAATCAAGGGCGAATGAGTTTTCTTTTTCTTTTTTGAAGAGCTGGGGTCTTGCTCTGTTGCCCAGGAGTGCAGTGGTGTGATCACAGTTTACTGTAGGCTCAAGTGATCCTCCCATCACAGCCTCCTGAGTCGCTGGGATTACAGGTGCATGCCATTAAGCCCAGCTAATTTTTTTATTTTTTAGTTAGTTATTTTTGAGACAGAGTCTTGCTCTGTTGTGTTGCAGTGGCATGATCTTGGCTCACTACAGCCTCTTCTGGGTTGAAGTGACTCACCTGCCTCAGCCCACTGAGTAGCTGGGATTACAGGCACCTGCCACCACACCTGGCTAAATTTTTGTATTTTTAGTAGAGATGTGGTTTTACCATGTTGGTCACATTGGTCTCAAACTCCTAAACTGAAGCAATCCACCCACCACGGCCTCCCAAAGTGCTGGGATTACAGGTGTGAACCACTGTGCCCGGCCTTTTCAATTTTTATTTTTAGAGACAGAGTCTCACTGTGTTCCTTAGACTGGTCTCAAACTCCTGGCTGCGTGTGATCCTTCCTCATCAGCCTCATGAGTTGTGGGGATTATAAGTATGTACCACTGCACCCAGCTGAATGTTTCTAGCTTGGACGTTTTGATAGTTAGAAATGCCTTCTAGTAAATAGCACAGGAAAGGCAGAAGTATAAATTGTGGGAGTGGTGGAAAGGAAAAAAAATCTTTAGATGATCTATTAAAATTGTATATCTAATTCTGTTACTTCCTTCCTCAAAACTCCCTGATTGATCTCGGTTGCCTGCTGAACTAGATGCCTAAATGTCTTTGTTTATTCTCAGTCAAAGATGGGGTTTTTGCACTTCTTCTAAGAGATAGTTTACACCACTATTTAGGATTTTCAGCTATGTTTCTTTGCCATTCAAATTACATTTTGGTAATTACATTTAAATAATTTACATGTGCACTTGAGGCAAACATTTAAAACACCAAAATAAAACAATTTAAATTAAAATACTTAGAAGGTACTTTTTCCTTGGAATTTTCCAGAGTCATTTTATGTCTGCCCTAGTTTTCTGGGACCTAGTGGAAATGTGGCCACGACTTGAGTGTGGGCTGCTGATAAGAACAGTTGGCCTGTGGTGGAGAAGGGACGTCAAGGGGAAGAGTGAAGGTCACTTTCATAATATTATCAACTAGAAGATAACATAAAAATAATACTAGTCATAATCTTTACAGGATGAAATTGAGAATCTCAAATGAAATATTAAATTGGCCGTATTCTATAATGTAAGAGCCTGTTGGCATTTTTATGCCCAATCAAGTGGGCATTTTAATCCATATACAGTGTTATGCATTCCCTGGAATATATTTGAATAAGGATGATTGAACAACTTTATAATGAAGAAACACTAAATACGTTGAGTATTAAAAATGGAGGAAAAATAATATGGAAATAAGGAAATATTCTCATTTTACTTTTCCAATATTGCATTTGATGTTTTTGCCAATGCCATCGGCCATGGAGTGAAAATACACACATACACTCTCTCTCTCTCTTGCATGTGCAGGAGAGTTGATAGTACTTGTATTCTTACAATATTCAAAGATATCTAAAATCAGAGATGATAGTTTAACATCGTGGCTGCATATAAGATAAATCTGTGAACACTAGTGGTAAAACTGTATACTAGTTATAACCAGCTTCAAAATACAATGAAAATGATTTATATAGATCCATTTCCCAAATTTATATAGATTCATTTATCCATTTAGTTGTTTATCAAACTAAACAACTCTCAGAATCATGTTAGTCTGGATAAGCTATGTTTTGCTGCAGTAACAACCTTAAATTTCAGTGGCTTAGCTGAGCGTGGTCGTGTGCACCTGTAGTACCAACTACTCAGGAGGTTGAGACAGGAGGATTGCTTGAGCCCAGGAGTTTGAGGCTGTAGTGGGTGATGATCATGTCTGTGCATAGCCACCATACTCTAGCCTGGGCAACATGGTGAGACCCTGTCCCTTAAAAAATGTTAGTAGTTTATGCTACACATACATTGTGGGTTGGATAGTAGCTATTCTATCCAGTGATTATCTCTACTCTCGAGAAGATTGCCAATCTCCTTGGCAGTTGGAAAGACTGGGGAATTGCATATTGACTCTTAAACTTGTTCTCTGAAAGCAATAGATCCTTTTTATTCATATTCCATTGGTTAAGATCACATGGTCAATCACTTGGGCACACTTATCTTTCAGAGGGTCAAGGGTGTACAGTTCAACCTTGTGCCTGAGAAGAGAAATGAAAATATTTCATGAATAGCACTAATAATTGTAGCAGTATTGAAATATAAAAATGAAAACCAAAAAAGCACAAAGAAAAGATTAATACATGTGGCTATAAAGGGTATAATCTGAATTATATTGAAAGCATAAATGAACAGTTCTAAACATGGAACAGACGTCTTTAGATCAGTATGAAAAAGATTAATATTTAATCATATATATGTATAAAAGTCTAATTCAAATATATTAAGCAAATTTCAGGAGTCAAGTACAATAAAATGACCAAAAGATATGAACAGGTAATTCCCAAAAGATGAAATAGGATAGGAGAATATATTTAAAGTTGCATTTGCAAGTCTTTTTTTTTTTTTTTTTTTGAAACCGAGTTTTGCTCTTGTTGTCCAGGCTAGAGTGCAGTGGCACAATCTCTGCTCACCGCAACCTCCGCCTCTTGGGTTCAAGTGATTCTCCTGCCTCAGCCTCCTGAGTAGCTGGGATTACAGACATGAGCCACTACGCTTAGCTAATTTTGTATTTTTAGTAGCGATGGGATTTCTCCATGTTGGTCAGGCTGATCTCAAGCCCCTGACCTCAGGTGATCTGCCCGCCTTGGCCTCCCAAAGTGCTGGGAATACAGGCATGAGCCACTGCGCCCAGCAAGTCTTTCTTACTCTATTTAAGTAGTGGAGAATTTAAAAATAACACCCAGTACTAGTGAGTTTATGGAGAAATAGTTAATAATGTATTGCTGTTCAGATTATAATTCTTTTGCAAAACAGTTTAGATACCATGTTAAGAACCATAAAAATGTTCATACCCTTTAAGAATCCATCTCTAGGAGTTTACCCCAGTTAAAATGAAGAAATATTAAATGAGTTAAAGTATTTTTCAGTAGTGAGGAAAAATTCATCCACTTATTCTTTCATTTAAGGAGACCAGTATTATTTGTGCTAGGCTCTGTCCTAAGCACTGGGCATACACAAATGATTAAGATAGGATTCCTACCCTGTCATAGCTTAAAGTTTAATGGTGAAGAGAATGTTAGGGGAAGACAGAGAAGAGGAATGCCTAAAATACACAATCTCAGCTCAGTTAGGACATGTAAGAATAACCTAAAAATGTTCAGCAATTGGGAAATGTTTCAGAACATTTTGATACATTGGTATATGCAGTGGTATATATTGGTATATGCAGAGTGACTAACGTTTCAAAGCAGTACTTATAAAAACTATGTGTAATGGCATAAAGAAACATAAAAGGGAAGAATATTAAGGGTGTGAGTACTATGATTACAGACTGTGTAAAAATACATAAACATTTGGGGAAATAAAGATTGTAAAGGAGTGTTGAAAGAAATCTGAAACAAATAAGGTTAGATTAAAAACAATAGTTCCCCCTTAAAACACGTAACTTCAGTCTAGTAATGAGAAAAAAAAATCAAAGAAATCCAGTTGAGGGCCGTTCTACAAAATACCTGACTAGTTATTCTCAAAACCGTCAAGGTCATCAAAAACAAGGAAAGTCTGAGAGGCGTCACAGCCAAGAGTAACCTAGGGAACCATGAGAACTACGTGTAAGGTGGTATCCTGGATGGGATCCTGGAACAAAAAGGGCGTTAGGCAAAAACTAATGAACTCTGCTCAAAGTATGGACTTAGTTAATAATGTATCAATATTGTGTGTGTATATATATATATAGTGTATCAATATTAGTTCTTTAAAGGTAATGTATCATACTGTTAGCTGTTGATAATAGGGGAAACAGCGTGGGGAATATGAGAACTACTCTCGACATTGTTTTTGTAAATCTAGAACTCTTATACAAAATGAAGCTTATTTGTAAAGAGATAGTAAGAGGAGAGAAACATATGCATATAGGCATGTGCTTAAATGTTCATCAGGCTGGATGCGGTGGAGCACACCTGTAATCCCATTGGGAGACAGAGGTGGGTGGATCACTTGAGGTCAGGAGTTTGAGACCAGCCTGGCCAACATGGTGAAACCCCGTCTCTACTAAAAATACAAAAATTTAGCTGAGCTTGGTGACACTCATCTGTAGTCCCAGCTACTCTGGAGACTGAGGCAGGAGAATCAGTTGAACCCAGGAGGTGGAGGTTGCAGCGAGCCAAGATAATACCACTGCACTTCAGCCTGGGTGACAGAGCGAGACTCTATCTATCTCTAAGTAAATGAATAAATAAATATCCATCAAATGTCTGTGGAAAGACATTACAATACACTGCATACAATACAATACATACATTGTTACACATACATGTATAGATATGGATTAATGTTAGAAGGAAATGAAGTGAAAACCATTATTTAAGGAAGCTAAGGTTGATGAATATTTTCCCAAATGTTTTCCTAAATCAGTTTTGTTCAGTCTTTCGTGAAAGACAGTTTATCACAAAGATGAACCTTATGTTCTCACCCATACATGAAAGCTAAAGAAATTAATCTCAGAAGTAGAGAGTAGAATAGTGGTTACTAGAGGCAGGAAAGAGGAGGAGGAGGATAAAGGTTGGTTAATGGATGTAAAAGTACAGCTAGTTAGGAGGAATAAGTCCTAGAGTTCTGTAGTACTACAGAGTGACTAATTAACAATTTATTGTATATTTTCAAATATAGAAGCACAGATTTTGAATGTTCCCAACACAAATGATCAATTTTGAGGTGATGGATATGCTGATTTTCCTGTTTTGGTCATTGTACATTGTATACATGTTTTGAAATATCACACTGTATCCCATAAATACGTATAATTATTATGTGTCAATTAATAAAAGCCGAGAAAACATGGTGTTTCAGGTAGGTTGTAAGAGTCTGTCTTGAGTATAGTGCCATCTGCTGGCACTGTTAACTAATTACATTTATTTAGAAGAGTTATTTTATGATTTTGTAGGGGAAGCTGGTTTTTCTTGCCATTTGTTGTTCACTTGGTTATGTATTTTTATGTTTATGCCCTCTTTTTATTATAAACAATAAGCATTCCTTTAAAAATCCTTCTGATATCCCTATAATTTAGAAGAAATCGCTACCTTAGATTTTCCTTTGTTGCCAATTTTCCCCCCCAATTTCTATGGCTGTAGCAAAAATGCCTTTATTTTGCAAATGTAATTTGGGGTGAAATAATTTTCTTAAAAGGAGCTTTATATGTATGCTTTTTGTTTGTTTGTTTGTTTATTTTTTGAGACGGAGTCTCGCTCTGTCGCCCAGGCTGGAGTGCAGTGCAGTGGCGCGATCTCGGCTGACTGCAAGCTCCGCCTCCCGGGTTCACGCCATTCCTCCTGCCTTAGCCTCCAGAGTAGCTGGGACTACAGGCATGAGCTACCACCCCTGGCTAATTTTTTGTATTTTTAGTAGAGACGGGGTTTCACCGTGTTAGCCAGGATGGTCTCAATCTCTTGACCTCGTGATCCACCCGCCTCGGCCTCCCAGAGTGCTGGGAGTACAGGCGTGAGCCACCGCGCCCGACAAAGCCTCAAGATCGAATCTCGTCATGTTGATTTCTCTTAGCTGCAGTGTTTTATCACAGCTCAACTTATCCCAGTTCTTCCCATTCCTGTCTACCATTCCTGTCTACTGTCTGCTACCTATAGTAGCAGATTTTGGAGGTAATTTCTCTTCTTCCAGTTTTCTTCAAAGCCATGGCTATTAAAACAAACAAACAAAAAACCTTATGACTGTCAACTAGATAATGTTAAGAATCTTCCAAGTGGCTGTAATTTTTTAAAATATATGAAATCATTGTATGTTCCCCTTAGAAAGAACTTGGAGAGTGTCTAATCTAGAAGTTTCAGAACTTTTTTTTTAGAAAGCAGCTAAACCTTTAATTGAAGAAATCTTGTATAAAGCTGCATGTCCTGGGGTCGTACATAAGCAAACCCAAACCCAATTCAATGAAAACAGTGACATGAAACTTATGTCTATCTAGAGACGTTATCAGTTGGAAAACGCCAACTAACCTCTAACTTAGGACCTTCTACTGGATCATGATCCAATAAGGCAAATGCATAGCTAGTATGGCTAATCAAGTAATTGCTTTGCTTCCAGGTTCAGCCTGTAGAAACCCTGTGCTCATGCTCTGAAGCTGTGCTCTCTGAACCTCTTCTGGTTATTAGTGTTGTCAGATTCATGAGTTGTCCTTTGCTCCGATAAACTATGCTAAATTTAATTTGCTTAAAGTTTTTAATACCCAGTATCTAAAAACAAATAACGAAGTGCTTTGTTTAAGATGGGAATGAGGCTGAGTGCAGTGGCTCACGCCTGTAATCCCGGCACTTTGGGAGGCCAAAGTGGCGGATCACTTGAAGCCAGGAGTTTCAGACCAGCCTGGCCAACATGGTGAAACCCTGTCTCTACTAAAAATACAAAAATTAGCCAGGCGTGGTGGTGTGCGCCTGTAGTCCCAGCTAATCAGGAGGCGGAGGCAGGAGAATCGATTGTACCTGGGAGGCAGAGGTTGCAGTGAGCTGAGATCATGCGACTGCACTCCAGCCTGGGTGACAGAGTGAGGCTCTGCCTCAAAAGAAGGGAATGAATGTGTGGAGTTTGAAATCTCTGAGCTCTTCCACTATTCTTACCTTGAGGCACCTCAGAGGAACTTTTTGCTTATTTTATTCATCCCTTTTTACAAAGGAGAGATCTGTACCCTATAGCAGTTAATTGACTTGCTAGATATTCCCTAGGTAGGGGAGTGGCAGACTTTCAGTTCATTAGCCTCTCAGTCAAGGATTTTTTTTCTGTTATACGAAGCTGCTTCTAATGGAATTACTGTATTCTTAAAAGTTACAATGACCCACATACATATTTTAAAATTAATCTTGCTTTTCTTGGTAGAGATAGCAATTAAACTGCTTCTTGGTTTCCATTAACATTGAGGAAAAAGTACAGGATTTTAAAGAATTGAATTAACTAAATATTTGTATGTTGACAATATATTTAATATATAAAAGCAAATTTTTAACTTAAAATTGTTATCTACATTTGTTAGATATGCTTATTTATATGAACATGTTAAAAATATGTTTTTAAATTAGAACTGTTACTCCTAGGCCTATTGATAGTTGTGGTTATCTTGATAGAGTGTTGTCATTTGTCACATTGACAAGGTACTAGTCCCAGAGATAAACTAGTATCCAGTCTGTTTAAAAGTGAGAAACAAAGGTCTTTATTACAAAATTTGGTAATAAAGCAGGTTGGAGAATTTCTTATACACCTTTTCTTTGGTGAGTATAGCTCTGCCGCTCTAGAATTATTCGAGATATGTTTAATTAAAGGCATCTTTTAAAAAATCAGATACCTTTTACTAAAGAAGTAAAAACAACCTTATAGGTGGCACAAAGCAGATACTGATATTGGTTAATTTTAATATGTTACTGGAAAAAAGTCTAATTTCCAGTAACATTTGTAAGCTCACATTTGGCAATGTCAGTGAAACAGACTGAGAATACAATTCAGTCATTATGTGCAGTAAGTGAGGTCTCGGCATGAAAAGAAAATTAAAGTTACTTGAAAACTTGATGATAGTAATCCTCAGAAAGATACTTATTTTTATTCTATTAATATTATTTGTATGTAAAAGCAATGTATTTGTCCATAGTAAAAAAGAATAGCATTTTGCTGTAGCACATTTTCAAATTCAGAGTTGTTTCAAGTTATGTTATTACCTTTTGGATATTATGTTGTCCTCATCTGTGTTTTTACTTATTATTGGAAGGCTCTTGCTTACAATATTTGACTTATTTTTCTTCCCTACTTTGTCTTTCCATTCTGGATTGGAAGTCCTTCAGGATGACAGGCTGTATTTTGTATACATGCACAGTGATGCTCTGAGCCATAGTGGAGCCTGGTGCAAAAGGAACAGTTAGTGATTCTGATGCTGTCTCTGTTTTAAAATGTTGATGTTTGGTTCATGGGTGTGTGTGTATGTGTGTGTGTGTGTGTGTGTGTGTGTGTGTGTTGCATTGGTTTTGTTTTAAAAATATTCCATTAAAATGTTGTTGTTTTTGTTGTTGATCTTGATTACTGAGTTTTTTGACACTCTCTTTAACGTTGCACATGTCTTACCCTATCCTGGGTGGGGTCCCGGTGTTCATTGTAGAGAGCTTTATGTATAATAGGCTCTCAATACATGTTTTGTTGGGTATATTATTCCATTCTCCCTGAAAGCTGTGATCAAGTTTTTATTCTTTTTCAAGTATCTTACAGCCATATAGATGTCAAAGTTGAAAGTTAAAAAAATTATTTTCCCTGTGGTTGGAGAGAATAGAATCAGAAAAGAAAATTTAGACATAAGAAAGTGTTACTGGCTTAGAAGTATTTTTCTTTACCCCACTGAATATAGAGCATAGACAGATTGAAAACTGAATTCTATGGAGAAATTAAATAGAAAAGATTTAAAGAAATTAAATGGATAAGTCTTATGTATTGGCTTGCTTTGTTAGTTATTCAGAACATTGTATGTACTCAAAATACTAAGCCTACTTAAGCTATTCTATTTTAATGGAGTTTGAGAACAACCTCTTAAAAATCATTTAGTGAACTATCTGCAGTATATTGTGAATCTTGGCTTAAGAATTATGTATATTTCCTTTCTTCTACTAATGTGGATATATAATTATTCCTGAGGTATTTTAACATTGGCTATAGCATTTTCATAAGGAACTAAGCGTTTACTTGTTGAAAGATTATATGCTAAGCAGAATTTGTTTGTGTGAAACTTTTAAATTCCTTTTCATTGAAAATATTCAGATTGATAGTCTTCTAAATTTATGGTTCAAACGAATGAGTTTTAGAACTTCCCACACTATTTGAATGGCTAGAGTAAGCTAAATAGCTTTTTCCTCTAGTAAAATACTCTTAACTTTGTATGATTAAGTATCAGTGGAAGGTGGTTTATCAGAGGCAAGAGAGCATATAGTGTTCTAAGGATTTCTTTCCAAATATTTTATGATTTTTCCTTTTATTTATATTTACACATATGTTTGTGAAAAATATCAGAAACACAGCAGTTTCAACAGATGTTATTGGAGCTGAACAAACTCAGTTTTTCTGTTTTTATATAAAAGAAACAATTGTATTTTAGTGCTGCGTTTTATTGGGGAAATTGACTATATATAGCAAATTTTGTATTTTTGATAGAAAATTATAGCATGTAAGCTATGAATGGATGTAATATTCTTTGAAACTGTCATTTAAATTTTTATGTGAATTAAATCTTATATGTATAGATTTTTATATAAAACCTTTTTAAAAGGATATTGACGTTTTTAGGCCTATTCAAGCAGATTTACCTTTTATCAGCACTGCTCCATTCCTTAATCATTTAATGATAGCTGGGAGCATGAAAGAGTTTTAGGAAAGGTGATATCTGAGAATAATAGAAAAACAATATCCATAGGTTCCTTCCTTTAGGACCTTAGAGTTCATTTGAGGAATAGGGGAGTGCGTGTGATGAAGGTTTTAAAAGTAGAGTGTAAGAGCTGTGGGTCATACTAGAATAATAGAAAAGTTGTTCAGAGAGAATGAGTTGATTTGATGATGAGGTAAGAGAGTTGTATGGAGCTGAAGATTAACCTTAGTTGCTAAGTTGTTACTTGTTTCTAATCTTACAGATTTTTTTAGCTTGATTGTGTAAAATGGGTAGATCTCTTTGAACAAGCTTTTTCCCCAAAGAGTGTAGACTTGGCCACACACACACACGGTGGCTCACGCCTGTAATCCCAGCACTTTGGGAGGCTGAGGTGGGCGGATCACAAGATCAGGAGATCCACACCATCCTGGCTAACATGGTGAAACCCTGTCTCAACTAAAAATACAAAAAATTAGCCGGGTGTGGTGGCACATGCCTGTAGTCTCAGCTACTCAGGAGGCTGAGGCAGGAGAATCGCTTGAACCCGGGAGGCGGAGGTTATAGTGAACTGAGATTGCATTACTGCACTCCAGCCTGGGTGACAGAGTGAGACTCCATCTCAAAATATAAATAAATAAATAAATAAATAAATAAATAAATAAATAAATAAAAGAGTATAGACTTTAGAATAAGGTAAACTTAATTATTTCAGTAATTAGCATTTCTCAAACAACAAAAAGCACTACTATAATATATATAAATATTTTCTGTACCTCTTTTTTCAATTCTTGCCTGTGTGTGATTTTCTTTTTAACAGGAAATCAAACCCCAAAGCCATTATAACCATGGATATGGTGAACCTCTTGGACGGAAAACTCATATTGATGATTACAGCACATGGGACATAGTCAAGGCTACACAGTAAGGTTTTTGTTGTAGTTGTTTTCTTTGGCATGTATATTTCAAGTGAAATTTGAATCTGAATAATAGTCATATTACCTTGGGAAAAACATCCGTATATCTCAATTAAAAAATTAGTTTATGGGCCGGGTGTGGTGGCTCACACCTGTAATCTCAGCACTCTGGGAGGACAAGGAGGGTGGATCACCTGAGGTCAGGAGTTTGAGACCAGCCTGACCAACATGGTGAAACCCCATCTCTACTAAAAATATAAAAATTAGCCAGGCATGGTGGTGGATGCCTATAATCCCAGCTACTTGGGAGGCTGAGGCAGGAGAATCGCTTGAACCCATGAGGCGGAGGTTGCAGTGAGCCGAGATTGTGCCACTGCATTCCAGCCTGGGCAACAAGAGTGAAACTCTGTCTCACACACAAAAAAAAAAAAGAAAAGAAAATTTAGTTTATTTCCCATTGGTTAATTGAATGTGTCTGTTTGCTTTTGGTACTTGCTGATCTTTCCAGAAGTATATTATTAGGCCCTAAGAATATTAAGGTTAGTTATGGTGAATTGGAAAATTTTGTTAGAATTAAAGCACTTTAAATGGAAAACATTAGTGTGCACCCAATATTCTGCCCCCCGCAACCAGGTACACAGATTAGAAATAAGACGTAGTTAATGTCATACTTACTTATTTATTTAACCCGTGCTAAAGGAAATATCACAGAGTTTTCTAAAATATCGTCAAAATACCGTATTATCAGTCTTTGAGGAAGGGAAAGGAAAAGGATAAATCTGACTTTTTATAATGCAAATTATATGGAAGTTGAAATAACAACAGTTATTTTCATCTGCAAAGAGGAGAAACTAGTTCATAGGTTCTTGAGCTTTAAGAATTGTCTGAAATTGGACAGATGTGGAAGTTCATGCCTGTAATCCTAACACTTTGGGAGGCCAACGTGGGAAGATCACTTGAGATCAGGAGTTTGAGACCAGCTTGGGCAACAGAATGAGACCCTGTCTCTACAAAAAAAAGAAAAAAAAAAAAAGCAGGGCATTGTATTAGTCTGTTCTCTCACTCCTATAAAGAAATACTGAGTCTCTCACTCCTATAAAGAAATACTGAGACTGGATAATTTATGAAGAAAAGAGGTTTAATTGGCTCATGGCTCTGCAGGCTGTACAGGAAGCATAGCGGCTTCTGCTTCTGAGGAGTCTTCAGGAAACTTTACAATCATGGCAGGAGGTGAAGGGGAAGCGGGTACATCTTACATGGCTGGAGCAGGAGGAAGAGAGAGTGGGGAGGAGGTATTGCACATTTCCAAACAGCCAAATCTCATGAGAACTCTCACAAGAACAGTACCAAAGGGATGGTGCCAAACCATCCATGAAGGATCCATCCCTGTGATCCAGTCACCTCTCACCAGGCCCTGTCTCCAACATTGGGGATTACAATTGAACATAAGATTTGGGTGGGGACATAGATCCAAACCATGTCAGGCGTGATG
This sequence comes from Rhinopithecus roxellana, assembly GCF_007565055.1. Lineage (NCBI taxonomy): Eukaryota > Metazoa > Chordata > Mammalia > Primates > Cercopithecidae > Rhinopithecus > Rhinopithecus roxellana. The sequence continues at coordinate 64,894,969 of NC_044558.1, read as the reverse complement.
GCATACTCCTGTGGTCCCAGCTACTCAGAAGGCTGAGGTGGGAGGACTGCTTATGCCTGAGAGTTTGAGGCTGCAGTGAAATACGGTCATGCCAATACACTCCAGCCTGGGCAAAAGAGTGAGATCCCCCATCTCAAACAAAACAAAACAAGCAAAAAAAGAATTGTCTGAAGTTCGTTGCATTCCACAGAATTATTAGTCATATTTCCTTAGGGTGTGTATTTTTCTTGGTCTTTCTGATCATCTGCATATTTTCTTCAAGAAGAAATCTTAAAGTGGGATCTGTTATATCAATAGGTCAACTAAGTAAGACAATATGTTTTATTCATATTGTGAAATTATGAAATAACTATTTCCTAATATAAAGACTTGGTGTGCTTTTGGTCTCTTAATATTCATTCTGTATAGTGCTGGAAACCTTAACACTACTCAGTGCAAACCAAATCTCAGAATAATGTGACCTTTATTAGAACTTGCTAAGAAGATGTGAATTACTTAACATTCTTACCTGGCTCCGGGAGGAGCTTCAGACTTCCCTGAATGCCTTGGAATTATATACAGAATTTTGTGTGTTGGAGCATGTTTCTGGGTAGAGTCCGTGACTTTCATTACATTTTTAAAGAGGTCTGTGATCCCCAAAAAGATTAAAAATGATTGATCTGAACAATTTGATTCTAAGGTGATCTCATCCTTTGCATGGGTTTTGAGTGCAACAACATAGAGAAATCCAGTGACAGCTGTAAAGATTGTGTTTCTGTTTTCTTTTGTAAGTTTGTTTGTTTTTAGGTTTAAATAGACTATTTTATCTAAATACAGGTTGAGTATCCCTTATTCGAAGTGCTTGGTACCAGAAGTGTTTTGGATTTTGGATTTTTTAGGATTTTGGAATATTTGCACATACACAATGAGAAATCTTTGGGGTGGGACTCAAGTCTAAACTTGTTTATTTATTTTTCATATACACATAGCCTGAAGGTGCTTTTATAGAATGTTTTTTATGTTTTATGCACCTGTCACATGAGGTCATCTGTGGTATCATGTGCTCAAAAAGTTAAGGATTTTGGAGTATTTCATGTTTTGGATTTTTGAATTAGAGATGCCCAACCTGTGGGTTTTTATTAGAATGACACATGTAATCTTGTTTTTTCTACACAGAAAGCAACAACAAAAACTAGACAAAACCCAAAAATTTGTGTCTTTAGAATGTAGTTTTATTTTGTTCGTAGTCTTCCCTTTTCTACTTGATATTTGCTTAGAAATTGTTAATTATTTACAGTGGGAGGAAGAGGCACAGTACTACATTTTGATACATAAGTTCAATTCACTTTTAAAAATATGTGAATCCAGGCCGGGCACGGTTTCCTTAAGTTCTGTGTTTCCTTACTTATATCTGCTTGTTGCATCCATTATTGAGAGTTGGGGTATTAAAGCCTCTAGCTCTTGCTGTAGAACTATCTGTTTCTCTCTTCAGTTCTGTCAATTTTTGCTTCAAATATTTTAATGATGTTATAAGTTAAATGTTCAATGCTTTTAATTTATAATTGTATATCTTCTTGCTGAATTGAACCTTTTATTGATATGTAATGTTTTTCTTTGTCTTTTGTAACCATTCTTGATTTAAAGTTTATTTTCTGATATTAGTGTAGCCACTCTTGCTCTCTTCTGGTTACTATTTGCATGGAATTTCTTTTTTCATGCTTTCATTTCCAACTCATTTGCCTTTGGATCTAAAGTGTGTCTGTTGTAGATAGCATGTAGTTGGGTCTTTTTTACCCATCTATTCTGCCAACTGTCTTTGGGTTGGAGAGTTTAATCCATTTACATTTAAAGTAATTACTAATAAAGAGGGACTTCTGTCATTTTGCCATTTGTTTTCTTTCTTTTTTTTTTTTTTTTGAGACAGAGTCTTGCTTTGTCACCCAGGCTGGCGTGCCGTGGTGCAATCTTGGCTCACTGCAATCTCTACCTTCCGAGTTCAAGCAATTCTCCTGCCTCAGCCTCCTAAGTAGCTGGAATTACAGGCGTGCACCACCACGCCCAGCTAATTTTTGTATTTTTAGTAGAGACGGGGTTTCACCATGTTGGTCAGGCTGGTCTCAAACTCCTGACCTTGTGATCCGCCTGCCTCGGCCTCCCAAAGGGCTGGGATTACAGGCACCAACCTCTGCGCCTGGCCTCCATTTGTTTTCTATATGCCATATAGTTTTTTTTCCTTCTCATTTCCTACATTACTGAATGTTTTGTGTTTAGTTCAATTTTTGTAGTGAAATGTTTAAGTTTCTTTCTCATTCCTTTCGTGTATATCCTGTAGTTACTTTTCTTTGCAGATAACTATGGATATTACACTTAACATCCTAAAGTTATAACACTCATTTGAATTTATATTATTGAATTTATACAGATTAATTCCAATAACCTAATAAACTGTGCTCCTTTACAGCCTCATCTATATGCTTTTTAGTTGTTGATGTCACAGAACTACATATGTATACGTTATATTTTGAAAAGACATAAAGTAATAATTATTTTAAATGCATTGGTCTCTAAAATTATATAGAAACAATATGTAGACACACAGACCAAAATTACAATAATACTAGTGTTTAATAGTTTTTAAATTAATGTATTAGTCTCTTAAATCATGTAGAAAACAAAAAAGTAGAGTTACAAATTATTGTTACGTCTTGCTAGGTTTTATAATTGCCTATGTATTGACTTTTATTGAGATCTTTATTTTTTCATATGACTTAGAGTTACTGTCTTAGTGTCCCTTAATTTCACCCGGCAGGTCTCCTTTGATCATTTCTTGCAGGGCAGGTCCAGTGGTAACAGATTCTCTCAGTCATTATTTGGGAATGTCTTAATTTCTCCCCCACTTTTGAAGGACAGTTTTGCTGAATACAGGATTTTTGATTGGCATTGAGTTTCTTTTAGCACTTTGGATATGTCAGCCTGTTACCTTCTGGCCTCCAAAGTTTCTGATGAGAAATCTGCTAATAATCTTATTGAGGATCCTTGTATGTGACCAGTTGCTTCTCTCTTGTTCCTTTCAAGATTCTCTCTTTGTCTTTGTCTTTCAAAAGTTTGATTATAATATGTCTCAGTGTGAGTGTCTTGGAGTTCCTTTTACGTTGACTTCATTGATGTTTATATTCAAATTTAGGAAGTTTCCCGCTATTATTTTTTTCAGGTATTCTCTCTGTCTCTTTCTCTCTCTCTCTCTTTTTCTGGAACTTCCACAATGTGTGTGTTGTTCTACTTGATGGTGTCCCACAGGTCCCTTAGACTGTCTTCACTTTCCTTTGGTCTTTTTTCTTTCTGCTCCTCACACTTGATAGTAATTGCTATTGCTCTGTCTTCATGTTTGCTGACTCTTTCTTCTGTCTTTGAAGACATTTCTGTCTTTGAATCCATATAATGACTTCAGTTATTGTACATTTTAGTTCTAGAATTTTTTTCTGGTTTCTTTTTAGGTGTTTTATCTTTTTATGAATACAGGTTCTGCCAGCTTACATTGATTTGACCTTTCAGCTATACAGTGGTGCAAAAGTGGTACACATTCAGTAGAAATCATGCATCAAGTATGACGCATACAGCCATTCTTTTTTTTTTTTTTTTTTCCACTTTCAGTGCGGTATTCAATAAATTACATGAGGCCAGGCACGGTAGCTCACACCTGTAATCCCAGCTCTTGGGAAGGCTGAGGTGGGCAGATCGGTTGAGCCCAAGAGTTCAAGACCAGCCTGAGCAACATAGTGAAACTGCATCTCTACTAAAAATACAAAAAAAGAGCCGAGCGTGGTGGTGCATACCTGTGGTCCCAGCTACTTGGGAGGCTAAAGTGGGAGGATTGCTTGAGCCCTGGGGGTGGAGATTACAGGGAGCTATGATTGCGCCACTGCACTCCAGCCTCAGTGACAGAGTGAGACCCTGTCTCAATAAAAAAATTACATGAGATATTTATTATAAAACAGGCTTTGTCTTAGATGATTTTGTTCAGAGTGTCATTGTCCTTTCCCGCATTGTGGAGGTCAGATCCCAGAGCTATCCCCTCGTTCTTTATAGGGAGTATGAACCACTCGTCTTGCCTCTCTAGGGAAGGGGCAGAGTTCAGTAAGCCTGTGGGAGAATTCTCAACTTATACCCACATCATAAACGCCACTGGTGAGGCAATGGTAATTACTCAGCTCTCCATATAGCCTGGGCTGATGTCTGGTGGTATGGTGGGAAAAGGAACCTCTGTAACTTGTTACCTTCCAGTTGGACCGGGACTTGTGCTTTAATCCAATTGGCCATTCCCTTCACCCTGGCATTCCATAAGATACCCAAAAATACAGATGGCCACCAAAACCGGAGAGATTTGACAGATTCTTTTAATCCCACTATATATATGTTGACTTGATAGGAGTCCCTAAGGGTTGCATAATGAATTTAAGGCCCGAAACCAAATAGCTGCTGGGTTTGAATCAGCACTCTTCTGGTGGTCAACTATAGGTAAGAATGTGAATTGCATTAACTCCATCTATTATAATCAATAGATTTGTCAATTATACTTGGGATGCCCTCAAAGGGGTGACTAGCTAGTTAGATACCACCAGCCGAATGGCCTGGAAAAACCAGCTTGCATTAATCATGATACTAGCAGAAAAAAGGGTGTATGTGTGATGCTGGGTGGGAAATGTACTTTTATTCCCAACAATAATGCCCCAGATAGGATCATCACAAAAGCTTTATGAGGTTTGACATCTCTAGCCAACGAGCTGGCAGAGAATGCTGGAATTGATGACCCATTTACAGGTTGGCTAGAAGGTTGGTGTGGAAAATGGAAAGGCATGGTAGCTTCAGTCCTTACATCTCTCTCAATTGTGGCAGAAGTCTTAGCAGCAGTGGGATGTTGTGTTATCCTTTGTGTGAGGGGACTAGCATAGAGATTAATTGAAACAGCTATTAATAAACAAATTACCAGCAAATAACCTGCTACTATTAAAAACCAAATTAGTACTCTCTCTCCTATGAGGAAGATAGTAAATGACTTCTAGAGTGATTCAAGGACCAGAAGGGTTCAAATGAAAATTAAACCAAAAGAATTACGTAGAAAAGAGAAGGGAATTTGTGAGAAAACATTTTAAATGGTCCATTTTCAAGGCATGATAAATCTAAGCACTGGCTGCCAGCCTGCAAATGTAACAAATTACATGGCTCATGCACCTAGTAGGTCACAATAAGTTAACAGAATGTAGAGGAGGGGTCAGCCCATAAAAGGGAAGAAAGCTTCATTATTGTGAAATCACAACTTAAGCATGGAAAAGGACGGGGTAAGGGGGATAATAGAACTTAGGCAACATCTGGGAGGATTGTAACCCCATAGTACTCGACCAGTGAGGAACTAGGGGAGGGACTTGTGTGTAGGAGATAAATTGCCTGCTGTAGCTGCCCTGGGTGTGCCTGCCTGCCAGACACCTGTTACTGTAAGACTGCTGTTAAGTCTCACTTTCGCCGTTCTTCGTGCCTCTTAGTCCATTCTTTGGGTTTGGACAGTTGCGCGTGTTTCTCACACTGGGGCTTGTATAACGTCCTTTCTTCTTGATATTCTTCTGAATCATTTATATGCATCTTGTTATTGATTTTTATATAATGTTTTTTAATTTGTGTGTATTTTTTACAGTCTACCTTAAGAGTTTGGTGGGATAAATGGTAATAAAATAAAAAAAAAAGCTCCCGATTGAAATTTTATTTCTGGTGTACTTTTTTCTTCCATATAGTGAGATTTTACAGTCTTATAAGTGAGACATTTTAGAACTGTAAAATGGATTAATAAAAGCTTTTGGAATATTGACATTTTAAAAGTAATATTCTATGTTGAGAAATACATTTTAATTCCTAGTATCAAAATGAGGAATTATTTTTGTCTCAAAATGTTATTTTTAGCTTTACATTTCTTGTTAAATAATAATGCCGTATTTTCTTTCTTTTCTAGATATGGAATATATGAACGCTGTCGAGAATTGGTGGAAGCAGGTTATGATGTGCGGCAACCGGACAAAGAAAATGTTACACTCCTCCATTGGGCTGCCATCAATAACAGAATAGACTTAGTCAAGTATGTATTTTCTCTATTTTTAATTATTAAAACTTAACTTTTTATGGTTATAAAATTAATGGAAGTAATTGTTATAAAAATTAATACTTTCTAAAATTCATGGCTTTTAGAATATAGATTCTGTGTACCTTGTTTTTCTGAAAAAGAAAAATTGCTTTTAACTTATATTGAATGCTTATATTAGCCAAGTACTGTACTGAGTACTTTTCCATATGTGTTTTCTTTAGTTCTTAATTCTTAATATAACCCCATATAAAATATAACAATTGTTACTGCCCTACTGCTGGCGAAACTGAAGCACAGACAGTTTAAATATACTACCCAGTGACCCAAGCTAATAAAGATTGGAGTCAGGACCTGAACTCAGGCAGTCCTAACTTGGTGTTCACATTCCGAATGTGGATTCTGTGGAGAAAACAGCAAAAGGAAAGAAAGTTGAAATGATAATAGGTAATAATAATCTGATTTAACTGTTCACACCAGCATAAGTGATGAATACTTGCATAGCAAGTGTAAAATGATTTTTATCCATTACTGTTAATGTTTGTTTAGTATTAATAAGAAGTAGTTAGATCTAAGAGTCAAGATGATAGGAAATCTTAGCAAATCTTGTTTAGTAGTCTTTTGACTCTATGGACACAATATATTTACAGAAAGACATGAATTTTTGTTGTTGTTGAGATGGGTGCTTACTCTCACTCAGGTTGGAGTGTAGTGGTACAATCTTGGCACACTGCAACCTCACCTCCCATGCTCAAGCGATCCTCCAGCTTCATACTCCCGAGTAGCTTGGACCACAGGCGAATACCACCACGCCCAAGTCATATATATATATATATATTTTTTTTTTTTTTTTTTTTTTTTTTTGAGATGGGGTTTTGTTCTTGCTGCCTCGGCTGGAGTGCAATGGCTCGATCTTGGCTCACCGCAACCTCTGCATCCCAGGTTCAAGCAATTCTCCTGCCTCAGCCTCCCGAGTAGTTGGGATTATAGGCATGTGCCAATAGTAAATGACTTCTAGAGTGATTCAAGGACCAGAGGGTTGAAATGAAAATGAAATATAGGCATGCACCTGTATAAATATAGGCATGTGCCACCACACCCAGCTAATTTTTTTTTGTATTTTTAGTAGAGACAAGGTTTCTCCATGTTTGTCAGGCTGGTCTCGAACTCCCACCCTCAGGTGATCCACCCGCCCAAAGTGCTGGGATTACAGGCATGAGCCACTGTGCCTGGCCCTAATTTTTTGTATTTTTGGTAGAGATGGGGTTTCGCCATGTTGCCCAGGCTGGTCTCAAACTCCTGAGCACAGGCAGTTCAACTACCCTGGCCTCCCAAAATGCTGGAATTACAGGCATGAGTTTCCGTGCCCAGATAACACAAATCTAAAATGAACTAAATGAACTACTTGAGATGTTCAGTTAAGTGCAACACACAGAGTGTAGAGACAAATAGGATATTAATGCCAGGTAAAAGAATTCACCCTGAATTGCTACATTTTCAGTGCAGGGTCTTGCTGTTCTCTAATTTACTTCCTGAGTGTCAAACTTTGATGGAAAAGGTACACTAAACATACGTCTTGGCAAACGCAGAATGGTTGCATGTTAAAATCAACATGGGACTGACACTAAAGTCAGAAATTGCCATCATATAATGAAGTTTAGGGACACAAGAATGAATCTGGACTCAAAGAGTTTGAATTTTAACTATAATTCTAAACTTGAGTAGCAACATCTTAAGATTTAACATTAAGGTGTACAAAGCGTTTGAGCACTGTCAGCTGCGTGATTGCTTCCATGTCAGTAAAACACTTACTTGTGATGCTGAGCAACTGCTGACTTTCAGTGGGAATATATGCTAGAAAACACAATTTTTCTGTGGTGTATTTATTGACTTTCAACTGTTGTTTCTGTTTACGGCCCAGGTAGTTACTGCTTTCTTTGGAGGTAACAGTTGTGTCTGATTCTTTTGCCTGTCCGGTTTTGTAATATTCTGGCTTGCTTTTCATCAGTGTCCCCTCTAGAGATGTTTGAGGTTTAAGCTATTTGGGTTTTATCTCTCATTTGTTGGTATCAGTTGTTCATTGATGGTCCCTTCTGAAAACCTAGGATCATTAGTACCGGTCAGAACATTGTTTGATAAAACCTTCTTAATATATTGAGCAAAGAGGCTCAAGATTAAAATTAAGAGTTGTGCAATCTCAGAAGTTTGTAGTTTTGAGCTAGTGTCTTATAGCTACAAGAAATAACATGTGATAAAAATATAATACTGAGAAGTTTACAATGAAAAGTAATAGAAATTATTCTTTTTTTAGGGTGCAGAAAAGTTCCCTCTTCTTGTCAAAAAAAAAAATTGTGCTTTAGAATCAGTTTGGAAATTGCTTATTGACGTAGACCTAGTGATGATTTAAATTCTGCCATGTACCAGTAAAAATGAATCTCAGGAACAGTTGACTATAGAGAAGGGGATGAAATTGCTTTAGAAAAATTCCAGTTATTATTTTTAATAAAATATCATTTTCTATGAGAGTGGTTATTTTGGCTGAGCTTTACTTCTCTTTGGGTTCTAGCCTACCCATTCTCAAAGAACATTTTCAGCATTATATAATGTATCAAGTACCTTAAAAATGGATTCAGGAATAATTAAATGTTTGCATTATTAATAGTTTAGTATTCTGGAAATACTTTGTTAGGTTACTTTGAACCATTTGGCATGATAGAGTGGAATTGGGCCCTTCATTGCATAATGCTTTAAAAGCACCAATTAAACAAATACTTGTTTGCAACCACAAATTTCTGAGTTAAACACATGAATAATGTGTTTAATAAGCATGAATAATCACAGGTTAAAAGCTATGTGCATTAAGAGTAAATGCATTACTGATCTAGAGCAATAATCACTTAGAACAGTTTAAGAGTATACATATATCAAGTATTTGATATCATATGCCTTAGATCATTTATATTCAGGATTTATTGCATTGATTATTCCCAAAGAAAGCATTGTAATGAACAGCTAGATCTTGTTCACTTCAGAAGTTATCAAGATGTTATGACAGCAGGGTACGGCTGCTCACTCCTGTAATCCCAGCACTTTGGGAGTCCAAAGTAGGAGGATTATTAGAGTCCAGGAGTTTGAGACCTGCCTGGGCAACATGAGATGCTATCTCTCTCTCTCTCTTAAAAAAGAGATATTATGCTGTTAATATTAAGCTTACTAATCTAATAATAAAGTTGCTATTATTTCTTTTTCAAGCAACATGGCTTTAAAGGCACAAGAAATAAGGCAGAGTAAAGAACCTTTATGTTATACGTATATTGTTTGATTTAATCTACAGTAATCTTAAGGGAAGTTAGGCTTAAAAAGCTGAGCTACCCAAGGTAGACCATGTCTTGCCTATTCTGCAATTAGTCTAATTTCAATTTTCTATATGCTACTATTCAAATCTTTGTAGTTCTTTGAGTACCTTCTTTTTTATGTGATTTTTTTTGGCATTTTTATTCTTTTTTTTTTTTTTTTATAACTTAAAAGTTATTTTTCTTTTCCTTATTCTGGAACAAAATAAAATGATGTATTTGACATAAAATTCTGCTAAATATGTTTTTTACACAACCACAAAAGATTATTTATTTTCAAAGATTCAAACTAGCATGAGATCTGAAATGGAAAACATGTATTTACTTATTTTTCACATAATTTCTTAAAATTGAAAATGAAAGTTATTTAAATTATTATAAATTTTGTCTTATAGATACTATATTTCGAAAGGTGCTATTGTGGATCAACTTGGAGGAGACCTGAATTCAACTCCAGTTGCACTGGGCCACAAGGTTTAAATTTGCTTCTGGATTTTTTCCTTTGGTTCCTTTATTAGTATATAAATGAACAACTTTAAAAAAATGATACACTAAAATGAATAGGAGAGCTTATTATGCCATTAGTTAATATCATTTATATGCTAATGTTTTATTGTGAAATATTACCTGTAAAGAAGCAAAAGTTTATTGTCCAAAGTTTCCCTGGCCATGCTGATATTAATTCAGTTAGTTATAGGATCGGGTTAAACTTTGGCTTTCTAAATGTAATAGTTTTGCAGCATATATATATTTACAATGAAAGAATTAGCTCATTTCTTGGAATGATTGAGATACTATTAGAATGAGCATAATAGAATATAGTAATTATTTACTATATATTAAATAAGTTATGAGTACCTCCATACATTTCCAGACTGTTAATCTAGTTAAAACTTTTAAGAACCATAAAATCCTAAATGTGTTTTGACATGTATCTATTTTAAAATAACTTTTCAAAATACATATGTAATCTTTCCACCATATCTTATTTGAAAAAGCTCTTTCCAGAGGATCCTGTTTTAAATAACTTTATATATCTAAGTATTTATTCATTTATGTTTTAGACAAGGCCATCTATCCATGGTTGTGCAACTAATGAAATATGGTGCAGATCCTTCATTGATTGATGGAGAAGGATGTAGCTGTATTCATCTGGCTGCTCAGTTTGGACATACCTCAATTGTTGCTTATCTCATAGCAAAAGGACAGGTAAAAAAAATCTCGGTATGGATTTTAATCAGATATTCTTCATAGTTTAAATGCCTGATATTATTGGTGTTGCATATGTAACGACCTGTTGATATTTAAATAGCACTTTCTGATGAATGAAGAACATAAATATAGTTAGTTTGATATGGAGATATTTAATGTACCTAACATAAAAGTCAGCACGAAAATCATGAACCAGATAATGATTAAGTTGGGTTTTTTATTTCCAAGAGTGATGGAGATAAAGCTCAGAAACTAAGAGAGAAAATATAAGTATCTGTTTTTTCATTATGTATTTTGAATGTATCATGTGAATTCATCTAAACTTTTTTGAACTTATTTATTGGTTATTTTCTATATTAAATATCTTTTGAGACGGATACATTTTTAAAAATCAGTTTCTGTTGTATAAGATAATGCTGCTTCTTATCAGAAAAACATCATATTTTAAGTGGTTGTTCCTGATTTTTCTTGAATGTGCAGTGACCATAATCACATTAAATATTACCAGTTTGTATAATCATGTTTTTGTAATAAATGTGTTTTGTTAAAAGTAATGTCACTCAGTTTTTCTTTCATGTGTTTTTTCTGGTTATATTTGAACATTAGTTTTATAAGTAAGGATCTCATCATAAGAATTACTAAGATAGATGTATTTAATTTGTTGCTATCAACATGTATTTATTGTTAATTTAAAATTATATGCGGATTTAGAATTTGAATACTATTTCTTTTAATGAAGGCTTTACAGTATTTGTTGTTGGCAGTCTCAAGCAGTGGCAGTTGTGTTGTGCATTATAGTTTAGGAAAAGAGGCATAGACTGATTAAGTTAATTGCTGGAAGGGGAGGGGAGTTTATTGCCTATTGCTGTGTTAAACTACCCCCAAAATCTAATGGCTTAAGAACAATACCAACCAATTAATACGTCTCACAATTTTGTGGGCTTGACTGGATGGTTTTTCTCCTTGGCTGGTGAAATGACTGGTGGGTAGAGTTGTCTGGGGACTTGACTGAGCTGGAAGATTGGCTCACATATCTTGTGACTTGATAGGAATGGCTACAAACTGCTTAACTGGGAGGCTGGGGCAGCAAGACCTCTTTCTTTCTCTATGTAGTGTCAGAACTTCTACTTTTCAATACCAGTCCATGTAGTCTTTCCAGCAGAGAAACTAGACTTCTTACATATTGGCTTAGAGCTCCCAAAAGAACAAAAGTAGAAGCTGTTTTGCCTTTTTAAGTCTTAGGTCTTGAACTGACACGGCAACAGATTTTCTTCATTCTGTCACTTAAAGTGAGTTAACAGGGCCATAATCATCGGTGGGAAGGGACCACACAAGGGTGTGAATACCAAGAGGCCAGGTTTATGGGGGGCCATCTCTGGAGAGCAACTGCTATAGGAGGTTATTCTTGTTATTCTGCAGTTTTTTCTAGAACAAAGGTTGAAGCAGTAAATGGTGCTATAGCACATCACAGGGTCTTTAGTGGCCTTCCATATTGCAGAATAAATCTACAATACACGTTCACTTTTTTCTTTCAGTTTCTAACTGGGAAAAAGAGGTAGTATACATTTTTGAGTCTTCATGGTCTTTTTTTAATCTTAGAGTTTGGATGATTTCATTAATCTTTGTAACCTCTAATATAGTAGATAGGCTATAAAATTCTCAGAGGGCAGGATTTCTACCTGTCACAGTGCTTTTGGTACAAAAAAATGCATGATGGTGATGATGATGATGATGATGATAAATGTCTGAGAAAGTTTTGTTTTCATGAGTAAATTTTTTTTATGCACACAAAGATAATACATGTTTATTATGAAATATTCAAGCATAATAGAATATGACTTAGAAAATGAAATCTCACTTCTCCCCTTGGCCATCTCTCTGAGGTTACTTCCTTTAATCATGTAGTGTATATTTTCTGAGATTTTACTCCATGTACAGATTAAACATCTGTAATCTGAAAATCCAGAATGTTTTGAAATCCAAAACGTTTTGAGTGCCAACATGATGCCACAAGTGGAAAATTCCACCCCTGACACCTTTGTTTTCTGATAGTTCATTGTACACACACCGTTTCATGTACAAAATTATTTAAAATATTGAATAAAATTGCCTTCAGGCTGTGTGTATAAGGTGTATATGAAAGATGAATGAATTTCACATTTAGACTTTTGTCCCATTCTCAATATGTTAATATATATATGCAAATATTTCAACATATGAAAAAAAACACATATTCAAACACTTCTGGTACCAAGCATTTTAGATAAAGGATACTCAACATGTATACACTAATATATTGTAAAAGACACTCTTCCAATGTGCATTGCATCATACTGTAAGGGCCCAAAGTTTTTCTCTGTGCTAGAGCACTGTGCAGTTTAGCCCCTGGATACCTCTTGAGCTCCACTTCTGCCATCTCCCTGTCATCACTGTGCTTTAACTGCACTAGTTTTTTTGCTACTTTTTCAGCAACTCTGACTTGATGTTGTCTGAGGGCCTTTTGCTTGCTGTTTCTTCTGCTGGTATATTCTTTCCTCAGATAGTCACACAGTTTCTCTCTCTCTCCAGTCAGATGGTTGCTCAAATTTTATTAGTTCTGATTACGTAGTTCCTAATTATAAACAGTAATAAAATTAGCATATTTTTATTTCTTCTTCCATTTCTCTTTTACCAACTTTAGTCAATAATATTGTTTTTCTTAATGTTAACTATGTTCTGATAAATTTTTACTACATTTCTATTACTTGATTTTTCAGCTTTAGATAATTTTCTTTGATTCATGGCTACTATAGATGAGGCTCTCAGCATATTTTCATTTCAACCTTTTTCCATTTTCCCATTTTTTTGTTAATTATATCAATTTTACATTGTTAGGGTATATAACATTTTCATTCAGTTTTGTCATTCTATTCTTCACAATTGTTTTGTTTTAGTTATATTGTTAAATATATTTAGTGCTCACTACCAATTCTTTTGGATGATTTTCAGGAGAAAAAGGGGAATGCTAAGTTATGGAGCCCTGTTGATCATGGAATTCCCATAAGCTTTTGATCTGGGCTTGTTAATTCTTCCTAATAGAGAATACCCATACGTCCAGGCTGAACTTGGAAAAGAAGTACCAAGTTTTAAATCCCGACCCAAAGAGAGAAAAGGTTGAATTTCATTTTTCTTTTAGTACTCTAGAGATATGCCATGATTTTACATTTTTTTATTTATTGATATTTTTAATACTATCAGTTTTTAAAAAGGATATGAAAAGACAACTAAGAAGAAGAAGAAACTTAAACAAGAATTTACATGCTTGCTTTAATTAGACCTGAAATTTGGTTGAGCTTTCTTCAAACTACGGAAATTAGGAGTAAAAGAAGTCACAATAGTTACTTCTCATATAAGAAATAAGGAAGTTTGTTGTTTCTTCAGAAAACTTTTTTTTTAAGTCACAGGATTATTTTAAAAAATGAACTTGCGTATTGGAAATGTTGAGTGAGGTTGCAGAAGATATTCCTGACAACACTATTAAAGTAAATCCAGAAATGGATTTGTAATGGATAAGGCATAACATTCTGTTACAGTATGCATGGTGAGTGACTAAAGCTAATGACATCCAAGGAAGTGCTTTACTTATCTGATGTAGTGGTTCTCAGATTTTTTTCTTCAATATGCTTGGATAATGTTCACATTTGAGACATATTCCCATCGCTAACAGTGGCTCACAGAGAACTGCTGCATAGAGATAGTGTTTTACATTGTGCTTACTGTAACTGTCTCCTCTCTCCACTGATTGGTAAATTAGGTAATACAACTTGAACTAGAACTGCTTGCTAAATGTAATTCAGGAATGGGAGATGGGGTAGGGAAGAAGAAGAAACGTAATATTTATTGAATATCCATTATATTCTTGGCTGTTGACTAGATGCTTTGCACACATTATTTAATCTTCACAGAAGTCTTATGAAGTTATTCGTATTTCACATTTTTTAATGAGGAAGCTAAGACTAAGAATTAAAGTAAGTTAGCCTACAATCTCATAGCATGTGATGGAGCTAGGAATTCAAAACCATGTCTTACTCTAAAGCCAAGCCTAGAAAAGTAGATAGATAAGCATGTCTTTTCCTTTAATAAATGGTTTTTGATCATCTACTCTGCTAGACACTGAGAATATAAAGATTGATTTGAGATGATTTTTATTTTCAAAGTACTCCAGGTTAATGAGACAGATGTTTCAGGCATAGAGGATAATCAGTTCAGAATGGAGTGGGTTAGGAAAGGTAGTTTCAGAGCACTGAAACTGATAAGAGTCTCTGATACATCAGAAAGTCTTGCACAAGGAGAATTAGATAACTAGGAAAGAGTTTTGGTTTAATAGGTGGAAGTTTTAGTTATAATTTGCTAAAAACTAAGCAAGAGTGGGGAAAAGATGGTGCCAGGGAAAGCAAAAAATTGAGTAGAAGAGGAAAAATAGTGATTTATTACATGGTTTGACTGGGAATAGTATTTATGCATATTTATAATAATACATATCAAGTATTAAATGTTTATATTAACCAGAATTACAATAGATCTCTTGAGAGGAAAGGATAGGAAAGGAGAGTTTTTGTGATGTAGCAGAGAGGAAAGAGAAAAATTCACATTTTTTATACTAAGGAGTTTCAAAATAATACCTGAAACTGAAAAATCAAGAAGTAGCAATTCAAACATCTTATTTCAAGATGTGGAGGTAAATACCAAAATAATGAGCCGAAAAATGGTGAAAATGGTGGGAAGGCAGGGGGATTGCTTTAGTGTGTTGCTTTTCCCCACAAACTGCAGAATCATTTAACTCTAAAAATGTACATGTGTAACAATAAAAACTTATTTTAAAAAAGTATATTAAAATGTCAGTTCTTTTTATTTTTTGTTTTGAAATGCCTAGGAATAAATAGTTTTGTCATTCTCTCTTATGCATTAGTGTAAACAAGTTTTTCAGAAACTTCAATCACTTAACCTGTCTTTTGTGGTTGAAAGGTCAGAAGAGGTTAAGAATTTTAAATGTGAAACATTGAAAGTCTGATTAAAATATCTTAAAAGGGAATACTGTAAAAGCATGATATATGTTAACTAGAGTATATAGTGACAAGAGTTTTATTTTAAAGTTAAGAAAGAGAAAGTTTCATACATTATCCTTGATTGAGTAGTATTATATTTGCTTCTCCTGTTATATATAGATTAGATTTTTCCAAGCAGATTTGGTTATGAACTTATAATTTAACTGTCTGACTTTTTTCTTTTTACTTTATCAGGATGTAGATATGATGGATCAGAATGGAATGACGCCTTTAATGTGGGCAGCATATAGAACACATAGGTATGTAATGACTATAAAAAACTTATTCAGGCCATTTCAGCATAATACAATGTGAAGTAAGAGAGAGGAAAAAGCAGTTAGTACTGTACTCACTAATATTTACAATTTTTATTATGACTATAGTATACATAAATTACCATTTTGGATGTTTTGGTGTCTTTGCTGTCTCTCCCTCAGTGATTAGAGCTTCCTTATCTATTTCTCTTTTAACAATTTCTAAGAAAGGAAGTTCTCTTTTTTTAAAAAGTGATTAATTTTTTCATGTGATTTACATATTGACAAATTTACTGTATTAATTAGTAAGTTGTCTTAGATTACTTTTGGAAGACTCCAAATTTAAATTTAAAAAAATGTTATTCTTTAATTGTATACGTATTAATGACATCCATTTCTAAGTCAAAAATAGAAAATGTCAGGACAAGTTGCTTATTCCCTGAAACTATTAATACATTACTTTATATGGTGTTGTACATACTTAATACTTCATATTAGAATATTGTCATTATTGATTGTAAAGTTGTTGAGTAGGTTAAAATAGAAGTGTTCCAAAATGGAATGCTACTGTAAGCATAATCAGTTTAGTATTTGTAATGATTTCTATAATTGAAATTAGGGTTGTTGTTGTTGTTTGTTTGTTTTTTTTTTCCTTTTCAGTGTGGATCCAACTAGATTGCTTTTAACATTCAATGTTTCAGTTAACCTTGGTGACAAGTATCACAAAAACACTGCTCTGCATTGGGCAGTACTAGCAGGGAATACCACAGTCATTAGCCTTCTTCTGGAAGCTGGAGCTAATGTTGATGCCCAGAATATCAAGGTAAAAAATATTCTATATTGATAATACTGTATGAAATGTGGCTACTAATATATGAATTCTGTAATAAAACAAGTTTTTCATAGACTATCAGAGTTGAAAGAAACTTCTTCAGTAAAAGTTTATAGTTAAACCACATTATGCATAATACATTTTAGTAATTCTTTGACTTGGTTATTTTATTGTCTTATTTTTTAAAAGGTCAAGAGATTTAAATTTGATAAATGCCTTTATGGTGTTTATGGGAGGACCCCCACCCCACCATGGTGGACTAATCCAGGAAAAGTTACAATGTTATTTAAGAGGCAAGCACAATTAACATTTACTCTCGAAACATTTAGAAATCAGTAAACATTTTATTAATACATGCAATAAGATTCTATTGCTAGTCTCAAATTTTGGTTATTTCTTTTCATTTTTAAAGCTTCAGGATCCACCATGTCTTTCAGTAACGAACTTGTTCTGTAAAATTACTTTAAACATCATCTTTTAATAATGTGCATTCATAAGTAACTGTACCCATTGACAAATGTTCTTTAATTTTGACTATAATTTATAGTATTTTCTGAGTTATGTTTCTTAAATTTCTAAGGGATTTGTGCTAATTAAATATGAAGGGGGTTCAAGACACATACTAATCTGAAATGGCCAATCAAAAAGTAGGTTATCTCCTGCTGGATCAGGGTATCTGTTTATGTTCCAATGAATAGTTTGTTCTTCCTTGATTCAGTTACTGACTAGTTTTATAGAGCATAATTTATTAAGCTTATCAATTTTTAGAAATAGTCTAATTACAAACATTTACTTAAAAGTAAATTAATATTGGAAACTGTAAGATATTGATAAAATCATGTATTTTTTTTTCTTTCCTTTTAAAAAAATTTCGTGTCTTCTTGTCCCTAACAAAAGTGATCAGAATAGTTTCGTATCTGCCACTAAACATAGGGAAAGAAGAAAGTCAGCATATCATAGTGCCTGATATTCAGTGGGCACTCTAGGTATTTATTGATTCAGTAAATGAAGATTTATGTAGTCTTG
Organism: Rhinopithecus roxellana; assembly: GCF_007565055.1. Taxonomy (NCBI): domain Eukaryota; kingdom Metazoa; phylum Chordata; class Mammalia; order Primates; family Cercopithecidae; genus Rhinopithecus; species Rhinopithecus roxellana. The sequence continues at coordinate 64,877,105 of NC_044558.1, read as the reverse complement.
AGTTTTACCGAAGGTAATTTTCATGACTGCTAGGATACCTCTCTGCTACTTCAGAAATTATAGAGAAAGAAATGTTTGCTTTTTAAATGTTTTTAAACAGGATGCTCTTAAAAGTTCGTAACACTGGAATGAGTAAATTAGCTGACCCCAGGTCTGAAGGTTAAGAAAAGAGAAGTTTGACTAAGCATGATCAATATACCTATAAGAAAATTATGTGAGATAACCTCATGTTTTATTATCTTAATTAGAGTGTTACTACTTTTTTTCTCGTTGCTACCAGACAGCCATTCCTAAGGTGATCATGTGCGAGGAATACATTTAAAGATACTTAGTATTATTGAAAAACAGGATTAATTTTAGTTTGGCAAATAGTAAGACTCTGTAGACCTTCTGTCAATAGCCATATCAGTGTACAGAAATTACGGTAATACCAAAGAATTATGACAGTAAAATGACTACACAGTTCTGGAGTTTGAAACTAGTATTGTATATTTTTAGAGCTTTTAAAAGTATATTTTCTGTTCATATAAAATTAGGTTAAATTCAGTCAACAGTCATTGGGATTTGAGGAATGGTTTTTAAATTCAGTGTCTTTTCAAGTAAGTAATGAAGACTTGTACTTCTCATTAGCCATTGCATAAACTTTTAAATTACTCTTAGTAAAATGAATACAGCAAATTTCAACAGAAAGTTAATGGTAAGAGTAGAGATATTTAAAATTATTTAAATGATTTTGAACTTTGTATTTTTAATGTTTTATAGGTTCAGGCACAAGAGTTATTTGGTACCAAGAAACAATGAAATAGAATGTAGCTTCCTTCACTATTGAAGTTCATGTGAATACTTTCCAGAGTCTACAGTGTCTGTAATTGAGCTAATTATTATACCTTAAAGCTTTTATTTAAATTCAATTTTTTTTCTAGTTATGTTTTTTTTATTAATGTTTAAACTTTATCTGTCACATGTAATCAAGGTTGGCTGTTGACAAAAAGTTTTTTTCATGTAATTCCCTGGTAGCTTCTGGAGTGATGGTACTTCTAAAGAAAATAAATGGAATTTATTGTATTTGCTCAGGGAATATTTATACTTTCAGGAGAAAAATTACCTATATCTACACTGGTGACAAAGTAGATTTTTGTTTTAAAAGCACTGTGTATATAATTAAAAAGATGAAATGAGTATCAAATGCCTTTTTTAAAAATGGGGATCTGCCTCAGAGGCATTCCCAACATACTTAAGTCATCACCTTCTAATAGAAACCATGTATTTATTCATTTAACAAATTCTTGTTCAATGGTGGGTGGTGGGGAGTCACATTGTTCAAGACAGATAAGGTCCCTATTCTTTCAGAACATACATTCTGTTGAGGAAACAGCCAATAAGTGAATAATAATAAAAGGCAAATGTGATAGAGTGACTGGGATGGAAGGACCACATCTGGTGAGAGTGATTTGGGAATGCCTCTGAGGAGATGACATTTGCTTTCAGAATTATGTAATGAGAAGGGATCAGTTATACAGAGATACATGGGAAAAAACTTCCCATGTAGAGGAACATGCAAGTGTGAGGTCTTAAACAGGAGTGAGATTGCCATGTTTGAGGTGCAGAAATAAGGACAGTGTGGCCAGAGTACAGTGAGCAAGGTGGTGAAGTCACTTGGAGAAAGGCAGGTGCTATCTCATGCAGTGTAATGATAAGGAGCTTTAATTGTATTCTCAATCATGGGAAATAGTTGAAAGGATTTATGTAGGCTGATTATATGATCTGCTTTTTGTTTTAAATATTTTTTAAACATTACTTTGGTTGATGTATGGAGAATGCATTGAAGAGTTAAACAAATGGAAAAGATGGAGATCAGTTAGACTGTTGCAATAAATCAGACAAGTGATAATGTTAGCTTAGCCTAGGATCAGAGGAGTAGAGGTAGAGAGAAATGACTGCATTTGGAGAAGATATTTTAAAGTAGAAATAAGAAGTTAGATTAGGTATAGGGATAAAAGAAACCATCATTGATGACTCAGGTTTTATTTTGGGTAACCGAGCATCTTGTGATGTCACATGTTGAGATTGTGAAGACTGAAGGAGAAGTACTTTTTGTGGTGAAGGTGATAGGAATTGGTTCTGTTTGGTAATATTTAATTTGAAGTGGTGTCTTTTCGCTGTGTTAACTATTAAGCTAATTAAGTAAACTTAAATTGCTGCCAGTTTTGAAAAGGAAACATTTATTTAAGAAAATACCTAGAATATTTGTCCAGGAATTTAACCAAATTTATTTATACCTATATATTTTTCCATTTTTAAGTCTTAAGAAAGAATCTTGTTGATAATAATGGATTATAACAAGAAGATGCAGCCTGCAAATCTGGCTATGGCTTTAATAGCTATAAAAAGTTATATTTTTCAAAGAATATGAAAAATTACACTTTGTGTTATAATTCTATAAGATCCCCCTTCTCTAAAATACCTATTTTCTCTATATAAGTTTCTTAGAAATCTTTCTTTATATTAACTAGAGATTTACCTTCACATATTAGTTGCTCAGTTCTTTTCATGTATAAACAAATGTTCCTTTATCAAAATAAGATAGAACTTACTTTAAAGACAATTTATACTAAATGATAGGTAACTTTAAAATTGCTGTTTTCATCTTTAGAAGGATCAGGAATAGCTGTATACCCTAGGTTTTTTTTATCTGGAGTCCCCCCAGTGGACTTTGGTTGGGGAAGGTGTGAGTCCACGGACCACTGAAATTACTGAAAAACAGTTACGTGTATCAGCATTCTTCTGGGAAGAAGAACAGTGGCTGTCATCAGAAAAGACTCAAAAGACTTTAAGAACCAAGCCCATAGATAATAGCTACATGAAATAAATTTAAATCTCTTCTTGTAAAGCAACAACAGGGGAAACAAGTGATCTGGAATACTGAGAATAGGAAACAAAACACAATTATGGCCTTACCCAGTAATCCCTTTTGTGGTAGTATCTCATTTGTGATTAAAAAAATAATAATCCTTAGCATATGTTTTTGGTTATACTGATAAATTTAGATGAATTGAGTTTGGGAGGAACAGTTAATCTCTGAGTGCTGCCCAAGCAGTTACAATCTTTTCTTTCTAAACTTATCAAAGAACATAGTTTTTAGCTTGTACGGAATGTAAAATTACTGAGCTCTGTTCGTTAACGTATTGAAAGACCTCTTTTATAGTTTCTTGAAATGAGGTAAGAAACTGTTTCTAGAAAACAGTTTTGTATTACCTCTTAAATACCTGACCTAGATGGTCTCCAAGGAAATTTTTTTTAAAATTTTGACAATGAAATTCAACCTTACATAGGTGAAATGTTGAGTGATCTTACCCTCAACCATAATGTTTATCTGACCAAAACTTTTGAATACTTTCTTTTATTAACAGTTACATAGTCTATAATTACTCCATGTAAATTCTTGCTGTTGTTGCTATTGTTAGTATTATTTATTATTTTGGCTGAGACATGGAGTGATCAAATAAATACAGACTTAACTCAGAACCCTGGTTTCAATATACTTCCTTAAATGAATTGAGTGTTTATTTTACCAGCTGAATAAAATAACTATACAAAAATAGTTAGATGACTAGAGGAGTAGTTGAAAGATATTTTAAAGCTCCCTCAATCTTTTTGTCTAGGCAATCCTTAGGTGTCACATGGCCCTCTAGTGGAAGGGATGCTCAGCTGGACCGAGGCAACTGCAGGATATTCCCGGGGAGTTGTTACCCAAGGGATTGCTTTTATTCAGGTAATCTTTATAGTTTGGATTAATTAGTTGGTTCTGACAACTTAGGTGATGGGATTTTGGAATAGGTAAGGCTATATTTTAAAGTAAATATCCCTATTTGTGGAAGACTCCTAGATTAGCCCATTTCTTACTAAATACCATTGATCTTTATGTTAAAGGATTGATTGGGCTTTTTGTTGTTACTGTTGTTTTGTAATAGTTGTTGCTGTTGGTGGCAGTGGTGTGTTTTATTTTGTTGTTTATTTTTTAATATTAAAAAAGAAACCCTATACTTGATAAATAATCATTCCTCATAAATAAGGCACCCCAAGGCTCTTTATGGCTTTATTCTTTTTGACTTTGTTTTTGGAAATAAAATTTCAGTGTTTTTTACTTTTTAAAAGTAGTTTTGAATATTCATCTTTACATTCTTGAAACTTTGGTAAGCATTTAAAGTTTCACTTTTCTATTGGAAGAAGTGGATAAATAGTGGAAGACATTAAATAGAATGGAAATGTAGGTGTCTGACTGAATTGCAAAAGGAGAAATAAGATTTTAAATTTTAAATTAGTTAAGGCAAAAAGAAGCATAGACCTAAAATTGGGAATGCTTATTTGTTTCTTACTTTGATACATTTTATTCCTATCAGGTAAATTCCCTGGCATTCTTTTTCTTAGGATTAAAGGGGGATACAAATTCATAACTTGAATTTGTTATTTTTAAAAATCATTTCTCATTTACTTTGGAATCTTCTGGATGGGTGAATGAATATAAATCAAGAATGCCAGTATGATAGTGATAGAAGTAGAGACTGACTTTTCCTTTTCTTTCCTATTCTCTTCTGAAGACTCTTATCATTGTTGAAATAAAACAGAGATTTCTGGCAACTTGATATTATAGCAAGGTGTTTTGTAGCAATAACTATTACTAATGAAATTTTTAAAGAATATGAAATAACTGATAAACTTAGTGACAGCCTCTGATCCAGCAGATACTAAAATACCTACTTTTTGATTTGCTCTCTAATATGTCAAAATGCAGGCAAAAATAAAATCTACAGAATATGATGAGAAAATACATTTTGTGATTATTCTTTGGGAAAGCATAATAAGAAATATATAATGATGCAGGTGTTTTTAGTAATTATTTTACACAATGTCAAAACAATGTTAATAGGGCAGTAAATTAATTTTTATAGAAGTTCTTTAGAGGTAACTAAGATAGGCTGCTTTTACATTTTTAATAGGAATTTTTTTCTATTTATATTATCAGGGCGAATCAGCACTTGATTTGGCAAAACAGAGAAAAAATGTGTGGATGATCAACCACTTACAAGAGGCAAGGCAAGCAAAAGGATATGACAATCCGTCCTTCCTTAGAAAGCTGAAAGCTGATAAGGTAAACTCATAACTAAAGATTTTGTTTTTTCTTTTTTTTTTGGAAATGGAGTTTTGCTCTTGTCACCCAGGCTGGAGTGCAGTGGCGAGATTTTGGCTCACTGCAGCCTCTGCCTCCCAGTTTAAAGTGATTCTCGTGCCTCAGCCTCCTGAGTAGCTGGGGTTATAGGTGCCCATCACCATGCCCAGCTAATTTTTGTATTTTTTTAGTAGAGATGGGGTTTTACTATGTTGGCCATGGTGACTTCAGGTGACTTTACCTTACTTCAGGTGATCCACCCACCTTGGCCTCCCAAAGTCCTGGGAATACAGGTGTGAGCCTCCGTGCTTGGCTGAAAATTTTCAACATATAATTTTTTAAGTAGGATTCATAGGCACACTTACTTAGCATGAGTATTTACAGCCTTTAATTTTGGCATTACTCTGTAATTTTAAAAATATTATTATACTCGGAATAAATGAAAGTAAATAAAGTTTCCAAGGGCTCTTACCTACCTGGTTGGTGACCTTTTGGGGCTGTCTAATAATTAAGAAGGATTGGTATGTATGAAATTATTTAAATCTCCATCGGCTACTCGTGTAAATTTTGGTTCATTATTTCAACTGGGCTTTTGTAAAGTAATAGATAAAAATAAAGGTTTTTCTAGTGAATGCTTGTTTGTTAGTATGATAATAAATTGTGAAATAGCTTAGTTCTAATACATCTTTTTAAACTACTCATAACTCCAGCTCTGACTTGAGCTTTGCATTCTTTTGTGATATGTTGTATACTTTTTTTCAGAGAGAGAGAGCTTATAAGCTCATTTTAGATCATCTATATGCCTTCAGTTTTAAATTGTATGACTGTTGGCTCTGTTGCCTAATTACAATAATATGCTACTAGAACTTAGAATATTTCCCCCCATAGAGGGGGTCTAGGTTCTGCACAATCTTATTTCCCACAAAAAAGAAGTTAACTGCCTTAGAGTTTCTTTATGTACCTAAATATCTGTCAAGATGTCTGCTAACTTGTCAGTAATCACAACTTGAGTGGCATTAAGTCTTGAGTACCATCTTTTGTATATCGTGTTTAGGCTGTTCTACTGGCAATGTTGATTATTTAAAGTTAATATTGATCTATCTGTTACCAAGGCAAAAAGACAAATTTGGGATAAACAGAAGTACACTTGAAAGCATTGCCTCCTTTATTTATGGGAGTTTGGACTCCCTTAATCAGTTGAGAAGTCCCCTGGTCCGTTACTTAGAAGAATTAGATTCATAGTTTATAAACTTGGCTGTTTTCAGCCCTATGGCTGAGAATAATGAACAATTTTTGCATGTCATGTTAACTCTTCTATTTAATTATTAGATATGATACAGAAAATGATTTATTTTGTGTTGCTCAGTTTTCTAGGATTTAGAGCTGTTTTGCTCAACAGAGTGAAAAATGGCCGTCTTATTTTAGGCTAGTAATAAAAATATCTTGTGTTACTTTGGAAAATCCCACAATGTTGGTGCTTTTGTTTTGTTGAATGTGAATATTCTGAAGTTTTATTTTACGTGTGTGTGTGTGTGTGTGTGTGTGTGTATATATATAGTCATAAATGACTTACAAATATTAGACGTTGCATTAATATGTAAAGTTAGCATTAGTAAATGATACATCAGGTTTATGTGTTTGGATATGATTTTTTAAAAAAGAACTTCTTTAGAAGTTTAGTACAATTTTAACATTGGTGTACCATTGTGGTCAGTTCAGAAATGGAGTTTTTTTCCTGCTTTTTTTCATTGGTAGCTTTAAATGTATTAAAATTTTTATAAAGGTTACTTTTAAAAACCTATGATGATTGGGAGAGTAATCTTTAAAGGTTGAAGGTAACCATGATATATTTAAAAATTACGATAATTAGGGGACCTGTGAGATTAAGCATCTGTAATTATGTAGACTGTTCTTTCTTTTTCCATGTCACATTGGAAAAGTTTCAGTCCTTAACATGTTTTGATTTGCTAGCCTATGAAGTGTGTTTTATATTTAAAACTAAAAAAGAAAATAGTGACACCTAGGACTCAATAGTGTTTTATTTTAAAAAGTCATTCCCTTAAGAAAAATAAAAATGTCATTCCAAAAGGGGGGAAATATTTTTGGATAGTGCTAGTAGACAGATAAAGAGGGAATCTTTAGCCAGGTGTGGTGGTACGCCTGTAGTCCCAGCTACTAGGGAGGCTGAGGCAGGAGGATTGGTTGAGTCCGGAAGGTTGAGTCTGCAGTGAACCAAAATCATGCCACTGCACTCCAGCCTGGGTGACCGAGTGAGACCTTCTCTCCAAAAAAAAGAAAGGGGGACAGTCTTTTTAGAAAACGATTTTAAAATATCTTAGATTTTTTTAAGTAAAAAGATGTTAAACAGGCATATTTATGGTTAAATAAGTCTCCTTAGTAAGTTGGAGGGACATCTTTAAATTAGTATTTAGAGGGGGTTTGGGAGTAGGAGGGAAGTTGGCTATAAAAGGGCAATATGAGGAATCCTTTTAGTAGTGGAAATATTCTGTATCTGGACTGTATCAAGGTTAGTTTCCTGGTTGTGATATGCTACTGTTACCATTGTTGTGATATGCTACTGTGATATGCTAGATGTTACCACGGTGGAACAAAGGATATTTAGGATCTATCTGTGTTACTTATTACAACTGCGTGTGAATCTATAATTATTCCAAAACAAGAAGTTTAATTTAAAAAGGGGCTTCTGAATCTAGGTGGTGTATATACTTGACTATGTGATTCTTTCAAATTTACTATATAGTTGAAAATTTTCCTTTTAAAATATACGAGAAAAGAGATTTCTCACATAGCAGCGCATCACCATTATATTTTTATAGTACCATTTTATGTGCCCATACACTCTCTCTCTTCTGAGTAGTAAATCTTCTCTAATGTCTTGATACAAAGTTCATACTTACTAGAAAAAAATTGGATTAGTTATTTTGCTACAGCATAAAATTAAAGCCTGAAATTGATGTTTAATTATTACTCTAAGTTAAAATTACACATTTAGTTCAGAAAATGAATTACAGTGGCCAAATTGGGGAAGACATGGTCATTTATATGAAAAAAAAAATCCCACTTATTTCAGTGGAAGCTGATAGTATGAAAGGGGTGCTAAAAATGTGTAATGTAACCTTAGCTTTTAGAAAGATAAGTATTCAGTAAGGAAAGCAGTGTTTATACTCTGCTTTGTTAGACCACAGCTGTTTTTTTTTTTTTTTTTCTTTTTCTTTTTGTGTGACAGAGTTTCATTTTGTTGCCCAGGCTGAAGGGCAGTGGCCTGATCATGGCTCATGGCAGCCTTGACCCTTGACTTCCCTGGGCTCAGGTAATCCTCCCACCTCAGGCTCCCAAGTAGCTGGGACTATAGTACAGGTGCGTGCTGCCATGCCCAGCTAATTTTTGTATTTTTTGTAGAGACATGTTTTTGCCATGTTGCCTAGGCTGCCCTACAACTCCTGGGCTCAAGCGATTCTCTCGTCTAGGCCTCCCAAAGTGTTGGGATTAAAGGCATGAGCCACCGTGCCCTGCCTTGAATATCTTACATAGTTTTGTGACCTAAGGTAACTGAACAGAGACTTGATAACTGGCTATAAGTTTGTGGGGGCTCTTTCATGGAAGAGGCAGTAGACTTACTTTGGTTGCCGTAAAGATAAAATTGTGATAGATGTTACGAAGAGTTATGTAGGTTTTATACTTATATGTATGGACTTTCTCACAACCAGACCAGTACAGAAATGAAATGGAAATACCTCTGGAGTGTTGAGCACTCTGCCTTGATCTTTGTTCAGAGACACATCTCTTCATTCAGTGGACACTAGGAGCCTATGGATTGTTTGCTTTTATTCTTTATCTCATTTTAAGATTTTAATATACTGTTTATCATTTGAAATGTCTCCTCCAGGCAAGCATCTTCATGTTTCCTTATGTGATAAAATTCTTATACTTTCAGTCATTCTAGTTGTCCTTGTCTCTCTGGTTATCAGTGCACCTGTTAAAAAGGGGTGGTATTTTTCATGAACTATTTGCTAGCCAGTGTATGTGTTAAGCAGTTAGTATCATCTTCTGTATTTGACCATATAGAACCCACTCCTATAACTTCTATTCTTATTTTCCACAATTTTAGCAAAGTTATTTAAAATTGTTTGATGCCTGTCTCCAGAAGACAGACACCAGCACCTTGAATAGTACTGATACATAGTGTGCAAATTTGAATGAATGAATTTCACCTGCTGTTGCATGCCTTCACAAAGGTAACAATGATTCAGATAGAGATTACTTGAAACATGCAAAAACTTTCTGATTTTTTGTTTCTATACAGGAATTTCGGCAGAAAGTAATGTTAGGAACTCCTTTCCTAGTTATTTGGCTGGTTGGGTTTATAGCAGACCTAAATATTGATTCTTGGCTCATTAAAGGGCTAATGTATGGTGGTGTTTGGGCTACAGTACAGTTTCTTTCAAAGTAAGTGTATTGTTTTTAACTATATTTTAAACTATACATGAAATAATATAATTTGTACTCATATAAAATTAATGTTTTGTATGTTGTACGTTTGATCTTAAAGAATTTAGACATCTATATGTGAAATCTGACATTTCTTTAACATTATGTTAATTAAAATGAGTCAAAGGCACTTTAATGATAAAAGTCTAGCATATAATTTTTAACACTAAAGCATAGTTTGAGAAATATTTGAAATATTTCAGTAAAAGTAAATTTCAGTCTGTTGAACTCTAAATATATATATTATTAATTTCTAGATAATTATAGTGCTTGAGCTCACCTTTCTGTAGGAATTATATTTTCCTGTAGAAATTAAGGCATAAGCAATAAACAAGGAAGAGGCTTTATTTCTAGTAGCAAGGTAAAGTCTAAGCATAATTATGAAGTAGGCTCAGTTTTTAAGATTATTTTCTCCCTCTTTTTTCTTTAAACATCATGATCATTCAGTTTTCTTTTCTTAGGTCTCATTGCTCTAAAGTTACCTTTCCAACAAACCTAGGCAGGTCTCTGTGATCTAGTATTTCCCATCTAATTTCCAATCCTTTAGTATCTCATTTTCACTTGCATTTCAGAAAGGAATTTTGAAAATAATTCACACAGAGATGATAATGACTAGTATTATAATATGCTGAGTGGCTTAAATGTAGTTAATCTCTTTTTAGTATTTCTAGGTGCTCCAAGAGGTATAAATAGGAAGTCACTAAGACTTCCTGCCTATATGGATAGTTGATTCTGTTTATGTTTAATAAAATGTATTAATGTTTATTTTTCCCCAATTTTAAGTATTAAAAACACAACCCTTCAGTTTCACTAAGCTAGCCAGTTCATTCTACTTGAAAAGATGTGTTCCAACTTTTGCTGGAGTGCACTAAAATTCTGAAATTGAAAAGTATATGGAATATAATTTAAATTTGGGGGAATTAAAAGGAACTTCAGAATCTTGCTGAGTCCTTCAGCTGTGAACTGATTTTTATTGATGACTATGAAAAATTAAGCATCCTGAACTCTGGATTCTGGTGAAACCAATGCTTACTGTACAAAATGTGTGTCATTTTCATTTAAATAAATATTCATTTTTACAATGAAATATAGAGCTCATATTTTATAAAACTTGTGTTTTACAGATCCTTTTTCGATCATTCAATGCATAGTGCATTGCCCCTTGGGATATATTTGGCAACCAAATTCTGGATGTATGTGACGTGGTTCTTCTGGTTTTGGAATGATATCCTTTGGTTATAAAGATCATACCTAAAACAAATTTTGTTATTTGAACAAATGTTTAATAATTTGACATTAGGACTGAACTCATTCATAATGCATTAAAATCATTAAAATAGTGTTCCTAGAAAAATAAGTAAACTAATATAATGTTTTTAAATATTTAATAGGTTGCTTTTGAAAGCTGTCCTTAATAACAGCATATAAATAATAGTAGCTATCACGTATTGCGTGTTTAAAAGACATTTTTTGACTACTCATTTAATCCACATTTCATAAATTAGTATTGCTATCCCCCTTTTCCCCCTTTTTTTCTGTATTTTTTATTTTTATAGATTCAGGGGTTACATGTGAAGGTTTGTTTTATGGATGTATTGTGTAATGGAGAAAAGAACAAGCATCCTCATTTTAAAAAATGGGTAAAGGACACAAACACAAACAGACATTTCTCCAAGGACATACAAGTGGCCCAACGTGAAAAAATGTTAGACATCACCAGTCATCAGATAAATGCAAATTAAAACTACAATCTCACACCAGTCAGAATAGCTATGTTTAAAAGGTCAGAAAGCAACAAGATGTTGAGGATGCAGAGAAAAAGGAATGCTGTTGGTGGGAATGTAAATGAGTACAACCCCTATGGAAAACAGTATGGTTATTTCTCAAAGAACTAAAGATAGAACTACTAGCTGGGCACTGCGGCTCATGCCTGTAATTTCAGCACTTTGGGAGGTCGAGGTGAGTGGATCATGAGGTCAGGAATTCAAAACAAGACCAGCCAATATGGTGAAACCCCATCTCTACTAAAGATACAAAAATTAGCCAGACGTGGTGAAACGTGCCTGTAGTCCCAGCTACTCGGGAGACTGAAGCAGTACAATTGCTTGAACCCGAGAGGTGGAGGTTGCAGTGAGCTGAGATGCGCCACTGCACTCCAGCCTGGTGACAGAGCGAGACTCTGTCTCAAAAAAAAAAAAAAAAACTGCCATTCGACTCAGCCATCTCCATTTTATAGTTGAGCAAAAGTTAGGCTTAAGGAGTCTTAGTCTCTGATCAAGTTGGGACTGAAACTTGTATTTTTCTAACTAAACATATTTTAAGCCTTTCTACCAAATGGTGATTTTTATGTTTTGGTATCAAACTATTTTCTCTAAATTTTTTTTAATACCACTACTTACTTTGTTGCGGTAAATAAGAGTTAATCTTCTCTCGTCTCTTTTGCCTTCATGAAAAGGTGATTCATGAAAAGGTGATTCATCTCTTTTGCCTTCATGAAAAGCATGTATTTTCACACATTTGCTAACTTCAGCAAATTATCAGTGTAGTATACTCCCCTATTTAAAAAAAATTTAAATATTTTTAACCTGTTGCCCAGGTTGGAGTGCAGTGGCACAATCATGGCTCACTGCAGCTTGAACTCTGGGACTCCAGCAATCCTTCTGCCTCAGCTTCCCAAGTAGCTAGGACTATAGGCATGCACCACCACGACTGGCTAATATGCTTTTTAAAACTAATATAATTAAAATTGTAAGTGTGCCTGTGTGCCAATAAAGAAAGCAAGCCAATGCCAATTTTTGATATATTTACATAGAAAAAGTTAAGTCAGCAAGATAGACCGATTCATTGTAATAAAGGAACATGTTTCATAAATATTGATTAAATATTTTTCAAAACATTACAAAAGTATATGATATGTTTTAAATGGTATGCAGTTTTTGGTGACTTGTAACTGTTCTAAACAACTTTAGTTATTAACACCTGGTTTTGTTTCACAGCCTTGCATAACATAATGTTGTATTATTTTTATTAGGTAGCCTTGTGTTTTAGTTGAAACACAAAATGTGCTTATTTTATTTTTGAGACCTAAGGCACAGAATTGTAACTACACTTTTAATTCTTATATTTTTACTGCATTATGTAATTACTTTCAGAAAGTGTAGTACTTTTAAATATTTTCTTAGTTTAAGTATCTATTGAAATTCTTCCATATGGCAGTTTTCACTAGCAAATTCTGGCTTTGTATTATACTTTGACTTAAAAATTGTTCCTCAGGGATTTATTAAGCATTAGCATTGCCATATTGGAACACTTAGTATGAGTAAAACAGATCTGTTGGTTTTCATTACCTCATCTATTTTAAACTTACAAAAAGCGTTGACCTCTGAAATGACTTTTGTATTCCAGACATATTTTCTAACTTTGTGTTTCCTAAATTGGACATTAAAGTTGATGTTCAAGGAAAAAACTCAGAATCAGATCTCAAAATAATGTTACACTGTTTCTGTACTCACGTGTAAGTGGCAAGAAGCAAGAAAATCAGTAACTTACCAAATAATGAAAAATTAATGCTAGAGAGCATTATATAGTAAAATTTCACTTTTTTCCTTTATTCAAAGTTAATATAAAATAGCTAAAGCTAGGGAAATAGTATAAAATAGCTAAAACTGGGAATTGAAAATAAGAGAGGCAAATTTTGAAGGGAAGACCAGAACAATCAAGTCTATTTAAGCTTACCCTATTTGAATACTTCTGCCTTTAAAATAGATTGATACAGATTTCATTTTGTAAATACACTGAATAAGTTGCATGCAAATTTTTCAAATAAAAATTGCAGTATGAGAATACCAAGTTTTATTCTTACATGTCTGTAGAGGGGAGATGATAGTAGCACTGTGTCTAAGTTCTTGAGAAAATAAACACCTGAAGACATACCTGACATGTAAAAAGTGTTAAATAAATGCATGTTATTTCTGATGACTTGTAAAATCTAAGTTTATATCCAAATTGATTTTAAATATGGATTCACAATTCCTTTGTTTTTGTTTTTGGTCCGTTTGTTTTGTGTGTTTTTTTTTTTTTTTTTTTTTTTTTTTTTTTTTTTTGAGATAGTGTCTCGTACTGTTGCCCAGGCTAGAGTGCAATGGCATGATCTTGGCTCACTGCAACCTCTGCCTCCTGGGTTCATATGATTCTCCTGCCTGAGCCTCCCGAGTAGCTGGGATTATATAGGTGCACACCACCATACCTGGTTAATTTCTTATATTTTTAGTAGGGATGGGGTTTCACTATGTTGGCCAGACTGGTCTCGAACTTCTGACCTCGTGATCTGCCCACCTTGGTCTTCCGAAGTGCTGGGATTACAGGCGTGAGCCACTGTGCCTGGCATGTGGTTTTTTTGAGACATGGTCTCACTCTGTCACTCCCAGACTGGAGTGCAGTGGCACAATCACGGCTCACTGCAGCCTCAACCTCCCAGGCTCAGGTGATCCTCCCACCTCAGCCTCCCGAGTAGCTAGGACTACAGGCATAAGCCACCATGCCTCGCTAATTTTCATACTTTTGTAGAGGCTGAGTTTTGCCATGTTGCCCAGGCTAGTCTCAAACTCCTGGGCTCAAGTGGTTCTCTTGCCTCAGCTTCCCAAAGTGCTGGGATTACAAGTATGAGCCCATGCCTAGCTCACAGTTTATTTGAACATTTGTGTGTGCATAAATGATACTCATGGAATATGCGATGAAAGCACAAATTAAATCCCAGTTATGCAAAGGAAAATGTTATACTTGATGTTATAAAAGAGCTGTATCGCTAGGCCCTCTATGATTTTGGAACTATGTTTTTCTCCCAGTTTTATACTTCTAAAGCCAATAAGAGAAGCTTAAGAAACCTCTAGGAAGGAAACAGAAAAGAGCACAGAGTAGGTTATAATGGAGGCACAAAGGATATTAGACAGGAAATAGCCACAAGGCTCATAATATATGGTGCTGATTCATCTACCGTAAGATAAAATAGCAGTTAGTTGTCCAGGATTGCTTCTGATGACCTCAGGCTCCTTTCTGTTGCTTTTAACACTTTCCTTGTGCAACTCATGGCTACATATGTAATTAAAACTGATTTAGACTAGTTTTGAAAAATAGAATGATAGTTGTTTTTCATTATTCACAGTAGTTCTGTGAAGTTGCTGCAAGCCCTGATTTAGAAAATACTCAACCATTGTTCCTAAGAGAAATAACAGAGTTAGATTCCTATGTGGCTGTGGTCATAACAGTATTGATCATCAGTTGATCACTACATAACCTTGTTTATATGTGTTTCTGTTTTAAAAAACCTTAATATGTATTGTTGATTTGTTAATATTGAACTTATGGCCAACAGCACTACAGCTCATTCCGGAATGAAGCTGATCTCACATATATTTTTTCTGTAAAGCACATCACAGCCTCCTTGTGCTTAAGAGCATGATAGCACTTCAGCACCATGCTTGAAGGCCCTTTTAAACAGCAAGATCAACACAGAAGCACAAAAATATGGCCCTAAATAGACCATGTAAAGGACACTTGTTTATAGTATGAGAACTAAAACAAGAAGACAGAATGTTGCTTTGCTCAGCCTCAGATGAGAATGTACGCATTGGGTGACTCAAA
Source organism: Rhinopithecus roxellana (assembly GCF_007565055.1). Classification (NCBI taxonomy): domain Eukaryota; kingdom Metazoa; phylum Chordata; class Mammalia; order Primates; family Cercopithecidae; genus Rhinopithecus; species Rhinopithecus roxellana. The sequence goes on along the minus strand of NC_044558.1, from coordinate 64,861,789 downwards.
TTTTTCACTGTTGTTCATGCCTTGTTGAATTCATGGCACTGAAAAAGTGCCATGAATATTGATTTTGGTGTTACAAATCAGTTTTATCAAGGAGGTGTGAGGATCAACTATATAAACTTTATTTTGGTTTCCTATGTAATATGATACCCAGCTTATTAAGTTACTTAAGTGTTTTTATGGTGATAATGAATTTTACATTGATGTAGGCTATTCTAGTAAGTTCTTACTGTTCCATTCTTTGAATAATTATTTCCCCATAAAACACCTTATGTTTATTTGGTGCTTTTTGGTTTATAGTTTTTCAGATACATTATTTTACTTGGTTCTCTGAATAATTGAGATAAAAAAAAAAACTATACAAATCTTAATACTGTTTTCTAACTGATGGAAAGACTGAGGCTCTGAGAAGTTGTTATGTCTTGCTCAAAGTCACATAGGTGGGAAATTGTTAAGAGTTTGATGTCAGACTCAGCTCTCTGTCCTGATTCAGTGTGTCTTCAAATGTCCTTATATTACACTCTGAATATAATTTTAAGTTCACAAACCTTCCTGGAAAACAGTTTGGCAGCCTCTAGAGTGATCTTTAATAATACTCTTTAATTGGATTGGGTACGGTGGCTCACGCCTGTAATCCCAGCACTTTGGGAGGCCGAGGTGGGCGGATCACAAGGTCAGGAATTGAGACCATCCTGGCTAATATGGTGAAACCTCATCTCTACTAAAAATATAAAAATTTAGCTGGGCGTGGTGGCAGGCGCCTGTAGTCCCAGCTACTGGGGAGGCTGAGGCCGAAGAATGGCGTGAACCCGGGAGGCGGAGCTTGCAGTGAGCTGAGATTGCGCCACTGCACTCCAGCCTGGGCGACAGAGCGAGACTCCATCTCAAATAAATAATAAATAAAAATATCCTTTAATCTCTTAATCATATGTCAGTAAATAATCAGATGTAAGATCAAAGATTTATTTACAAGGATGTTTCTCTTTGTATTATTTATAGTAGGGGAAAACATGAAAACAACCTGAATAGCCAACCTAAATAGGGGAGAGTTTTATCAGTTACGCTGCCTATGGAATGGTATTACATAACCACTAAAATACTTTCCTGCCTTAATGATTAAGATATAGTAAGTGAAAAAATACTAACATATTTACGGAATGAAGTTTAAAATGCACAAAAGAAAAGAGCTGGAAGTGAATATGTATCATTTTAGCAGTGGTTATCTCTAGGAATTGTACTCGAGTGATTTTATTTGGTTTCTTGCATTTTTACTTATTTTTTAAAAATTTTTCTCTGACTATGCTTCTTATAATTAAACAACTCTAAAATTCACTGACATAGCCAGTATAGTCACCTGCTTATTGTGTTGACAACACTTGAAATATTGACAAAAGGTTATTAGAAATTTTATGTCTGGAAATAAGTAATTTTTCAGTGTGGCTTTAAGTTCATTGAGATTTAAACTCAAGAAAGATATGAAGAGTATGCAGAATCTGGGATGATTACATATATTAAAAAATCAAAAATGTGCAGAATTAATTATCTCCTATGCATTTCCTCTTAAGCATTTTTTTCTGTTGGTTACTTGTTAGATTTCTCTGTTTTCTGTGTATGTCTCCCATTTTCCTTTTAATACCCTCTAAGCTTTTTAATGTCTATCTTCAGGTATCCAGTCACCACTTTTCATGAATTCTAACAATATTGCTATAAATATTTTTGTATATCTTTTTTTCCCACAAGAGTTTCTCTGAGGTTATTAAAGATACTCTGTAATTTACATTCTCAATCATGTGCATTTGACTACTGTAAATGAAGACGGATTTGAGGGGAGGGATCAGTATCTTCCCCCCCGTTAGAGAGATCCTTGTTCAGCACACCTTTTCTTCACTCAGTTGCAGTCTCAACCTTGATATTCATCACATTTTCCTAGGTACTCTGGTTTATTGATCTATCTGCCTATGTTAACATTGTATAATCTCATTACTGTAGTTTTGCTCTTAAATTGTGTCTGAGCAGGGCAATTTTTCCAAGTTTGTTATTTCTGAGGAATATCTTAGCTCTTTTGCTAAGGAAGAGCCTTTTGCTCTTCCATTTAGATTTTTTTAGAATAAGCTCTTTGAGTTCCGCGAAAAGCCTTATGCCTTTAAAAAAATTTTTTTGATGGTCTTGCTCTGTTGCCCAGGCTGGAGTGCATTGGCGTGATCTCAACTTACTGCAACCTCCACCTCCTGGGTTCAAGCAGTTCTCCCACTTCAGCCTCCCAAGTAGTTGGAATTACAGGCATACACCACCATGCCTGGCTAATTTTTGTATTTTTAGTAAAAAAGGGGTTTCACCATGTTGGCCAAGCTGGTCTTGAACTCCTGAACTCAAGTGATCCACCTGCTGTGGCCTCCCAAAGTGCTGGGATTACAGGCATGAGCTACCATGTCCAGCCAGCCTTACACCATTTTGATTGAGATTCTATTTGAGCTGTAGATTAATTTAGAGAAAGTAACTACTTTTGATACTTAAACCTTTTATGTTTTTTAATGAAGTCATATAATTTCTTATGTAGAAGTTTATATCTCTTGTTAGATTTATTTTTAAAAGAATTTAAATTTTTTAAATTAAGAATTTTTTATTTTTAATTAAAATTTCTATTTGTGTCTGGTTTATAGAAATGTAGCTGATTAGTTATTGCCAACAACCTTGCTAAAGCCTTTTATTATTTCTAATAATGGGGTAGTTTGGATATATGTCATGGGATAATCATTATGTATAAAGACTGAATTTTTTCTTTCTACTCTTTATGGCATTTAATTCCTTTAGTGATCTTATTATATTAGCTAGGATCTCAGTACACCATGGAATAGACACAGAATGAGTATCCTCATTTTGTTCCTGACTTTAAAGGGTATCATCTTTAAAAGATGGACTTTAAAGGGCTAGTATTTTACCATTGAGTGTGATTTTATAAAGTGTTTACTTGAATTTTATAAATAACCTCTCCCTCTACACGCCCCCTCTTTTTTTTTTTTTTTTACTTTTTGTGAATTGTGTATTTTTTTCTTTTATGTTTTTAATATTAAATAATATATTAATAGATTTTTCTAATGTTGAACCACTTATGCATACCTGGAGTAAACAAACATGGGCATAATTTTTCTATACGTTGCTGGATTAAATTTGTTACTAGTTTTGCATGTACATTTGTGAATGAAATTGTTTTGTAATTTTTTTGTATTTGTTTTGATATCAACATGATAGTCTCAAAATGGGTGGAGAATTGTTCTTGTTTTATGTTATTTGAAAGGGTTTGGGTTAAACTGAAATTATTAACTACATGTTTATTAGACTTTCTAAAATCATTTTAGCTGGAATTTGCTTTAAGAATTTTGTAACATATATTTGACTGAATTGTATATTTATATATTTTAGTGATTTGTCCATTTGTTTTCAAATGTGCCACATTCTCTCTGTTTTTTAAAACTCAACTGCTGTACCCCCTTTCTCATTCCTAGTATTAATTAGAGATATTTTTTAGTTACTCTATTTTATTGGATTTTTTAAAGAAACAGCTTTAGGTTTTATTAATCCTTTCTATTTTCACTTTCAGTATGTTTTATTTCCTGTTGTCTGCTTGTTTAGTTTTTTCTTCAGCTTATTAAATTGTTTAGTTTTCATTGATATTTTCTATTAGAAACATTTAAGTTTAGAAAGTAACATTTTATATACTACCTCAGCTGTACTCCATACAGAAGATTAAGCTTCTTAATTAGGTTTCTCAAGTCACTATATCATTACCAAATTTTTATCTATTTGCAGCGTCATTTATTGAGAGACCTATGGTAAAATTTTCTACTGTGTTGCTGTATTTAGGAGTTTCTCTTTGCGGTTCAGTCAGTTTTTTGCTTTACATGTTTTGGAGTTTCATTATTAAGTATGTATAAGTTTAGAATTCTTTCTAATGAGTTGAACCTTTTATCACATATATAGTGACCCGTGGTAAGAAGCATTAGCAATGACTATTTTAATTAGTATTGCTTTAAATAATTTATGGCCTTGAATTTTTAAAATGTCTCTTGCAAATAGCATGTAGCACATAGGAATAAGCAAATCCTGAAGAGTGGACACTGCATTTCTGAACCAGTTTACCTCTAGATTTGTGTTTGTTTATCATCTCTGGTCTCCATGGGGTTTTCTTACTAGCAGCTCAGCAACACATTCAAAATGATTTAGTTTTTTTTTGTTTTTTTGAGACAGAGTTTCACTCTGTTGCCCAGGCTGGAGTGTAGTGGCGTGATCTTGGCTCAGGGCAACCGCTGCCTCCCAGGTTCAGGTGGCTCTTGTGCTTCAGACTTCCAAGTAGCTAGGATTACAGGCATGCGCCACCACGCCTGGCTAATTTTTGTTTTTATAGTAGAGACGGGGTCTACAAAAACTAAAAAAATTAGCCGGGTGTGGTGGTGCGTGCCTGTAGTCTCAGCTACTCAGGAGGCTGAGGCAGTAGGACCTTTTCAGGAGTTCGAGACTGCAGTAAGCTCTCATTATGCCACTGCACTCTGGCCTGGGTAACAGAGTGAGACCTTGTCTCTATTAAAAAACTTTTTACTCAAGAACACATTTGTTACCATTGAGATTAAAAAACAACTGGTATGTTTCAGAGGATGTTAATCATTGTCCCTCAGATTTTCTTAATATACAGTATGTCTTTTCAGGATGCAGTATTTAAAATGGAGGTTATATTTGTATATTCTATATGTAGTTTATAAAAATGAAGGTTTTCTTTCCTTTTATCTGAAATTTTCTCTTAGGATCTCTGAATTCTTTTCTATTTGATGTATTTACTACTACTGGGATAAAACTATCCATGTGTTCAATTATGTTTGTCATCTGTGTTCATACTTTTGTCTCTAAACTTTATTATTATCATTATTATTATTTTTTGAGACGGAGGTCTCACTGTGTTGGCCAGGCTGGTCTTGAAGTGCTGGGCTTAAGTGATCTTCTGGGTTCAGCCTCCTGAGTAGCTGGAATTATAGGTGCATGCCACCATGTCCAGTTTTTGTCTCTAATTATTGTTTTGAGTTTTCTTTTTTCCCCTCATTTACTGATTGTCAGTCTTTTTATCCTCCTTGTGTTCATCTTTATAAATTTTTAGTTCATATATTGTGTAATGGTTTCGTTTGATCTGTTTTTTTTTTTCTAGAATCACCCTTTTCATCTGGTTCTAATTGTTTTATGATCTTATGTTTAAGCTTTTATAGGATTTATATTTTAATTTAATTATGAAGCATCTTTGGTTAATTTGCCTTTGTCCTTAATTTGTGTTTGTCCAAATTTGCTGCTGCTTTCCATACTGGGTTATTTGCTTTGTGAATACTGCGCACATTTTTTCTGATTTATTATTTTTGTTTTGTTTTCAAGTACTCTAGCATAGTTGTTATGCCATTTCTTTTCATCTTTCATCTTACTCGTGATTGACCTGGGCAAATATATTCAGACTTTTATGTTTTCTCTGATAATATTGTAGAGCAATCTTTGAAGTTTTTCCTGACCCGTTTGGTACAAGGATATTTAAAGAGAGCTCAGTTGTAAATTCTTGCTCGGAAACTTGTGTTTAGCTGTCTTAAGATCTTGCTGAAAGTTTTTCCTGAGGTTTTATTCTGTGCAGCCTTAGAGATAGAATGATGTTGGAATTATCCCCCACCAGCCATCCCCTCAATTTTGTTAAGTCACCTTATTAATGACAAGCCTTGGTTTTTCTTGATACTTAGTGGAAGCCATGCAGTAGTATTCAGGGACTTATGTTCCTGAAGGGGTTTTCCTGACTTGTTCAAATTATCTACTCACCATTTCAATTATTTTTCTCCAGTTGAGTAGGACTGAGGAGTGGAGTATGTATTAGTCAGTTCAAGCTGCCGTAATGATATACCAAAGACTGGGTGGTTTAACAACAGAAATTTGTTTTCTCACAGTTCTGGAGGCTGGTAGTTTGAGATCAGGGTGCCAGCATGTTTGGGTTCTGATGAGGGTGGTCTTCCTATCTTGCAGATGATGACTTTCTTGCTGTGTTCTCACATGGTGAGGAGAAAGAGTAAGAAATCTCTCATTCTACCTTATATAAGGAAAGCCAGAATCCTATTGGATTAGGCTCTCACCCTTATGACTTAATTTAAGCTTACTTGCTTCCTAAAGACCACATCTCCAGATGCAGTCAGATTGCAGGTGTTAGGGATTCAACATATGCATTGTGAGGAAACACAATTTAGTCCATAGCAAAGGGCCAGGGTGAAATAGATGAGAATTCTCATCTACAGTTTTTCATCCTACTAGTACAGTAGAGCAGGGTTAGGAGCTACCTCAGGCAGCCTGCCTTACCAGAATCATCACCTTTTTGTGGCCTTCAGTTTTGAACTTATGATACAATGTGGTCTGTCCTCTTTCCAAGTTGTTGCCATTATTTTGAGAGGCGCTTGGTTTGTTTGATGTACTGTTTTAAATTCATTTTGCTGAGTATTATGGTAAATAAGTTTAGTGTATGAATTTCTATTTTTGAAAGCCTAGATAAATTTGTTTAAAAATAAAATGAGAGCTGCATTTCATAGCAGACATCAAGAAAACATCCAACTAGATTAAAGAATTAAATGTACAAAATGATTCTATAAACATTTAAGTGAAAGCATTGATGGTAAATACTTTAATTGGAGGGCTGTTTAAACATAAAAGCAAAAATATAAATTAAAATAATAAACTAGCACGTATTTGTCTCTTAAATTGGCAGCATTTTTTGATTACTGCCAATGCAAATGTACTAATCAGTCATATGTTGTTAGTGGAGTTATAAATTGGTATATCTTGCTGGAAAATAGTATAAAAGTGTCTATATATTTATATCTCAAGCCTTAAAAATGCTCATACCTAAATATATTGTTTTCATAATATTTATTGGCATAGAAAATTGTGTTGAGCACTTTGACGAGGCCGAATAGCATAGGTCATACGAGTCTGAGTTTTAATACTTGCTCTACCTCTAACTCACTGTAATCTTGGACAATGTAGCTTCTGCTTCAGTTGTATCATCTGTAAAGGGATAATAGCAGGATTTATCATAGGGTTCTTGTACTGCTTAAATGGCACATAGTTGGTGATTAATATGTTAATTTGTTAATAATTAGATACATTATGATACCAGTCATAATTAAAAATGCAGAATACCAAAATTAAAAGAAGTTTAATTCTGGGTTATAGAGTTCTTGTTTCTGTCTTTCTGCTTTTTTTTAGTGCTTTCTCATTTTCTCTAATAATAAAATTAATACTGAAAACAGCCATATATTTGTAGAATGTGCCTATTTCTGTTAATTTCTTTTTCCCCCTCGAGACTGAGTTTCACTCTGTTGCCCAGGCTGTGCAGTGGCGTGATCTTGGCTCACTGCAACCTCTGCCTGCCAGCTTTAAGCACTTCTCCTGCCTCAGCCCCCTCAGTAGCTGGGATTACAGGCGTGCACCACCATGCCTGGCTAATTTTTGTATTTTTAGTAGAGACAGGGTTTTGCCATGTTGGCCAGGCTAGTCTTGAACTCCTGACCTCAGGTGATCCACCCACCTCAGCCTCCCAAAGTGCTGGGATTACAGGTGTGAGCCACCACGCCCAGCCTATTTCAGTTAAATTTTTAAAATTAGCTTATCTAATCTATTGCTAAAGCTAAATTCAGTCTACCATTTGAAGATACCTAATTTCTTTATCATTGAAGAGCAAGGAAAGACATTTTTAAAGTTCATTCAGTATTGAATTCCTTAATATACCTTTCAAATGTGTAGTCATATATTGAACTGACCCCCTGCCAATTTAATCCAGGTCCTGAGAGTGTGACCTATTTATTTACATGTTATGTTAGCACCTTTTCAAAACTTGTGATAAATAAAAGTGCTGCCCCTGAGTAATGTCAGGCCTCAGCATTCTACACACTTTATTCTCCAGAATAAACAGCTGAAAGTTTGACTTCTTATTTACTCTCCGCTGGCTATACCGGTATATTTTGTGGAATAAGATTGGAAAAAGTTGGGGGAAAAGAGAGGACTGGAGAAAAAAGGAAAAGATAAATCACTTTTGAATATGCCAGTTGATAATAACTAATCTTTTCTTTCGTCTTTTGTTTCTCCTGTATGTCAAGTGGCTATTGAGTGTTTTGGTATTTTCCAAACAAATGTAGAATGATTTCATTCAAGAAGCTGTTCCTTTTCTATCTGTGCTTCATGAGAAATGTAAACAGTGGGTACACATGATAATGTCAAAAAATCTTAGGAAATTCTTATATGATACTTGTATCTACATAAAATCTTACAAATGGTATTTGAGTGTACCTGGTGTTTTGTGTCTCAGAAATGTATTGCTGTAGCAACATTGCTTTATTTTTATAGTGTTATTTAAATTGTTTTTTGATAATTTACTTACATTTATAAATGCCTAATGTATTTTTTTGTTTTTATGAGATAGAAAAAATGTGAACATATAAACGGTTGCATATAAACTATTTCTGTTTTAAGCAAGCTTATATTTTTTCTGAAATTAATTTCAGTGTGTTCAAAAAAAGGCAAAAGTGAGAATTTTTTTTTTACTTTCCTATAGTTAAAAGCAATCTTTTAACTATATGAGTATGATATCTGTAGTATTTGGTAGATGCATAAAGATTGCAATGCATATACATAAAGTATATGTTAATAACTTTGAACATGAGAAATGCCTTCATTTTTGTCAAAAAATTAGTCATTTAAAATTTTCATTGAATTTTTAATACATTCACTAACTTAAAGTGTCAGATAAGTCTACATGATTTAAAATTTATAAAGAAGTCACATTATTTTTATATGTAGTTATAAACATAATGCAAAACAGCTTGAATTTTTTTTGACTGGTAGGTGTTTTGTAAACTTTTATAGATTATAAGTTTATATATAATAGTAATTCATTTATCATTGCTTCTTTAAATTCCTTAACCTTAGACACATCTCAACTTTTTATTTATCCATCTTCCATTCCTTGCCAATAGTGTTGCACTTTTCTACAATTTTGGAAAATCTTGGAAATCAGATCCAGGGATTATTAAAGCAACAGAAGAGCAAAAGAAAAAGGTAGCAAAATACCAACCAAGTCACTTGTGTTTAACTGCCAAATTATTAGTATTTATAGCAGACATTAGAGTACAGAGGAAGTAATTATCTTTTAGAATATAAAGAAATTTTAAGCTAAATTGAGATTATGTATCTTTTATTTGGTGCTCATCCTTGGTGCTGTTGTGATGCCTGTCCATAACACTTCCATGACATTTTATAATTTCATGTTTCTCTCCCTTACAAGACTGCTGTGATTGCTTTGAGGGGTGAATACGGTGTCTTAAACATCTCTGTAAATCTCCAGGAAATAATTTGCATTCAGTAGATGTTTGCTGAATGACCATGTCAACTAGAAGGTTAATAAATTGGTTGATAGTGCAGATACACTGTCCCAATAGCTAAAATATTTGCATATACCATCCAGGGCATCCCTTTCTTATAATGCAGGTTATTAGGAAACCAATTTTATAATCTAACAATGTTGTATATTTAGAGAACTGGACTAGAAGCATTTTAGATTATTTTAAAAGCCGTTTTATTTAGTTTGTAAAAAAAATTTTGATGAGTTATTCCAGTCCACAATAGACTAAGACAATGGCAGATTCTTTTGCTCTAATCCCCTTTTTTTCTGGGCAGCATAGAGATTGCTACCCTGTATTCTTACAGCAATGAAATAGCAGTAAATAAACAAAAGATTTTCTTTCTCTTTTTGAACTGAAACATCAGTAAATTAAAGATGAAAATCATGTTTATTGATTCATAGTGATGGCAAAAGAGTTGATGAGCATTGTTCAGTTTTGAATTAAATATTTTTTTTTTAATTCACAGACAATAGTTGAACTTGCAGAGACAGGAAGTCTGGACCTCAGTATATTCTGCAGTACCTGTTTGGTAGTATTTTCTTCTTTGTTCTTCCCTTCCTTCTCTTCCTCCTGACAGTGACATAGCATAGTGGGTATGGGGTGTGGGGAAAAGGAAGAATTTCTTTCACTGAACACATTCCCTACCCCTTGGCATAAGAGGAAATATCGTTAAAGGATGTCTCCTTCCCAAGGCGCTTATTCACTGATGGTAGGCCTTGATTGCACTTTTGATTCAGAGGTGCCATTCATTTGTATTCATTCTCTTTCTCTTTTCTCGCTTAAAATGTTACTCAATAAATTAAAAACTAAGAAAGTATTTCAGATCAAAGGTTTATAATGATTCCCTAATAGATTGCTTTCTTTACTACATTTTAAGAAAATTTATACTTCTATTTAAAAGCCACATGGGAATATCCATTAGATAACTGTTAAGGCAACATGGCCTCTAAACAAGTTCAATTGAGTAGGTGGTTTTTTATTTTTTATTTTTTTTGTATCAGAATGTTTATGTAACTTTGAACACTGTTTTATCATAGATTTTTAAAGTGGTCATCCTCACCCAGGTCATAGGTAAAGATATATGTGAAATTACTAGTATTTATTAATAGAGTCAGGTATAGTACTATTGGATTGTTTATTATTATAGACATCAATTTTCTGTAGGATAATACCTTTTTTTTTTTTTTTTTTTTTTTTTTGAGACAGAGTCTCACTCTATCACCCAGGCTGGAGTGCAGTGGCGTGATCTTGGCTCACTGCAACCTCTGCCTCCCGGGTTCAAGTGATTCTCTTGCCTTAGCCTCCTGAGTAGCTGGGATTACAGGCACGTGCCACCATGCCCGGCTAATTTTTGTATTTTTAGAAGAGATGGGGGGTTTCACCACATTGGTCAGGCTGGTCTTGAACTCCTGACCTTGTAATCCGCCTGCCTCGGCCTCCCAAAGTGTTGGGATTACAGGCCTGAGCCATTCGGTAGGATAATACTCTTATGTTTTAATTATTTTTTGCTTAGTTTTTATAATTAGTATTTGTGAAAAATATATATACTGCCACAGTGCTTAAATTATGTTTTTCTACATGGAAATTGAAATATTCCAAAGTCATACATAAAACTAACTGCCCTTTTACACTTATACACTGCAAGTGAGCTCATGTCTTAACATCTGATTAATAATAAAGTCATTGACTTCATTTAGGATTATGGAATGAATTTTTGAAACAGTTCTAATTCTGCAAATTCTTTATTACACTTAATATTCTTTGACCAGTTATGATTTTGAATATTCAAAATATATACAGCTTCACGTTTGGTAGCAACTTTAGGATACCAACTAGATTCTTTTGTATATTCAGACATTCTGAAAACAGTTTTTGTTTCTATGTTTTATAATGGGTAACTTATAAGATTGATACTCTTTTTCTTAATATTTAGAATGTTTTAATACACTGCTTTTCTGTGGAAATATACTGTTCCACAAAGTATGCAGTGCTGATGTACTTGCCATGTGGCAAACAAATTATATAGTCACTCAATATAGATAGCAGTTTCATTGTCGAATACACATTTGATGGCAAGAATAAGACTAATTTTGTCATCACAGCATAAATGTTTTATTATGTATTATAAGCCACATACTTCTTGTTGTAAAGAACATTTCCCATTATAAAATCTTGCAAATCAGCAGAGGTAGTTGTCATTATATGGGTATGCTTCACTTTGGTAAGTAGAAAGGTCCCTAAGGCTTGTAGATCAGAGCTTTCTTAAAAATGAATTACTTTGGTGATTGCACTCCTGCACTCCAGCCTGGGCCACAGAATGAGACCCTGTCTCAAAAAAAAAAAAAAAAGGATTACTTTGTAAGTGATCCCAGGAACCTTGAGACCAAGTCACGCCTTAGCCAATTAGTCTGTTTTTCAGATTTTTGACTAGTGTTGCCGCTGAGGGTTGGAAGTGGGGATAGAAGTTGTTTGAATATCCTGCTGCCTTCTAAGTAGATTTAGTCTCACAAGTGTGGTGAAGAGTAACTTACCCTTTTCTTTATTCCAGAGATAATTTTAGTAGATGTAAGAACTGTTTGTTCACTGTGCCTTTTCCTTTGTACCTCAAAATAGTGTGTAACCTTATGCAAACTAATGGAGAAATGGCAGTGCTTTTGTTGAACATTTACAAATTTTTTCTGGCAAGAATTAATAACTCCAGCTCTTTTATCACATATCTGGCATTAGGACTGCCAACCCTTTGAAGATCACCAATGAGTTTTTGTATTCACTTGGCCAATTTAGAGTAATGTAGGTTTTAAAAACCATTTCAAAATGCTTGAAAAACAAAACATCATAAGCATGAATTCTTTATTGCGGATCAATAGCTGAATAATGAATTTTATGTTTTGTTTTGTTTTTTTTTTTTTTGCAAGAAATGGTGACTTCTTAAGCATATTCTGCATTCTCAGATATGGTCATACATTTCAGCAGGAGAAATGCTGTACCTTAATCTGAGATCTCAGAAGGCACTTTACTGAAGAGAAGTAGATGTGTACATGTTGGTTTTTGCTGGATTTGTTAATTTGGGAAAGACAAATATTTTATTGATGATTTTCAATTTTAAGAGCTTTTTAAATTCACTTTTAGCCTGACTTTCCTAGTAAGGAATAATTTTATTTTATTGAAAAACAACCAATATCATAACCATTGATCATAATGGGACATCATTTAGAAGACTGGAGATTGATGTGTTTTTATTACTTAGAAATTTGAGGGATGTGAATTAAACATAGCATCATTCATTACATCAAATTGGTGTGTAATTCTTAGTTTTTGTAAATTGACGGTTCAGTTCCATTCTTGAGAGCATATTTTTTAGAGTAGCCTCATTCTTTTATTCTTTGTTTTTGTAGTTGAAATTTTATTAAACAAAACAATAGTGATTTTTGGTTTTATTCATTTGGAAACCTTGATATAATCTTGTTTGAAATATATAGTTTTTTTTTATAATTATATTTTGAGAAAATAAATATTCAGCTTTTCTCTCTTAGTACAATGCCTTTCATAATCCTTTAACATGCCTATTAACAGATACGGAAACCAGTGAGGTCCAAACATTGTGGTGTATGCAACCGCTGTATAGCAAAATTTGATCATCATTGCCCATGGGTGGGTAACTGTGTAGGTAAGTTATATTAGTAATTTCTTATATATCATTCATTTAAGTTACTTTAGGTAATGAATAAAGTATAATATTAAAGTAGGCAGTAGAAAGTTTATTACTCTACCCTTCATTTCCCCAATTACCTTCTGGTTGACAACACAGCAACTCAGTTGAGAGAGGGAGGGAAAAAATTACAAAATCAGTGCCTGATATCTTTTCTCTGTCAGTTCTATCTGGTGCCTACTCTTGATAAGGAGACAAATTTTTTTTTTTCTAGTTAAACTAGAGAGATGAAGGTAGTAATATTTGAAATGATACTATGTGCAGAGGCAAAGAGGAATGACAGATAAGAACTGTACACACCTCACTGTTCAAGAATGGTGTAGTCTAAGGAGATAAACTACATGGTTTGAGAGATGCCCCAGAGATTTTATGAGGTGACAGAAAAAAAACATTACAAAGATTGTGTACCTCTGTTGAGGAGAAACCTTTGAAAAATTGGATTGTAACGTTTATAAAAGAAAAGATAAAATAGGGCTATTTTAAACCTCACAAAGAATAGGATTAGAGGTCAGAATTGTGATTTTTTTAGTTCTTTGGGACTTGAACACCATTGTCATCATTATATCTTTGTGTGTAGTTGTAAGCATTCTTACTTTAAGATTTTTATTAAAACATTTTTCCAGAAAACTACTTTATAAAATAATGAATGTATGTGTGATTATCATCACAATGATAGCACACCTTTCATGGCATACCCCTCAAAGGTGCATTACCCATTGTTTTTTCTTAGCTGAAAAACCTTGCTTCTGTGTCGTTCTTCAGGTGCAGGCAACCATAGATATTTTATAGGCTACCTATTCTTCTTGCTTTTTATGATCTGCTGGATGATTTATGGTTGTATTTCTTGTGAGTACAATTTGTTTTTTGTCTTTTTAAAACAAATTTCTACATACTCAGATTATACTTACCATACTAACAAATTACTATAATGACAAAAGTTGTTTAAATAAAATTATGGTTTGGATACCTTATGAAGCACAAAAGGGAAAAAAGATACAGCTCTATCAATTATGTCCAATACACAGTATAAGCAAACAGTTAGCAATTAATCACCTTTTAATACTTGTGTCCTCTGGAAAGCATGTGGTTTAATAGGCTTTGAGAAGCTTCTGGGTAAAATGCATCAACATTTTCCACGTCATGTGCTTGCTTTACTATAGTAGCTTATAGATTAAGTGATTGTCCTAGTTCTTTTTCTTACCAAGCAGTTGGGAAAATATATTTAAAATTAAATTTGCAGAGAACTTGAAATATTTTGAAAAGTAGGTATAATTATTGCCTATTAGAGAATATTAGTAAATATCAAAAGTTACCTTTTTAATAAGAAGTTGTTATTCCATTGTGGGCTTCATACCTTAAAGAAAATAATAGATTTTTATTGCATTGAGAATGCAGTCTGGAAAGAGGATCCATCACTTACGATGCCTCAGGGCTTAGTGTTGCTTAGCATAATGATGTATTAGATCCTGGTTTAAATACAAGTCTTGAAAGGATGATTTTCTAGTCTTTCTGCCCCACAGATACTAAAAATAATCAGTGTTACTGCCCTCATGAACCAAAGGAGGTTACCACCTCAGTTAAAGATTAATAGGAAGATTTGGTCAAAGAACTTGACCTAATTTCTGGCCCAGCACACCTTAGAGAACACTTTCTTGTCAACAACAGCAGTACTTTATAGCAGCTCTCAAAGAGCAGGAGGTCTTGTATTAGAAAAAGCCTACCTTGACCAGGCGTGGTGGCTCATTGCCTATAATCCCAACACTTTGGGAGACCGAGGCAGGTGGGCCAGTTGAGGCCAGGAGTTTGAGACCAGCTTGGGCAACATAGGGAGAGAGACCCCGTCTCTACAAGAAATACAAAAATTAGCCGGGTGTGATAGTGCATGCCTGTAATCCCAGCTACTCAGGTGGCTGAGGTGGGAGGATTGCTTGGGCCCAGGAGGTCGAGGTTGCAGTGAGCCTTGATTGAGCCACTGCCCTCCAGCCTGGGTGACAGAGTGAGACCTTGTCTCAAAAAAAACCACCCATGTCACCATCCTGTTAATGTTATATGCCCTCCTTCAAAAAAATCTCTTTCATATATCCTCTTATCTTTTTGTAAAGAAAATTTTTTTTAAGTATTGTGTGATGCAACACCAATCAAATTGTTTATTCTGAAGATACAGTGATTTTTTTTTAAGATTGGCTGCTGCTTTTCCATTTCTGTCTTTATGTTTTTTCACTGAGATGTAATAGGGTTATTTAAGAGTGTAAAAACATTTGCTATTGAATGTCATCAGTTAAATCCAGATCGTTTGACTATGTTTTCTAAATGGTGCCAGCACAAATGCCTGTGTGCGGTGCTTGGATAATGATTGAGTAAATACAAGTACTTCTGTTCTGGCTTTAGACTGGGGACTCCACTGTGAGACCACTTATACCAAGGATGGATTTTGGACGTATATTACCCAGATTGCCACGTGTTCACCTTGGATGTTTTGGATGTTCCTGAACAGTGTTTTCCACTTCATGTGGGTGGCTGTATTACTCATGTGTCAGATGTACCAGGTATATGCAAAGGCATTCTTTTTAGTGCACTAATTGAAAACTTTTCCATCCTTGCATAAAAGATAATAATAATATTCTCTTCCTAACGACTCTTGCTCTTCAAGGATTAATTTTATTTTTCAATTTAGTTTTCCTTTCTACCTCACTCTTTTGCCCCTTCCTCTTCTCATATTGTGAACTTTTCAATTTTAGTTCTTACCTCAACAGAAATTTTAATCTGTTATTCCTGACTTAAATACATCCAGTGGAATATGTGAGCTTAGATTGATGATGACATTAATTTTGTGTTTTTAATGGTATTTTTACTCACAAATACTAATATTTATTCAAAAGCCTTTTTTTTTTAAAAAAAAAAAGGAAATTTTAAAAGCTCATTAGTAGGCTGATATGGAGGTTGTCTGTGCATGAATAGTGTCTGTCCATGCACAGTGTCCAGTACCCTATCTTTAAATATTTTTCACATTTAACTGGCTACTTTTCACAGTCAAATGATACCATGTAAACTAGCTTTGATGATTTTCTGATGGAAAACCGAAAACACACTTCATTGTTTTTATCTTTATCCTAGTTGTCTTCAAATTAATTTTTTTTACATTAAGTATTTAGAAAGAATAATGGTTTGCAGCCTGGCATGGTGGCTTACACCTGTAATCCCAGCACTTTGGGAAGCCGAGGTGGGCGGATCACTTGAGCGCAGGAGTTTGAGATCAGCCTGGGCAACATGGTGAAACCCTATCTCTATTAAAAAAAAAAAAAAAAAAGGAAAATTAGCTGGACATGGTGCGTGCGCCTGTAATCCCAGCTACTGGTGGGGTGGGGGTTGGGGGTGGGGTGGTGGGGGTGGGATCACTTGAGCCCACCCAGGAGGCGTAGGTTGCAGTGAGCTCAGAATTCGCCATTGCACTTCAGCCTGGGTGACAGGGAAAGGCCCTGTGTCAAAAAAAAAAAAAAAAAAAAAAAAAAAAAAAAGAATAATGATAATAGCTTGCTTTTTCTTTCCTCTTAGATATCATGTTTAGGTATTACTACAAATGAAAGAATGAATGCCAGAAGATATAAGCACTTTAAAGTCACAACAACGTCTATTGAAAGCCCATTCAAGTATGTACATATTTATAAATTTAATATTTTCCCTGGTCATAAAAATTTTCTTACTAACCAGACTCTTAGTGATATGTAAAATAGCTTTTAAGCCTTTTTAAGATTTCTGTAGAAATAGCATCAGTTCACCATAACACCAAAACAGAATTCATCACATTAACTATATATAATAAAGTTGTGATATCTCCTTATATATTTTTTTTCTTTTTAATTTTAAATTTGTATTCAGTCTGGTGCTTAGAAATAGTAGGGTCCTAAGTATACAAAATATTTAAAACTTTGAGTTTTACTGAAGTTATTACCAACTCTTTAGCTTTTGTGGTGCTGTTGATTATGGCATACTTCTGGAAAGCAAGCAGACCTTTAAATAAAAACAGAGTTAGTTGGGTAGTTTTGAGAATTCTCCCATAGGTACAAAAATTATATAAGGCATAAAACTGTCTGCTTTTCTTTTCTTTTTTTTCTTTTTAGACAGTCTTGCTTTGTCACCTGGGCTGGAATGCAGTGGCGCGATCTCGGCTCACTGCAACCTCCACCTCCTGGGTTTAAGCAATTCTCTGCCTCAGCCTCCTGAGTGGCTGGGATTACAGGAGTGCACCACGCCCAGCTAGTTTTTGTGTTTTTAGTAGAGATGGGGTTTCATCATCTTGGCCAGGTTGGTCCTGAACTCCTGACCTCGTGATCCACCTGCCTCAGCCTCCCAAAGTGCTGGGATTACCAACATGAGCCACCGGTGCACACCCGGCCAAAACTGACTGCTTTTCTAAAGGTGTTACTGGAGTACTAACATTTCATGAACTTAATCTTGGCATTTCTTTTTTAAGTTGTTATCCTTAAGTTCACTGCCAAATTCATGCTATTTATAGTTATTTTGTCTTTTTTTTTTTTTTTTTATGTTTTAGAAGTAGTTTGTTTCCTGCCAAAGAGCCACTACTTAAAGGTTTTTATCAAAAATTGCATTTGGAGCCAGGCATGTTAGGGCATGCCTGTAGTCCTAGCTCCTTGGGAGGCTGAGGTGAGAGGATTGCTTGAGCCAAGTTCGAGGCCAGGCCGGGCAACATAGTAAGACCTCATCTCTAAAAATAAAAATAAAAATGCATGTAACACAGGAAATATATGCACATTTGAGTAAGTTTAAAATATAATTGTGTCTTTAAATTAGCAAAAGAAAAAATCGTTGGCAGAGCAGTAGAGAAACATGAAGGCATATATATTTTATAGAGTTATAAATTGGTTCCTTCTTGCAAGTAACTTGAGTTTTTAAGTTTAGAAAAAAATCTATTTAACACGAAAATTATATTGAATTCATGTATTAAATCATTTGTACTGACTGGTGTGTTTTCTTTTTGGGGTGCCATTTTTAGCCACGGATGTGTAAGGAATATTATAGACTTCTTTGAATTTCGATGCTGTGGCCTCTTTCGTCCTGTTATCGTGGACTGGACCAGGCAGTATACAATAGAATATGACCAAATATCGGGATCTGGGTACCAGCTGGTGTAGCAACATCTTTATCCTATGAAGCATATTGCTGAGTGGTGCCTGAAAATTGTGTCTGTCCGTGTCTCTCTCACACTCGAATCCACATCCTTTGAACAAGAGCATGCTATGTGTAGGGCTAACGGTGAATTTTACAGTCTTTTTTTCAACACTTTTATTAACAAAAGTAAACATGGACAGAACACACTGCCATTTCTGGGAAGAGTAAAGATGATAAAAAATAATTTTAATGGTTCTTAATGTGGAAATTCACAGCATACTCAACTTTTGGGTTTTGTTCTCACAGTATTTTTCACAAAAAAGGTAAACTTATTCTGTTGACAGACATGATGTACTGATGAGAAATGTTCAGTTTTAACTAAAACTAAATTTTTGTTATTTGGCTAAATGTTATGATGCAGTCTAGTAGGAGTATTGCATCTAATTCCAGGAGCATTATTTTAAGTTGATTGACCAGTATTATGTACATTTTAGAATGTACACATAAATACTGTGATGAATATCATGTGATTGGGATCTACTGTGATGTTGTCTTCAAAGGCAGGAGAAAATAATGTTGACAATAAAATGTGCTAACAATGTTTTGTTCTTATCAGCTGTTGCAATGCTGATATATTTCTAGTTCAGTGAAATAATTTGTAGTAACCTTGCTCTGAGGTTTTACGGTCTGATAATGAAACACTTGCATGAGTATATAAGTCATGTTATTTTGTTCAAATTTAAAAGCCCTACTAAGTGCATGATACACCACATAGAATGTATACTAGCAGATACTATCCAGTGGAGCATAAATTAGAATTTAATTTGATGTTCAAAAACAGTTCCATTTTTAACGGTTAACGTGGTATTTTCAAGAAAAGGCAGAATAATGCAAAATTCTCAGTAATAGTGATACATGGATATACTTCTTTTTAAAACCTCAGCTACAAAATAATTGTAGACAAAATAATGGCATTTAACTAAAGATGGAGCATGATCTGTGTACATAGCACATGTGAATAAAAGAAAAGCTGACGGTATATTCTGGTTTTAATAAAATGACCTATCAGAAAGTAGAATTTCATCCCCAAGAGTATTTCACTTACCCAGTATTGAGTAAGTTCTGAAACAGTTTTAGAAAAGATTTTCTTTTTGTTAAATGTGATGCACTGATCAGTTTTTGTCACAGCATTTTCATACCCTCATGGTGGACTACTAGTCATTGCTTCCATAAATATTGTTTACAGGGTGAGATTTGGTTTAGTCATCTTAAGTGCTGTAGCAAACTGTGGTTCGAGCAACCTGTGGGAAATCTGTGAGAGGGAATGGGGTGGGAAAGGGTGGGGGAATGGTGGTCAGACTGATAACAGATCCTAGACCAGTGTAAAGAATGTGTATCTGTATATAAATAATTTATCAAATAGTTTTCTCTTTGTGTCTGTATGTGTTAGTGTTTTTAAAGCTGCTCATTTCATTTTATCCAACCAAAAAGAAAAGGGAGATAACTAATGAGCTTCTAGTGATGTTCAAAATTGCTGTTAATAGGCATTATACCCTGCAAGTTCACTGCATGTCTGATGCTTGGTAAAACTAGTCTTCCCTGTAAAATGCAGATTCCAGGTATTAAAGCAATCTAGTGGTATACCCGCCCCTTGCCTTAGTAAGAGGAGCAGTGAAATGTATATAGTTGATGTTCAGTATTTCCAAGTACCATTTTTATATAGTAGCTTATTTGACCATAAGTCACACATCAAAAAAAGATTACCTTTAGTGTATGTGTTTTAATATTAGAAAATTGGCATATGTACTTTATTTTTGAAAAGGGAAGAGATGGGTGTGGGTGGCAATAGCATTGTGCCATTTTGTCATAGAATGTAAAAATTGGTTAACTTTACAAATGTCAGCTAGTTTTGACTACTAATTGGGGGAAATTTTAGATAATTTTTAAATTCAAAGTTATTTATAAAATGCTAGAATTTGTTTTAATTTTTTTGTATTTTGAGCCACTTCACATGAAGACTCAGTTGCATTTTTATCGAATACATTTTTATCAACAGTTAAAGACTATGGTGGTTTTTTCAGAGTTTGGCTAAGAATGTTGTTACCATCTTCTTTGTTTGTGGTACAATATTCTTTTCAGTGCAAAAGAGATGTCATTCAGTGAAACAGACAAAAAAAAAAAACCCCTCTAGATGTGTAATTACATGGAAAATACTAGCAATGTGAATGCTTTTGTAGTAACCATCTTGTAGTACCTGTGAAATCTATAACTCAGAAATGGTCAGATGGTCAGGAGCCAGCTATGCAGCAGTATACCATCTGTTTAATTTTGTAGGTCCTGTGTGGAACCAACTAGCAACCCAGTTCTAAAGTTGTGTATGATGGTGAACCTTTGGGGATAGTTCTTACCAACTTAATTGGATACTTTTAGCAAATAGCAACTTAATTCTCAGCACTGAATATGAATTATTTCTTTGGAGTTTTTTTCATTCATATTTTTATTGTTTCCCGGAATTTATTTGATATTAATGGGCGTAAAACAGCATCACTGTACTTAAGCTATGGATGTTTTTATTTTATATTTTCTTTATTTATAACTGTGCCAAGTATTATTTTGCTACTTACCGTGTTATTCTGTGGAAAGAAAAACCTGTAAAGTGTTTAATAAATTAGCCCTCCTTACATAAATTAAATGTCAAAATTTTGTAAAATATTAATCAGAATAAATACTGACTCTTAAGTGTGTGCTTGTTTATGATTTCACTCAATTTGCTTCAGGAAATTGATGAAATGTGATAGTGGTACCTATGATATGAAAAGATTATACATTAATATCCTGGTTAACTAGGAGTCAAGTGGCATAAGAATTTGGAAACGTAAAAGATAGTGTTAGTAGTCTAAAAAAAAAAATTCCAATCCTGTGTGTATGCATGTGTGTGTGTAATTTTTTTAAAATAAAGAATAATTTTTTAAGAATTTTGAATTCCATGGAGTTAATTAGGATCCTCAGGGACTGTATGAATCTCCAAGTTTTAAATAAGTCTAAATATACTATACTAAAGAAAATATTGCAAAATGCACTATATAAAGAAGAATATTGCAAAATGAAACGTACCAAACGTTGATCTCAGTTACTTGAGAAGGTATGCATGGCAGAGAGAACTTCTCTATTTGGGACTTTAAAACGCAAAAATTATTAAGGAACCATTTCCTGTTGTTCCAGTGGTTGTTAATGGTTTGAGAACCCAGTGGTATTAAACAGGAATATTTTCAAGTTGAACTAATATATCCATAATTTTCTGAGATTGAAAAAAATGCCCCACGAGCTGTCTGGAGTTCAAGGAACAATATCTTGAACAACTGTATAAAGTAAAGCAAGCCACTAGTTTTCATTCCACCCAAGTGTTTTCCTCCTCATTGTCCACTTTTTGTCTCTCCTAGTCCTTGCTAGATTGATAGATCATACCTGATATGGATGTCTGAGTCTAGGAGTTTTTAGACATAATTGGAAACAAGTGGTATATACCAGGACAGAAAATCTTAACGTCTTGTCAGAAAGTAAAGTGTTTATCAGAGTTTTCTATTAAATGTATTTATGTGACAAAATAGAAAAAGCAATAATTCCAAGTAGATTGAGCATTCAGAATGTTCCTTGGTCTGTGTCAGCTAAGTCAGAAACTCAAGGAAACCAGACATGCCTCTTAGAAAACGCTTTTGCCTTTGAATTGGATACGAATGTTTTACTCAGATCAATTTTGCTAAAACTGTTACTCATTTACTAGGACTGACAAATATTTTTGATAGATGGCAATGTTTTTAGATTGTATCCATTCAAAGCATCAGAAAGTCTCATTGTTGCTGCTGCTTGGATCTGTAGGTTTAGAGTTTTCATCAAAATTTGGAAATTTTTCAGTTACTCTTTCTTCAATTATTTTTCCTCCCCTCCTTTCAGGAAACTCTAATTTCATATATGTTAGGCCACTTGAGATTGTCTTCCAACTCACTGATGGATCCTCCATTGGCTTTTACTATTCTTTTTCTCAGTGTTTGTTTTAGATAGTTTCTGTCTTTAAGTTACTTTTTTTTTTTTGCAATGTGTAGTCAATATCATTCAGTTTATTTTCATCTCACATTTTGTTTTCACCTACAATGTTTGATTTGGACCTTTTAAGATACCTTTAATGTCTTAACCTTTTGAAAACATGTAGTTCTAATAACTTTTCATATCCTTACCTGCTAATGTTTACATTTGTCAGTTCTGAGTTGGTTTTGATATTTTTTGCCCTCATTCTTGCATGCCTGGTAATTTTTGATTGGATGTCAAACACTGAATTGGGTGCGTGATATTTTTGTGTTTCTATAAACTCTTGAGCTTTATTTAGGATACAGTTAAGTTACTTGGAAAATCTGATCCTTTGAGGTCTTGCTTTTAAGATGTTAGGCAAGACCAAAGCATTGCTCTTACTGAGGTAAGAGCCTTCTCTGTACTCTATCCCAAACCCCAGGGAGTCATGTTTCCCAGTCTTGTTAGTGGAACAGGCACTGTTCCCATTCCATGTGAGCACCAGACACTGTTTGCTCCACACCTTTTGGATGGCTCTTTCCCTGGCCTTAGGTAGTCACCTAACATTGCATGTTCTATCAGAATTCAGCTGAAGACTTGCACGGTGGGGTGGTGTTCTGTATAATCCTAAAGTTTGCTCTCTCTAATCCTCTCCAGTCCTGCAAACTCTAGCCACCTGGGTCTCCCTGGACTCTTAGCTCTGTCTTAACTTAGGGTGGCTTCTACCTCCACCTGTGTTCTTCTTGTACTTCAGCCTGGAAACTCAAAGCAGTAAGCTTTGGTAGTTGCCAGGACTGATCTCATTTTTTTCCCCCCATGAATGGCCTTTGTTGCCTATAATGTGCAGTGTCTTGAACATTTTTTCATGTAATTTGTCTTGTTTACAGTGAGAAGATAAATCTGGTCCCTGTTACTACATTTTGGCTTTAAGTGGAAGTCTGAATTAAAATTTAAAAATTTTTTCTAATACAAAATATTGATAGAGACAACTGTCATAAGCAAAAGCTCTTTGGAGTCCTCAGTAATTTAAGAATATTAAGGGGTCCTGAGATCAAACTGTTTGGAAACCACAGGTTCAGAACATTTCCCAAGATGTTAATGGTTCCATGGACAACTAATTCACTGTAAGGCGCTCTTCAAATTAAAAGACTTCGACCATAGGCTCTCAAGGCCTTCAGTAGCTAATGTGCAGTGTCAGCCTACAGATCTGTCTCATTTCTGTAACACTCCCTAAACTTACTTGATCGACAAGACTTTTTTGGCACTAGAGTTGCCAGCAGTCCTCCATAAATATACCAAACCAACATAAGGGGTAGTTTTTAAAATATGTATTTTGTGACATGCAGCACTTTAATATTGCATTCGGATTACTTTGGGGCTACTGACTTACATCCAAATGACCAAGTGATTCCTCCCAAAACAGTCTGGCCCAAAGCCAAATTCCTTTTTCCACTCCTGGAACCACTGGAAACTAATCTCACAGTGGAGTAGCTATTTTGCCATGGCTCCCAATTTAATCAAGAATGATTTAAAATATGAATGGATATCTTATTTTACCAGACAGAAATCTCAAATTACCAGTCACCTGGAAACTTCATTTACATTGTTTTTCCTCTTGAATATCTACTAGCAACTCCAGTGGAGTTTGGGAAACATGGTAGGAATGCTAACAAACTACCCCAAAATTTGGTGATCTAAAACATTTTTGTTTGTAGATTAGCAATTTGGTCAGGGCTTAACAGAGACTAAAATAATCGGAAGGCTGCTTTACTCACATGCCTGGTGGTTGACATGACTGTTGAATGAGATCTCAGCTGAAGCTATGGCAGTAATATGCCTACATGTGGTTTCCCCATGTAGTCAGGGCTTTCTCAGAACATGGCTGAATTCCAAGAGTAAGCATCCTAAGAGGAAGAGGCAGGAAAAGCTGTATTGTCTTTTCTAACCTAGCCTTATCCAATATACTAAGAATGAGTCACTAAGGTGGGCCTTTATTCAAAGAGAGGGCAATTAGACTATCATTTGATGGGAAGG
The DNA here is from genome assembly GCF_007565055.1 of Rhinopithecus roxellana. Taxonomy (NCBI): domain Eukaryota; kingdom Metazoa; phylum Chordata; class Mammalia; order Primates; family Cercopithecidae; genus Rhinopithecus; species Rhinopithecus roxellana. The sequence continues at coordinate 64,837,402 of NC_044558.1, read as the reverse complement.
TCAAATAATTTGTGGACATGTTCTACCACATACAGAATCAGAAGTTAATAACTCCTCTCCTTCAGCCTCTTTTATTGCCAATTAACTATTTCCCAGCCTGCTTAACTACCTTTCCTGCCCCACCGTGATGGAACTGGTATGCCTCATAAAACACCTGAAGTTGTTCAAGGCTATGATGTGAAATAAGCACCCAGTACACCGTCCACCAACTTCCTCCCACTTCCTTTCTGCTTTTTTTTTGATGTCATACATATCATATCACCCTTAGCTTTTCAAAAAAGCAATATATTGGCCGCGCATGCCCGTAATCCCAGCACTTTGGAAAGCTGAGGTGGGCAGATCACTTGAGGCCAAGAGTTCCAAGACCAGCCTGGACGACATGATGAAACCCCATCTCTACTAAAAAAATAAAAATTAGCTGGGTGTAGTGGCATGCCTGTAGTTCCTGCTGCTCAGGAGACTGAGGCACAAGAATCGCTGGAACCCAGGAAGTGGAGGTTGCAGTGAGCTGAGATCATACCACTGCACTCCACCCTGGGCAAGAGAGCGAGACTCACACAGTATAGTATGTTAAAATGAACCTTGGAAAAGATTAAGATGTGTTCACGGCTGGTTCCATTTTCCTAACACACTAACACACAGTACAGATACACATTACACCTATTACACACTCTGCTCCTGGGGGTGAGGGAGTTGGATTGAATCTCTAGTAAAGAACTAAACTTTCTGGGGGAATAATGAAACCATACCTTATAAAGTCTAATGCTCCTCTTCTACCGAAGCCAGCTGAATGTGCCCAGACAATGCAACATTCTTTGCTACTTATACAGAATCAGAATGTGTGAAACACCCCTGTTTCCAGGATTTAGTAGGTCACCATCTATTAGATCACAGTGGAGAGTCTTTAAAAAGGATCATACTAAGTCTCAGATTCTATAGTTGCCCGCAGGTTGTACTGAATTTTAGGTATAGATTAATCAAAAGAACTTAAGAATACAGTGGGGAGGAAAAGGAGGAGATGCTGCACTGCTGAACACCAGCTTTGAGGAGCTGAAATGGCGATGCCTGTTGCCTAGCAACCTTTACTCTTAAGGCGCACTTGCCTGCTTGAGACAGAGATCCTTTTCAACAGTTGTAATGCAAACATTAGTCAACTGGGTAATGGGGTAACAAAGGTAGGGACCCAAATGATTTTCCACTAACTGAAATCAGAGCCTCTCCTCCAAAAGATTAATTAAAAGACAATGAACACCCAAATCAAGCTGAAGTTTTATTTAAAATGTAAAAGAAATGTTCCCCCAAAATGCTGGTGAATAAAGCAAAAGGATTCGATACAGTGCTCTCTTCCTACAAGTTAGCCAGCCTATCCAAGTACAGGGCAATATACAGTACTTAATGCTGGTAGAATTTCACAGTAGTTTAGTGTTAAAGATTATCTGTGCCTAGGTTATGAAGAGATTCTCAGTGTGTGATGTTTAGTTCAGGGTTTACACCTTACTGGGCATGAACAAGAGCCCCTGCTCCTTGGCCATAGCCAAATCCCTTGGGCCCAAAGTTCTTTGCATAGCATCCTATAAAGGAAAAGGGAGGAAGGATAGTTAGTGCAAGTCCATTAAGCTTTGCTAACACTGCTGAAGACCCACTCAATAAACCCCCATAAATTAAACAAACTGCTGTGTAAAAGGGCTCAATTTATTTACGATGTTAAATAGGTCATGTACTAAATATATTAAAGCTATAAAGACAAGTCCACACATTCTGGCTCCATAGTGTTCAGCGTGGTCTTGCTAAGTTGCAAGCATGAGTCAGGCCAGGTAAGGTATGTATTTGTCTATTTTCTTCCATATACTTACGCTTTGCTCAAGAGATGAAGGCAAAAGATGGCTATTTGTAGTGTTTTTATCTAGGGGGAGTTTTAGATGATCAGGAACTTAAGATTTTTATCTGTGGTTCTCTGTCATCTATAAGCATCTTGGGATATTTTATTTTCAAATAGTGGCACCCCTTTCTTTTTCTTTTTTTTTTTTTTAAACCAGTGACATTTCATTAAATAACCATATGGGATATTCATATGGACAGCAGTAACTGAAATTAATTTTACCTTTACAATAGATTTCACCTTCTTTTTCAGTCAGAGTTGTTGATTCAAGACTCTTCCCACACTTTGCACACCGGAAACAGTTTTTGTGCCAAGGCTGGAAGAGATGAATGTGTCAGCATGTTTGAGAGGTCTGTTTCCTACAGTTCAATAAGATGTGTGGCAAGAAGTGGCTCAGCATGATCACCCCAAAGCAAACTCCTGACTTCTGTGGTTCAGCTCCAATGAGAAGGCTGAAACCAGACCTCAGTATCTGCCTTCCTGATCACCCACAGAAAGGCTGTTTCCCTAAGAGCAGCCTCAGTGCTAAGCACAAGCCCAGTCTCCTTTAAAGAGACCATCTTCTATCTGGCCAAGAACAGTGCAGCTCAAAGAGGTTAGCTGGTAACTTTTCCAAATTCATACACTGAATTCGCATCAGGTGTCCTGACTCGGATTCCTGCTTTTTTCACTATATTGAATAACCTGGAGATTCCCTTAGAGTCTGGCCTTTTAAAGTTTAACCTTCAGGAGTGCCCCCTATGAAAACAGGTTCTTTTAAACATAAAAGTGACTTGTCAAATAAGGGAATCACTTCAAAAAAGTTAGTAATTCTGATGGAAATGCATTTAAAGAAAAGTTTCATATAGGACACTGATTTATAAGACATAACCCAAGCAAGAAATGTGGAAGGGTTAGGGGGAGAAAAGGAGCAGAGAGGATTCATTTGCTGTTATTAATTCGAAATAGCACTTTACCTTTCCAGCTCCAATTATCTTCTCGGCAGCATATACAGAATCCCCGCATCTGGAACACTTCTCGGCACCTCCATATTTCTGAGCAAATTTAGAAGTGTTTGGATTTGTTGTAGGCCTGTGAGGCTGAACACTTGTGGAAAGAGGGGAAAAAAGTAGGCAAGAGTTTCCACAGGGCCCTTTTGAGTACACAAGGCAGGAACAATGGAACTCCGGGACTTAACCGCTATATTGCCTCCAAGCTGGAGGCCTTCGCAGCCCAGGACAGGGGAGGGAATAAAGAAGAAATGACTCAGGTGCCAGCCAGAGTTACTGCTTGAACCTATCTGTGGGCTCATTTATTATTACAAAAACCAGACAGGGACCCAAACTTAAAGATCTGTCCCTCTGAGTCTATACGGAATTCATTTAATCCTCAGTGTTGGCCTCTAAACTAAGCAGTTATATTATGGTTTATTAAAACTTACCAGAGCATATATTTTTACTTCAGAATATCACTGGAATCATAGCTAACTTTTTACTTCACAAGAGTTGGAAAAATCACTGTTAAGCAGTTTAAAAATTCCACAAATAGGTAAGTTGACTTTGGTCTATAACTAAGAAAGTTAAGCATGTTTTATAGATTACTTAGTCTCCCCGTATATCTTGAATAGAGGAAAATGTGAACAGCCAACTTTCTTCATGGAAAAATATTTTGGAAATTTTTATTATTACTATGCGATTTGTTTATCTTTCATTGTTCTCTGATAAGGGTGGTAGTTCTGTCACTATTTACAGATCACTGAGTAAACCATATTTCTTGCTATCAGTAGTAACTGTTTCCATGCAGTAAGGTGTACCTAGTATGTGCAGAATACCCTCGGGCTTTGAGAAGACTTTTTTTTTTTTTTTTTTTTTTTTTTTTTTTTTTTTTTTTGAGACGGAGTCTCGCTCTTGCCCAGGCTGGAGTGCAGTGGCGTGATCTCGGTTCACTGCAAGCTCCACCTCGCAGGTTCACGCCATTCTCCTGCCTCAGCCTCCCAAGTAGCTGGGACTACAGGCACCCGCCATCACGCCTAGCTAATTTTTTTGTATTTTTTGGTGGAGGCGGGGTTTCATCATGTTAGCCAGGATGGGAGAAGACTTTTTTTTTTTTTAAAGCCCTTTTAGAACCTTATAAATTAGCTGAGCAGATAAGATGACAGCACTCCACAACTGTTAATTTTTCCTACTGGAAAAACAATGTCTTCCTAGCACTTTGGGGGGCCAATGTAGAAGGATAACTTGAACTCAGGAGTTTGAGGCCAGCCTGGGCAACATAGCAAGGCCCTGTCTATATTTAATAAAAAAAATAATAATAATAATAATAATAAATAAAGGAGGGCTCACTGGTCTTTGTGCTTTAAATTTTAAAAGGTTTTCAATAAAACCTTTAGAACACAAAATTAGATGTAACAAGATGGAAAAGGAGAGCAGAGCAAGTAAAACAAATTTTAATAAAGATAAAAAGGTAAGCTGGGCATCATGGCCCAGAAACTCTGAGGGTGGAAGAAGCTCAAAGAACACAGAGGTGAGCCTCAATGTAGTACATACTGCAGTTGGAAGAGAACAGATTTTGGAACCAAATGGACATTGGTTCAAATCCTGGCTCTCTCACTTATTTATGTGACCTGACTCTTAGTGTCATCTATAAAACGGACAAAGTATCTATACCTCAGAGTTACTCTGAGGATTATACAGAATGAAGATAAATGTTCAACAGACAACAGGGACTCAATACATGGTAATCATTATTTTAGCCAAGCCAAGCACCATGTTTCATTCAGGTCATAAGGTTTGGAGTTAGACTAGGTTAAGTTCCAGGCTCTACAATTAACTAACAGTGTGACTTTGGGCAAAGTTTTTACTTAATTTTTCTTGTCTTCATTTCTTCTGAAGAAAGAGAGGATGCCCTCTGCTGTAGGACTGTTGTGAGGATTACACGAGTTAACATATGCTAATGCTGCACAGTGACTGGCACGGTTTATGGTCTTGTCCAAGGGCCATTTTGTTGGACTATTACACCAATTTTGGACTTTTCAATATAAAATGGATGTGAAAATGTTAAGTTCAAAAAGTAGAATCAATGGGTTAAAAATAGGAATTAAGAGGAAATTCCAGATTGGGCACAGTGGCTCATCCTTGTAATCCCAGAACTTCGGGAGGCCGAGGTAAGTGGATCACTTGAGGCCAGGAGTTCGAGACGAGCCTGGCCAATATGGTGAAACCCCACCTCTACAAAAAATACAAAAATTAAGTCAGGCGTGGTGGTGGGTGCCTGTAATCCCAGCTACTCAGGAGGCTGAGACAAGAGAATCACTTGAACCTGGGACGCAGAGGTTGCAGTGAGCTGAGACTGCACCAGTGCACTCCTCCAGCTTGGGTGACAGAGTGAGACTCTGTCACACACAAAAAAAAGTGTGTGTGGGGGGGGGAATTCTAAACAAGGAAGTTATTTAACCTGAATATGAAATACTAAGTGAACTTTAACAAATTTAGCACCTTGATATGTTAGCACCAAAGCCTTTAAAGTTTAATACTACTCTCTCAAATAATCAAAAACAAGAAATAATTTCCATTTTTAAGTTAGAGAAAAATGATTTCTTGATGAAAAATGTTTACATAGAAGGAGGGACTGACGAATTAGCATTGACTGCTTACACTGCACATGAGAAACGCCTCTCATGATTCACACAGCACATTTCTCTACCATTTAATTTCATGACATCCGGTCTCCAAGGTGCTGCGAAATAGAAGTAAATATAAATCACTTGCTTTTGAGAACAGGACTCCTTGATACAGCTTGGAATGCTATAAAGCCAGGAACAGAAATCACTGGAATTATTAATAAGAACTTTGTTAGGTCCAAAACTGTCAATATTTTGAACTTAAAGAATAGTCACTAGTTTACATTAGAAAATCAGAGTCCCATTTTATTTACTTAGTTTCAACTAAAAATCTGGAGACTCCCAGGTTCCTGTTCAGCAAGCGGCACTAACTGTCGCAACTCATTTCTGAAGGTAACCAACAGTCTCCCAACTCACCTCTCTGGCTTGATGCCCAGCCTCTCGCCACGGTCCATGTTAAGCGTGCCAGCGCCCTGGCCGTAACCGTAGCCTTTTGGCCCATATTTCTTTCCGTAGCAGGATTTGCAGTAGATCTCTTCATCGTGAATTGCCACTGTTGTGCTATCTAAATTTTTCCTGCAAACCACTGCAGGAGAAAAAGTTAGACTTTACACATGTTCCAAAGACGCCTTTTTCCTTAGAACAATGGTGGCATACACATGGCCTACAAATGGTAAAGGCTGAGGCTCCCTCACATTCCTGGTTTATCCTGTGGCTTCCCAAAAGCCATGAGACAGCATCTGGACTGGCCAGCTACATTTGAGGATTATTTACATTCCTCCACAGATAGGACAGTTGCTTCAGAAATGTATCAGAATATAACATCCAGAAGCCTCAAGCTTTATTTACTTTTAGTTTGTTTCATTTATTTTGTATTCCCTTTCCTATGGTGCCGATCAAACTTTTACTATGATTTCCCTTTCTGGGAGATGATATTAAGGGAGCAAAGTTTCAGAGGTGGCTATAAATTACTTAAACAAAAGGAATAAAACACCACCTTGCTCCCAACCTTCAACACTCTTAATCTTTTCAGCCTTGTCTTACCAAGTACTGTTAAATCACAACCTAACAAAGAACAGAAGGGTAGCTCAGTGCCTTGAGGGACTTGCCTCTGTATCCTTTCCTCCCCAGTAGGCACCCCCAGGATAAAAATAGTTTTAAATCCTGAATTCTAGTTTTCATCACTAGTCTAGACTGGCAAGAAGTATCACCCTTTCCTCTCCCCAGCAGCTTCTCCAGCAGTGATGAGCCTGTCTGAAAATCGTCAAGTGCTTTAAAGTCTGCATTTGTTTTCCCTTCTGTCCCAAAGGAGAATGCATTCTTTCTTGATGGATCTCTTGCCACAGGACATTTCCACGCGTCCCACTTCATAAAAATGCCAAATGTCATCATGTTTCATCCAGACATTATTTCACTTTCTAAAACTTCAATTAAGCTTGACAAAAAAGTAAATTGTGAGGAAACTCACTGGTAGCACAATCTGGCAGCTGGAAATCAAAGATCAGAATTTCTCCCCCTTACTTAAAAGACAATCGTATGATGATGCAGAGTAGAATGATCGGTTACCAGAGGCTCCGAAGGGTACGGTGTCGGGAGGGAAGTGGGGAGAGTTAATGGGTATACAAATATAGTTAAATAGAATGAATAAGATTTAGTATTTGATAGCACAACAGGATGATTACAGTCAACAATCATTCATTGTACATTTAAAAATAAGAGAGTATAACTGGAATGTTGGTAACAAGAAAATAATACTTGAGGTGACAGATACCTCATTTAAGATGATGTGATTAACATACATTGTATGCCTGTAGCAAAATACCTCATGTACCCCATAAATATATATACCTACTATGTACCCATAAAAATTAAAAGTAAGAAAAATAAAAGGGGGGGCTTGAATAAAAGGAAGGAGAACAAGGCCAGGCGAGTGGCTGACGCCTGTAATCCCAGCACTTTGGGAGGCTGAGGCAGGTGGATCACGAGGTCAGGAGATGGAGACCATCCTGGCTAAGACAGTGAAACCCCGTCTCTACTAAAAAGACAAAAAATTAGCAGGGCGTGGTGGTGGGCGCCAGTAGTCCCAGCTACTTGGCAGGCTGAGGCAGGAGAATGGCATGAACCCGGGAGGCAGAGCTTGCAGTGAGCCAAGATCGCGCCACTGCACTCCAGCCTGGGCGACAGAGCGAGATTCCACTTAAAAAAAAAAAAAAACTAAAAACAACAAAAAAAGGAGGACAAAAGGAAGGACAGCAAAGAGGAAGGGAGGGAAGGAGGACTAGCTGGCTGGTTTAAAATAGAGTTAAATTTTGAAGGTTCTATTATCTTAAAGTCTTCTATGGTAGAATGAAATGACATCTACTCTGGAATCTAACTGTTGAGGCTCAAATGCTGAAATACAAAATACTAAAGATAACTATATCTTAAACCATACTTAAGCTAACACCATGCACTGCTGAAGGACAACTACCCTTAACAGACAGAATAAATGTAAATAAATGTAAAAACTGTTTTGAAAAACCTGCATGAACCAAAACAAGTGTAGGTATATGAAAATGTTACTATATAACCACCCCTTTCTTCCCCAGTCCTCATCCCTGTTCTCTGCAGTAAAATTCTCATAGGTCTGCAAACTACTCTGAATTATTTCCTTAAAAGGCTTTAGTCAGCAGAGACAAATATTAGAAAGGATTGGTAGAAATGACCAGTAAAGAACTTGACATTTAGTAAAACAAATGTCAACAGCATACACGTATGTGTTGTTTTATTATGGTGTAGACATTGTGGCTTAACCTAGACACATGAAACTGAGAGCAATTTCTAAAGTATTTGCATTCTGTTTCCATACTTTCTTGGTTACAAGCCTGCTGAAAAATAGATTCCTTTTTTAAAAAAGTAACTTCTAAAAGAAATGATTAAACCAAGTCTTCTGAGGAACAGTAGCATAATTATTATGGAGGCATACACAGGAAACATTCCTATGTAGTATTCTTATTTTGTTGTAACTGCAACTTTCTGTTGTCTGCTTCTGGTTGTCTGCAAAGCAGTTATGCTATTAAAGAGGTCCAGATACCTTGAATGCTGGCTCCAATGAGGTACAAGGACAATTCAAATTTGAGAAAAGAAGTCTTTTCCTGATGATTATTTCTCAACGTAATCAATTTTTAACCTATGGTTTTCTGTAGGAATTTTCCCTGCACAATACTATTGATAAGGCAAACATCTGTCTGTATGGGTGGGTTTATCTGACATAATCATTCACTGAAGAAAATTCTGTCATTAAATCAGAAGATGATTAATGATGTGCTTTCTTAAGCTGCTACTCTACAGTTTTAAAACTGAAGACTTTGTTGTCATTAAAGGGAACCTGAGAAAGAGAAAGGTGGGCTGGATGATGAGCAATTCATTTACTCAAAAATGGGAGCTAAGCGCTTGCAATGTGCCAGAAACCGTGCTAGGTGCCAGACCGCATAAGCGACACGCAGCTCTCAGTGAGGTGGTGGAGACAGATGTGTTAACAAAGTAAAGGCCAAAACAGAGGCCAAGAGCTATGGGGACACAAAGGGAGGCTGTGTGTCTTGGGCCACCCCTCCTGTCTTCGCTGCTAGCCTCGGCATTTACAGCATCTAAGACGACTGGTAAAAACCATTCGTGCTTTCTAAATGATCTTTGTTTGCAAAACCACAATTTTTCCTTAAATAGGCATATTGAAGCTTTGTACATACAGATTCCGTCAGAGGTGGAACACGGGGAACTACTTACTGCAGAGAAAGCAGCAGCGGTGGAAGCTCCTGCCATCACACTGCACCTCTTCTGCGTGGTACACGGTCCTCCCGCAGGCCCCACACTTGTTTCCACCTCCCCAGACAGGCATTCTGAAGGAATAAAGGCTTCATTAGAATGTCCCTGTGCTGGTCGTAAGGCTCCCTAGAGGGCTGTTTAAGCCCAGGGACAGCTGCAGATTTTTGTTTCTTTATGAACCTCTCTAACCACATCTTTCAAAGACCTGCGTTCCTCCAAAATAACCTCGTCTCCTCTCCCAAATCACAACTCTTACATTAGGAAACTGGCTTTGTCGTGCACAAGATTTTTTTTTTTTCCTGCCAGACAAAGGACCTGCATTCAATACAGCAGTACAGGTCACCAGGAACAAAACAAACTATGCCATTAGACTCCACAGGAGTTAAGAAAGAAGCGTGGGGAGGGGAAAGCCAAGCTTTGTCCCCCTCCCTAACATGCCCATTTTTAATAAACATGTTTTTAAAACTCAGCTGAAGATCTTACCCTTGGGTGGAGGTCTTAATTACATGTTTATAATGCATTGTGACAACACTAAATTCTTAACATTTAACATATATAAGCTATGACACGCTTTCTAGGGAAGAAAGTGTGTTGCCCTGCAAGAACAAGTTTTACATTTGTTTGCTGAAATTACATGATTGTAGCGTAAATAGTTGTGTCTGTGACTCATACAACTGCATGCACGGAGCCTTTGCTGTAACCACAACAAACGCCCATCCAGATGGCTCTGGCTTAAGTTTCTATGCTTCACTAACCCCAAGGCCCACTAGTCCAGCCAACAGTTGGGTTTTCCTCTTTGACAAGTCAGTCAGGCCATACAGAATGTGCCACAAGTTCCCTTCTACCAATTGAACTGTTTGCTGAGCATGCAGGAATAGCCTCTGAACAGTATGGCCTGCTGTAAAGGGCAAGCTGGAAGTACAGATCCTAGGCTGTCTTGCTGTCATGTAGGGCCAACATTTTCTCATCTCCCTTCTCAACAAATTGGTCTGCCTCGACCACTTTAAAATGCCTGGTTCTGGCGGGGCATGGTGGCTCATGCCTGTAATCCCAACATTTTGGGAGGCCAAGGTGGGAGGATCGCCAGAGGTCAGGAATTTAAGACCAGCCTGACCAACACAGTGAAACCATGTCTCTACTAAATTAAAAAAAAAAAAACAAAAACATTAGCCAGGTGTGGTGGCGGATGCCTGCAATCCCAGCTACTTGGGAGGCTGAGGCAGGAGAATTGCTCGAACCAGGAAGTGGAGGTTGCATTGAGCCAAGATTGCACCACTGCACTCTAGCCTGGGTGATAGAGTGAGACTGACAAAAAAAAAAAAAAAAAAAAAAAAAAAGCCTGGTTCTGAATGACCAGCTTCCTCAGATGCCTTAACCAATATAGAAAGTCATCCTGCTAAGAAGGCATGTTATGTCTGCCCTGCCCTGAGTGGTATCTAAAAACACAAGCGATTAATTCCCCTTTCCCCGTCATCCTTTTCGGGCTTCCTTCTGTAGAGTGACATTTGCAGCCCTTGCCTGTTAAGTCTCCTTAGATAGGTTGCTTGCCTCTCTAGGAAACAGGTGGCTAATAAGGCCGAGGCCTCTTACTAACCTAAACCTGGCTAGAAAGAGAAGGGAAACAGAGTGCTGCTAAGTAGAAAAGACTAAATTTAGAGTCTCCAATCCTTAAAATCAAAAGGGATGTGGGGAATTCTCATCCTACCCCATTAAGGTGATCCAGAACCTGACAATTTCCTGAACACAAAGATGAGGCCTTTCCAAAAGAAAGATTAATGGAGCTGATCACCGCGGTGGGAAACTTTCCAGCACTCAGTATTCTCTTGCCTCTCTTCTGGTGATACCTTCCCTAGACTGTCTTCTGGAAAAGCAGCCATCTCTTTCTTAGACCGTGTGGTTTAGAGAAGTGCTTATTAAAATGTGGTCTCCTGGTGATGGATGGGCCACTCTTCTTGTTACCAATTTGAGACAAAATTCAGGTAAGCATTTAGAAACTTTTATGCCACAAGAACTAAGAGAAGATCAGTGAACTCATCTTGTTGAACAGAGTCATCAGTCTGTCTTGGAAATTAAAAATAACAGTCCTTTACTGATATGGTTTGGCTGTGTCCCCACCCAAATCTCATCTGGAATTACAGCTCCCATAATTCCCATGTGTTGTGGGAGGGACCTGGTGGGAGGTAACTGAATCCTGGGGGCGGGTCTTTGGTGTGCTGGTCTCATGATAGTGAATAAGTCTCACAAGATCTGATGGTTTTATAAAGGGGAGTTCCCCTGCACGCACTCTCTTGCCTGCTGCCATGTGAGATGTGACTTTGATCCTCATTCACCTTCTGCCATAATTGTGAGGCCTCCCCAACCATGTGGAACTGTGAGTCAATTAAACTACTTTCCTTTATAAATTACCCAGTCTCAGGTATGTCTTTATTAGCAGCGTGACAACAGACTAACACATTTACCATAGGTGGTTTGAAAAGCACTGGTTTTAGATGGTATTGATTCTACCCCATCTTCGTCTGTTTCGTGTTGCTATAACAGGATACCAGAGACCAGGTAATTTATAAAGAATAGACTGAGAATATAAAGATTTGAAGGCTGGGAAGTCCAAGATCAAGGTACGGCAGGTTTAGTGTCTGCTAAGGGCCCCATCTGTGCTACAAAATGGTGCCTCCAATGTAGCATCCTCTGGAGGTCAGGAACACTGTATCTTACATGGCAGAAGAACAGAAGAGGGTGAACCCGCTCCCACCAGACCTTTTTATGGTGGTACTAATCCTTTCAAGAGAGTGGATCCCTCAGGACCTAAACATCTCCCATTAGGCCCAACTCCCAACGTTGTAGAATTGGGAATTGTTTTAACATGATTCTCAGAGGGGACAAAAACACTCCAACCATAGCAATCCCCAACCCCAGGGCTGGGCATGTGACTCAGTCACGGCCAATCAACTGTGCCTTATCTTATCCTGCATGCCTCAGTTATGAGCCAGTAAATTCCCTTCTTAAGTCATTTGGAATTGGAGCTCCTGTTCCTTAAAACAACACACACACACCACACATACACACAGACACACACACACGCCCCTGACTGCTATGGCTTGTTACCACTAAACTGTAAGTCTGAATTTGCAAAAAGCCAACTTCTCTTAACCAGACAGGAACAAAGTCATTCCAAGGGTCCACAAATGTTACCAGGCTTACCATGAAGGCATCCACATAGGATCAGTATCTTGCAACAATAGGACATGTTTACAAGCTTTCCTTTTGTAGTTGCATAAATCTTTTATTCTCCTCCCTGGAGACAGGCACTCCATTGTTTAAATCCAGACTGAAACATAAGCCTGGCTGTGAAACTTAAGACATAAAGCCTTGGCTCCAACAGCCTGCACTGACCTGTGTTTGTAGTACAGTTAGTGACACTGACTTTGCCCCTTGCCTCCAAAGTTACCTGTATTCTGAATGCTCATAGATGCAACAGCCATCTGCTGGAAGTTCCCTCATGATTCCTGCAGAACCAAAGGCCAGAATCCAGGCCTATAGGTAATGACACTACAATTACTTATATTGGATCCCAAGTATCAACTGGTTCTTAACATACTTTGTTGTTGTCAAGGCATTTCTATTATTGAAGCATTTCTCATATTAAAAAGTGAACTGTTAATACCAACTTGGTATTTTTCATTTCACACATATTTACTTTGGAGCAATCACCAGTAAGAAGCCAGATTGCTATCACGACTGAGGTTAGACTATACTGTCTTTGAATAACACTTAAAAATACATTAAAAGGAAAACACAACTAATAACCTTGTTATTAAACGCAACTAATAACCTCTTCCATACCATTGAAGAACAGCCTGGATTTTTAAGACAGAAGGAATATCTTCCCTTTCTTTATGTAATTCAGGGTTTCTTTAAACGAACTTACTCTAAGTTAACTGCACCAGCCAAACGTGAATGTGTCAGCTTTTCAGGAAATACTTACCCAAGTTCCACAGCATTCAACTTACTGTGCAATAAGTTTCTGGTCCCTTGAGGGTGCAGACCACATCTCTGTATTCTCCACACCATCTACCAGAGTATGTGCATATATCAAAACATTACAGTTCTATCCAGTTTAAGGACTTTCCTAAGGATTTCTAAATAACCTTTTCTGTGACAGAGGGAAATGATGTAACATAAAGAGCATCCTCAGAAAGTTTCAGTTGGATTTACATTTTTTTTTAAGATGGATAGGGAGCCAGGCGTGGTGGCTCATGCCTGTAATCCCAACGCTTTGGAAGGCTGAGGCAGGAGGACTGCTTGAGTCCAGGAGCTCAAGACCAGTCTGGGTAACATAGGGAGACCCTATATTACCTATATTTAAAACAAATTTAAAAAGAAATTAGCCAGGCGTGGTGGCACACATCTCTGGTCCCAGCTTCTTGGGAGGCTGAAGGGGGAGGATTGCTTATGCCAGGCATGTCAAGACTACAGTGAGCTATGATCGCACCACTGCACTCCAGCCTGGGCAACAGAGCAAGATGAAAAAAAAAAAAAAAACAGTGGATGGGGATAGTTGAATATTCCTTATATTGTTCTCTACTTTGTATGCCTGAAATATTTCATAATGGAAGGGATGAGGGAGAGTAAGTAGATTGACTGGTTTAAGCACACCTGAGTTAACGCCACCGTTATCACAGCTGCGCAACCTCGGGCTTCATTTCCTCAAGCTAAAAATGGGGACAGGTGGCTCTCTCCACCCACAGAAATATTGTGAAGGTAAGATAAGGTAAGCAAATGCCTTGGCAGGAACCCAGTAGCTGTCAGCTTGAAGACAAAGGGGACATCTCACTCTATCCGGCCTGCTATCAGTACTCTAGTAGGAAAACCCACCAACAAGCACCTAGAACATAGCTGCAGAGCAACAAACAAGGTAAGGAAAAAACTGAGCTGATTGGTCACTATAAACCTTCCTTTTGGGGGACATTAAAATGCACTCCAAAGTAAAGCAACAGTTCTACATATGGTGGTGACTGTCTAAGAAACAAAGTTCAAATTTACACTTTTAGCTTGAACCTCTAATGGACATTTCCTGAATTTGGCTGGAAGAAGTGTGATGATCTTCCATTTCTGTCACTCTTGGCATTACTGTGCATTAAAAAAAAAAAAAAAAAAAGTCTTCATTTTTCTTACAAGCCTTTGGCCGCACTACTCCACTACAGCTGTCATTAATCACAGCAAACTGGATTTGCACTAAGCAAAACTGGGCTGCATGCCTTTCCCAAATCCTATGCATTCATTTACAGAATGGTAAGAACAAAAATACAATCCCACTTTACATCTGATAAAATAGGGCAAATTCTGTTTCTCAGTCTTGTTCCTTGTTTTTCAGTGCCTGATAGAGTTCCACACTATGACTGATCCACTGTATTAGATGTTACAATGTGATTTATATCTGAACACCTAAGTACAATTTCTCCTTGCTGCCTCTCCTTAGCCTAAGATACCACCCAAAATTCATAAGACTCAACCATGGGGAAAAACTCATATAGTCTAAGTCTGAGTCATCTTATGGTACAGTTAGTTACCTCATTCTCTAGATAACTGTGGTAGGAGTTATTAAGAAATTACTTTAGGCAGATAGAGAGGAAAAGGGGTCCTTGGGAAGCTTTCCTTTTTTAAAGCATCTCTGGAAAAGTTTCTTGTAAAGCCCTGGCTCCTAGAGCCAGACCGGCAACCTTTGATATGCAAATGCAGGCCATGTGAGTCATGCAAATGCCCTACCTGTGTCTGGTCACATGGCAGCCCCTACATATCTTCACGTGTGTGGAACATCATGGCGCCCTGTATTTGCATATTAAAAAGCTAGGGTGTGAGGGCCAGCTTTTTCTTGGACTACGTGAATGATATGCCTGGTCAAACCAATCCCCTAAGCCCTATGTAAATCAGACATCGTCTCCTCCAGCCTCTGCAAATATACCTGGCTGGTATCCCTGGTAGGTGGGAACCTCCTCTTTGGGCTTTGGAGTTGCCCTCCCTCTGTCTCTGTACTGGGGAGCTTCTTCCTTCTGTCTTCTCCCTTCTTGCTTATTAAACTCTCCGCTCCTTAAAACCACTCCATGTGTGTCTGTGTCGTTTTATCTAAACCGGCGGGAGGACCAAGAACCCTTGTGTTCCTGCACTCATGAGAGCCGTATCATAACTGACAGCTGACTACCTGGGCCATGCTCATACCATTAGTGCTGCATTTACTGTCTGTCTTTAGAATGGGAATGACTTGAATCTATGAAATTCAAATCTATATGTTACCATTTAAAGTTTAAATTATCTGCTCTGAAACTAAAAGTTTGGATTGAATCAGTCTATATTGTATATTTACCCAGATTCTAAATGCCTCCAGAAGCTTTGACATTTTATTACTACATGTAGGGCCTTGTTATTACACTAGAACCTGACTGTAATCCAATCTCCCCTAAAGGAGAATTTATTATAAAATACAGTCTCATCTTGAGCCACATCCAGGGGGAGTTACTTGTTAAAGAATGTAAGTTAGTAGCACTGTCCCTGGTTACAATGACTTTTTAGCAAGGCCAGGATTTGACAGCTATAGTTAATCGGAAATTAAGCTTTCAGCTGATGCCTGTTCTACAAATTTTTTCTTCTGTTACCCCAACTACCCACTTAGTCTACTTTTCTTATGGAAGTGAATACCACTGAACCAAGGATGAACTCTTCATGTCTTAGTGATCAGCTCCATACTCCATTTGGCTCCTCCTACTGAAGCCAAATCCTCAACCTGGCCTTTAAGTCAGTTTAGCATAAGGGCAAAGTAAGAACACGTTTGGAGTCCAGGAAGTGTCATTTCTCTCATCCGTAAACTTAGGGCAACAGTATCTTTTTTAGAGAGTTAAGAACAGTACCATCTTTATAGAGTTATAGATGAGATAATGCTTGCATAGTCGGGACTCAAATGATAGTATCAATATTTAGCAATGTTCTAACCTTTGTTATCAATACTCATCTTGCCCTACCATCTCACGTATCTATTCCTCCCTTATCCCCCAAACCCTCCCCATCAAGGCAACTGTCTTACCTCCTTTCCATCCAGCTAACTTCATTTCTGTGTCTCAAGTGATTTTGCTAGGGTAGAGGCAGCTTATAAGCACTGTAAAATGCTTTACTGTTTATGAAGCTCTCATACAAATGTATTAATTCAACAATATTTCATAAGCCATGTACTGGGCTAGGGGCTGAGGATAAATGGGTCATAAGGAAAGGCCCGTTTTGCACAGAGTTCTACTTTGGTGGTAAAAACATGTGGACAAATAATAGCAATACAATAAATGACACAGACGCATGCAAAAAGGGCTTCTGCACCGTTTACTTTCACAGGCATGGTGGAACAGTCATCTTGCAGATCCACTGATAGTGGATTCCTGAAACTACGTTGAGAAAGATTCTGAAATTCAGTCCAGGTTCTACAATCAAGAGAACTGCGATTAATTATTTTTGCCATGGAAACCGCAATACACATGCCACCTTTCAGACATGCCAGATATAAAAGAAACAGTGCGGAGCTTAGAATCAGATAGACACAAGCTGGTTGAAAAAGCCAGTTATCAGCTCTGTGATCTTGGCATAATTTCCTTAACCTCTGAGCCTTAACTTCCTCAGAGGTAACTTGGAAATGGATGAGAACTATCTTATAGGTGGTTGTAAAGATTTAATGAGATGAAGTTTGTAAAGTACCTGGCAAAGAGCCTGTACTCCACAAATGGGCGGGCTTCCTTTTCCTTTAGGAATACTTAGGGCCTGAATATACCAAGTTCAGTCAGTTAGGTCAAGGGTCCCAACCCCCAGGCCACAGACCCATAGCTGTGTTTTGTGTTCAGGCTACTTGCTACTTGTCTGTGGCCTGCTAGGAACCAGGCTGCACAGCAGGAGGTGAGTGGAGGGTTACCGCCTGAGCTCTGCTTCCTGTCAGATCGGTGGAAGCATTAGATTATCATAGGAGCAGGAATGCTATTGTGAATTGTGCAGGTGAGGTATCTAGGTTGCCCACTCCTTATGAGAATCTAATGCCTGATGATCTGAGGTGGAACAGTTTCATCTCAAAACCATCCCCCCACCATCCGTGAAAAAATCATCCTCCACAAAACTGGTCCCTGGTGCCAAAATGATGGGGACTGATGAGGTGGGTGACTTGCTGAGGTCACAGATCTCCAAAGAAACAAATCAGGCTCATGTTTTGATTGCAGAACCACAAGCTTTCCTCAAAAGTACCATATCTGACAGGTACAGAACATTAAGGGTTGAGACTATTTAAATGACCTGAGAATTCTCAATCCTTGAGTTACCAAATTACACAGCTTCCTCTCCACCCAACTAGCAGTAAGTGATCTCTGCGCACCACTCTCACACCCAAACTGCTACTTTCAACCAAAAAGCTATTGCCCCTCTCTGCTAACCTAAATCTAACCCCACTGAAGGAAAACTCTCTTCTAATCTAGTGAACACTCCTGTGTGTACCTCAGCCTCACCACTCTTACTACTTTTGAATTCTGCTACCACTCATGTCTTCAATTTACAGTGCAGCAAAATTCGACACAGATTTGAATCACTATCTGCCAAATCCCATATTGTAATTAAAATGCAACTATGCTATAAGCTCAGTAACCCTGATCCCCAGCATCTGTGATAGCAATTCACAATCTGTGCAAAACTACAAGTTATTTAATTATTCAAACAATATTTGCATGATTTTTTCATGGAATCAGATCTAGATATATATGCTGAGACTATTGTTTATTTGCCCAGTGATCACAGGTTGTTCATTTGATCTGCTAGTTTTCTCATTTTAAAAATGGAGAAAATGCTTATTTATATAAGGCAGTTTCGAGATTAAACAATATATGCAAAACACCTAGAATAGTGTCTGCCACATGACAGGTAATAATAATTACAAATACTTCTATAAAGTTTAATATATGTTTTACGTATATTTATATTACCTCATTTAATCCTCATAACAACTAAAGTAAGCACTACCACTATTCCCATTTTATAAGTGGGGAAACTGAGGCATCAAGCTATTAAATGACTCATAACTATGAAACCAAAGTAAAATGACCAATTCAACTTAAAAATGAATACCAATAAAATTCCAATTCAAAAGTATTTCACTGATGTTTTGCTAAACTAAACCACTGGTAGCAATACGGATATAGTACTGACCTCCATGGCTATGGCATAGGTTCTTCTTTAAGCTGAGTAGTTCCTATACTGCTGTGTGCTGGATGAGGATTCGTTGCTCTGTGCTTATTTTCTTTTGGAAGTACTGTGAAACCACCATGAAGCCCTCTTTCCTATAGTGAACTGGGAAGTCATTTGGCCCTAATGAATTACGTGGTGTCTGTTCTTATTAGTCAAAGACAATTAATAGTACTGTTGGCACAATGAGGTTGTAAACAAAAAAGCAAGGAACCTGATATCCTTTCCAGATCATTCACAGTATACTTCTATTAGTTCTTCCTCTGTGACTTACAACAATAAAATTTTTAACAAACAGAAACTGTGCCTGTGGTAAAAAGGAATTTGAGGAGGAAAAAATATATAAAAAAGAAATTGTGCCCAGCTTCTCCACCATCCAGACTGAGAAACATTCCCTTAAGTCAGGATTCTTAACCCAGAGTCCACAATTCCTTTTAATTCTGGGGGTTGGGCAACTTGGTACCATATACTTTATGTTATGACATTTTGAGAAGGGGTCTGGAGGCCTCACAGGAGTGCCACGATATAAAAACAGTTAGAAACCCCACCTAGGTAATCAAAGACCCAGAGGTGTCTGGGAATCCCCACCCAACAGAACCCAAGGGATGCCACGCCGGCAGTCAGGGTAAGGTGCCTTGAGGAAACCTGTGAAAATCTGCATAAAGAAAGCTGGCCTCCAGGCAATGTCTAGGAAACACTATTCAGGTGTGAGCCAACTCTCCTGAAGCAGACTTTCACTGATAGCTTTTTCCCACACACATTCAACCAAGTGCACAACTTTGTCTAGTTACAAGGAACCACTCCCAGGCTGGGCTGAGCTTTGTACAAGTATCAACAGGCCTCATGACAACCCTGCAAGGCATGTGCCACTACACCCATTTTATACGATGAAGTATTGAGGCCAAAAAGTAAAGTTAATTTGCCCAAGGGCATCAAACCAATGGGTACTGGAGTTGAGGTGTGAATTTGGTCTTGCCTGGCTTCGTTCCTGCCCCTTTCAGCCATGCCTCCTCTCTCATAGTGGGCTCCCTTTTGGGGTTCATTTGATTCACCTCACTTTTGACAAAGAAGAAAAATTAGAGACCCAGATCACTATTGCAATTTAGTGTCAGAGTTGCCTCTGGACTCAAGCTTCTAAAACTCCTGATTTTGCAATTTCATCAGGGCAGGCCTCCAGCAAGAACTGCTTTCAGCACAGTACTTAGCATATACCAGTATCAATCAATATTTGTTAAATACATTTGGAGAAATGCATTAAAAATATATGATACAAACTTTAGATCAAATCTGCAAATATCTATTGTATGAGTCAAATTGTATTTTTGTTCCCTATAATCACAACCTTATTCTTTCCTTCCTTCTTTCATTCAATTGTCCAAGGCACCCAAGAAAGCACTGTGAGTTTCAAAGACTCATGTGACGCAGGTCTGGCCTTAAAGGTAACACAGCACCAAAAGAGCAAAGAAAACTACAATGCAGAGGAGAAAGGACTCAGAGAAATACTGACAAAGTATCAGTGACAATGGACGAGAGCGATGACCCCAGGAGTATTGGGGGAGACCATTTAGCACTTCACAACATCCTTTGTAGGTTGGCATGCAGTTCTGAAATTATGTTAGATTCTCTCTTTCAAAATCTATCACCCAACTCTTTCTTGAAAAACGGGAGTCAAAGTACAGCTAACTTTGTGGCTGTCCTATTTGAATTCTTGGCATTTTATAAGTAGAGTTTTAAAACAGGTTAATTGGAAAAGTCAAGAACTAAATACGACGATTTTCACTGCCCGGGTTAAAAAATTACTAACCGCCCCTGCCAAAAAAAAAAAAAAAAAAAAAAAAAAAAAAAATCTGTATCGAAAAGCATTTATAAAGGGAAAATGTGCTTGGTTTGCAGACTGCAAATAAAAGAAGTTAAACATTTTGGGTAGCCATTTAAATAAACATCGTTTAACAAATGTCCCGGTTTAGAAGGGGGAAAGGGATCCGCCGGTTTAGAAAGCCCGCCCCCCGCCCCCCGGGGGTGCCTACGTGGAGCTCCTGAATCTGGCTCTGGAGAACCCAGAATGTGATTCTCAAGACCTGTCGCATAATTTCACAACCAAGCATTCTTGCATTCTTCTTTGTACCTGAATCGTAGAAAGTTCTGGAAAAAGCTAGGAGTGAGCGACTGACATTTCCCTGCTGTTCTTTCGACATAGAGTGGTTCGGTGCTTGGTGGGCAGGCACCACCAAACAATGGGGCCGCTAGGAGCCGGGTACGGCGGCAGGAGCAGTACCCTGGGCTCGCGGGGGATGTAGAAGCCCCATTCCACCCCTAGGGGACCGAACCCGGTAAGGTCGCCCTCGGTCTCACCACACTCCGGGCAGAGGGGGCCCTGAGACTCAGACCCCCACCCCAGAGAGAACCTGCCGCTGGACGAGGGGACCCACGGCTGCCAAGAGGCGGATTAGCAGAAACGCGAAACTCGCGACCCGCCTCTCCCCCAGAGAAACCAGCATGGAGAAACTAAAGGTCACGTAAGATTATTTACCTGCCCCGCGGGCCTGGGATCCCAGCGCACGGCCCGGGCGGCCTCAGGGACAAGGGCAGGTGTGTTTGAGGGACAAGACAGAGAAAATCTGGGGCGCAGGGGTGAGGAGGCTGGCAGGGGCACAAATGCGGACCGGGATGGGGATGTCGGAGGAGACCGGGGAGCGCCGGCCGGGCGACAGCAGGACCCCAGGAGGCGGTGGAAACCCCCTGCAACTCCCGCCCTGGGGTTGGCAGCGCCGCGGAACCGCCCCACCGCCCCTACTCACTTGAGTCGGAGGCGGGAGCACGTACCGCAGGCGGAGCTAGCGAGCCTGAGCTGGAGGTACGGTCCACGGAGTCCCAGATCCCAGGCGAAGCGCGCGCCGGTGCCTTTTAAAGAGCGCCCGGTGGGCGTGGCCTGTGTCCGCCCCGCCTTCCTCCCGGCCCCGCCCCGCCCCGCCAGCCGTATTCCCGGAGCCGCTTGCCGGGCTGGGGCGTGTAGCGGGCTGGCTGCCCTCGGCCCGGCTCCGGGCTAGCCACCAGGAGACAAAAGGCAGGAGGCCCGCCTCTTCCTGCAGCTTCCCGCCCGCCCGGCATCTTCCCACGTCCCGGGACTGCTCCCTCCCAAAGGGACCCGGCAGTTCCAAAAGCCACTGGGACTTGGAGAGGGACTTCCTTCCCCTCCAGGGAGGCCCTGCGGCGGGACGGTCCCGCCGGGAAGTGGCCCTCGCCGCCCTGCGTCGGACCTCTCCACCGCGAGCGCCGATCCCCCTCTTCGCGGAGACAGACGGGGCGGGAGGCTCCAGCAGTAAAAAGTCAGCCAAACGGGGCTTTCCGCCACCTCCCCCCTTGTCCTTGTCAGTAGACTCAACGTGATTAACTTCCCTAGTTAAGGCATATTCTCTCGTCCGATTTCCAGCTTCTGGGAATCCACAACTTTCTTATTCTTAAAGAGCAAAATTCCTCATCTAGACTAAATAAATGACGTTACGAAAACGCCCCATTCCCAAAGTGTTTCGCTCTTCCCCTCCACCAGGGCACAGCACGCGATGCTGAGGGGGAAGAAACCTAAACCCAGGCAGAAATCCCGGGCGCCACAGGGCCCTGCGTTTCTATGTGTTGATGTCAGAAAAGCAAAAGGGTACCGTGACATCCGAAGGGACCTAATGCCTAAGATACAGGATGATTTATTGTTTTAGATGAAAAGGAAAATAAACAATGCAATCTCTATCTGGTTCATATTCTAGGCCTCCTCATGACCTCTCCTGCCAGAAGCAATGATCCCAGAGAATTGATACTTGCGGAGTGGGGAGTTCAAAAAAGGCAGTGAACAAAACCCCCTCATGCCATA
Organism: Rhinopithecus roxellana; assembly: GCF_007565055.1. NCBI lineage: Eukaryota > Metazoa > Chordata > Mammalia > Primates > Cercopithecidae > Rhinopithecus > Rhinopithecus roxellana. The sequence continues at coordinate 64,815,013 of NC_044558.1, read as the reverse complement.
AATGCTTTTTCCTCCTCTGGTCCAGAGTTTCTCATCCTGCACACCATTGACCTCTTGGGCTGGATAATTCTTTATTGTAGGGGGCTGTCCTGTGCATTGTAGGAGGCTTCCACGCACTAGATGCCAGTTGCACCCTGCCCCCGACGTTGTGACAATCAAAAAGTCTCTGGACATTGCCAAATGCCCTCTTAGGGAGACGGCAGGGGGCACATATCCACATAACAACGTACAGAACCGACTTATAAGATTATTATTGTTTTATTTTATATGCTGGGGCCAATCCAGGATAAACTCATTATAGCTGCCTTGTTCTCTGTCCATCAAGAAGTGTCCAAAAACACATAGTGGTGATTGACATCTCCTGATACTGTGGCAGGAGTCTGGAAAGCATTCTTGCCTGCTGTGAGCTTTTCTAAATATGGACAATCCTTATTTCCATGATATCAGCTAGTGTAAGTGACTTAACTTATGGGCCAACAGGAAAATTCAGTCCCTCAGATTCTACATTTGCTTTAGCTCAGCTGCTTACAGTATGTATTTTTTCTTGTGTAAGTTTGCCTAGTGCTTCTACTGAATGAAACTGTATCAGTGAGTCTCACTGCAGCACTGGATTTTAGCAAGCCACTGCCCTTTCTCTCCTACCCTGAGTTCTTCTCAATGCCTCTTTGTGGAAGGGGACTCCCAGACCTGAGCTGTTTCTGTCAAGCTCATGCTGTCCCGAATATCCAGAGCCATATCTTACCATTTGAAATTGGGCTTGTTGGCCGGGTGTGGTGGCTTATGCCTGTAATCCCAGCTACTTGGCAGCTGAGGCAGGAGAATCACTTGAACCTGGGAGGTGGAGGTTTCAGTGAGCAGCAGTCGTGCCAGTGCACTCCAGCCCGGGTGACACAGGGAGACTCCGTCTCAAAAAAACAAAGCAAAACAGAAAAAGAAATGGGGCTTGTTTCTGATCTAAAAGTATTTCTGCTATCTGTCCCTGTATGTATTTGCCTCCGTATATTTCACAGTGAGTCTGCGGATGATATACAACATGTGATTTTGAATAAATCTGTATTTGTATTTATCAACATTTAAAAAATATTTATTTCTCTTTTCTTTAAACATCTGTTTAAACTGTTGACTCTTTTAGTTGTGAACATGAAGAAATTATTTAAGAGTTTTTAGACAGAGTGGTGCAAAAGAAAGAGTATGGGCTTTGGAATCAAACACGCATGATTTCAACATACAGCTCTGCCACCTATCAGTTTTGTAAGCTTGGGCTAAGTACTTGACCTCTGTGCATCTGTTTCTTTATCTGTAAAAAGATAATTCTACGCACTTTGTAGTGCTGTTATGAGGATTAAATCGGATGATGTATGTAAAATGCCAAACATAGCACCTGGCACATGGTAAATACTGAATAATTGATGGTTGTTATGTTAAGCAAAGATATCTTGATGTCCTTATTGCCTCTCAAGAAAGAAATAGAAATTGTGCTTTACTAAGTACTCATGTTGCCTTCTTGAGGGCTTGATATTAAGAAGGTATGAAGTGTTTTCCAAAACAATTAAGAATCTTCAGTAGGAAGCATCTGCGTGCCTGCAGAAGGCTAGTGGGAGAATTGTGTTCTCATGGAGAAGGATGAACCCTTAAGTCCACATGGTCTTAGTCTGTTTGACCCCTTCGACTTTGTAATAGGCAGAATTGAAGGTTAAAGGTGTCCAGCAGGCTGTTTCTTTTTCCACTCAAAATGTGTATTATATTTGTAACAACTCCATTCTCTGGAATTCATCAACCAATTTCAAATCAAAGCTCTCTCTCAAGGTCACTGACCTAAGGCAAGTTGAACCAAGGTTGTTGCCTTTTGTCATGACCTTCTGCTTCAAACATAGATTTTTAAAATATTTTTATTATTTTTATTTCATGCCCCCCCTTTTTTTTAACAAAACTCTGAATCAGATGAATGTGAATTGAAACACAAAGCCTCTTTATTTTAGGGCAAGGCTTTCTTTCTAGAAGGCAAGAAGGCTATAGTGAAGAGGAATATTTTATTATAATGATTTTAGTATGAAATAAAGGGAAAAAATTTGCACTTTGCTAATGTACACATTTAATAACACAAAAAGAAGCAGTTTTTCTATCTTATTTCTTAGCTAAGATTTAGCAGCAGTGGTGGGAATTAAAAATTACTCATACTTAACCCTAATATTCTGTGATGTATTATCTGACAGAGAAAAGAATAATATAAGTTATATATGCTTAAATGTTGGAAGGTAGATTAGAGTATCTTATTTTTGATATTTGTCATAGTTGCTTTTTTTTTAACTTGCCATAAACTCCTACTTTCTTATACTTGCTTCATTTCCTAACTGTCTTTCTGCAGTAGGTACTATTTTCATTCAGTGCTATTATCTTCTATTATGATGTTATTATGGTATTCTATCCATCTTATCTTAACCCCTTAATTCCTTTATTTCACTTTTCTCCCTCTTTTTCAGCTGGTAACATCACCTTCTTCTCCTTCATTCACATTCACAGCCACTCACCAACATTTCCTCAACCTTCCTCCACTTTGCCTCGAAGCTTCCACGTTTTCTCCTATGTTTGTACTTGCTGTCCCTGATCTTGGAGGAGCAAATAGTTCTCCCACACCCTACCAACAGTGTCCACTTTGCCTAGGCTTTTGATCCATGTCTTTGGCATTTTTTAGTTATACAGTCATGTGCCACTTAATGATGGGAACAGGTTCTAAGAAATGCATCATGAGACAATTTCACCATTGTGCAAACATTGTACAGTATACTTACACAAACCTATACCATATAGCCTATGATATATAGCCTGTTGCTCATGGGCTGCAAACCTGTACAGCATGTGACTGTACTGAACACCACAGGCAATGGCAACACAATAGTATTTGTGTATCTAAATGTATCTAAATATAGAAAAGGTACAGCAAAAAGACAGTATTGTAGTGTTACAGGACCACCCTCATATTTGTGATCTGTTGTTGATTGAAAATTGTTATGTAGCACGTGACTGTACTCCCTTGCTCTTCAATTTCTGTCTCTATTGCTTTCTTTCCTTTCAAATGACAAAAATTCTGTTCACCCTGTATTTGTAAAAGCTGACATAAATGTCCCTGAGTTGTGTAGTAGGTATTTGTGATTGCCTCTCTAGCATTCCTCTCTGTGTGGTTTCAGGCATGTGAGTTCACGGCCCTGGTTCAGGGTGGAGCACTGGATCCAGTCAAGGTATTCGAGGCCCCAGCTTGGGGACGGTAAGCATGTGACCTAAGCCCATCCAATTAGAGTGAATCTCAGAACTCTGCTGGGGTGCGGAGTCAGAGCTAAGCTAGCCTATTCTGGAACGTGCTGTGTGCATGGAGGAGGCCTTAGAGTGGTTGCAGTCATTTTTGCTAGCAACCTGGTCAAGGATGATTTGACACAGAGGAGGACAGAGAAAATAGAGCTCTGAACAAGTGTTCACCGTGTTTACTTACCTGTAGGGCTTTTTCATTATGGGAACCAATGAGTTCCCATTGCTGTTTAATCCATTTTAAGATGGATTTTCTGTTACTTGCAGTTAGGACTCCCAACAGATTGTGGTAGCTTAAAATCATGTCCATGGATTCTTTGTTACTCCTCTCTTCAACAGGTAGACTTTAATTCATGCCCTTACCCTTGGGTGTGGGCTAGATTTAGTGCCTTGCTTCTAGAAAATAGAATAAAGTGCATGATTTTGAGACTAAGTCAAAAAACACTTTGTGACAACTTTCTCCTCCTTCTTCCCCCACCCTTCTTATCCATTCTCCTCCATCTCCAATATCCTGCGAACGTGTGTGTGTGTGTGTGTGTGTGTGTGTGTGTGTGTGTGTGTGTCTTATCACTGCTATGGGGAAAACCAGCTGCCATGTCAGGAGGACACTCAAGCAGTTAAGAACAGTGGCCTGTGGCCAACAGTCCCAGAGGAGCTGAAGCCTTCTGCCAACAAAAATATGAGTGAGCTTGGAAGGAGATATTACAGTACAATACTGTCAGGCTTTGAAATGGCTCCAACCCTGGCTGACACTTTGACTGCAACCTCATGAGAGATCCTGAGACTCTCACTGTGGTTTATCAGAGAGTTCGTAATTGCCAAACCCCCAATTACCATTTTTCAGTCCTTACCCTACTTGACCTCTTGGTAATTGGACAACATTGAGTAAACATATGATTGTGTGTACATGCACAGAATGAAATATTTTAGAAGGATGACACTTCTGAAATTTCTCACAAATGTTAACTTCTGCATCTAGCTACTGTTCTGATGAGAAATGGGAAGAAATTTTCAAAGCTACCATCACTAGAAAGCTTAGTTTCTCCCCTAAAAAACTGTAATGTGAGCAACAGAGGATGCATTAAACAATGTTTTTTATTATCTCACTTGTGATAAGATATACCATTTTACAAATATATGTATGTATTTACTTTCTAACTTTTATATGGATTCTAAAATTCTTGCTAAAGATTATACAAAAATAAATGTAGGCTGGGCACAGTGGCTCACACCTGTAATCCCAGCGCTTTGGGAGGCCGAGGCAGGTAGATGACATGAGGTCAGGAGTTTGAGAGCAGCCTGGCCAACATGATGAAACCCCATCTCTACTAAAAATACAAAAATTGGCCGGGCCTGGTGGTGTGCACCTGTAGTCCCAGCTATTCAAGAGGCTGAGGCGGGAGAATTGCTTGAACCAGAGAGGCAGAAGTTGCAGTGACCCGAGATCCTGCCACTGCACTCCAGTCTAGGTGACAGAGCAAGACTCCATCTCAAAATAAATGAATGAATGAATGAATGCTCATCCATCATTTATTCATCTATCCCTTTATTCAGGATTTAAAAATTAAGTGTATATTTTATCTTAAATGTAGTTAATGACGTTTCCATATATATATCTTGACCATTGAGCAAGCTCCAGAGAAAACCTCATAAAATTTTCCACTTAAAACAGTGTGCGTGTGTGTGTGTATTTCTCTAGGAAATGATGTCAAGAACAAGATTCTGGACACAATACATAATGCTATAATTGATTGGCAATTAATCATTTATGGCATATGCCTGCCAGGATTTTTGTATAATCCTCACATATGGGATTAAGAATCATTCATAAAATAAACCTTTTCTTGTAAAAGAAAATACAAACTGTCACGTCTGTAGCTCTCACCTCATGAGAAAAGTGTTAAGCTATGGGAAAAAGGTTAATGCCTTTAAAAAAAAAACAAAACCTTGTATAAATCCTGTATTTACATGTTTTTAAGGAGTGCTGGCTTAGATTTTACTTTAAACAGTTTTTACTTACACTATTTCAAAAAGGTTGTGGGAACCTAATTCCCATTCCTAATTCTTAAATGATGTTATATGTTTAAAGACTCAAGCTATTACTTTGGGAGGCTGAGGTGGGCAGGTCACTTGAGGCCAGAAGTTCTACACCAGCCTGGCCAGCATGGCGAAACCTTGTCTCTACTAAAAACACAAAAATTAGCCAGGTGTGGTGCTGCACGCCTGTAGTCCTAGCTACATAGTCCCAGCTACTCAGGAGGCTGATGCATGAGAATTGTTTGAACCTGGAAGGCGGAGGGTGCAGTGAGCCAAGATTAAGCCGCTGCATTCCAGCCTGGGCAATGGAGTGAGACTCTGTCTCAAAAAAAACGAACAAACAAATAAACACGCAAGCTGCTGATTTATTTGTCCCTGTGTTCACTTCAGTTGTAGGAGTTCAGAGTGCTAATGTAAAACCAAACTCCACTGACCTGCTAATGTCTGGGTATGAGCTCAAATATATAAACCGTGTGTGTGGTGTGTGTGTATGTGCGCACACATATATACGTACAGACACGTACATCTATGTGTATGTACAAACATACACACACATGGACTTGCAAAATGATCTGTCTCCTCTGTGAAAGGGTATTGGATTATCGTGGAGTGATCATCCATCCAAATTCAGCTGAAAAACCATAAATGAGAAAGGATCAAAGTACACGCTATTGGCTGTTCTTCAAGCCAACGTGTGTTTCAACCAAATAGCAATGACTATTGATTGAATGTTCCTTGTATGTCAAACATTGTAGGAATATTGTTTTCTTGTCTTTGTAAGGTGATTATCTTTCTTTCCATTTTACATGTGAGGGAAGTGAAACGCATGGCAATTGAATAACTTGTTCAAGGCCACATAGCTAGTAAGTGGCAGAACTGGGATTCAAATCCAGTCTGGATCCAAACCTCACACTCTTTCCACTGAAGAATGTGGCCTTTTAGCAGTGATCCTTTCCTGTTATACTAGAAGAGTGAAGAAAGTACCTTTACTTAAAGACTCTAAAGACTGCTAGCCCCTTGGGAGCAAGTCTTTGGGCAAACCGAACATAAATCTTTCCAATCTGAGGAGACCTCCACAGCATAGCTGACTGAGATGAAGTCTAAGACAAGTGAGAGTACCATGCAGAATCCAAGCCGGTCTTCAACCAGGGGAGCAGGGCTGGGGATGGGGCCTCTGCTGAGAGGAGGTAGGGTGTGGCATGAGGTGGATGCCAAGAGGACGCAAACACGTTTAAAGGGCATCACATTGAGATGATCCTCTTGGGGCTAAAGCCTGCCAGACAATGGATGAGCATGTTACATTATGCTAACACAAAAATACCAAAGTCTAACTTAGAGCACAGCCAGGCTGCCAATTTGTCCCACCTCCTTTTTGGGACATAACATTGGTATAAATTCCTTATACAGAGTGGGAATGGGGAGACGTACTTGTGGTCTTGCCTCGGGTGAGCTATTTAACTTCTTTGAGCTTAATTTTCTTAAGTCTGGCTGATGACTCAGGTCCCATTCAGCTCTAGGATTCTATGATTCCACTAGTAGCAATGGTATGACATTACAGTCACATATTTTTTGACAAGGAAAGTGTTCACATGTATCCATCAGAGTTCTTAATGGAAGAAAACAGACAGTATAAGAGGAGCAAGGAGACAAATCATGCTATAGAGTTAGGATCAGTGCCTGACCCCAGAGTGGCACAGCTGATGCCTATACTTGCCTCTTCACATCTATTATGATGTTAAGGGCCTGAGAGTAGACCTTCTACTTCAGCTACTAGATCTGCCATCCTTGACCATGCCAGTCCCTTGTGCTGCTCATTTGCCTTCCAAATCTGGCTCAGGATATCTTCCATTAGGGCTTGGTGGAAACTATGTTATGTGTGGAACTCAAGTTGCAAGAGAGTCTTAGAAATGTTTGCCTGTCTAGCCTTTGGAGTACAGGAAGCCATGTTTAAAGAGTGAGTGGGTGTTAAGTGACCCTGTGAGTAGTGTCTGCAACAGCATGTTACATCGCTGTGCAAACAGGCAGGGATCAGGTTGGGAGTGGTGGCTCACACCTGTAATCCCAGCACTTTGGGAGGCCAAGGTTGGGTGGATCACCTGAGGTCAGGAGTTCGAGACCAGCCTGGCCAACATGGTGAAACCCCCATCTCTACTAAAAACACAAAAATAACCTGGGCATGATGGCATACACCTGTAATCCCAGGTGCTTGGGAGGCTGAGGCTGGAGAATCACTTGAACCCAGGAGACGGTGATTGCAGTGAGCTGAGATTGCACCACTGTACTGCAGCCTGGGCAATAGAGCGAGACTCAGTATCAAAAAAGGATCATATGTATACCATGAGCCTATTTTTCTATCTATAAAAATATACTCTATAAAAACGTCTGAAAAGTATACACTAAAATTTTAGGAGTGCTTTGATCAGGATTGTGTTTTTATCCTCTTTTTGGTTCTCTGTATTGACCAGCGTTTCTGCCATGAATGAGTATTACTTGTATAATTTCTTAAGAGTGATGCTTATTGGCCTTGATTTTACCTGACAGAAAGGTAGTATCCCTGCCTTTTTGTGTCTTGCAGATGCCTGTCTTCAAGGTACAGACCATAGAATTAGACCTTGAAAATAACTTTAAAGGGCATGTAAACCGTATTCCAATTCAGATCACGTTATCAAACTTCTAGACATTTGAATCAGTTTCTTCATGGAGACTCAGACAATATAATAATGTCAGGGGATTATCTGGAGAAGTCTTTTTTCTCCTTGGAGTCTTTTCACCTTCTCATCTCATGTCTCTCATTGCCCATATTAAAACAATGATAATTTTCTTATGAAGTCCACAGCGGCATTAGCCAGTTTTATTAATAAGCAAAGATAAATTTGAATTACAGATTATTTGCATGAAGATCACACAATCTTATACACAGGAATAGTGAAACAGAATGAAAGATAAAGCTGGAAAAGGATGTGAGAGCTAGACCCTGGCGGTCTTTGAATACTATGTTAAGGGATACTGAAACAATTAAAATCTCGTCCACTCAGATTCCCTCAATGGGTGCTGATGTTTTTCAAATAGAAAATGCTAAAATATATTCAACCTATTGCTTCATCTTGAAGTCTCATTTTGAACTTGGATCAGTAGCATATGAAGTTTTGAAATCAATCTATGATTCATAAAACTTGCCTTAAATCATTTGATTTATTTAATGCCACAAAGAATGCTGTGAACTATTTATTTCAGTGTTGGATTTCTATAGTGTCTTTCTTCTAAAAATTCTCCATTTGATTAAACCTAGTCTTTTGCAAGCACCTGCTATGTGCAAGGTACATTGTTAGGCTTTGAGGAATACAGCAATCAAAGGTTTCTGTTCTCAAACTACAGTTTAGTTAGGATAGCCAAGACATTTACAAAACCCAGCAATACAGAGGACAATGTGGGACATAATATGGGAACAAAGGAGCTCAGATGGGGCAATGATCTTTATAGTAGGATGCAAGAGCAGGCAGTTTGGTTTGGGAGGTTTGGGAGGTTAGGCAGGCAGGGGGATGGGAAGAGTAAGAGAAGGTGGCCAATAGGGGGTGTGTTTTTGGCCAGTCACCACTGGGGCTGCCTGGAGCTTCATCCCCTGAGGAACCTGGGAAATAATATGGAGACAAACTTAGAGTTATTCTACCCAAGGAGCAAAGGGGCTGAGGTCTTTATTTACCAACTTCCATCAGTCTTGGATCAAGGGTTTTTCTGGAGGAAATTACTTGCCAGTACTTTTGGTCCGTCAAGCAAGTGAGCAGAGGGGTCTCTCCCAGGTGTGGAGGAAGCTCTCAGTCAAAGTGTTGAGGGTAAAGTTGGAGACATACGGGTGGGACTTACCAGCATATGCTACAGACAGAGGTTCATTCTAAGGACAGAGGGATGTGGAAGTCTTGATAATTCAGGGAGGATGTGGTACTTCAACTGAGCCTTAAAGAGATATGGCATCAACAGATATTGGCAGGGAAAAGCCATTCCAAATACAGGGAGCAAAGACCCAGAGAAGCCAAATTCAGAATACTATCCATAACCGATAACAGTTGATATAGCGCTATCTTGTCTGTTCCTCCCACTTAATATTATTTATTTCTATTTTCATTGCTGCCTAGTATTTCATGGTGTTAATGACTCTTAGCCACTCCACTATATTTAAACATGTGGGTTGTTTTCAAATTCATTATTAAAAATGTTCATTTAATCAAAAGATATGTATTCCACAAATATAAAGGTGAGCAAGATAGATTAAATACCTGCCCTTATGGAGCTGGCATTTTGGGTGGGAACACTAGTAAAACCTATGCATGGCAGATCAGTCAGGCTGCAGTAGTTCACAGTGGTTCACCCCTGGGAGAGGAGGCAGCTGAATCAGGGAGCTGGCTGTGAGCTCCTCAAAGGCAGGGAATTGGCTTCTTTACACTGAAAACTTCTTTACACAGAAAACCTTTAACTATCACACCACCTGGCATACAGTAGATTCTGGGTAAAATCTGTTAATTATGGGAGAAAAATCCCTAAACAGGGTGTGAAAGGGTTAATAGGAGAACTCGAGTTTGGAGTCTTGTAAGAGAACCATTGTGATTCACAGCACTTTTTTCCTTTATAATTTTCTGTGTGTCCTAAGACATAAAATTTATGTCTCAGACATTTTCTTTTGTGAAGTCTTTAGCTCAGGAGAAAATGTTTCCTGTGGCTAAGGACACATTTTCCTTCCTTGTTAGCATCATAGTATGTAAAGAAAGCTCTTCTTTAAATTCTAGAAGCAAACTATACCACATGCACGTTTTCACCACCTGTGACTTCAGAGAAACACCTGCCGAGGCTTCTGGCTTTTCTCTTGAATTATGTATCAGTCAGCAGTTGCATATGTAATGTTTTATCTTGCTAAATTTTATCTCTTACTAAAACAGTTCATGAATCACTTCTTATGGTTTTCATATAGGCTACAGGATGACCATATTCACATTTAGATCCAATCCTCTGACAAATCTAGGAGGCTACCTTTAAAATTTACCCCCAAATGTCTATTTCATTGCTAAGACTTACTTTTTAAGATCTCTCCCCCACCTCCTCCTCTTCTTTTTCTTCTTATTTTAGTGTATTTCCCTCACTAGAACCAACAGCTAACATTTTTTTTTCAGGCTTATTTTCAGGAATTAAATAAATTTATATTACTATAAAAACTCCCGCATGATGAGCAGCAAACGAGGATGCCACGTTGGAGCGTGTGTTGTGGGTGGTGGGTGGGGCTCATTTTTCATCAGCACAGCGACTTACTTCCCAGGTGTGCCCCCTTGCTCCCGCAGAATCACAAATTACTACAGCAATGGAGCAACTGCTCATAAATAGCTAACGCTGAAAATAGCAAACTTGCAAATACTAAGGGTCTGCTTTAGTCTTTCCCAAACTGGCTTCAGAGGAGCATTAGAGTCCCTCGAATCGATAATATGTGTTTTGCAAAATAAAAGGTTCTGTTGTAAAATAAGTTCGAGAAACCCTTCAAATTGTATCTTTCTCTTGGAAAGTTCATAAAACACAACATTACAGCTTCTGAATCCTACTGAACTACACAAACCTTTGGGAAAGCACCTAGTATTACTAACAACACATAGAGTACTAATGTTCTACAGAATATCATTTAGGGAAGATTTTTTTTTTGAAACAGGGTCTTGCATTGTCGCCCAGGTTGGAGTGCAGCTGCATGATTACAGCTCAGTGCAGTCTCAACTTCCCGGGCTCAGGTGATTCTTCCACCTCAGCCTCCCGAGTAACTTGGTACCACAGGTGATTAAATTTTGTAGCAATGGGGTTTTGTCATGTTGCCTAGACTGGTCTCAAACTCCTGGGCTCAAGTAATCTTCCCACCTTGGCCTCCCAAAGTGCTGGGATTACAGGCATGAGCCACTGCACCCAGCCATTTGGGAAAGATTGATCCACATGATTTCTATGGAGCTGATTTCCTGTATTAACCAGATAAGAGGGTATGAACAGCTTTTTAGTTCCTGTTCTACGTGTCTGCCAATGGATTCAAACAACAATATGTAAGTACTTATGACTGTATTTCTATGACTAACAGGTTTTCTCTTGACTATGAATGTGGTTCACACTCTATGATTGATTAATAGATGAACATCATATGAGATATTGTTAGTTGACTAGTTTAACACAGTGGTTCTGAAAGTGTGGTCCTGTACCAGAAACTTCTGAGTCACCTGAGAACTTGTTAGAAATTCAAGTTCTCAGCCTGGGCAACATAGCAAGACCCTGTCTATAGAAATAAAAAAAATCAGCCATACATGGTGGCAAGTGGCTGTAGTCCCAGTGAGATGGGACGATTGCTTGAGCTCCTGAGTTTGAGGCTGCAGTAAGCTCTGATTGTGCCACTGTACTCGAGCCTGGGTGACAGAGACCAACCCTATCTCAAAAAATTGTAAATTCTTAGGCCCCACACGCATTAATTAGAAACTCTAGGGAGATGGGCATGTAGCAATCTGCATGTTTTTTTTGTTTTTGTTTTTGTTTTTTTTTGAGACGGAGTCTTGCTCTGTAGCGCAGGCTGGAGTGCAGTGGCGCGATCTCGGCTCACTGCAAGCTCCGCCTCCCGGGTTCACGCCATTCTCCTGCCTCAGCCTCCCGAGTAGCTGGGACTACAGGCGCCCGCCACCTCGCCCGGCTAATTTTTGTATTTTCAGTAGAGACGGGGTTTCACTATGTTAGCCAGGATGGTCTCAATCTCCTGACCTCGTGATTGGCCTGCCTCGGACTCCCAAAGTGCTGGGATTACAGGCGTGAGCCACCGCGCTGGTCGCAATCTGCATTTTAACAATGCCCGCTGGTTAATTCTAATGCACGCTAAAGTTTGAGAACACCACTGTAACACAGCCTAAGACGTCTGCTTTCTGCTTAAAAGGGGTAACAGGGACCAGATTTACCCTCCTACCTGAAACGAGTGGAAAGCTAAACAAAATATATGAAACAGTGAGTGGTTCTCAGATATTGAACATGAGGCAGCACAGGACTGTCATCCCTGAGAAACAGTAAATAAGTGATTACTGTGAATCGGCCAACTTACTACCTGGGGAGAGTTTCCAGGGTGATGTCGGGGAGAGGGAAGCCAGGAAGTTCCTGGCCATCTCTGAGTTAAGGAGATGGATTAGGAGTCCAGGGAGACCAAGGTGGCTAGAATTTGCAGGGCAGAGTGCCAGGCAAGAGAGCCACAGAGAAATAAAAATCCAGAGAGTTGCAGAGGGTCCCCTTACGTTTTTAACCGAGTACTAATCAGGGCATGACTTTTAGGAAACTAGCTGAGGCTGGAGAAAGACCCACCCAAAATGGATCTGAGGAAATAATCTCTACAGCCCACACAGGGCTGGGGATAGTTTTAGTTCCCACTAGCCAGAGAGGATGAACCTTCTAGTTCACAGAACAAAGGTAGAGAACTCATCAGGTGGAATACGCAGAGGGTATTATTGCCTCAGTAGCGGAGCAAAGTTAAGGACTTCCCCTATCCTGAATAATAAAGCTTAAAATTTTGAAAGAATCAGACTATCTCTAAATAACATAACTGCATCCCAGAACAAAGTTCAAGAATATTGATAGAAAAATGCATAATGACTGGTATCTAATAAAAATGTACCTGGCATACAAAGAAACAGGAAAACACAATCCACTATGAGGGGAAAAACTGATAAATAGAAACAGATCCAGAAATGATACAGTTAATAGAATAAGTAAACAAGGACACGAAAACTTATAGCTATATTCCAGGGAAGTTCATAGGATAAAGTAGAGAAATCCTTGTGTATGTTAAGCAGATACACGGGATTTACATTTTTTAAAGACCCAAATTGAACTTCTAGAGATAAAAATACAAGGTCTGGGCCGGGTGCGGTGGCTCAAGCCTGTAATCCCAGCACTTTGGGAGGCCGAGACGGGCGGATCACGAGGTCAGGAGATCGAGACCATCCTGGCTACCACGGTGAAACCCCGTCTCTACTAAAAAAATACAAAAAAACTAGCTGGGCGAGATGGCAGGCGCCTGTAGTCCCAGCTACTCGGGAGGCTGAGGCAGGAGAATGGCGTGAACCCGGGAGGCGGAGCTTGCAGTGAGCTGAGATCCGGCCACTGCACTCCAGCCTGGGCGACAGAGCAAGACTCCGTCTCAAAAAAAAAAAAAAAAAAAAAAAAAAAAAAAAAAAAAAAAAAAAAAAAAAAATACAAGGTCTGAGATGAAAAATGCAATCTATGAAGATATGCAAAATAAAATATTAAATAACTTAAAGACATAGCAACACAAACTATTTGAAATGAAACAGGAAAAAAACATGAAAAAAATGAATAGAGAACGAGCTGTGGGATAATTTTTTTTTTTTTTTTTTTTTTTTTTTTTTTTTTTGAGACGGAGTCTCGCTCTGTCGCCCGGGCTGGAGTGCAGTGGCCGGATCTCAGCTCACTGCAAGCTCCACCTCCCGGGTTTACACCATTCTCCTGCCTCAGCCTCCCGAGTAGCTGGGATTACAGGCGCCCACCATCTCGCCCGGCTAGATTTTTGTATTTTTTTAGTAGAGATGGGGTTTCACCGTGTTAGCCAGGATGGTCTCGATCTCCTGACCTCATGATCCGCCCGTCTCGGCCTCCCAAAGTGCTGGGATTACAGGCTTGAGCCACCGCGCCCGGCCTTTTTTTTTTGAGATGGAGTTTTGCTCTTGTCGCTGAGGCTGGAGAGCAATGGCATGATCTTGGCTTATTGCAACCTCCACCTCCCGGGTTCAAGCCATTCTCCTGCCTCAGCCTCCCAAGTAGTTAGGATTACAGGCATGCACCACCATGCCCGGCTCATTTTTGTATTTTTAATAGAGACGGGGTTTCATCATGTCTGCCAGGCTGGTCTCAAACTCCTGACCTCAGGTGGTCTGCCCACCTCGGCCTCCCAAAGTTCTGGGATTACAGGCTTGTCTCGAATTCCTGACCTCAGGTGATCCGTACACCTCGACCTCCCTAAGTGCTGGGATTACAGGCCTGAGCCATTACACCCAGCAGCTGTGGGATAATTTTAAGTGACCTAATACATGTATTTAAAGTCCCTAAAAATGGAGAGCAGAAATGATATTTGAAGAAATAATAACCAAAAAAGTTCCAAATTGCATGAAAACTATAAATCTACAAATCCAAGAAATTCAATAGACTCCAAGAACAACAAACATAAAAACTGCACCAAGAAACAGCATAATCATATTGCTTAACCTCTTTCCCATACCCCTTTCCCATTTAGAAAAACAAAGTGCAGCTTGCTGCTGGCACTCATTTAATTTTACATAAACACACTCTTGAAGGCTGAAGCAAATCTCACTGATTTTCAGTGTGAAAATAAAATATGAAAACTGTTTATGAAGCTATTTCTAAACAGAACTAGTATCAGAATCATCCAAATCATCAAAATTGTCTATTTCAGAAAAATCGGATTCATCAAATGAATCTTTGACCAATGACTGTTCAAGAACAATGTTAACATCACACGTAGGAATGCTGCGTTTTCTAGGATTTGACATTTTCAGTGATTGAGAATTACTATATTTTGTAAATGGGAGTATCATGACTAAAAACAGAATGCTATAAATAGAATGATGTCTTTTGTTTCCAAAGTTGATATACTAGAGTGATGCAAAAATAATAATAAAAGCGAGATTTGCATGGCAAAATTATCTTGGGTAAATGCTGCGGCTGCAAGCACTGCCAGTGAGTATTCTCAGCAGAAACAGGAAAACGTTAAAGTCAGTGATAATAAGAAAATCTTAAAAGCAGTCCGAGGGAAAATGCCACAGAGGAAAAAAACCAAAATGATAAGATTGACAGCAGAATTCTTGTGGGAAACAATGCAAGCCATCAGACAGTGGAGCAATGTCTTTAAAGTGCTGAAAGAAAAAATTCTGTCAACTTAGAATTCAAAAACCAGGCTGGGTGTGGTGGCTCATGTCTGTAATCCCAGCACTTTGGGAGGCTGAGACGGGTGGATCATGAGGTCAGGAGTTCGAGACCAGCCTGGCCAACATGGTGAAACCCTGTCTTTACTAAAAATACAAAAATTAGCTGGGCATGGTGGCATGTGCCTGTAGTCCCAGCTACTTGGGAGGCTGAGGCAAGAGAATCATTGGAACCTGGGAGGTGGAGGTTGCAGTAAGCCAAGATTGTGCCACTTCACTCAAGCCCTGGGCAAGACAGTGAGACTCCGTCTCAAAGAAAAAAAAGAATTCAAAAACCAGTAAAAATATCTGTCAGTAATGAAGATAAACTAAAGTTTCTCTCAGACATATGAAAGCTGAAAAAAATCATCACAGTTGACTTGAACCAAAAGAAATATTATAAAGAAATTCTTCAGGCAAAAGCAAAATGATACTAAAAAGGAATCTGTATCTGCAAAAGGAGCAAGGAGGAGGCACAGCAAGATAGCTGAATAAGCTTGCTGGTGATCATCCCCCTGCAGGAACACCACTGTGAACAACTATCCACACAAGAAAGCACCTTCATAGGATGCAAAACATTCAAGGCATGCTATCTTGTGCCTTGAGTGAGTGATCACACTACCTGGTTTGAACATAATATCAAAGAAAGAGGTATTGGCTGGGTGCAGTGGTCCACACCTGTAATCCCAGCACTTTGGGAGGCCGAGGTGGGTGGATCACCTGAGGTCAGGAGTTCGAGGCCAGCCTGGCCAACATGGTGGAACCCCATCTCTACTAAAAACACAAAAATTAGCTGGACGTGGCAGTGCATGCCTGTAATCCCAGCTACTTGGGAGGCTGAGGCAGAAGAATCACTTGAACCCAGGAGACAGAGGCTGCAGTGAGCCAACTGCATTCCAGCCTGGTAACAGAGTGACACTCTGTCTCAAAATAAAATAAAATAAAATAAAATAAAGAGGTACTGAAGAGGGTGGGAAGGCCAACCTTTCACTACCTGTGTCACTCGTCCCCCAACTCTAGGCAGTGCAGCATGGAGAGAGAATCTGTGTGCTTAGGGGAGAGAGAGCAAACAGAGTGTGGCACTTGGCATTGGAACTCAGTGCTCTCTATCATAACAGAACATAGCACACGGCAGAATTCTTTCAGTACCCACAGAGGGAGCATTAGACCAGCCCTGGACCAGTGGAGAATTTTCAGTGATTGAGAAAACTGTCCCAGTGGGAGGAACTCAAGTCTCAGCTGCCTTTACCGCTGGCTAACAAAAGAGGCCTGGGACCCGGAGTAAATGTGAGTGGCAGTCAGGCCACAAGGACTGCAGTCTTAGGGCAATCCCTGGTACTGCACTGGTCTGGGAGGCAGTAGACCTGGGGTACAATCCTGTGCAACACTAGCTGTGGTAACCAGGGGAGCGCCTGTGTTGCCCCTTCCCCAATTCCAGGCAGTGCAACTCTGGGAGAGATTCCTATCACTTGGGGCAAGGAGAGATGAGAGTACAGAGAACTGTGTCTTGCAACTTAGGTACCAATTCAGCCACAGTAAAATAAAGAATCAGCCACATTTCTGAAGCCCTGGATTCTGGGTCTTTGTTCCTGGCCAGTGTTTCTAGACCCACCCTGGGCCAGAAGGGAATCCACTGCCCTGATGGGATGGACCCAATCCTGGCAGAATTTATCACCTGCTGACTAAAGTCATCTTGGGCATTGAATAAACATCAGTGGCAGCCAGGCAGTAGTGGCTGCAGGCCTTGAGTAAGCCCCACTGCTGTGCTAGTCCACAATGCTTTAAGCGTGATCCTGCACAGTGCCAGCTATGGTGGCCATGGGAGTGTCCATGTCACTCCTCTCCCAGCTCCCAGCAGCCCAGCATGGGGAGAGACTCCTTCTGACTGGGAAAAAGAGAGGGAGGACAGCAAGAAACTGCCTGGTAACTTGGAGAATTTTCCTTTATCTCACCCAAATCCACCAAGGCAGTGTATCTAGGAGTCTGCAAGAGTTGCACACAGCGTTCCTGGGCTTAAGGTGCTCCTAGTGTTGAAACAGCTGCAGTGACTGCAGGCTAAGGTCACAACACTCAGTTCCCTTCAAATTTCTGGAAAGCCCTCTCAAGGAGAATGAGTACAAGGAAGCCCAGACTATGAAGATTGGATTAAATACCTAACTCTTTAATGCTGAAACATCAACCAACACCTACAAGCACCAAGAATATCCATGAAAATATGGCCTCATCAAACACAGTAAACAAGGCACAAATGAGCAGTCCTGGAGTGAGGGAGACACATGACCTTTCAGGCAGAGAATTCAAAATAGCTGTCATAGCTGGGCACGGTGGCTCACACCTGTAATCCCAGTACTTTGGGAGGCCAAGGTAGGCGAATTGCTAAGGTCAGGAGTTGAAGACCAGCCTGGCCAACATGGCAAAACCCTTTCTCTACTAAAAATACAAAAATTAGCCAGGTGTGGTGGTGCTTGCCTGTAATTCCAGTCACTCGGGAGACTGAGGCATGAGAATCACTTGAACTCGGGAGGGGGAGATTGCAGTGAGCTGAGATCATGCCACTGCACT
This sequence comes from Rhinopithecus roxellana, assembly GCF_007565055.1. Lineage (NCBI taxonomy): Eukaryota > Metazoa > Chordata > Mammalia > Primates > Cercopithecidae > Rhinopithecus > Rhinopithecus roxellana. Next base: position 64,797,137 of record NC_044558.1, on the reverse strand, counting down.
TCAGGGTGGGTGATAGAGTGAATGAAACTCTGTCCAAAAAAAAAGCTGCCTTGTACTAGCCCAGTGAACTTCGAGATAACACAGAGAAGGAATTCAGAATTCAATCAGAGAAATTGAACAGAGACTGAAATAACAAGGCAAAGTCAAGCAGAAATTCTGAAGCTAAAAAATTCAATTGACAAACTGGAAATGTACCAGTCTCTCAATAGTAGAATTGATCAAGCAGAAGAAAGAATTAGTGACATGAAAAACAGGCTACATGAAAATATATGAGGAGAAAACAGAATAAAGCACACCTACAAGATCTAGAAAATAGCCTCAAAAGGGCAAATCTAAGGGCAAATCTAAAACCTCTCTACATCTAAAGAGGGTATACAGAGCTAGATCTGGGTGGAAAGTTTATTCAAAAGGAATGAAAAGCCATACACATAAAAAAGATAAATATAATATTTTTAAATTAAAATCTATTTAAAAGATAATCGACTTTTTAAATTTTTTATTTTATTTTATTTTATTTTTTTGGATATAGGGTCTTGCTGTGTAACCCAGACTGGAGTACAGTGGCATGATCACAGCTCATCACAGCCTCGAACTCCTGGGTTCAAGCAATCCTCTCATATCAGCCTCCCAAGTAGCTACGACTAGAGGCATGCACCACCACACCCAGCTAATTTTTGTACTTTTTGTAGAGACAGAGTCTCACTAACTAGCTCAGGCTGGACTCAAACTCCTGGACTCAAGCAATCTTCCTGCCCTGGCCTCCCAAAGTATTGGGATTACAGGTATGAGCCACCATGCCCAACATGATTGACTGTTTAACAACAACAACAAAAAAGTAATATATACAATGTATTGGAGAGTTTCTAATGTATATAAAAGTAAAATGCATGACAATAATAGTACAAAGGCCTGGAAGTGGGAACAGGGAGTATATTGTTGTAAGGTTTTTATACTATATGCGAAGTGGTATGTTATTACTTGAAGATTTATTGTATTAAGTTAAGCAAGTATACTATAAACCCTAAAGCAGCCCCTAAAACAAAACAAATAGTAATAGCTAACTATAAACCATCAAAGGAAATAATATAGAATCATAAAAATAATCCAAAAGAGGGCAGAAAATATGAAAAGGGAAACAGAACAGATGAGTCAAATAGAAAATAAACAGCAAGAAGGTAGATTTAAATGCAACCATACCAATAAACTCTTAGTGCTCTCAGGCAAATAAACAAGTTAACTTTGATCTCCTATCTGTATTACGTTTCTGTCAGAAAGTTGTACAGTGAAAGATTAGAAACTTGAACTAATCATGGTTATAACAGCAAAATGATCTTGGCAGGGATTCCTTTTCTGACTTAAGCAGATCACAGAATGGCGTCTAGCAAGTTCAGCCAAGAGACACTGTGCTGAAGGCACTTTTCATTTCTTTCTTCGCAGAGCGCTTACATAACTCAGATTGCCATAGCGCAACAACAATCCAGGCACAGAGTGCTGGAAAGAGATTTCTACAGTAACAACTCCCTTTCTCACCAAGCAGAGGCTTAGGAACAGTATTAAAGGGAATTTCCTTTGTCCTCATGAGACAAAAAACCTCTGGAGATCTTTTGGGTCAAACTCCAGTCGTTGGTATCTGCTCCTTTAGTCCTGCTTGAGGATTACCTGGGCCCACTCGCTACCTCATCTTATGCCACGCTACCTCACTCAAAACACACAGCTGCCTTCCTTCAGGATCAGGGTCCTGTCTGATGGTGTCTTCTTCCTGGAATAGTTTCTCATCTGCCAATCTTGTTCATTTAGTTAATTCCTTTTCATCCTTTAGATCTTAATTCAAAAGTCTAGGCTGGGCATGGTGGCTCATGCGTGTAATCCCAGCACTTTGGGAGGCCAAGGCAGGCAGATCACCTGAGTTCAGGAGTTCAGACCATCCTGGTCAACATGGTGAAACCCTGCCTCTACTAAAAATACAAAACATTTAGCCAGGTGTGGTGGTGGGCGCCTGTAATCCCAGCTACTTGGGAGGCTGAGACAGGAGAATCGCATGAACCTGGGAGGCGGAGGTATCAGTGAGCCGAGATCGTGCCACTGCACTACAGCCTGGGCAACAAGAATGAAACTCTGTCTCAAAAAAATAAATAAAATAAAATAAAATAAAATAAAATCTGCCCCTGCTCCTCCCAGCCCACTCCCATTCCAGATTCTTACCACATTTTGAAATTATATACCATGGGATATAATTGCATGGTAGATGGAAGCAAAGACACTATAAGTGTATTTATCACCTCCTCAGATTAAAATAGTCTAATTTATTTATTATTTATTTATGTATTTTTTGCCATTGGGCCCTCCTGCCCCCATATTTTAAGGAATTTCTGAACTTATTAGGCAGGTTGGGGAAACTAGTGGAGGAAAATCTTAAGAAACAGTTAAGCCTAAAGGATCCACATGGATCTGGAAAGTACTAGGGATGAGGGAAAAGCTGACGCAGACAAAAGTTGTTGAGGCACAATAAATGAAAATGTCAGGGATGTGAGCTAAGGTTGGAGTTTTGGTAAAGGATGAATAATAAGGTATGCAAAGAGGCACTGGGACAATTAAGGGATGACAAAGACATTAAGACTGAGTGAAGACGGACAAGGGAATATCAAGATGTGTGTCTGTAGGTTACAAATTGAATCCCCTTTGGCAGTCTTTTGAGAGGCACAATTAAAGTTAGAAACTGCTCTAGTGGATACAAAGTTTTAGTGGCTTTAAACAAAAAAAAATTATTCCTCATTTACACAAAATTATTAATGAGATTGCCTTTCTCACTCAGGGTCCTTGAGTTTACTCTCTAGAACATTGCTGATTATGGTAGAAAAAACCAAGAACCTGTTTGACCTTGTCCTATAAGTTACTTTAACCCATAACCATAGATGCATTGCTTGCTATATTTGTCTCCAGGAATAGGAAGGCACAAAGAAATTGGACCGCAGAGGAGTTGTGGAGGACAGTGGCTAGTTGCTTTGACTGCCAAAGTCCATTTCCTTTCCTTTTGTAAGACATCCCAATTTCTTCTGGGGACTGAACCTCCGACCCTCCCAATTCACATACTTCTCCTGGAACTGGTTCCCCTCCAGCTCTAAGGAAGAGCATGTGACTTAGGCCTGGCCTATCAGAGTACCACATCCCCCTGGCCGGGATTAGTTCAGGAGCGTGCAAGTGATCTACTTCAGACTAACGAGAGTCACACTAAGAATATTTGTTGGAAGGAGTGAAACACTGTTCTTTTATCACTGGATTTGAACATGAAGATGAAACCAAAATGCAGATGAGCAGGGCTGAAAGGAGAGGCACCAGGTCCTGGTGACACTGTTGGAGCCCCTACAACAATGGGTGCTGCAACCAGCGGTTGAGCCAATGAATACTCACCACCCCCCTTCTTTTTTGGCTTATGCGAATGTGAGTTGGGGTTTTAGCTGCTTAGAACGGAAAGAGTTCTAAACTCTATAGCATTCAACTTGTATCTGGGTTTCATATGATTAAGACCTAACTCCATGATTTGCCTTCATGAGGACAGGGATTATTCTTTTTGTTGTTGTTGTTCTCTACTGTATCCCTGGATAAACACATTGTCTTGTGGCTGGTTATTGTCTGTTTCCTTGCTGAACTTTATACTCTCTGCAGGCCAGAAAATTTTGTCTTACTAATCTTGAGTTCCTAGACTAATGCACAAGACTTAAAATAAGAATGAAAAAATACAGAAAAAAAAAATCAAACCAGAGCAAGGAATTACAGTGCCCATTACGAAAAGGCCAATTAACTTGGTTTTTATACATTGATTTTCCAGATGTATATATTTAATGCCTATAAAGTAAAACCTTGTTTCTTATGATAGATTTAGAAAACTGGAAGTGAATCAGACATTTATAACTACTGTTATTTTCTTCTTCATTATTTTATATTATCAAAAGAGATAATTTTTACGAGTAGACTTTTTACTCCTTTGATCCAAGAAAGCCTAAGGCTATGTGTATAAGACTTAGAGTAATGGTTAACCTGTCATTATACAGTTTATACATTTGCAGTATCTGAAGAAAAACAATTGAAACATTATGGTATTTACAATGTCAGAAGTTAAGACAGAAATTCAAGCTACATGTTATGTATCTAGGTTATTTAGAATTCTAACTTATTAAAGACATAAAAGTAAATATCCAGTAAAAGCCCTAAAATGCCCACAGGTAATTCTAATCCCCACTCACGGATCTATGCAAGCAATGAGTTTATTCTGAGACCAGGAAAAAAACTTTTTGTCATTTCCTTTTCCTGTTCAGGAAAAAGAAAAATGATTATACATAGTTTAATAAAGAAAGTAGAATTTTCTACTTTCTACTTTGGTGAATTCCCTCAACCATCTTTAGTAGTGGGGAGAGAAAGCTGTGATTTCAGGAAAATGTGGTTTGCCAGGCTACCTTTTTTCTGTCACGGCAGTGATGGTGAGCAGGCTCCTGATAGGAGGGAAAGCCTTCCTCTTTTCCAGCAAGACTAAATCAAAACCGCATCAAAACCCAAGAAACAAAGCCAAACAAAGAGGGAACAAAACAGGACTTCCCTTTGCTAGCTCCTGACGTAGTTCTCTCTTGTCTGTTCCACCTGTTTTTTCCCTCCTAAGTGAAGTGACCCAGTAAGTTTACCAAGTTGAGTATGTCATGCATAGGAATCTCAGATTTCTTAGGCTGATTTTATCAATTAATTAATGCATGATGTTGTTGGAAACTGTGGTACTCAATTCCCATTACAATGAACTCTAGAGAATATAAACAATTTTAAAACAAGAAACAGTTTTAATAGACATGGTTAGAAACAAGTCGGAAGGAAACAACATTCATTGACTTTGTGTTAACAAGGAGAAAGGATTAAACTCAGAAGGAAATTCTTTGTTTTTTATGCTAACTTCTAGAGCGATGATTTGAGAATTTGTACAACATAAAAGGAAGTGTTTCTTTGACAGCAGGACAAAAGAAATATGTGGCTTTTAGCTACCATCCAGCTTAACTCTTCCCTCTACAGGAAACAATTATAAACCTGTGGAGTAATTCTTTTTTTAAAAAAGAGACATGAACAAGTATTTACTCTGCAACACCAGAGTGCATTGTAGTCAGATTGTCAGAGGTGTTCAAACCAGAGTGACCCCATCTTAAATAGGTGCTGGGTAAAATGAGGCTCAGACCTGCTGAATTGTATTCCTAGGAGGTTAGGCATTCTTAGTCACAGGATGAGATAGGAGGTCTGCAGGACTGGTATCAAAGGATACAGATCATAAAGACCCTGCTGAGGCCGGGTGCGGTGGCTCACACCTGTAATCCCAGCACTTTGGGAGGCCAAGGCGGGTGGACCACTTGAGGTCAGGAGTTTGAGATCAGCCTGATCAACATGGTGGAACGCTGTCTCTAGTAAAAATACAAAAATTAGCCAGGCGTGGTGGCACACACCTGTAATCCCAGCTACTTGGGAGACTGAGGTGCTAGAATCATTTGAACCTGGGAGGCAGAGTTTCCAGTGAGCTAAGATCGTGTCATTGCACTCCAGCCCAGGCAACAAGAATGAAACTCTGTCCCAAAATAAAAACAACAAAAACCTGCTGATAAAACAGGACCCAGTACAGAAGCTGGCCAAAACCCACCAAAACCAAGTGACCTGTGGTCATCCTCACTGCTCATTATATGCTAATTACAATACATTAGCATGCTAGATGGCACTTCCATCAGTGCCATGACAGTTTACAAATGTCATGACAACTTCCAGAAGTTACCCTATATAGTCTAAAAAGGCGAGGAACCCTCAGTTCTGGGAAACTCATGAATAATCCCTCAGCTCTGCTAAACTCATGAACTGTTTAACATATGATCGAGAAGTAACCATAAAAATAGCCAACCTGCAGTCCTCAGTGTTGCTCTGCCTATGGAGTAGCCATTCTTTTGTTTCTTTACTTTCTTAATGAATTTACTTGCACCTTACGCTGTGGACTCGCTCGAAATTCTTTCTTGCATGAGATCCACGAACCCTCTCGGGGTGTGGATCAAGACCTCTTTCTGGTAACAAGATCAATAGCACACTGAAGTTGTGGATATTCTGCTATAATATTAAATATATTATATAAAATCCTTCTTCATAATGGTGTTTACTATAATAATATTTTCTTTGTAATATTAAAAATGTTACAAGATCAATCATTTTTACATTATTTTATATGTATCCTAGATAGCTAGTGATAGGGTTTGGCTACGTCCTCACCCAAATCTCATCTTGAATTCCCATGTGTTGTCGGGGGGGACCCAGTGGGAGGTAATTGAATCATAGGGTCAGGGCTTTCCCATGCTGTTCCTGTGATAGTGAATAAGTCTCATGAGATCTGATGGTTTTATAAAGGGGAGTTTCCTTGCACAAGCTCTCTTCTCTTGTCTGCCGCCATGGGTGACGTGCCTTTTGCCTTCTGCCATGATTGTGAGGCCTCCCCAGCCGTGTGGAACTGAGCCCATTAAACCTCTTTCTTTTTGTGAATTGTCCAGTCTCAGGTATGTCTTTATCAGCAGCATGAAAACAGACTAATACAGCTAGTATAGTGTGTGTACTTGGTATTTGTTTGTACCAGATGTATCATAGATGTTCATTAACTGTTGAATAAAAGAAGGCTGATTTGTTTTAGCAAGCCTGTATTAAACAGTTCCTCTAAATTTGTGTGTTTTTTTTTTTGGTACGACTAAATGATAATTTAATGTGTTTATCTCTTCCCAGCAATGTACCTAGAGATCCCACAGATGTCTAGAACCCATTTGGCAGCTTTTTTTTTTTTTTTTTTTTTGAGACAGAGTCTCTCTCTGTTGCCCAGGCTGGAGTGCAGTGGCACAATCTTGGCTCACTGCAAGCTCCGCCTCCCTGGTTCACATCATTCTCTTGCCTCATCCTCCTGAGTAGCTGAGACTACAGGTGCCCACCACCACGCCCGGCTAATTTTTGTATTCTTAGTAGAGACAGGGTTTCACTGCATTAGCCAGGACGGTCTCGATCTCCTGACCTTGTGATCCACCCACCTCAGCCTCCCAAAGTCCCGGGATTGCAGGCGTGAGCCACCGCACCCCGCACCTTATACTCTTGGAAACCTTGGATGCCAAAATTAGTTAATAATGCTTCCCACGCTTCATATGTAGGAAAGATAGATTCTCTCTATGTCACTTTCCCAGGGTGAGTTTTCCAAATTGAAGAGAAAAAAGCCTGATTAAGCTTTTATCATCAACTGATAATTCTCCACATTAATCCATGGGATAAAGATTAGAATTAGAATACTTGGCTATTCAATTGTCAGTTCTTTTTTACTAAACAGAAACTTTGAGATGTGTTATTTTAGAGAGGCTCGATAGTGACAAAACTTTTCTTTTAAACTTACAGTGGCCCTGAAATTTGCTACCTCTGACTTTAACGATACATATTAAAGGTCTAAGGAGATAGAGATATGTGACAGATTCCATTTCCCAAGGATGGTCACACACTATATCCCACCCCATACACTCTTACAGGGTGATGTTGATACTCCTCCTATCAAGGGGATAGGATTTATATTTATTTTCCTTGATCTAAGAGGCTTGTGACCATGATAGAAGTGTCCCTACATGACTTCTGGGGCTAAGTCAGAAAAGGTGATATAGCTTCTGTCTACTGCTTTTGGACACTCAATCTCAAAACCCAACCACCATGTTGTGAGGAAGCTCAGCCACATAGCTGGATGTGGGTGTTCCAGACTGCTCCTTTGACTGAGATCCCAGATGATAGCCAGAATCAACATGACCTGTGGGTGAAGAAACCTTCAAGATGACTCTAGCACCAGAAATTGTCAAACTGCATGGGAAAAAAATCCAAGAGAGAATTACCCTGCTGAACCAAGTAAACCTCCAGAATTGTGAATTAGTAATAAAAATGATTGTTGTTGTAAGCCCCTAAGTTTAGGGTGATGCTTTATGCAGCAATAAATAACTGGTATTAAAGCAAACTAAATGTGGCTGGTGAAGGACCCCGTATTTCTTTTTCTTTTCCTTTTTTTTGAGTCTGAGTTTCCCCCTTGTTGCTCAGGCTGGAGTGCAGTGGTGTGATCTCAGGCTCACTGCAACCTCCGCCTCCCTGGTTCAAGCGATACCCCTGCCTCAGCCTCCCGAGTAGCTGGGATTACAGGTGTGCACCACCACGCCCAGCTAATTTTTGTATATTTAGTATAGATGGGTTTTCACCATGTTGGTCAGGCTGGTCTCGAATTCCTGACCTCAGGTGATCCACCCACTTTGGCCTCCCAAAGTGCTGGGATTATAGGCATGAGCCACTGTGCCTGGCCAGGACTCCATACTTTTATATTTGAGTCCTCGTGGATGAACGGGCAACCTAACAAGACTGAAAACCTAGCTTAGGAGTGTGCGTCTGTAACAATAGCTGAATCTTGCCAATTCCAGCAGCATACTTCAACCACGCATATGCTGCTGAGTGTTCAAACTGTGTTCAAATAAGGCAAATGCCAACCTGTAGCCAATCCAGCTGTTTCTGTACTTCACTTTTGATTTCTATACATTACTTTTTTTGTCTATAAATTTGTTCTGACCATGAGGCACCCCTGGAGTCTCTGTAAATCTGCTGTGATTCTGGGGTCTGCCTGATTCGTGAGTTGTTCATTACTCAAACTCCTTTAAATTTAATTCAGCTGAAGTTTTTCTTTTAACACTGGAATAAGATAGAACGAAGTTCTATTTAATTACCTGAGTAGGCTTTGTGGTCTAAAGAAATTCAGAGACAGTACTCTCAACTTTTTTGAGGGAAGATTTTCTTCTGATCACATAGCAACAAACTATGGAAAGGAAGTCAGGCTGGACTGTTAATTATGTAGCAGTCAGTACTCATCTCTCAGTTCAGTCGAGATTAACTGGGAAAACCACAACAGCCTGACAAAATTAGGGGGATACTTCCAAAACCTAGGACATAGAAAAAGCCAATTACAAACTATAGATATGCAAAATATGGTATAATTTTTGGTTTTGAAAATGTTCCTGTTTGTACATAATTGAGGTCACCAAGGGCATAGATTTTTTTGTTTATTCTCTTTTATTCATATTGTATTTTCAAGGCCTAGGATAGTGCCTGGCACAGGGCTCAATAAAATATGTCAAATGAATAAATGAATGTAAACACATTTGTCAGAATAAGCACCCAAATTTATTTCTGGCAGATAGGATTATGTGTGAGGGTTTTTCTTTTTTTTCTATCTTCTTTGTTTTTTCTAATTTCTGTACCATGATCATAGATTACTTATATAAAACACTTGTAAAAGGTCATAGAGTTTTATTTTAGAGTAAAAAAGCTTTAAAATACCTAAACATACATATCTATCCAAATCTATTTCTGAGCAAACTATCCTTTTAGGAAGAATAAAGGTGCGTAATAACAGATCTCAAGAGAAGGTTTGTGTTATATGGGCGGGGTCAGACATACATGAAGACTTTTTTGGCCAACAAATGACTTCTCTACAGGTGATCATTGAAACACAGATTTCTGTCAATGGTTGAAGCATTTCACTTATTTTATTTTCTTATTATAAGCTCTGTATTTAGCTCAGCTGGGATTCCTTTGATCTGCCAATTTAAAAAATCACATCCATGCCTGTTATCCCAGCACTTTGGGAGGCCGAGGCGGGCGGATCACGAGGTCAGGAGATTGAGACCATCCTGGTTAACACAGTGAAACCCCATCTCTACTAAAAAAAATGCAAAAAATTAGCCGGGCGCGGCGGCGGGCGCCTGTAGTCCCAGCTACTTGGGAGGCTGAAGCAGGAGAATGGCGGGAACCCGGAAGGCGGAGCTTGCAGTGAGCTGAGATCGTGCCACTGCACTCCAGACTGGGAGACTGAGCAAGACTCTGTCTCAAAAAAAAAAAAAAAAAAAAGTCACATCATCACCTTATTCCAAAAAACACCCCTGAGAGAAAGCCTCTTGCCCCTACAATTGTTCAAATTTAGGATGGAAAATAGATATTAGTTTGCATGCCAATTTGATTAATTGTACTCACTGGTGATTCTTAGCATATTTTGTGGAAGATTCTGAGGTTACAGTTATACCTGGTGGATTTGCAATGTCTGCCATGAATTAAGCAGAGAGGAGAAGAGGCATGGTTGCCTTGTGAGTGCATGATTTAGTGAGTTACTATTATCTTAATTTTTTGTGTATTAGATGTTACTTCTTTATAAACTATTGATCCTATTTAGCTTCTCAGGGGTCCCCAACGATGTCCACATCCTAATCCCTGGAATTGGGATAACAGTGAGTCTTCACTGACCTGAGAGATTAGATGATCACTGATATGTAATTGGCAGCCAAGTTTGACTTCTCTTTCCATTGTTGTTATTATGTAAATATGTCACATGGCAAAGGAGAATTAAGATGGAATAAGTTTGCCAATCAGCTAAGGTAGGGAGAGAAGGCTGAACTACCTACATGTTACCAGAAAAGGGATCTCATCCCAGACCACAAGAGTGAGTTCTTGGATCTCACATAGGAAAGAATTCAGAGTGAGTCTCAGAATATAGTAAAGTTAAAATAGTTTCTTAGAAACTACTCTATTACAGAGTAGGGCTTGCTGAGAAAGCAAGAGGAGGAATGTCCCTACCTCAGACATAAGGCTTGCTGACATGCGATATTAAGGCTAAGAATAGTGTACTTTATTACAAAGGGTTGTGTTCAGCTTATGACAGATTCTCTTGTTGACAGATTCAGCTTATTACTATTCTCTTGTGTAATTATTACTTTTAGCAAGAATTTATGAGGATATTATTATCTTTAGAGGGAAATCTATTTTTAAACTAAGAATGCCTTTTCCCATTAACTCGTTTCCTCAACCATAAACATCTTGTGATCAATAGTGCCTAACTTCCTGGAAATGTAACCCAGCAGGTCTTGCTTTATCTGGCTTTTATTCAAGATGGAATCACTCTGGTTAGGATGTCTCTGACATAGGTGGGCACATTGTAATCACAAGGGTCCTTGAAGTGGAAGAGGGGCCAGGTACAGTGGCTCATGTCTATAATTTCAGTGCTCTGGGAGGCTGAGGCAGGATGATCGCTTGAGACCAGGAGTTCAAGACCAGCCTGAGCAACATAAAGAGCTCTCCACCATTCTCCCATCCCTTGTTCCTCCCACCTCACCACCGCCCACCCAACCTGCCCCAGCCCCCAGGCTCTACAAACATTAAAAAAATTAGGCATGGTGGTACACTTGTAGTCCTAGCTACTTGAGAGGCTGAGGTGGGAGGATTCCTTGAGCCCAGGAGGACAAGGCTGCAGTGAGCTATAATCACGCTACTGCACTCAACCTGGGTGACACAGCAAGACCCTGTCTCAAAAATATCAATAAATAAAAATGAAAGTGGAAGAGGAGACACAAAAGAAGTCAGAGGGGCTCCTTTTGTGACAACAGGAAAGAGACCCAGAGAGTTGGTAGCATGAGGACGCTGCTTGACATTGCTAGCTCTGAAGACTCATGGAGGGAGCCGAGAGTTAAGGGAAGGAACCCTAGCAGCTGGAAAAAGCAAAGAAACAGATTCTCCTCTTGAGTTCTCAGAAAGGGATGTACCCTGTTGGCACCTTGGTCTCAGCCCAGTGGGATTCATGTCAGACTTCTAATGTACAGAACTATAAGATAATAAACTGGTATGTTTAAGCCGCCAAGTTTCTGGTAATTTGTTAACAGCTGCAAGACAAAACTAATACACAAAATAGGGCTTATTCTACCTTCAAAAAGGAAAATGTGACTCCATAGTCCCCTCCCAACTGCTGATCCATTGGCTTTTCTGAATGCTACTTTCAAATTCATTGCTTCTCATGAATGTAGGATCAAGTCTCTCAACCTAAATATTACTTTTAATGGTAAAAACCACAATGACTTTTGCACCAACCTAATATCTTGTAGTAAATTATATGAGAAGCAAGCAGCTTTTATCATTGCTGATAAATGGCCTTTTCATCTCCCTTCTTTCCGAATAATTCTTGTCTATCTAGTCAGACCACAAGTCATTAAGCAATTATAAGACAATATAAAATAAAGCATTTGAAATTCAAGCACTGTAGGCCAGGCATGGTGGCTCACACCTGTAATCCAAGCACTTTGGGGTTGCTGAGCACTGATTGCTTGAGCCCAGGGGGTGGAGGTTGCAGTGAGCTGAGCCTGGGGCACTGCACTTCCAGCCTGGGTGACAGAGCAAGACTCTGTCTCAAAAAAAAAAAAACAAAGAAAAAACAAACAAAAGAAAGGAGCACTGTAATGTAAAAAAGGAGAGAGGTTAATATTAGCTAGAATTATTAGCTATGGCTTTAAGGAAAAACTATAATCACTGAATATCAGATTTATAAAAAAATAGTTATTAAAAGAATCAACTATCACTTCATAAGCATTATCTCATTTAATTGATAGAACAACCTTATAAAGTAGGAATTATTGTCTCTATTTTACACATGAAGATATCAAGTACTAGTCTAGTAATTCACTTGTTCAAGTAGGATTGTAGAAGTTCTTTGGATAGAGTTAGATAATATTTTTCTTTGGGGTAAAAATATTTGCTTTCTGACCTCACATTCTCTCAAATCTGTAGTTTAATGACATGATACACTTTTTGGAACTTTGGGAATATGTAGATGGTTGCTCTAATCTCAGGAACTATGATTGCTTTTTAAGAGGCAATAGCCCTAATATTTAGTGATAACCAAAGCAACGTCTACAGCAATGCTTGTCAAATTATGTGGCATTTTAGAAGCACCCGAAGAACTTTAAAGAGCCCCAATGTCCAGGCTACACTCCACACCAATTAAATGCAAATGTTTGAAGTGGATTTGGAACTCAGCGTGTTTTTTTTGTTTGTTTTTTTTAAGCTTCCAAGGAAATTCCAAGTTTGGGAACTCTTGATCTAGAACCATGGATTGCATTTTTGGTAGTTTTCTCCCCAGCATTTAACTGGTTTATAGTATGTAATGTTCAGTTACATGAGATTACACTTTTTTTTAACTACCCTATTTTTGAGGAGTCACCAGAACTTTGTTTCTCAAGATAAGAAGCTTAATGAAATTCAGGTTGTGTTCAACTAGAGATTCATTTTTAATGGGTTTTGGATTTCTGAGACTGCTGGTGATATTTCCTAACATTTTTTCTTAATTTGTGTGTGTGTGTATATATATACATATATATTTTATATTTTATTTTTATATTTATACATATATATATATATTTCCATTTGCAACCCTTCCAATGCCTTCACTCTCTGTACTTTCTCTATTTTTTTCTCTTGTGGATTTCATCTGACTGGAAGTACTTCTTCTATTTATATCACTAGTACATGTTTAAAGAATGTCTATCATTCTAGTCTATTACTATTAAGTTGGTCATATTATATTGACATTAAGACAAAAACTCAGAAGCAGGAAAACCTTTTAAACTGTACTGTAAATAAAGGAAATCCAAACAAAGACACTACCAGTCTTGTGATCTAAGTTCCTACAGAAGGGGTAGAAAACTCATATCCCAATGGGGCCAGTCAGGAAGTTTAAAGAAATGAAATGGATCAGTGTTTGAGAAAAGAACGAGAGGGAAAAAGATAGAGAAGGAAGCTAGAGAAAGAGGGAAGATAGAATAAACAATGTCTGTTGTTGCCAGATTTTCCAATTTTTAATGAAAGGCCAGTTAAGTGTCTATATATATTTTTAATGTCTGCCAACTAAATATATAAAAAATGATTGACATCTGTCCAGCTTCAGTTTACATCCAACTCCTGGGATGGATATTTCAGACAAGTGATGTTATCAAAGACCCAGTTTCCTTCCATCCTTCCAAGAGGCAAAGGCAGAATTCTAGACCAATGAATGTTTGGAGACCTCTTTCATCTCTATTATGCATGAGTCAATTGCTAGTATATGTTTTTGACTTTTAGTATTTTAGGAATACAGATTATGGGACGATCACAGTGATCTAGCTAATAAAGTTTAAAGGGAGGATGAACTCCACAGAGAGGAAGAAGGAATATATTTGTATGAGGTAAAGGAGACATGGAGGGAAGGAAGGAAGAAGGAAGGAAGAAGGAAGGAAGGAAGGAAGGAAGGAAGAAGGAAGGAAGGAAGGACAAATGAACCTACAGTTCCAAAATATTCTGTAAAATCCACATATTGAAGGAAAACTCTCTTCATTCTTTTCTACCATATAGGAACAACACACTTATGTCAATATCTAAAAATAAATTTAGTAAGTTGAGTTTAATAGGTAAAAAATGATTTTAATGAATCTTCTTAGCTTGGTGATGCATGATACAAGTATACTAAATTGCTTCTGACTTTACCTTTCATTTTAAAGTTAGCATATTTTGTTGCTTTTATTTTCACATTAAACAAATGTTTACATTATGTATATAACGTCACATAAGCAATTGGAAAACCATGTAGACTCAAATTATCTAGCATGGAAATTGGCTATGGCACAGTCACATACTAACAAAAATTAATGTCATGTTGTAAGATTAACAATAATAAAAATATTTCAATTCAGATTATAACATAAAAGCATACACAAGCTGAATTTTAACGCAAATGCTTTGATGAAGAATTATAGGCAAGGCGCAGTGGCTCATGCCTGTAGCCCTGTTACTTCGGGAGACTGAGAAGGGCAGATCACTTGAGGTCGGGAGTTTGAGACCAACCTGGTCAACATGGCAAAACCCCATTTCTACCAAAAAAAATACAAAAATTAGCTGGGTGTGGTGGCTCACACCTGTGATCCCTGCTATTTGGGGGACAACAGCATGAGAATCACTTGAGCTTGGGAGGTGGAGGTTGCAGTGAACCAAGATCACGCCACTGCACTCCAGTTGGGGCGACAGAGAGAGACTTCACGTCAAAAAAAATTATAATTAAAATATATAGTAGTTGTAAGTCTCACATCTGACCATACTTTTGAATTCCTTCTCTTTATCTGTCCTCATCTACCAAGTCTTGCCATAAAAGAATCTGAGTAATTGGATCTCTTGGAGTAATTAAAGACATAAAAAGCACGATGGGCCTAGCTGTGAATTCCATACTCTTAAACACTAGGCGGCCAAAGGGAAGATTTTTTTTTTTCACTTTGAGTGACTCTTCTGAATATAGTATTTTGGATTTATTTTTTCTTGTTTTTAGAATTTTTCACATATCTAAAAGCCTTGGTTTAGTGCGGCTTCTTTCTAAAATTTTCTAAATCGGTTGCTCTGATGGACAAAATATAAATTTTAATTCTAGGCAAGGAGATTTTCTGTGTGTGGCATTACAAGTACAGTCTTTAAAACATGTGCTCCTAATTGGGTAACACATCTGAAATGACAGACTTGAACAGGAATAGTAATTAAAAGTCCAGACTTCAGATCTGTCGGTAGATAATCTTGGACTCCAGCCTGGGATAGGTCACTTGTCAGCTGGGAACCTAGGCAAGATGTTTTATCTTTCTAATTCTGTTTCCTCATGAGTAAAATGTGGGTACTAGAGTTATCAGTTGGTAAGGATTAAATGAGCTGAAACGGTAAAAGTTTAGTCACAGTTATATGGTTCTCAGAATATTTTATTTTAGTTTAATGAATACAGGTCCTTATTGTGCAAGGGATCTAATAATCAAATACAAATTTATAGAAGAGTTTCAACTACAACTTCTCTCATCAGATATAGAGTTTTTAATCCCATGAGGAAAAGAGTTCAACATCACTATAACTCTAATATAAAATATTTGAACTGATGGTATGGTTTGGCTCCGTTTCCCCACCCAAATCTCATATCAAGTTTCAATCCCCACGTGTCAGGGGAGGGGCCTAGTGGGAGACATTGGGATCATGGGGGTGGATTTCCCCCCTTGCTGTTCTTGTGATGTGAGTTCTCCTGAGATCTGATGATTTAAAAGTATATGGCACTTACCCCTTGGCTCGCTCTCTTCTGCCGCCAGGAGAAGGTGCTGGCTTCCCTTTTGTCCTGCCAGGATTGTAAGTTTCCTGAGGCCTCCCAGCCATGCTTCCAGTTAAGCCTGCTGAACTGTGAGTCAATTGGACCTCTTTCTTCATAGACTCCCCAGTCTCAGATAGTTCTTGACAGCAGTGTGAGGGTGGACTAATACAACTGACTTCTGGAAGTTGATTGAATTTGAGGGGAAACCTACATGAAATGCTATCATGAGCATTTCTTCTGATTGGACTCCCACTTAGTCTATTGGATTACCATTTTCCTACTGAACACACTTATGTCTGGCTTCACTTTTGCTTTTATTTTTCCAAATCCCAGTCAGAGAATGCTAAAAACCAATGCTATGAGGTTGAACCTATGAAAATGCCAGTATCCAATTTCTTGACCTATAAAAATGGCCTTCAATTTGATATTACTATGGCGGTAGAGTGTTTCTTCATTTAACAGAATAATGTATCCACAGGAATATAATATTTAATTAAAAATAAATTTTTTGGGCCGGGTGCAGTGGCCAGCACACCTGAGTGTAAACGCAGCATTTTATATGAGGCCGAGGTGGGTGGATCACTGAGGTCAGTAGTTCAAGGACCAGCCTGGTCACATGGCAACACCCTGCCTCTACTAAAATATAAAAATTAGCCAGGTGTGGTGGCACATGCTTGTAATCCCAGCTACTCAGGGGCTGAGGCATGAGAATTGCTTGAACCCAGGAGCAGAGTTTGCAGTGAGCTGAGATCACGCCTCTGCACTCCAGCCTGGGCAACAGAGTGAGACTCTGTCTCAAAATAATAAATAAATAAATAAATGTTCTGTTACCTGCATTGCATGGTACTTTTGCATTTAGTTGCTTGCTAAACAAATACACTTAAAGTTGCACAGCAAGTCTGCTAAAATCCAACATTTCACTTTGTGAAAGGAAAATAAATATCAGGACCCCCAAATCACTAAGCCAAAGGTAAAAGTCAAGTTGGGGAACCGCGTCAGACAAACCTGCTTTCCATTTTATTTCCAAATAAGATAGCCACAAAGATTAAAAAAAAAAAAAAAAGCTATATACCTTATCACAATTTTGCTCACAAGGAAATTCCTTGGGGGGACTCAAGATCTTTACCCTGAAACCATTCTGTTGAATTTTACCCTGCAAGGTAAATTGATGGCTATTTTCACAGGCGTGGGACAAAGGACAGAACTCAAAGGCATCCTTCTGCTCACCTGAGACAAATGCATAGCAGATTGCTTCCTCTGCCTTATCATTTATGTAAATGCAGAGTTGCGGAGCCAGATAGGGCATAAGTGACAATCTGTCTACCCCCATCTCACATATAAATTGTGTATATCAGCGAAAGGCTGATCAAACACTCAAAAGAATACAACCGTTTGTCTCTTATCTATGACAAGAGGAAGCAAGGAAGCCCTGCTTGAGTTGTCCTGCCTTTCCAGACCCAAGCAATGGACATCTCACATGGACTGACTGATGTCTCATGTCTCCCTAAAATGTATGAAACCAAGTTGTGTCCTGACCAACTTGGGCACATGTTGTCAGCACCTCCTGAGGCTGTGCCATGGCACGTCCTCAACCTCGGCAAAATAAACTTTCTAAATTGATTGAGACCTGTCTCAGATACTTTTGGTTCACAATTTCTAGAACAACATTTTTTAATAATTGAAAAATGAATATGACACAAGAAAATAAAAATGCAAAAAAGAAAAAGTCAAACACAAATACTTTTGTTTTCCAGAGATTAATATAGTTAATATTTTTCATATCACTTTGTGGTCTTTTTCTACTAACATACACATTTATTTTACAGTATATGATCCTTTTCTTTAACGTCTATCCTAATCCTAGTTTTGCACTTCACATTTAAAAAGACCTTTATAATTTCCTGGACACTTACACTCTCGCAAGACTAAACCAGGAAGAAGCTGAATCCCTGAACTAGACCAATAGCAGGCTCTGAAATTGAGGCAATAATTAATAGCCTACCAACCAAAAAAAGTCCAGGACCGGATGGATTCACAGCTGAATTCTACCAGAGGTACAAGGAGGAGCTGGTACCATTCCTTCTGAAACTATTCCAATCAATAGAAAAAGAGGGAATCCTCCTTAACTCATTTTATGAGGCCAACATCATCCTGATACCAAAGCCTGGCAGAGACACAACAAAAAAAGAGAATTTTAGACCAATATCCCTGATGAACATCGATGCAAAAATCCTCAATAAAATACTGGCAAACCGGATCCAGCAGCACATCAAAAAGCTTATCCACCATGATCAAGTGGGCTTCATCCCTGGGATGCAAGGCTGGTTCAACATATGCAAATCAATAAACGTAATCCAGCATATAAACAGAACCAAAGACAAAAACCACATGATTATCTCAATAGATGCAGAAAAGGCCTTTGACAAAATTCAACAGCCCTTCATGCTAAAAACGCTCAATAAATTCGGTATTGATGGAACATATCTCAAAATAATAAGAGCTATTCATGACAAACCCACAGCCAATATCATACTGAATGGGCAAAAACTGGAAAAATTCCCTTTGAAAACTGGCACAAGACAGGGATGCCCTCTCTCACCACTCCTATTCAACATAGTGTTGGAAGTTCTGGCTAGGGCAATCAGGCAAGAGAAAGAAATCAAGGGTATTCAGTTAGGAAAAGAAGAAGTCAAATTGTCCCTGTTTGCAGATGACATGATTGTATCTTTAGAAAACCCCATTGTCTCAGCCCAAAATCTCCTTAAGCTGATAAGCAACTTCAGCAAAGTCTCAGGATACGAAAATTAATGTGCAAAAATCACAAGCATTCTTATACACCAGTAACAGACAAGCAGAGAGCCAAATCATGAATGAACTTCCATTCACAATAGCTTCAAAGAGAATAAAATACCTAGGAATCCAACTTACAAGGGATGTAAAGGACCTCTTCAAGGAGAACTACAAACCACTGCTCAGTGAAATAAAAGAGGACACAAACAAATGGAAGAATATACCATGCTCATGGATAGGAAGAATCAATATCGTGAAAATGGCCATACTGCCCAAGGTAATTTATAGATTCAATGCCATCCCCATCAAGCTACCAATGAGTTTCTTCACAGAATTGGAAAAAACTGCTTTAAAGTTCATATGGAACCAAAAAAGAGCCTGCATTGCCAAGACAATCCTAAGTCAAAAGAACAAAGCTGGAGGCATCACGCTACCTGACTTCAAACTCTACTACAAGGCTACAGTAACCAAAACAGCATGGTACTGGTACCAAAACAGAGATATAGACCAATGGAACAGAACAGAGTCCTCAGAAATAATACCACACATCTACAGCCATCTGATCTTTGACAAACCTGACAGAAACAAGAAATGGGGAAAGGATTCCCTATTTAATAAATGGTGCTGGGAAAATTGGCTAACCATAAGTAGAAAGCTGAAACTGGATCCCTTCCTTACGAAAATTAATTCAAGATGGATTAGAGACTTAAATGTTAGACCTAATACCATAAAAACCCTAGAAGAAAACCTAGGGAATGACCATTCAGGACATAGGCATGGCACCAGGACTTCATGTCTAAAACACCAAAAGCAACTGGCAACAAAAGCCAAAATTGACAAATGGGATCTAATTAAACTAAAGAGCTTCTGCACAGCAAAAGAAACTACCATCAAAGTAACAGGCAACCTACAGAATGGGAGAAAATTTTTGCAATCTACTCACCTGACAAAGGGCTAATATCCAGAACCTACAAAGAACTCAAACAAATTTACAAGAAAAAACAAACAACCCCATCGAAAAGTGGGCAAAGGATATGAACAGACAGTTCTCAAAAGAAGACATGCATGCAGTCAATAGACACATGAAAAAATGCTCATCATCACTGGCCATCAGAGAAATGCAAATCAAAACCACAATGAGATACCATCTCACACCAGTTAGAATGGCAATCATTAAAAAGTCAGGAAACAACAGGTGCTGGAGAGGATGTGGAGAAATAGGAACACTTTTACACTGTTGGTGGGATTGTAAACTAGTTCAACCATTATGGAAAACAGTATGGCGATTCCTCAAGGATCTGGAACTAGATGTACCATATGACCCAGCCATCCCATTACTGGGTATATACCCAAAGGATTATAAATCATGCTGCTATAAAGACACATGCACACGTATGTTTACTGTGGCACTATTCACAATAGCAAAGACTTGGAATCAACCCAAATGTCCATCAGTGACAGACTGGATTAAGAAAATGTGGCACTATATACATCATGGAATACTATGCAGCCATAAAAAAGGATGAGTTTGTGTCATTTGTAGGGAACATGGATGCAGCTGGAAACCATCATTCTCAGCAAACTATCACAAGAACAGAAAACCAAACACCGCATGTTCTCACTCATAGGTAGGAACTGAACAATGAGATCACTTGGACTCGGGAAGGGGAACATCACACACTGGGGCCTATCATGGGGAGGGGGGAGCGGGCGAGGGATGGCACTGGGAGTTATACCTGATGTAAATGACGAGTTGATGGGGGTTGCAGCACACCCACATGGCACAAGTATACATATGTAACAAACCTGCACGTTATGCACATGTACCCTAGAACTTAAAGTATAATAATGAAAAATAAAAAAAGAAAAAGAAAAAAATAAATTATGCTGGCCAACTTCAAAAATAAATAAATAAATAAATAATAAAACCATCAGATCTCTTGCAACTTACTATCACAAGAACTGCACTGGAAAGACCCACCTCTGTGATTCAATGACCTAGCACTGGGTCCCTCCCACAACACGTGGGGATGATTACAATTCAAGGTGAGGATTCGGCTGGGAGCATAAGGCCAAAGCGTATCATCTAGTGAATGTATACCCCACATGTTGCCGATTCACTCATCTGCTGATGAATGCTTGGGTTGTTCCCACCTCCTGGATACTGTGAATAATGCTACTATAAACATTGGCATATAGATAAAAAAATAAAAAATAAAAATAAAAAAGACCTTCATAAACAACTTCTTTAATAAGTTACATAAATCCTATCATAGGAATAAATCACAAGTTTACTGAGCTGTCATGCTATCGCGTGCGTGTGTGTATATATATGTATATATACACACATATATACACACACACACACACACACATCTTGCTGGCATAATATGCCATTTACATAAAGGATAATTAGCATTCATTAGTAAATATACAAGAAATTCTATAATTGTTCCTAAATCTTGTTGTAATCTATATTCAATTACCTTCTCTTCCAGCAACTGTCCTTTTTAAAAAATGCAATAACTAATAAAAAATTAAAAATGTTCTCGCTGGGCGCGGTGGCTCACGCCTGTAATCCCAGCACTTTGGGAGGCCGAGGTGGGCGGATCACGAGGTCAGAAGATCGAGACCACCCTGGCGAACACGGTGAAACCCCGTCTCTACTAAAAATACAAAAAACTAGCCGGGCGAGGTGGTGGCGCCTGTAGTCCCCGCTACTCCGGAGGCTGAGGCAGGAGAATGGCGGGAACCCGGGAGGCGGAGCTTGCAGGAGCGGAGATCCGGCCACTGCACTCCAGCCCGGGCGACAGAGCGAGACTCCGTCTCAAAAAAAAAAAAAAAAAAAATGTTCCGAGTTTCACTTTTTCTTTTAGCTTCTTTGCCTATATTCTGTATGAATTTTCAAAATAGGTATTTAAAAAAAGAAATGAATACAAATAAGGAAGGACAATCAGCCCTGAATAACAGTGTGTGTGGAAAATTACCACCAGGCTTCACTGGAGAAGAGGGACTGCGGATTGACTGATGGAAGGAGGAGGGCGAGGAAGCGGAAAGGAACGCATTGCTTTCTATGTTTTGCTTTCTACGCATGGTAGCTGAGGATGCAGAACTTCCTGTGCTTGAAATTCTCAGTGCAGTTACATTAAAAGAAAAAAGGAAGTTGTGCTCTCTGAAGCTTTTATTTTTTCTTCTTCTGTTTTTGGGGGGAGGTTTGTTTTTTGAGACCAGGTCTTGCTCTGTTGCCCAGGCTGGAGTGCAGTGGCACAATCAGGGCTCACTGCAGCCTCGAACCCCTGTGCTTGAGCAATCCTCCTGCCTCAGCCTCCAGAGTAGCTGGGATCACAGATGTGCACCACCATGCCTGGCCTCCAACTTTTCTTTGACTTTATCTCAATACTTCACATAAGCAAAATAAACCAATCAAACTGTAAATGCAGAGACAATGGCCAAATAACGTAGGAAATATTTTGAATTTTAATATTTTGTAGAAAATATAATTTGGCACTATAATTATTTACATTTCATTTTATTGTTCTCCTAGATATTTACTTTCTACCATTTCCCCTGGGAGATGTAATGTGTTTACTATATTTTTCTTTAGGTATTTAAGGGATTTATCACCAGACAATTTATTGAGACATAGTTTCCTTTAAATAATAGAAGAATACAAATGGACGTTTTATACTTTACCACTTCTAGAAGACAGTTTCCTATGAACTATTCATTTATAAGTGTTTATAAATGTTTATTTATTTAAATGTTCCTATCCCATCAGTCTTTCTACAATTTCTCTCAGCTTTATTCATATTAAAAACCTAAAACATACATGAAGATAACATCAGTTTTAATTTTATGCCAATTATTCAAACCTAAAGAAAGCTTTTCTGAAAATTAAGAAAAGGGAGAATCCTTTAGAACAACGTAAAATTCCAAAGGCATCAATGGTAAGTACTGTGATGATTTCTTAAACATTAGTTTGTATGGGAACATGAGTAATCACAACTGTGAGAAAGCTGAAGAAAGAGAATGAAAATCTTAAATGCTATGTACCACAGTACTGGGTTTTAAAGAAACTAAAAGGCCAGGCACGGTGGCTCACACCTGTAATCCCAGCACTTTGGGAGGCAAAGCCGGGCAGATCATGAGTTCAAAAGATAGAGACCGACCTGGTCAACATGATGAAACCCCATCTCTACTAAAAACACAAAAACTCACTGGGCGTGGTGGCGGCGCCTGTAGTCCCAGCTGCTAGGGGAGGCTGAGGCAGCAGAATTGCTTGAACCCAGGAGGTGTAGGTTGCAGTGAGCTGAGATTGCCCCACTGCACTCCAGCCTGGCAGCAGAGCGAGACTGTGTCCCAAAAAAGAAACTAAAAAAATTCCCACACAAATTCTCATTTGCTATTGCCACAAATAGGTGGCAATGAGAAGGGAATTTCTGTGAAATTTAACATTGAAAAGGCATGTTCACAGCTCTGTGTTCAGACATGATCATTGACATGTGTGTATAGACCTCAGTAATGATGGCCAAGTGCAGGTGCCTTTTGTTTTAATGTAAGTTCACTGCATGAAACTCCCCACAAGCTGACAGTGGAGCCTATGACTAAATTTTGTCATTCCTAAAAACTGAAAAGATGTTGGCAAAGGTATCCCTGACAAGAGGTTGGAGGAAGTATATAAACATGCAAGTGTGCATTTTCTGGTACTTTAAATGTTTAAATGAAGAAGAGAACAACTTCTTAAGATATTACAGCGATTATTCCCATGCCTCTGTGTATTGTGAATCCAAGAATTAGTCTCTCAAAGAGTCCTGGCTTCCATCCCAGGGGAAGAAGTTTTCTACAGGGAAGCACCGGTGTGATAGTGCCTACAGAGAGGCCAAGCATTATTAAGTGCAGTGGGGAAGAAAGGAAGCCAGAGATAAAGAGAAACAGGACCAGAAAGTCTATCTGATAAGAGAGCTTTTGAAGGACAGAGCAGAAACAACAGGATTTCCAGGAACAGAGGCCGGTATAGCATTGGAATTCATAGAATTTTAGGACTGATGGGAACCTTGTGCAAATTGTAAACTTCCATCATTTACAGAGAAGGGAACTGAAGCTGGGAGAGGTTGCTACGTGCCAAAAGTTACATAACTAGTCAGAAGCAGAGTCTGGGGAAGTGGCTGCTGGAACTGCAGTTCTGAAAAACAAACAACAAACAAACAAACAACCTGAAAGAGTCAACACAGGCTGCAATTGTTTCTTCTGTTCCAGATAACGGCAATTCATCTGGAGCTAAAGATCAAAAGCCAGGAGGAAATCCCCAGGATCCAGCCTGGGTCAGGCTGTGGGTCTGTGGGGACCAATGAGGAGCTGGAGATGCACCTGCGATCAATCACGCACATTCGGGTGTCCTTAGATGTCTTCACTTTGTTGTCCTGTGTGCTCGACTCCAGGACGTGGTAGAAGGGGAGCTCCTTTTGTGTCAGGCATTTCACAATATTTGGCCCGTTTAATATTCATCATTACCATTTTACAGATAATAATAATTGTAGATGCTAATACTGAACAGTTATTCCAATCAGGTAGTATTATAATTTTACATGTATTTTCTCATTTAATCCTCTCAACAACCACTATGAAATCATATAATTGTATTATTCCCATTTTACAGATGAGGAAAATGAGATATAAATTGGTAAATAACTTATCCAAGGTCAACAGCTAGAGAATGGTGGAGTTAGGACTCTAACCCAAGCAATCTGATGTTAGAAAATCATACTCCTGAAAAACAGGGAAACCAAGGTTCAAAAAAGTGAAATCACTTCAATGTCTCACAGTGAGTTGGAATTCGGACTCAGGTGCACTAGTGCATATTCTTCTACATCATGCTACAGAAGAGAGACAGGGGCCAGGCACGGTGGCTCGCTCCTGTAATTCCAGCACTTGGGAGGCCAAGACGGGCAGATCACTTGAGCTCAGGAGTTCGAGACCAGCGTGAGCAACATGGCGAAAGCCCATCTCTACCAAAAATACAAAAAATTAGCTGGGCGTGGTGGCATGCGCCTGTGGTCCCTGCTACTTGGGAGGCTGAAGTGGGAGGATCACTTGAGCCCAGAAGAGGACATTACAGTGAGCTAAGATGGTGCCACTGCACTCCAGCCTGGGTGACAGAGTGAGTCCAATCTCAAAAAAAGGAAAGCAGGGAAAAGGGAGACAGGGAAAAGGTTGGAATCACAATTTTGAAGGAAAGAAGGCACACACATACACAAACATCCCTTTTTCATCTTGTGTGATGAGTTGCCCTTGAAAAGACAGGATCCTACTTTTCTTTAAATGTTCTGAAGCATATTAATCTGGGTGTGGGAGGACCTACTTCTAATAAATAGTGTACATTCATGGACAGAAGGTGGGGAACTGAATTTCAGGAGCTACAGCTTTGGAGCCCTGAAGAGACTGCCTGGAGCCTGGGTTTCAAGGCCCACAGGCACTGGAACTAGGCCTGGCAAGCACTGTCAGCTCACCTCCTCGGTTGCTGCGTAGTAAAAAGTTGCCACTTAAGTATTGGAAGAATCATGGCTTTCAATGGAAATGGATTTCCTATACTGAGAGTTTCTTTTTCTCTTCTTTTGGAGACCGTCTTGTTCTGTCGTCCAGGCTGGAGTGCAGTGGTGCAGTCACAGCTCACTGCAGCCCTGACCTCTTGTGCTCAAGCGATCCTCCTCTCTCAGCTTCTCAAGTAGCTGGGACTACAGGAGTGAGCCACCACCTCCAGCTATTTTTTCTTTTTTTTAATTTGGTAGAGATGGGGCCTCATTATGTTGCCCAGGCTGTTCTCGAACCCCTGGACTCAAGTGCCTCCCACCTCGGCCTCCCAAAGTGTTGGGGTTATAGATGTGAGCCATTACTCCTCGCTGAAAGTTTTTTAAAATTAAAATGCGGATAGTACCAGCTTCAGTCTGAGCCACAGAGGGTGGCAACAGCAATGAATGGTAACTACTGTTACAGAGTTTGGACCACAACTTTCTAGTTTCAAAAACATGATTTTTAAAAGCATCCACAAGTGACTGGAAATCCTTAAGCAACATTAATAAACTTGTTATATACTAACTTATATGCCAGAATGTTAATCTAATAGAGAAGAAGATAAGGAGAAACCACAATCATATTCAGAACATCAATATCTAATACTAAAGACTATGGAAAACTGTAATCAGAAGTCAGAAAGGCATGGAATGAAATCAAAGAATATTGTATAGTCTTAGAAAATATTTTATTAGGGCAACCCGCTTGAGTCCCCTTCCATGCTGTGGAAGCTTCATTCTTTCGCTCTTCACAATAAATCTTGCTGCTGCTCAAAATATATATATATGTGTGTGTGTGTGTGTGTGTATATATGTATATAATATATATAGGTCTCTGAGAGAGTCTCCCTTTGCAGTACGAACTAACCTTGTGGAGTGGCTAGATCATGACTGCTCACTTCAGCATCTTTTACTGAATGTTTCTTATCCTCTTGCTTTTTTGGAAGTCTGAGGATGGGGGGCTGTAGCATGTGTAAGAGATGACACTCACTAGGCACACATTTTTGAGGGCTGCCCCACATCAGGAAGTGGCTCTGGAGGCAATGGGCCAATAAAGATGCTGTGACATTTACACTCACAGCCATGTGCAGCAGTCCACACTTTTTATTTTATTTTATTTTATTTTGAGATGGAGTCTCGCTCTGTCACCCAGGCTGGAGTGCAGTGGTGCAATCTCGGCTCACTGCAAGCTCTGCCTCCCGGGTTTACGCCATTCTCTTGCCTCAGCCTCCCGAGTAGCTGGGACTACAGGCGTCTGCCACCACGCCCGGCTAGTTTTTTGTATTTTTTTAGTAGAGACGGGGTTTCACCTGTGTTAGCCAGGATGGTCTCGATCTCCTGACCTCGTGATCCGCCCGCCTCGGCCTCCCAAAGTGCTGGGATTACTAGGCTTGAGCCACCGCGCCCGGTCAGCAGTCCACACTTTATTACAGTTACAGTTACCATTTTCTTCCGCAGTATTTCCTGATAATATTTAACAAAATAAATAATGAGACTAAACCCTAACTCATGTCAAATGAGTTTGAGCAATTATTACCTTACACACACCATACTGTACCAATAGGCAGGTAATGACATCTGATCTGAACACTCATTCTAGAAAATAGAGCAGTGCTGCTCTGATTGGGGGTGGGAGGGGTAGTCCCACATCTTGGTCCTGCAGAGACAGCTCCCTGACAGCTCTGAGAAGCCCCAGGGCTCACTGGCACCCACTTTGAAACTCACCAATCCAAAAAGGAGAATTAAGAAGTAAAGATCTAGTCTGTATTCAATTCCATAAGAGTATAGCTTCGTCACGTAAGATACTAGCACAGCCATTAGTTACTGGTCTTCTGGGCTTCCTCCAAACCTCGAACCGTTGGCCCCCAGACCCACACACACACATGCATTCAGTTGAGGGGCAACTGAGACAAATTAAACTTTTAATGGCCTCTTGGTATGCATTTCAAGAGAGTTAAGATCAACCCAATTTTCTGCCAGCAGTGTATATAAGTGTTCATTTGGCTAACTCTCAGTAGCATTATCACGGGAAAAGAATTCTGTCATATGAAGCAATATTACATTGTTTGAATATGTCATTACTAGTGATTTGAATAGTTATCAGCATTTATTAATAGTTTTATTCCTTCTTTTGTAAATTACCCATGGCTTTTGCGTTTTATGTGGGGAGGGATATTCATATTCATCTTAGTGGATAAATACCACCTTACTTGGAAAATAGAGCCAAGGGTTAAATTCGAGGCAAAACCAACAGGAAAATCAGGTTAAGTTATCTAACTTACATTAGGATTAATGAGAGATGGTATCGGGTTATAAAATTTGAAATGATGCCTACAAAGTATAACTGGAGAAAAATATGGAGTTATGCAGCCACTTCTTTCCTAAAAGGTAAGTTTCCTTTTATTGATACGATGTTGTCTTACTCGAGTGCCTTCTGTAAAATACACAGAACCATGCAGTCCTCTATTTTACAGATGAAGTAACAGACTTTTTAAAAAGGTGACTCACTGAAAGCTCTTCCTTGTTGGAATTCCCCGTCCAACATTCAAACCAGGCATGGCTTACTTTTCTTCTGACACGTTTTAATCCCTCTACTAAATTTTAACGATATATATTTATTCTTAAAATGAATTAAAATTATTCTGTGATGTTCTTTGAGATAACCAAAAACTCTCTGCGATGTATCAGAATGAGGGCTGTAAATGGTATGAAAGATTGTGTTTATTCGACTAGTGTATATCACAGACCTATTCAAGTACCACCCATTTCTAAATTCGAACAATCTCAGAAATCAGCTGTAGAAGCAGACTGATGTATTTTATCAGAATCCCCAAATTCCTACAACGGTCTCTTCCTAATGATTTTTCAGGTGGGGACACGTGTCAAGACGCCCAATAGACACCTGAAACGCGGGGTAGTGCTGAACCTTACTTACACTACGTTTTCTCCCTACACACACCTGCCTATAATAAAGTTTAATTTATAAGTGAGGCACAATGAGAGATTAACAACACTAATAATAAACCAGAACAACTGTAACACTATACTGTACTAAAAGTTATGAGAATGTGGTCTCCCTGAAAACACCTTGCTGTCCTGTACTCACCGAGTTTCAGAGGACAGCACTCTGACTGACAGGTGTTCCCCGACTCCCAGAGGCGAAAGGTCCTTCGGGAAAACAGGTGAACACTATCAAAATATGCTTAGCTCCGAACCTTTCTTAAACCACAGTTTTAAGGGATCGTCTCTGATTAGGTCTACAATGCCTCTCCATAGAAGATAACCTACTTCTAGCGCAAATCTGCAGCGTTCTTGCAGGGCTGCTGATGGGTGGTCCTGTTCTTTTCGCAGTCCTGTTCTTTTCGCAGTACTGTTTGCGCAGAGATGGAACGAGGAACTTAGCGCATACCACTCTTTTTGACGACAGGAGTAAAAGGCTGTTCAGACTACCTAAACAATGTTGTTAAGGGAAGCACTGGTACTTCTCAGACTTCGTCGTTCCGGACCCCGCGAGCCCGGGGCAGGCACCAGGTCCACCCGGGGCTGAGCTGCCGCGGCGCCTGACAATGCCCCCTCGCGCCCCGGCCTCGGCGCCCGCTCCCGGCTCCAGCGCGCCTGCACGTACGTAGCCTTCACGTGTGTGTGGATACGGAGTGCATGTGTGGAGACAGAGGAATATGCTCCAACAAATTTCGGATAGAAGCGCCGAGGACAGGACGTGGGGAAGGTAGGAGCCGCGTGCACGGCTCCGGCCCCGGGCGGGAGGCGGCCGCAAGCCGGGCCAGCAGCGCGCAAGTCCGGCGCCAGCCGCTAGAGCCCCCAGTGCGCGGCACGGCCGCGGGGCGCCTCGACCCGACACAATAAACTCCGAGGGCCGGTGGGGCCGAGCGGCCGCCGCGCGCAGCATCGCCATGTGAGCGGCTGCCGCGGCCTCGCGGGGACCCAACTTTCCCGGGCGGCGGCGCCCAACTTCCAGCCGCCCGCTCCCGCCCCGCAGGCCCGCGGCCCCCCGGGGAGACGCGACTCAGTGCGGGCGGCGGGGCCCTCCCGGCCCTCACCCCCCACGCGGCGCCCCGGCCGCCTCGCCTCCCTCGCTCTGGCGCGACCGCGGCGTTCTCTGAGGTGGAGTATTACAAACATGGCGCCCCTCGAGCCCGGAGCCCTTCGCGCGGAGCCGGCGGCGGGGTCCGGGCGGGGGGAGCCGGGGAGGAGGGAGGAGGCCGGCAGGGAGGAGGAGGAGGCGGCCTGAGCGTCCCCCCCGCCCCCCGCGCCCGTCGCCGGCTCAGGCCCGAGAGGCGCCGGGCGGCGGGAAGGAGGCGGCACCGGAGGGGAGGGCCGGGCGCGGCGGCGGCGGCGGTGGAGGAGCCGGAGCATAATGGTGGGGAAAGCTCGGCGGCGGGGCGGGCGGGGGCGTCCGTGGAGATGGCGCGGCCCGCGCGGTGGAGCCTGCCTGGCCGCGGCCTCTGGGGCGGCGGCGGCACCAGCGGGTGCTGATGGTCGCTCGCCCGCTCGCGAAGGGCTCCAAGCTGCCGGGGAGCTTTGTGGATGGCGGGTCGGGCCGGCGGGGCCTGCGAGGGCGGCGGCGGGGCCTGCGGAGGCTGCGGGCCCGCGCCCCCTCGCCGTGGGCGGCCGCAGAGGAGGCCCCGGGATGAGGCCCCGGAGGACCGCGCGGGGCCTGCTCGGGCCGGGAAGCCGCGGAGTCGCGTGAGCACCGCCCGCCGGGCCCCGTGCCCCTCTTTCGGTCAGGCCTCCTGGGCCCGTGCGCAGTCGGGGCCGGCGGGGAACGCGGCCCCGGGCGTGTGGCGGGCGGAGAGGAAGCGTTTGTCGCGCGGCATGTCGTGTGCTAGCCCGGGAGCGGCGGGCAGGGCTGGCCCCGAGGCCCGGGGCGGAGATTCGTCGGTCCCCCGGGGCTGTGAGCGACCCCGGCAG
Organism: Rhinopithecus roxellana; assembly: GCF_007565055.1. Classification (NCBI taxonomy): domain Eukaryota; kingdom Metazoa; phylum Chordata; class Mammalia; order Primates; family Cercopithecidae; genus Rhinopithecus; species Rhinopithecus roxellana. The sequence goes on along the minus strand of NC_044558.1, from coordinate 64,766,849 downwards.
CGACGCCGCCGCCTCAACAGGTCCTCGCGGACCTCCGGGACAGTCCTGCGGGGTCCGCCGCCCTCCTCCCACCCAGAGCTCCGGGGAGAAGCTGCTGAGGACGCGGCGGGGACGGGGGGGGGGCGCCGGGACCCGGACTTTCACTTGCAGTCTCCCCTCGCGCTTTTCTCCCGAGCCGGGAGGAGGAGGAGCTGGCGATGTGTGCGCCGTGCCTGATGTCTTCTGCAGAGTGACCGCCGTACCTGTTTTATTCGTGTGTAGCAGTGCTCGTTGTGCTGTGCGGTGTCCTATGCGGTGGGTACGCAGTACCGGGGATCGTATATGGTGTGTACCCTGTGTCATAGGCAGTGTGCTCGAAGTACCCGGTGTCGTACCAGGTATCATACACGGTGTGTACATGTATCTTCCTCACTTAGGCTGTGCACTCAGTCCCCGGTATTTTGTGCAGTATGTGCATGGTACCCTGCTGCCATATGAGGTGTGTGTGTGGTACTCCATGTCATATCCGAGTGTATATAGTATCTGGATAGTATTGAATGTATTTACCTTACCTGGTGTCACATACAGTGTGTATGTAGTACCTGGTGTCGTATATGCTGTGTGTATAGTACCAGGTGTCATATACTGTGTGCACACAGTACTTGGGGTCATATATGGTGTGTAATACTATCCTTTCACACTGTGTATGCAGCACCCGGTGTCATATACAGCCCTTACGCAGTTCCGGTATTCTGTGCAGTATGTGCAAGGTACTGTGCTGCCATATGCGGTGTGTGTGCAGTATTCAATGTCATATACGTTAGGTATATAGTATCTGGTGTCATATACAGTGTATATACACTATCTGGTGTTATCTATGTTCTGTATATATATCTGGTGGCATATACAGTATGTATACATTACCTGGTGTTATATATGGTGTGTAGGTAGTACCCAACGTCATATGCCATGCATATATAGTACCCAATGTCATATGCACCATGCATGCACTATCCTTGTCACAGAAGCTGTACCCAGTGTCAGATGCAGTGTGTGCCTAGTACCTAGTGTCATATGTACTGTGTACACAGTACCCACTGTCTTATCCAGGGTATGTAGTACCCTGGGTCATATACGGTGTGTACATGGTATCTGGTGTCATGAATGTCTGTGAGCCTGGAGGAGATACCCAGGTGGCCCATTCAGGGCCCTGCTGGTAGGAGGGAGTGGTGCAGGTTGGGTTTTTAGGGAGGTCTAGAACCCTTGGTCTGCCTCACGTAGGTGTTCTGCATCCCACAGTAAGCTGAGTCATATAGAGGCAAGAGCATTCTTAAAAATAATTTAATCTGTTTGTTCGAAAGCAGAAAATAAATGTTTACTTGTTTTCCTCTAAACCAAGAAATATAGTAATTTTAGCTTAGTAATTATGGTGTGCACAACGTTTTCAGATTTTTGAGGTTATTGATTTTAATTAATGGTTGGGTGTTATCAGGGAGATAGTGTTGGTTGTACTTTGAAAGTTGGTAGGCAGGGTCATCTTTGTAGTTTTTTTGAATGTCTAATTTTTACACGCAGGAGAAAAAATATGAATGTAGAGGCATTTAATTTGCCTTGTTTTTGACTAACTGGCACAGGTTACATTATAGTTGTTATTTTTGGTTGACTCGTCTTTATAAGATGACCAGGCTAGAGAATCAAAGAGGATATGGGATGTGATTATAACAGAATCAAAATATTTGTCTTGCTTAGCTCTGTGACTTAAATGATTTCTGTATTTCACATGGTGCTTTTTCCCCATAGAGATTGCTCATATGAAAACCAAATCTTCTTTTTACAGTCTCTAAATTGGATAATTTATTTTTGCAATTACTGTTTGTGAGGTGTTTAAATAAATGTACATGTACAAGCTTCCAGCTTCACAAAAAGAAATCAATTACAATGTTAAAATTTAGTTCTTTCATTCATACTGAATACCATTCTGTTGGTGTTTTTTTTTTGTTTGTTTTTTTGAGACAGAGTCTTGCTCTGTTGCCCAGTCTGGAGTGCAGTGGTGCGATCTCGGCTCACTACAACCCCTACCTCCCAGGCTTAAGCAGTTCTCATGCCTCAGCCTCCTGAGTAGCTCGGACTACAGGCATGTGCGACCACACCTGGATAATTTTTTGTATTTTTAGTAGGGATCAGGGTCGGGGGTGGTTTGCCATGTTGGCCAGGTCTCAAAACTCCTGGCCTCAAATGATCCACCTGCCTTGGCCTCCCAAAGTGCTGGGATTACAGATGTGAGCCACTGCACCCGGCCCTGTTGGCATTTTGAATGGATGTCATGCATGTTTCAATGAATGACATATGTTTATTTGGACTCTCGTCCTTCATCCTTCGGTAACCCTCCCAGTTTTTTCTTCTTAGGGTTGTTACAGTGGTGTATAATAGAGGCATTCATATCCTTTGGCATACCTTAATGGAGACACTACTTGGACCTAAGAATTTTAATACTTGCAATAAAAGTGTCAAATGCTGCTGTAACTTGCTTACTTAAAGCCCTAACCTTCTGGTGTCAGATTTTCGGTAACTTTCTTGTCCTTCAGTTGAATTCCACATGGAGAAAAAAAAGAGAAAGTAGAGTTAGCCTTATGATAGTTAAAACTTTTCACTGTTTGAAAACCTTAAATTGGATTTAACACTGAATTTTCTTTTTTTTTTTTTTTTTTCCTCCTTTTGTTGAGACACTCTCGCTCTGTCGCCCAGGCTGGAGTGCAGAGGCACAATCTTGGCTCACTGCAGCCTCCGCCTCCTGGGTTCAAGTGATTCTCCTGCCTCAGCTACCTGAGTAGCTGGGATTACAGGTGTCCGCCACTATGCCCGGCTAATTTTTCTATTTCGCCATGCGAGTCTTAAACTCCTGGCCTCAAGTGATCCGCCTGCCTTGGCCTCCCAAAGTGCTGGGACTATAGGTATGAACCACTGTATCTGGCCTATCAATACTTTGATGAATGATATTATTATTCATTTATTTTAATTCATTTGAATAATACAAATAACTAAAATACACTGTGTGAGAGTTCTTATTTTAACCATTGGTTTTACGTAAATATGTTTCTTTTTTTCATTTCTGGCACTGTGTCCATAACTGCTTCAGTTTGCATTTTCTGTATTTCCTTGAAGCAGATAGACTTTCCGAATAAAGGAGAACTGGTGTTTTCTCTTCATTTGATCTTCATTAAAACCTCACCAACATTTCTACTAGGAATTCAGCATATGTGAGTTTAATTTCTACCAATATCTCTTATATACGTTCAGTTACTTGCAGTGCCATTATCAGGTTTTCAAAACAAATGTAAATCTGCTTTGATACAGTGATTTGTGCAGATATTAGTGACCTGGAGGTTGTTCTTCAGGTTTTCAGTGTTTTGTCTTCTCTTAGTCTCGACTTTTGAAATATTTAGTAGCTACAATTTTATAACATAAATGAGGACCATGATAATAATATATCATGTATTGTCTGTCTACTGTATATCAGCCACTGTGCAAAGTTACTTACACGTACACTCTCCAACTTAAACTTACACATAGTCCTTTTTTTTTTTTTTTTTTTTTTGAGATAGAGTCTTGCTCTGTTGCCCAGGCTGGAGCGCAGTGGCGCCATCTCGGCTCACTACAACCTCCACCTCCTGGGTTCAAGTGATTCTCATGCCTTAGCCTGCCAAGTAGCTGTGACTGCAGGCAGGAGCCACCATGACTGACTAATTTTTGTATTTTTAGTAGAGTTGGGGTTTTGCCATGTTGGCCAGGCTGGTCTCAAACTCGTATATATCTGCCTGTCTTGACCTCCCAAAGTGCAGGGATTATAGGCATGAGCCACCACGCCGCCCGGCCACCCATTGTCATCTTAAAAGCATAGCAGTCAGTCTTCCTTTTAATTATGGAGGGTTCACCTTGTAGCACACCCTTAATCGCATCCTATCCCAGACACACACACACACACACACACACACACACACACACACACACACACACACAGAAACACACGAGAAGTGGATATTTTTTGAGACAATGTGATTTATATAACATAAAAGTTTGAGAGTCTCTGGGATAAGAGGTAAATGATAGAAATGAAGATAGTGTGAGGGAGATAAGAACCCAAATCAAAATACCCAATACAATAGTCTTTTTGAATAATCATGACTTAGCTACGGTTTTATTTTATTTTATTTTATTTTTTATTTTTATTTTATTTTATTTTTTTTTGAGACGGAGTCTTGCTCTGTCGCCCAGGCTGGAGTGCAGTGGCCAGATCTCAGCTCAGCTATGGTTTTAAAAACATACGCAGACATGATTTATTGCTTAAGGAAAGATTTTGTGTGCACCTGTTGTTACTGTTTTTCCATTAGAAAATCCAGGGAGTTATTTAGTTTGTGTCATGGAAATGCTGTACAACTTTTAGTATCAAAATTATTTGCAAATGCAAAGAAATCTGTAAAATAAGATATTTTTTTTTAGTGTTTGTGTAATCCATTATTATGTCTTAGGACAGAACTTTGGCAAATTATTAGACATAGATATTTAACTCAATTCAATAAATAACCTAATTAGATATTTAATCTTTCATTGCATATATATTTTTCCTGTTCAGTAATTTCCTGATTTTTATCTCAGGTTTCTTTTAAAGAGAATTTAGCATATTGGAAAATATTTTCATAATTAAAGTGCTGGGTAAATTCTTTTAAAATGTGTTCAATCAGATAGCAGTAGAAATATCCTTAGTGCACATACTTAAGTTATTCTCACTATTAAGTAATTGTACAGTTACAGTTGCATTGAGTATGTGGCACATTTCATTTAATGTTGGTAACATCCGCAAATGTCCAGAATGTTTGCTCCATAAATGTCTACAAGTTTGCCCACTTTTATGTAAAACTAAAGAAGTAGAAATGACAAAAGTAATAGAATACTGCTATATCAGAGTTTTAAAGGAATCATATAGACTCTTTGATCTGTTTGTTTTTCAGAGATGAGAGGGATATATTAACAGATCACATTAGCTTACACATTAATTGGAAAATGTGTTTTGCTGAAATACAGTATTTTCATTTTTCTGTAAACTTAATATTTAAGTATAGTGGGTAAATAGTTTTACATCAGTGCATTTATAGTTCAAGTTACTTCATAATTTGTTTTATAAGATCACATTAAAATATTGTATTTTCATATAAGGAGAATATAAGCAATTTTAATATCTTGACCTCATTTATTAATACATTGTTATTTATCGAAACTCTGCTATGTGTCATACCCTTCTTAGACGCTGAGGCGAGAAAGATAAGATGGCTCTCGCCTTTGTAGAGTTTACAGTTCAGGGTAACACATTTATTGAAGCAAGCATAATAAAATGTAAAGGCAAGAGGACTGCTTGAGCTCAGGAGTTTGAGGCTACAGTGAGCTAAATCAGCCACTGCACTCCGACCTGGGTACTGTAGGACAGTGAATGAATTAAGGTAAGTCGTATTTGAGTTAAGATTACTTGCAAAGTCTTAACACTGATGATTTAAAATTTATCCTGATTTGTAACTTTGAGATTTTACTATATTAACAACCTGAGGGTATTTAAAAACAACTTTATTATAATTGGTAACTTTTAAAGTGCTCTGTTGAAAAGTAGAAGCTGTATTAAATATCAAACATATATTGTGTTCTCCAGATATTATCTGAGCATTTAAATGAAAGGTAGATCCAAATTACATTTGTAGTTTTTTATTCTCTGCTGTTTGGTCTGCACGTTATGTTAAGTAAATTTAAAATATAGGTTAAGAGCAAAGGATATTCATTTCTAATTGAAGCATTTATCATGTGAACATGAAAGATACTAAAAGATTCAAAGGATTTCTGTTGAGAGCTTGTCATATAATATTAGCTCTCTAGGGTTAAAAAGCTTATTTTTAAAAATCGGGAGGATATTTTGGTTTATAGCAAGATAATCTGATTTATATACATTTTAATTTGGCTTGTACACATTAGGTCGCTTTACGAGTCTACTTTCTAAACAGTTTTTAGGAAGCTGGGTTTAATCATGAAAGTTGTTTGTGGCAGCACCATTTGTGTTATTTGTGTTTTGTTTTGCTTTTAGACAGGGTCTCAGTCTATAGGGAGTGCAGTGGTTAGACTCTGGTCACTGCAGCCTCCACTTCCTGGGCTCAAGTGATCCTCACAGCCTCCCCAGTAGCTGGAACTACAGGTGTGTGCCACCATGCCTGGCTAATTTTTTGTAGTGATGGGGTTTCACCATGTTGCCCAGGATGGTCCCAAACTCCTGAGCTCAAGCGAACCACCTGACTCGATCTCCCAAAGTGCTAGGATTACAGGTGTGAGCCACCTTGCCCGGCCTGTTTTTTCAAAGGTGTCACTTTTTGAGTGTCTTAACATACTAGGCAATTTTCATATCCTGTTTAGTCCTCACAAAAGCATCATGAGGGATGTGTCATTATAACAATTTATAATAAGGGAATAGACTCAGAAGGATTAAGTTACTGGTGCTCAAGGTCGTAGAGACATAATCACATTGGTCTGAATTCAAATGTATGACTACCACACCTGTAATCTGCTATGCTGCTCTGTTTCCCGAAAACCCGTCAACTTCTTAAATCTTTATAGTGATGTACCTTCATTTTCCCAATGCATTTTTATAAGTGTAAAAGTACGTAATATTAACAAAGTATAAAACTGTGTACCACTGCTTATAAAAGCAGGAGGTAGAAAGACAGGGGTATTAGGAAACTCCGGGCAATCAAAACATTCTATTTATGAAGTTCTGGTTAATGCCTACTCACTGGTAATGACAGCTAGTAATCTAAGAATAAGCATAGATAATTGGTTCATTTTCTTGCTTGTCACTATGATAGCTCACATTAGGAAGATAACTTGGTTCAGGGACAGGAGCACTGGAGGCAGGGCACCTGCAGGTCTTCATTTTAATACTTACGTAATGGAGAAAATTGTTTGAAAACATTTGGAATTAACTCAAGTATTCTTGCTGTCTTGGAAAGGGAAGTCATTGTCTTGAGGTTGTAACACTCCCCCTACTGGATAAGTTCAATTTGGATTCAGATAGCTAATTTCTTGAAAGCTGTATTAAATGCTAATTTCTTGAAAGCTGTATTAAATGCTAAGGCTTCAGCATTCCGTTGGGTGTGTACTGTCATCTAACATAAAATAATACCATTTTGTGAGAAGCATATGGTTAAGAGAGAAATAATCAAGTGATAGCACCCACAGATTGAGATCATCCTGACACTCATCAGCAGTGATGCTGCAGTGGAATAATTGAGGGCTAAGCATGAGGAAAGCTCTCTCAACTCTTGAAAGCTATTATGAATTTTTTAGTTTTCTCTTCTTGTAGATTCTTGATTTATCTGCCTCTTGCTTGTTTTTCTGTCTCGAAAGTATGTCTGACAAATGCTGTTTTAGAAAGCAGGTCCTTAATTTTCTATTGAATTTTGACATGGGGCCCTTCACCAATTAATGTAAAATATACCTACTTTCACTGCCTAGTTCTTGCAATACAAAAAAAAAATTGAGAAAAATTTGTTTGGGCCTTCTTCCATTGATGTCAAATTTAATAGGTTTTGAGAGGAGGTTATTTACCATTAGAGATGTTGTCTTTTTAAATTATAAATGATATAAGTCTACAGTATTTTTTCTACTGTACTTGTAATTTGGCATTTCCTTGTATGTTTAGAAATATCAAATTTAATATTAAAGTACCAGAGATCCTTTATTTCACAATACTTATTTTACCAGTCTGCACATGTATGTTCTACAATTATAACTTAATGAAGCCTTTTACTTGTGATCAGTATTCATGTTGGATTATTTCGGGTAAGAAACTGCCATTTGAGGCAGGGTCAGGTGGCTCATGCCTGTAATCACAGCACTTTGGGAGGCCGAGGTGGGTGAATCACTTGAGCCCAGGAGGCAGAGGTTGCAGCGAGCGGAGATCCTGCCACTGCACTCCAGCCTGGACAACAGAGCAAGACCCTGCCTCAAAAAAAAAAAAAAAAAAAGAAACTGCCATTTCAATCATTTTAAAGTTAATTTTTAAATATTTTTAGGACTATTCAAATAAAAATAATATTAGTCTCAGTTATTTTCAAATGAATTAAAAGCTGAACAGCCAGCAGTCCAATTTAAAGTTAGACTTTCCACTCATGCTGAGGAAAAATTCACTGTCATTGCAGTCATATTTGTACACCATTTATTTATTTTAATTTAATTTTGTTTTTTAACACAGAGTCTCGCTGTGTTGCCTAGGCTGGAGTGCAGTAGCACCATAAGCACCATAACTGCTCACTGCAGCCTCGATCTCCTAGGGTTAGGGGATGCTCCTGCCTCAACTTCTCGAGTAGCTGGGACTATAGGCGCATGCCACCACACCTGGCTGATTTTTGTACTTTTTTGGTAGTGGGGAGGGTTTTGCCATGTTGCCCAGGATCATCTCAAACACCTAGGCTCAAGTGTTCTGCCCATCTCGGCCTCCCGAAGTGTTAGGATTACAGATGTGCGCCACCTTGCCTGGCCTATTTTTTTAAATAAACTGTTTAGAATTTTAGATGACAGTGTTACACAACTCACATTAGGAACTAGGAGTGAGTTAGCATAGTGGTTCTCAGTTATGGCTGGCTGAGCATCTGAATTCCTTTTTTTTTTTTTTTTTTTTTTTAACAAAAACATTAAATCAATCTCAGGGGTTGGGTTTGGGCTCTAATTTTTTATTTCTAGATATAAAATGTATTTTATATATAATATATGCATAAATATTTCATTAGCTTTGGGTGCAAGTGGTTTTTGGTTACATGGATAAATTGAGTAGTGGTTAAGTCTGAGATTTTAGTGCGCCCATCACCTGAGTAGTGTACATTGTACCCAATATTTAAAAAATATTAAATATTAAAGAGATTTTTAAAATCTCTTACTCCTCTTCCACTCTTCCCCATTCTGAGTCTCCAGTGTCCATGATACTACTGTGTATGCCTTTGTGTACCCATAGCTTAGTTCCTACTTACAAGTGAGAACATGCAGTGTTTGGTTTTCCATTCCTGAGTTATTTCATTCAGAATAATGGCCTCTAGCTTCATTCAAGTTTCTGCAAAAGACATTATTTTATTGATTTTCTTTTATGGCTGAGAGTATTCCATATGCATATATCACTTTTTCTTTTTTCATTTATTGGTTGATGGGCACTTAGGTTGGTTCCATATCTTTGCAATTGTGAATTGTGCCACAAGAAACATATGCATGCAGGTGTCTTTTTGATGTAATGAGTTCTTTTCCTGTGGGTAGATGCCCAGCAGTGGGATTGCTGAATGAAATGGTAGATCTACTTTTCGTACTTTAAGGAACGTCCATGCTGTTTTCCATAGAGGTTGTACTAATTTACATTCCTATACATTCCCATAAGCATTCTCTTTTCTCCACATCCATGCCAACACCTATTGGTTTTTGACTTTCCGATAATCACCATTCTGGCGGGGGTAAGGTGGTATCTCACTGTGGTTTTAATTTGCATTTCCCTGATGATTAGTCATATTTAGCATTTTCTTACGTGTTTGTTGGTTATTTGTATATCTTTCTTTGAGAAGTGTCTCTTCATGTCTTTTGTCCACTTTTTGTTGGGATTTTTTTTCTTGCTGTTTTGAGCTCCTTATAGATTCTGGATACCAGTCCTTTGTCAGATGCATAGTTTCCAAATATTTTCTCCCATTTTGTGGGTTGTTGACTCTGATGATTATTTTCTTTGCTGTGCAGAAGCTTTTTAGTTTAATTAGGTCTTGTTTTTCTTTCTGTGGCATTTGCTTTTGGGGTCTTAGTCATAAATTCTTTATCTAGGCCACTGTCCAGAAGAATTTTTCCTATGGTTTCTTCTAGAATTTTTATGGTTTTTGGTTTTAGATATAAGTCTTTAATCCATCTTGAGTTGATTTTTGTATAGGGTGAGAGATAGGGATCCAGTTTCATTCTTCTATATGTGACTATCCAGTTTTCCCAGTACCATTTATTGAATAATGTGTCCTTTCCCCAATTTTGTTTCTGTATGCTTTGTCAAGGATCAGTTGGTTGTAAATATTTGGCCTTATTTCTAGGTTTTCTATTCTTTTCCTTCCTATGTGTGTACTTTTATATCAGTACTATGCTGTTTTGCTTACTATAGCCTTGTAATATAAAGTCAGATAATGCGAGTGCCTCCAGATAATAGTTATTTTGCATAGGATTGCTTTGGCCAGTTTGAGCCATTTTTTGGCTCCATATGAATTTTAGGATTTTTCTCTATTTCTATTAAAACAATGTTTGTATTTTGATAGGAATTGTGTTGAATCTATAGATTGTTTTGGGCAGCATGGTTGTTTTCATGATACTGATTTTTCCAATCCATGAACATGGGATGCATTTCCATTTGTTTGTATCATCTGTGATTTCTTTCAGTAGTGTTTTGTAGTTCTTCTTGTAGCGATCTTTCACCTCCTCTGTCAAGTATACTCCTAGAGTTTTGTTGTTGTGTTTTGTTTTTGCAGCTATCATGTAAAGGATTGAATTCTTGATTTGATTTCTCAGTGATACGGTTTGGCCATGTACCCCCTGTAAATCTCATCTTGAATTGTAGCTCCCATAATCCCCATGTATTGTGGGAGGGACCCAGTGGGAGGTAATTGAATCATGGTGGCAGGTTTTTCCCATGCTGTTCTCATCATAGTGAATAAGTCTCGTGAGATCTGATGGTTTTCTAAAAGGCAGTTCACCTGCACAGGTTCTCTTGCCTGCCAGCATGTAAGACGTGCCTTTGCTTCTCCTTTGGCTTCCGCCATGATTGTGAGGTCCTCCCCAGTCATGTGGAACTGTGAGTTTATTAAACCTCTTTTTCTTTATAAATTACCCAGTCTCGGGTATGTCTTTCTAGCAGTGTGAGAACGGACTAATACACTCGGCTGGGTCGTTGTTGGTATATAGCAGTGCTACCAATTTGTGTACATTGATTTTGTAGCATGAGACTTTACTGAATTCATTTATCAAATCTAGGAGTCTTTTGGAAGAGTCTTTAGGGTTTTCTAGGTATATGAGCTTGTCATTGGCAAACAAATAGTTTGACTTTCTCTTTTCCAATTTGGATGCCTTTTATTTCTTTTTCTTGTCAGATTACTCTGAGTAGGACTTCCAGTACTATGTTGAACAGAAGTGAAAGTAGGTATCCTTCCCTTGTTCCAGTTCTTAGGGGGAATGCTTTCAACTTTTCCCCATTCAGTATGATGTTGGCTCTGGGTTTGTCATAGATGGCTTTTCGTATTTTGAGGTATGTTCCTCCTAGTGAGCTGTAATTTTTAAAAGGAAACAGTTTTATTTTAGCTTTTCAAGTTTCAAATTTTTATTTTTTGAAGTGGGCAGAGGTATATGTGCCTTTTTAAATATTTGTTTTTGGAGTAGCGCATATAAAATGTTGTACCCTGGGACTTTTAGCTCCAAGCCTCAGGAATTCTCTTTCAAGAATCAGATCCATGAAGTTCCCTTAAAAAGATGATCATTAAAATAACCCGAAAAATAAATGCATCCTAGATGAAAGCCTTAAATCTTTTTGGATTCCTCAAACACGCTACTGTATTGCCAGAGAGAATGGATATCGAAGGTATCGTTTATTGATATTCCCTGATGGTCACAGATATAACTATAATCACAGGTAAATGCACATCAGATCTTGAGATACGTTATAGTCAGGATATGGGCTGCCATCCAGTTTGAATGTCTGGGCATTCCGGTAATGTGAAAAACAGCAATACAAAAGTGTTCCTGCCTGTCCTGTAGCCAGCGCTCCAGGATGTCTCCTAATCCTGATAGGCATCCCTGGGGCAGTCAGATCCAGCCATCTTGGGTTATGTCTTCAGCCAGGTGAGACCACCCGAGAAGGTTTCTCAGGCTCTGCCTAGGTCTCTGGCTAGCCTCTTCTTTATCCCTGGTGTTGATCTGGATTTCAGGTGATTATTGAGATTCCTCCAGGTTAGGGGTATTATTTCCTATGTACAGATGGTTCTACAGGCTTTGTCCGTCTACAGGAGTAGATTAGAATCTTTAAACTAGTGTCGGAAGAGTGTGTCTTAACTTCCTTTGCTCTGGGAAGAAGTCCTTGAGGTGTAAGACTCACTGTGGCTCCATCCCCTACTGTCCAACATTTGCATTCACTCCTTAGTAATTGTATTACTCACACTAGGGTTTCGAGGCTTCACAGGTATCCCCGGACCTAGGCAGCACCTGATAATTTCCACAGGTGTCTTTATTTTCTCTTTAACGTAGTGTTCATAATTCTTCACTGATTCCACAAAGCCAAGATGCATGGCAGGTGGAATTTTAGGGAGTGACCAGGTAAGCCTCCCTGGGCTTGGTGCTGACTGTTGACAGGGTGCTCGCCAGGGCCTCACCAGGGCTCTTCGTGTGCTCTTCTAATGGTACCGCACAGCCTTGTCCATCATTGATTTTCCACTGGTGTCAGTGTCCTTACTGTCTTCCAGGTTAGACCTCAGGTGATAACACACAAAGTCTGTGTTTTTAAAGTGTGCTAAGTCAAATTTTCTTAAATATACATAATTTTGTGAGTTTTAGATTACCAGATACATTCAAGAATTATATTCTTAATTGCTACTGTGTTAGAATTGCATTTTAAAGAGAATAATTTTATGAAATTTGAACTTGAAGAATAAAGTGGAAAATGTTAGATGGTTACACTAAACATTGTGAATAGGAAGGGAAGAGGGTCTGATGTCTGACTCATAGAAAGTAATTGACTTTGAAAAATACGAATTTTCTGAAAAGAAAGGCTGAACCGAAACGTGACCACTCCAGTCTCTGATCTCATTCTGCCTCAGTTCAGTGAGACCACAGGTTCCCTTTGGATCTCCATCCATGCACTGTGACCTGAGAGTTGCTGTGAGGCAGAACACTGAGGTGGTGGTGGTTGTTATTACTGTTGTTATTATTTGAGACGGAGTCTCTCGCTCTATCGCCCAGGCTGGAGTGCGGTGACACTATCTCGGCTCACTGCAAGCTCCACCTCCCAGGTTCAAGTGATTCTCCTGCCTCAGCCTTCTGAGTAGCTGGGACTAGAGGTACCCGCCACCACGCCCGGCTAATTTTTTGTATTTTTAGTAGAGACGGGGTTTCACCGTGTTAGCCAGAATGGTCTCAATCTCCTGACCTCGTGATCCGCCCACCTCAGCCTCCCAAAGTCTCGGCCTCCCAAAGTGCTGGGATTACAGGCTTGAGCCACCGCGCCTGGCCAAGTCTCACACTTTAAATAGACATTGTATCACTTGAGAGAAGGACAATTATTCTGTTGTGGGTGTGGGGAAGAAAGGCTGAAACAGAGTCTAATGAAGTACATTATTTCTACACTTCTTTCTCTTCCTTTGTAATGGAACCCTGCCCCTCAGATAGACTGGCCACTAGTTGCTTTGACCACTCCATCTTCAAAGATAGCAAGGGAGAAAGTTTGAGAAATGGAGTCATAAGTGACGGGAATAGTTTGGCAGGATTCACCCCAGTTTAGCCTGAAAGTGTTAGGGATGGATGTGAGCTGGCCAGCACCAATTCTAAAACCTGGCAGGTTTTAGAGAATCTGTGACTCAGGCTGTAGCCATTTTTAATGCTGATGAGATGGGATTATTCTAGAAAATATACCTTCAGAAGTCACAATAATTAAATATATTTATTTGTATATTTTAGTTTCCTGGACACTGACTCTCCTCCCCCTTCTCCCCAAAACCTGTGTTTACTCCTAGACCTCAGAATCCTTCTTCACCCAGTGCCCTAGACAGTCATTACACATCCATTAAAAATGTGAAATGTGAGCAGACTTAATTGACACCTCTTTTCAAGATTACAGGAAACGTATTTTAACCAAATTAAAACTCCAAGTACTTTAGAAAGAGCTATTATATTGCAATAACCAAAGTATTTGGTTATTTAGCTATAGAAAGTGCCAGATTTATTGGCACACATTGTCAGTGTCCACTGTTGGCCATGTCTACTGTTGCCTGACACTTGACGATGTGTAAAGTAATTGTGAAATTTTAATTTTTATTTCACATTTAATGAAATATATATTTTCAAAGATACAAACTTTGAGAACTATATTCATTCAGTAAGACAGAGTCAAAAATAAGACAGAAATGTGTATTTTCCAAACCAGAATTCTGTTGCTCAAAAGTTGGACATCAGCCTGAAGTATGTTGTGATTGTGGTGACATGTGGCATCAGAGTGAGTGCCAGGAGCTGTTCTTCCCGCACATGTCTTTGCTAGATTTGGTCTAAGAAGTGGCCGTATAATTCCCTAGTTCTTTTTCCTGTTGTTCATTCATTATAGTAATATGTATATAGTCAGGTAAAGTTTTCTCCTTCGTTGTGGTATAGTCTCTTTTGTATGGAATGGCAAATAGTTGAGGGTTTAAAAATTATGGTAATTCCCATGTAAACACAGTGTAAATAATGGAAAAGTTCAGTGGCAAACCTTTTCTTTGGTCTAACTTCGTGAATTAATTAAAACATGATAATTTCAAAGATAAATGTATAAGGAAAAAAGAGAGGTCAGTAGAGGTTGAGATATCACCTGAATTGTTGTCTGTAGTATTTTGCTATTATTAATGTGTATAACATATAAACTATTGCGTTATCCTACCTTTTAAATTCATTATTAAGCAAGATGTGTAACTTTTGGTGTAAGCTATTTGTATAGGAACAAATTGAAATTTCCTATTGTCTCTCTGCCCTTGAATACCTTTAGCCATGGTACTGATGTACTGATACGTTCTCTAGGTAATTCACATTCCACCAGTTTTGAAGTACAGAATTGTTATTTGCTATTTTTGTCAGATAGGAAGTTTACTGTTATACAATCTACAAATTATGACAAATCTCTCAAAAAATTTGAGAAATGAAACATTCTGGTTAAATTTAGCACAGACTAGTATGATTGCTATATAATAAGTGAATAGCCAATTAAAATGAATATTAATAAAAATGTTTACATATCCTGTTTCTTCAGTTTTCAAGTTCCTAGTAGACAGTGATTATGTCATTGTAATTAACTTGTTAGGAAATGTTCTAGCAGATGACAGGATCACAGTAATCCCTGATCTACCATGCTGGTAATTATTCAAAGTTGGGTGTCTCCCAGTTAGAATGGCAATCATTAAAAAGTCAGGAAACAACAGGTGCTGGAGAGGATGTGGAGAAATAGGAACACTTTTACACTGTTGGTGGGATTGTAAACTAGTTCAACCATTATGGAAAACAGTATGGCGATTCCTCAAAGATCTGGAACTAGATGTACCATATGACCCAGCCATCCCATTACTGGGTATATACCCAAAGGATTATAAATCATGCTGCTATAAAGATACATGCACACGTATGTTTACTGTGGCACTATTCACAATAGCAAAGACTTGGAATCAACCCAAATGTCCATCAGTGACAGACTGGATTAAGAAAATGTGGCACATATACACCATGGAATACTATGCAGCCATAAAAAAGGATGAGTTTGTGTCCTTTGTAGGGACATGGATGCAGCTGGAAACCATCATTCTTAGCAAACTATCACAAGAAGAGAAAACCAAACACCGCATGTTCTCACTCATAGGTGGGAACTGAACAATGAGATCACTTGGACTCGGGAAGGGGAACATCACACACCGGGGCCTATCATGGGGAGGCAGGAGGGATTGCATTGGGAGTTATGCCTGATATAAATGACGAATTGATGGGTGCTGATGAATTGATGGGTGCAGCACACCAACATGGCACAAGTATACATATGTAACAAACCTGCACGTTATGCACATGTACCCTAGAACTTAAAGTATAATAATAAAAAAAAAAAAGTTGGGTGTCGCAAACTAGAAATATCATAAAAAGTTTCCATTTTTTTAAATCTACCTCTTTTATTGGCATATATTCTATTTATATCAGTAACATCTACAGAATGTTTATTGTATGTTATAGAAATGGCAATTCAAAACATTTAGAAAGCAAAGATTACATACTTTATTATCATTGAGTCTCGTTATTCACTGTAGTTATGCACTGAATTGATGAATGCTGACCTGTTGCCCTAGGGGAAATAGAGTTTGGTTCCTGTGAGCCTCTAGTCCCATTTTTATAAACCAAAGTGCCATTTGCATTAGATGGGTTCATTTACCAATGTCCTTGTAAAACAAGCCAATTTCTTCCACATAACCCATTCCCTCTGTCACCTTTAGCAAATATTAAAAAATTTCTTTTGCAGCCTCCTGATCTGCAGAAACTGCCTTGCCTTCAAGTTTAATGGTTTCATGCCATACCACCTTTTGAACATGAGACAGCCAGCACTAGCCAAGAAGGGTTTCACATTTTCCTGACCCTGTGTAAAGAGATCATGAATTTCTTTGGCTTTCAGCTTTGCAACATTGCTGTTCACCACACTTGCTGTTTAATTGATCATCATCCCATGAATCCACCAAGTTAGCCACTTTTCTATAACTTCATCACATGCTATAGATGTTACTGTAGCACTTTTGGGAATGGCCTCATACATAGATTAGCACATTTTTCTTTTCATTTTTCTGGATGTATCATATTGTTGAATCATTGACATTGAACTCAAGGCCAGCAGCACTATAATTCATACCTGAACCAAAGCTCATCTAATACATACATATGTGTGGTGTTACAGTGTCTCTGTAAGGCACATCACAGCCTTCTTGCACTTAGGGACACTAGACTTCAGCATTACACTTGGGGGCCACCATAAACAGCAAAATCACAACAAAAAGCACAAAAAAGCGAAAAACCTGGCGTCATAGATCTCGAGACGGACGCCTGTTATTACAGTATGAGAACTGAAACAAGAAGGCAGAGCATGGTCGTGGGGGTCCCAGCTGGGAGTGTGTGCATGCTGGTGACTCAGTTTTCAGCTGCTCCATGCATTTCTGTGGTCATATGATGTCAGAACACCATAAGGATTGATTTTGGGATTACAAATAATTTTAGCAAGTAGGAACATTTGCAAATACATAATCTGCAAATAATGAGAATCGATGTAGATAAAATAGCTACAGCTTTTCTATATGAGGA
Organism: Rhinopithecus roxellana; assembly: GCF_007565055.1. NCBI lineage: Eukaryota > Metazoa > Chordata > Mammalia > Primates > Cercopithecidae > Rhinopithecus > Rhinopithecus roxellana. Next base: position 64,749,731 of record NC_044558.1, on the reverse strand, counting down.
TTTTATATCTTTTTAATAGATACAAAGATTTTAATAGATATAAAGATAAAAACATTTTCACATCTTTTAATATCTCATTTTATTAAAAAATCAATTTTGTACTGAAATTTCATGGCTACAAGTGAAATATAAGAAAATTTCTCTTATTTTGTCTCCCATCCAAGTACTAACCAGGCCCAATCCTGCTTAGCTTCCAAGATCAGATGAGCTCAGGCGTGTTCAGGGTGATATGACCGTATTTTGTATTCTATTAGTTGGACAACTTTTTTTTCCATGTAATTTTATCTCTCTTTCCAACCTAGGCAGTAGTGGCTTAGTATATAATATGTTCTTGGTGTATATGACTTTAAAAGAAGAATCAGTGTTTGGCTTTTGGCTTTGGCTTTTTTCCCCCCCCACAAAGCATCTCATATGGTTAAAAAGAAAGAGATTTTTATGCTGAAAAACGTACTTTTTTGGTATGTAGCTTTAAAATTTTACGTTGAGAAAAATGTATGCAAAATCTTGAAGGAAAAGATGGACAAATTTGACTACATACAATTTAAAAATGAAAAACCCTGTTGTTAACAAAGAAGGGAACTGTATTGGCAACTAGGATGATAACCCAAAGGATAATATTCTTACGGTATATAAAGGATTTTTAGCTGGGTATGGTGGCCCACACCTGTAATCCCAGCACTTTGGGAGACCAAAGCAGGAGGATCTCTTGAGGCCAGGAGTTTGAGACTAGCCTGGGCAATATCGTGAGACCCCATCTCTACCAAAACAGCAACAACAATGAGAAACAGAAAAAGGCATTTTGAAGAATCATTGAGAAAATAGCAAACAATACAGTGGGAACACAAGTGGTGCTTTTCTAAAGAAGAGCTACAAACAAAAAAAAAAGGTTTTGCTTGAAATGATGTTTGGCTTCACTAGTAATTTTTTAAAAAGCAAATTAAGACATGGTATGATTTTTGCACTTCTGGTTTTGGCCAAGATTAAACCGAGACCAAAAATCTAAAAAGATTAACTATTAGCCATAATATTTGTAATTTAAAAACTCACGCCCTTCTTCAGAGGGGAGCTTCCACCCTCTTTTACCGTAACCAAAGAGGTCCTCTTTGGGGGCCTGGCTGTCATCATGGTGATGTATTGACATTTTGGTGTACAAGAGACTTAAACCAGTTCTAAAAGGACAAGGGCATCCTTTGAGAAACCTATATACAGTTACTGGGCCATCTAGTGGCAAACCTTGAGGGAGGATATAGAAAACAACAAATTTCAAGCACAGGAGTGCAAAAGCCTGACCATTTAATTTACAGCAGGGATTTTTCAAGTCTGGTGGACTTTACCCTGCAGGGGCTATTTGGCTCTGTCTGGAGACAATTTTGATCATCATGCCTTGGAGGATACTATAGGTATCAACTGGGTAAAGGCCAGGGAGGCCACTGAATGTATGATGCACAGGATGGCCTCACAACCAGGAACCACTGGCCTCAAATGGCTCCAGGGTTGAGAGAACCTGCTGTAGAGAGAAGCAGCTCCTGTGCACCTGAGTCGATTTTTCTGTATTGTTGCATATGATGACCCTGGGGAGTTAGAAAACATGTTTGTTTATACTCTGTTTAAGCAGATATGGGCATTTCAAATATACGTTACAGTTGCAGTCACATCTTAAGAAATTTTTAATGCTTACGGAAATCACTTACTTGGAAAATTTATAGAATGTATCTTTAAATTAGGATAAATCAAACCTTACTGTATTTTGGTGTTTTACTTACACAAAGCACATAACTAAAACTTATGGATGGTAGATCCTTTTCCCTCTGTTCATGTGATTAATTTCTTAGCATAAATATGCTACATGCTTTAAAGTTCTAATCACAAAGGTATTATATACTTTATCTTAAAGGCCCTTATTAAGTAAAAACAAAACAAAATAACTAGTTCCCCAACCTTCAGATAACGGGAGAACCATCAATTTGGAAGTAAACTAGTGGAATATATTCACTTGAGAAGTAACATATTTGTGGAGTGGAGAATTTCAGATCGTTTGGTCTGAGTTCTCATACATATCCAGGTCATGATTCCAAATACTTATTTAATAAAAACACAGAAAAAGAGCTACGTTAAAAATACAAACAAAAAATACCTTTGTATTACTTACCTATTTTCAATCATCTAGGCACAGATCTCCTTACTGGTATTTGAGGACTGGCAGTATAGGCTCTCTTACATTCTTTGATATTTCTGATGGCAGACAAGAGGGTATTAGAGTCAAGTTTGTTTTTTTAACTGAATTTTACAGTTAACACTTGTTATTTTTATTGTTAAATTACTGTGTACCATAGTGAACTTTTGATGCCTAGGACTTGGCAATTTCAGGAAAATAATTTAGATTTAAAATATGATAAAATGTTAAATTGTACCATAAAAGGTTTATATTATTCTCTCTAGTATATTTGAAAATTTCCATAATGGCTTTTTTTATTTTTGTTTTTGGAGACAGAGTCTTGCTCTGTCGCCCAGGCTGGAATGCAGTGGTGCAATCTCGGCTCACTGCAACCTCCGCCTCCCAGATTCAAGCAGTTCTCCTGCCTCAGCCTCCCAAGTAGCTGGGATTATAGGTGCATGCCACCACACTTGGCTAATTTTTGTATTTTTTGTAGAGACAGGTTGTCACCATGTTGTCCAGGCTGGTCTCAAACCCCTGACCTCAAGTGATCCACCTGCCTCAGCCTCCCAGAGTGCTAGGATGACAGGCATGAGCCTTTGTGCCTGGCATAATAACTATTTTTAAAAGTTAATAATTAACAGTAATGAAAATGAAAGCACACATAAGCCACTTTCCTAGAGGGTGGGGGAGGCCTCAAGGAAAGGAAGGGCAGAAATCAGGAATCCTGGTTTGGAAATTCTTTATGATTCTTTGTAAGTTCACAATTTTGATAGACGCTATAAAAATAGTCCTCTGCTGGCTTGAACAAAGTAACAGGTAAATTGGCTCCAGTGACTTTTAAAAAAAGTATACAAATCAGTGATTTCTAGTGTATTTACAAGGTATTGTAGCCATTACCACCGTCTAATTCCAGAGCATTTTCACCACTCCAAAAAGAAACCCCAGACCCAATAGCAGTCATTTCCCATTTTCTTTCACCACATCCCCTGGCACCTACCAGTCGTTCTGTGGATTTGTCTGTTCCGGATGTTTCATATAAACACGAAGCATATAATATGTGGCCTTTTGTTTCTGGCTTCTTTCACTTAGCAGAATGTTTTCAAGGTTCATCCATGTTGTAGCATGTGTCAGTATCTTACTCCTTTTTCTAGCCAAATAACATTTCATTGTATGAATAATATTCCATTGGGTATAACACATTTTGTTTCATTTTGTTTATCCATTTATCAGTTGATGGACATTTGGGTTTTTTCCACTTTTAGGCTAATATCAGTAATACTGCTGTGAATGTACATGTACATGTTTTTTGTGTGGACGTATGTTTTCAGTTCTTTTGTGTATATGTGTAGGAGTGGAATTGCTAGGTCATTTGGGAACTCCATATTTTCTTTTTGAGGAACTGCCATACTGTTTTTGAAAGCAGCTGCACCATTTTACATTACCACCAGCAATGTATGAGAACACTGGTTTCTATTATTCTGTTACTCCTTTTCTTCTTCTTCTTCTTCTTTTTTTTTTTTTTTTTTTTTTTTTTTTTGAGACAAGGTCTTGCTGTGTCACCCAGGTTGGAGTACAGTGGTGAGATCTTGGCTCACTGCAGCCTTAGTTCCTGGGTTCAAGTGATCCTCTGACTTCAGCCTCCTGAGTAGCTGGAACTATAGGTGTTTGCCACCATGCCCAGCTAATTTTTGTTTTTTTGTAGAGACAGGGTTTCACCATGTTGGCCAGGCTGGTCCTGAACTCCTGGGCTCAATTCATCTGCCCTCTTCGGCCTCCTAAAGTGCTGGCATTACAGGCATGAGCCACCGCACCCAGCCTATTGTATGGTTTCTTGATTGAAGCCATCCTCATGGTTATGAACTGGCATCTCATTGTGATTTTGATTTGCATTTCTCTAATGACTAATGTTAAGCATCTTTTTATGTACTTACTGGCCATTTATGTATCTTTTTTGGAGAAACATCTGTTCAGATCCTTTATCCATGTTTCACTTGGGTTATTTGTGTTTCTGTTGTTGTAATAATTTTTGTATATTCTGAATAGAACCTCTTTATCAAATATATGATTTGCAGGTTTTTAAAATTTTTTTAATTTTTTTTACATTATATGGTTGTCTTTTCACTTAATGGTGTTCTTTGAAACACAGAACTTTTTAATGTTGATGAAGTCCACTTTATTTTTTCTTATTTGCATTTTGACATGATCCCTCTTATTTTTTTTCAATAGGTGATTGTACTCCACTGTGTGGATGCCCCATACCGTGTTCAACCAGTTCCTTATTGATTTACTATTACAGAAAGGGCTGTGATAAATGATTTTATATATACGTCATTTTGTGATTTTTGCCAGTGAGATTGGTGGGTCAAAGAGTAAATGCATATGTAACTTTGGTGATTATTGCCATATTCCCCTCTATAAAGACTGTGACGTTTTGTGTTCCCACCAGTAGTGTATGAGCATGCCTACTTCCCTGCAGCCTGTAAAGCAGAGTACATTGCCAGGCTTTTAGAGTTTTGCTAGTCTAATATGTAGAAATGATATATTAAATGTAATCTAAAAATTGCTCTTCTCTAATAATGAGATAAATTAAGCATCTTTCGATAAATGTATAGGCCTTTTGCATTACTTTTTATATTTTCTGTTTATCCGTATCTTGTGCTCATTTTTTTTCTATTGGATTTTGGGGTGTATTCCAAAATTTTAGAGGTTCTTTACATATTAGAGATATTAGCCCTGAATTTATAAGTTGCAAATATTTCTTACACTTTTGCCTATTCAATTTGTCACTTGTATTTTTACTTTGTGTGTGGTGTATTTGGGATGTGCAAAGGGTTTAATTTTGCTTGTTTTCGGGTTTTGTGTTTGTTTGCTTGTTTGTTTCTACTCTTTGGTTTTAAAGGAATTTACTCATATTTCCATCTAATACTTGATAGTTTTGATTTTCTGACTTTTGATTGTATTTTTCATTCATTCTTTTGAGTTTTCTGAATATATAGTCACATCATCGGTGCCATCTGCAAATAGAAGATGTTTTACCTTTTTCCAGTTCTGATTCCTCTGATTGCCTTCTCATGTGATTGCATTGGTAAATACCCCCAAAGCAGTATTTAATAAGAAGGGATATAGTGAGGATCCTTAACTGTTTCTTTATTTTAACACAAAATCTTCTAATGTTTCTCCATTAAGTAAGATGATAGCTTTGAAGCTAATACGTATACAAGCATACCTTGGATATACTGTGGGTTTGGTTCCAGACCATCACAACAAAGTGAGTATCACAACAAAGTGAGTTACACACATTTTTTGGCTTCCCAGTGTGGATAAAAGTTATGTTTACACTATACCATAGTCTGTTAAGTGTGCAACAATGGTATGTCTAACAAGACAAATGTACAGACCTTAATTAAAAAATACTTTATTGCTAAAAATGCTAACAATCATCTGAGCCTTCAGGGAATTGTGGTCTTTTTGCTGGTGGAGGGTCTTGCCTTGATGTTGGTGGCTGCTGGCTGATTAGGGTGGTGGCTGCTGGAGGTTGGGATGTCTGTGGCAGTTCCTTAAAATAAGGACAGCAATGAAGTTTGCCCCATCAATTGGCTCTTTCTTTCATGAAAGATTTCTCTGTCTTTGTAACGCTGTTTGATAGCATTTACCTACGGTGGAACCTCTTTCAAAATTGGAGTCACTGCTCTCCAAACCTGCTGCTGCTTTATCAACTAAGTTTATGGAATATTCTGAAACCTTTGTTGTCATTTCAGCAATGTTCACAACATCTTCATCAGGACTAGGTTCCATCTCAAGGAACTATTTTCTTTGCTTATCGGTAAGAAGCAACTCCTCATTCATTAAAGTTTTTCCTGAGATTATAGCAATTCAGTTACATCTTCAGGCTCGACTTCTAATTCTAGGTCTCTTCCCATTTCCACTACATCTGGAGTTAACATGCCCAGATCCATCAGAGGAATCACCGTATCAGCTTTAGGTTTAGGAAACGTATTCTTTAATAAGACTTGGAAGTTGAAATTACTTAATTACTTTTTTTTTTTGAGACTGGGTTGTGCTCTGTCACCTGGGCTGGAGTGCAGTGGCACAAACAGGGCTCCCTGCAGCCTTGAACTCCTAAGCTCAAGTGATCCTCCTGCCTCAGCCTCCCAAAGTGCTGGGATTACAGGTGTGAGCCACTGTGCCCAGCTGAAATTCTTCTTGATCAGTGGGCTGCAGAAGGGAGGTCGTGTTAACCACATGGAAATAACACTCATCTCCCTGTACATCTCCATCAGAGCTCTTGGGTGACCAGGTAGATTGCCAGTGAGCAGTAATATTTTGAAAGGAATCTATTCTTCTGAGCAGTGGGATTAAAATATTCTGTAAACCATTCTGTAAACAGACATGCTGTCATCTAGGCTTTGTTGCTGCATCTACACAACATGGGCAGAGTAGATGTAGCATAATTCTTAAGGGCCCTAGGATTTTCAGAATGTAAATTAGCATTGGCTTCAAGTTAACGTCGCCAGCTGCAGTAACAGTCAGCCTGTCCTTTAAGGATTTGAGCCCAGGCATCATCACCTCTCCAGCTGTGAAAGTCCTAGATGGCATTTCTTCCAATGGGAGACGACTTTGTCTTCATTGGAAATCTGTTGTTTCGTGTGGCCACCTTAATCAGTCATCTTAGCTAGGTCTTCCGGATGACTTGCTGTTTCCTCCTGTACTCTTATGAGGCAGCTTCTTTCCTCATGAATGACCTTATGAATCTATCTCTGCTAACTTCACACTTCTCTTCTGCAGCTTCCTCACCTCTCGCAGCCTTCATAGAACCGAAGAGAGTTAGGTCCTTGTTCTGGATTCAGTTTTGGCTTAAGGGAATATTGTGGCTGATCTGGTGTTCTATTCAGACCCCTAAAATATTTTCCAAAGCAGCAATAAGGCTGTTTTGCCTTCTTATCATTCATGTGTTCACTGAAGGAGCGCTTTTGATTTCCTTCAAGAACTTTTCCTTTACATTCGCAGCTGGGATAGCTATTTGGCTTAAGAGGCTCAGCTTTCAGCCTGTCTTGGCTTTTGACATGCCTTGCACACTAAGCTTAATCATTTTTAGTTTTTGACATAAAGTGAGAGAGATGTGACTCTTCGTTCACTTGAACACTGTGAGGCAATTGTAGGGCTATTAATCTACCTGATTTCATTATTGTGTCTCAAGCAGGCCCGAGCAGAGGGAGAAAGATGGGAGAAGGAGCAGTTGGTGGGGTAGTCAGAACACACACGTTTAGTAGGTTCACTGTCTTACATAGGTGTAGTTTGTGGTACCCAAAATAATTAGTGACAGCAAAGATCACTGATCACAGATCACCATAACACATACAATAACAATAATGGAAAAGTCTGAAATATTGTGACACTTAACAAAATGTTATCCAGAGACATGAACTGGGCACACGCTGTCGGATAAAGGGCAGTAGACTTGCTTGACTCAGGGTTGCCACATCAGATTTTTTTTTTTTTTTTTGAAAAAAAGAAGCAATACTTGAGCACGATAAAGCAACTTGTAAACCAATGAGGTTTGCCTGTGTGTTAAAGTGTTATCCCTCAGTTCTTCGTTTTTGAGGGTTTTTTATATGAATGAATGTTGAATTTTGTCAAGTGCTTTTTCAGTATCTCTAGAGGTGATCATATTCTTCTTAGTTCTTCTGATATCATTTATTATATTAATGTATTTCCTAATATTGAACCATCATTGCATTCCTGTAATGATACATTAAAAACAGTATTTTGATTCTGTTTACCAAAATTTAAGATTTTTGCATGGATATTAATACATTTGTTTGTAGCATAAATTTATATGTTTATTGGTATATGTATGTGTTGAGTCCAAGGCAATTGCTCCGTTTCATGTTTGTTCCCTGGAGCCCCTTTTCTAAGCCTGTCCTGCGCTTGTTCTGACAGTGACTGGACTTTTTTACAGGTCTGCTGTAAAGCTCTTGGTTTGGGAATTCTCATTCCATCCCTTCTTCCTGTGTTGAGTCCTGTTTCCCGGACAAGGCAAGATTGCAGGTTTTTCTTTCTCCTGATTTATTTATTCATATTCGTAGCTTCCTGAGATAAAGTGCATACATTTTTTGAATATCTACGTGACTGAAATGTCTTTAGTTGGCCTTCACTCATTGATCATTTAGAGGGATTAGACATTTAGGTTAAAAATAATTTTTCTGAAGAATTTAGAAGGCATTCATCTATCATTTTCTAGCTTCCATGTTGATACCAAGAAATGTGATAACATTTTGTTTTATGACCTCTCCCCATCACCCATCACTACCTGGGAAGCAACTCTCAGTGTTTTGATATTCTAAGCTGATGTGCTTTGGCCTTCCTTCCATTCATATGTTGGACAGTTGATGGGCCCTTTCTGTTTGCAAATGGCTGTTTTTCAGTGCTAGGAACTCTTCTTGAATAATTTTTTCCTTCCATTTTATTATTCAGATATTATATCATGTATTTTTCTTGTCTCCTATTGTGCATTCCTTATTTTTTTGTTCTACTTTTTGGAAGATTGCCTCAAGTTTATTTTCTAACCCTTTAACTGAATTTGTTATTCCTCATATTTTAAATTTTCCTGAATATTCCTACTTACAGTATGCTATTTATGGTTTATAGATAAAATTCTATTTCCAACTCTTTCATATTAATTACATATATTTAAATAATCTTTACTATTTCTGCATTTTCTGTTTTGAATTCCTCCTTCTCCCCCAACCCTTACCCTCTTCTGTTTGTCTGATGTGGCCTCTTTCTTTATTGAGAAGCTAGTCTCAAATGCCTGGTTATCTGTGGCTGTCTGTCCACATTTAAGGGTGAGACACTAGAAAGCTGGTGTAAACAGTTATCTTGGACTCAACACATACCTGTACCTATTCTGTGTGAGTTGGCTTTACTGTTGGGATGTCAGGTGGCCAGGTGGCTTTTTCTTTAGATACCTTCAAATGTCAGTGTCTAAAGAGTCTTTTCTCTGGGAACATTTAATTTCTCCAGAAAGGTATTGTTTGGTTTCTTGCCTGAGCCTGAGATCTGGAATTTGGCTGTAGAAAGGGAATGCCAACTATTTTTGATTGATTATGTAGCGTTTTGCTTAACACCGTGTTCCCCTCACACCCTACTCCAGCTTAAAATCCCTTCAGTTGCTGTGTATTGCTGTCATATTGCAATCCAAGCTACTTATTGTCAGCTTTACATTCTGCATGATTTAATCTCAGTATAGCTCTCTTCTGCTCTTCATAGTTCTGTTTACCACATTCCACTGTCCTTTCTGCTTCAAACATACTGAGTTCTTTCTCACTTAACGGCTTTGCATGTGCTTCCCCTTTGCAAGGCTAGCTCTCTTTCACTATTTAAGTCTTTCCTCATGTGTAATCTCCTTGACTTTCTAGGATAGGCAGGGTTGGTTAGGTTATGCTGTGATACCAAGCGACCTCAAAATCTCAGTAGTTTAAAACAGTGATTGTTGCTCATAATACATGTCCATCACAGATGAGCTGGGAGTTCTGCTGTCATTTGTCCTCATTCTAGTATGTAGGCTGACAGAGCAGCCACCAGTTTGGGATTGCCATTACCCATGGTATAAAGAAAAAGAAAGCATAGCAAGTCATAGTGAGCTTTCTTACATCATCCGTTGTACAAGTGGTGTAAATCCCTTTTACTCAGATTCTGTTTGTCAAATCCACACGTGGCCTCGCCTAATTTCAGTGTGGTGGGGAAGTGCATTGTCCTAATTAACAGTGCATTTTGATTTAACTAGAAATTGGAGTATGACTTTCTCGAGAAGAAAAAAGGAAGGATAGTGTATGTGTGCTGGGGAGGTATGTGTGAAAGAGATTAATTGACTTAAGTAGGAAGATAATTACATAAGGGTAGGGTTTGTAAATACAGAGGTAAGACCCAAAAAAGAAAACTAAAATAGTTTACAGTGATTGCCTTAGGGTGGCAGGAAGAGGGGGTAGGGGGTTTGGGACTATTTGATTTTTGAAAAATCATATATATATAGTGTTTTAATTAAAATGACAATAAAATTTAAATAATCCTAGACCATGTGACCTCTCATCTGTCTCTTTCCGGCTACTTTTCCATCTACCACCTTTACTTTTTTCAGTCATTCTTCTGGAAGGAGTTCTCTATTTCAGTTTCTTCACCTGCCACTTCTTAACCCACTCCAATCCGGTTGGGGTGCTATTATTTCACTAAGACAGCTCTTGCTAAAGTCATCAGTGACCAACATATTGCTAAATCTAGTGGATATTTTCAGTTCTTTCTGCTTTTTGACATCCTAGCATTATTCTGTACTTTCTGAAATCTTGCCTTCACTGGACTGCTGTAAGACAACTCTCCTAGATTTGCTCTTAGTTCTTAGGGGCCTAGGTCGCTTTCTACCATATTCTCTCCTGGGGCAGTCTAATCTACATTGATGGTTTCAGTTACCATGCTTAGGCGCCTCACAGATCTTCAGAATATATTCTCAGCTCACTAGCTCTATCTCCACATACCTACTTAACATCTCCCTTTGATGTCTAAAAGACGCCTGAACTTAGTCTGCCTAAAACCAAACTCAGCACACACATACATATACCACTGCCTTCTGCAAACTTAGTCTCCGTCCCAGATTTCTTACCTCAATTGAAAACACCCCAGTGTAACACCCTATGTAAACCGGAAATCTAAGCATTATTCTTGACACTCATCTCTCCCTTATTCCCAGTCCAAAATTAAGTTGTGATATCTTTTCCTCATTCTACACCCTGTAGCCAGAGGTAACTTAAAAAACCCATTATTTTCCAAAGCTCCCATTGGTCTTGCATTCTTTTTGCAGCTTTTCCTCAATTACTACTCTCCTCTTCCTCATTTCAAAACTTACTCCAAAGCTACAGTAATCAAAACAATGTGGTATTGGAATAATATAGATATGTAGTCTAGTAATAATATAGATTTATAGTCTGGTGGAATAGAATTTAGAGTTCAGAAATAAACCCATACATCTATGGCTGTTGAGTTTTGACAAGGATGCTAAGTCCACTCAATTGGGAAAGAATAGTCTCATCAACAGATGGTGCCAAGATAACTTGATTTCCACATGTACAGAATGAAATTGGACCACCTACCTCACATCACATATAAAAATTAACTCCAGATGGGTCAGTAACCTAAATATAAAAGCCAGAACCCTAAAACTTTTCAAAGAAAACAGTTTAATCTTCATGACCTTTGATTTTGCAATGGATTCTTAGGTATGACACCAAAAGCATGAGCAACAGAAGAAAAAATAGTTAAGTTATATTTTATCAAAATTTGAAAGTTTTATGCATTAAAGGACCTTATCAAGAAAGTGTAAAGACAATCTACAGAAGGGAAGAATGTTTGCAAAGCTTGTATCTGTTAGTGGATTGGTATCTAGAATATTTAAAAAACACCTACAGCTCAACAGCAACAAAAAGCCCAATTAAAAATGGGCAAAGGACTTGAATAGACATTCCTCCAGACATATATACATATCCAATAAATACATGAAAAGGTGTTCAGTATCATTAGTCATTAGAAAAATTCAGGTCAAACCCACAATGAGGTAATTACATCTACTTAGATGGCTATGGTTTTTTTAAAGTGAAAAATGGGAAATAATAAGTGTTGGTAATAATGTGGAGAAATTGGAACACTCGTACATTGCTGTTGGGATTGTAAAATGGTGCAGCTGCTTGTGAAAAAGAGTTTACTAATTCCTCAAAAGGTTAAATGTAGAATTTGTTACATGATCTGGCAATTCCACTTCTGGGTATATGCTCCAAGGAATTGAAGACAGACCCACGCAGATACTTGTATGCCAGTGTTCACTGCAGTCTCATTCACAGCATTTTTCAAAAGGTGGAAACCACCCAAGTGTCTATCAACAGATGAGCAGATAAACAAATTGTAATTTATCCATATGGTGGAATACTCTTCAGCCGTAAGAAGAAATAAAGTACTGGCACGTGCAACAAAATGATGAACCTAGAAAACACACTAATTGAAATAAGACAGACACAAAAGGACAAATACTGTATGATTCCACTCATGAAATATCTAGGCATATTAATAGATACAGAAGGTGGATTTGAGGATGCCAGGGGCTTGGAAGACCAGAGAATGGGGAATTATTACTTAATGGTCTGTAGTTTGGGGCGATAAAAAAGTTTTAGAAATAGGTAATGGTGATGGTTGCAAAACACTGGGAATGTACGGTGGTGATTAATGCTGCCAGATTGTGTACTCAAAAATGGTTAAGATGGCAAATCCTATATTAATACATATTTTGCTACAGTTTTAAAAATAATGTAATGTTCCAAAAACCACTGAATTGTACACTTCACATGGGTGAATTGTATGTGAATTATACCTCAATAAAGCTTTTTAAAAAATAAAAAGGGTAACAATTTTGTCACCCACCATTTTGTTTTATAGACTGTTTTGTCAAACTGAAAAGTCCTGAAATATCCTTTTGCGTTTACTAGTATAACTAAAAAAGTAATTAAAACATTTTTTAAAAGGTGAATAAAGGGTTCATAATGACCTTTTTTGCTGTCAGGAACCTTGATCAATGTGTTGCATAGCAATATTTCCCCATTCTTAATCTAATGTACTTTGATCCAAACAAACAGAAAGCTACCAGGAGATCCATTCTGAGGGCTCTGTGTTGCCAGTTATCCATGTTCTGTGACTGCCACATGTGGGAAGTGTACAGCAGATTGATTGTCTGGGGGGCTCTTGGGGCAGTATTACTGATCTTTACTTAAGACCTGGTAGTTAACCATTTATTATTATAGACTAGATTTTTTTTCTCTTCCTATATTTTAAGTTTTTTTAATGTGGCAAAATACACATAACATAAAATTTATTATCTTTATCATTTTAAGGAGTACAGTTTAGTGTAGTTAAATGCATTTATAATGTGCAATTCTCACCGTCATCCATCTCTGTGATTCTTTTTGTTTTGTGAAACTTAAACTCTATACCCATTAAACAATAACTCTTGATGCCCCCGGCAACCAACGACTAATTTTTTAATATCTCAGGTTTGGCTGGGGAGAGTATTGAATCAGTAAGTATTTATTTAACATCTACTTTATGGTAAAAGTTATTAGGGGCATGAAGAAGATTTAAAATATGGGATGCTTTAAAAAACTGACAATACCGCTGGGCAGACAGTACTATATATGTAATAATTATATAGGAATCAATGATAACATGGCATTTATTATAATTATACCTTGGATATATGTAGCTTATACATGCAAGTTATAATGAAAATTGTGGGGAACCAATAAAAGACCAAACACATTAAAAAAAACTAATGCTAGGCTTGATAAGAATTTAATATATAATGCCAGGCATGGTGGTATGTGTACCTGTGTCCCTTGGGAGGCTGAGGTAGGAGGGATTACTTGAGCGCAGGAGAATGGAGTCCAGCCTGGGCAACATGGTAAGAACCCGTCTCTTAAACGAAAGTTTAACGTATAATTAGGGAGGTGTCACATTTTGTTGGAGAAGAGAAAAACCCTTCAGTGCATCACACTAGCTCAGTGGTTGCTTCTTCAGGGAAACACTCTGTGTTTTCATTTAATGCCACATTCAAAAAGTAATTCCATGGTTTCCAGCCTGGCATGGAAGGAGCTGATAAGTAACCATGCTGTCCTAACTGCAAGTAAAGAGCTGAACAAGCAAAAATAATAATAATAAACAAAAAAGCTCTGTTGGATCCATCAGGGAAGTGAAGCCATGGGGCATACTGCTGCACCGAAAACTGGAGACAGACAGGTAGATACACAGAATCACAACTTACCAGAGCAGAAACCCACAGGCGGAAACCTCTGTGGGGACCAGTGCTGGAGGAGGAAAGGCGGAACTGTAGTTGATGAATCACTGGATGCACAGTATGGACAACTCTGAGAGTCAGAAACTTCAGAGGGACCCAGTCAAGGGGGACGGCTGCCACAGGTGTGAGTTTTTACCTCCAGGAGCTTGACCTCACAGTGAATATTGGAGAAAAATCTCCTTGTGCTTCTTGCAGCGGGAGGGGGAAAGGGATCATTTTGAAATATGTAAGAGCTTTCTGTTCTTAACAAAGCCTACCCTCAGGAGACAGGATTTTACCGAAGCCTAGCCTACCTGGGGGAAGGGAAATACCTAACTCCAGCCTACTGTAGCTTTCTACATGGGGAAAGGGAAATATACAACCTCAGCCCCCTCCAGTGATCCCGTTTCACGTAAGGGGGGAAACTGCAGCCCTGGTGAAGTTCAAAGTCCTGTGGCACAGGCTGTCTAAAGATTAAATCTAATCGTAGGGCTAAGAAGGCTTCCCTTGCCCACACCTTACACTATGTTATTAAAGGCCTATTTAGCAAGGTTCCTTTTACCCAGTACATCACGTTCACCTTTCAGCAAAAATTACAAGAGGTCTGCTAAAGCAAATCCAGCAGTGTAAAGAAACTGAACAAGCATTAGAACTAGAGTCAGATATGGCAGGAATGTTGGAATAATCAGACCACGGATTATTAAAAACTATGATTAAAATGCTAAGAGTTTTAATGCCAAAAAATAGGGAACAAGAATAAATGGACGATATAAGCATAGAGATAGAAATTCTAAGAAGGAACCAAAAAGAAGCACTAGAGATCAAAAACACTGTAACAAAACATAAAAAGCCTGTGGTGGGCTTATCAGTAGACTGGACGTGACAAAGGAGAGAATCTCTGAATGTGAGGATATGACAACTAGTAATGTTCAGAACTGAAAGCAGAGAGAGACAAGTCTGGGAAAAAACCAATTGAGAAAAGAATATTCAAGAACTACAGGAAAGCTACAAAAGATGTAACATATGTATAATGGGAATACCAGAAGGGAAGAAGGAGAGAAAGGGACAGAAGAAATGTTTGAGTCAAGAATGCTTGACAATTTCACCAGTATCAGACACACCAACCATAGATCCAGGAAGTTCAGAAAACACCAAGCAGGCTAAATGCCGAAAATATTATACCTAAGCATACCATATTCAAATGTCAGAAAATTAAACTTGAAAGAAGCCAGAGGAATAAACACTTTACCGATAGAGGAGCACAGTTAAGAATTACATCTGACTTTTTTTCAGAAACCATGCAAGCAGGAGGAGTTGGAATGAAATAAAGTGTTGAAAGAAAAAATCCCACCAACCTAGGATTCTGTATCCAGTAAAACTATATCTTTCATAAAAAGTAAAAATACAGACTTTCTCAGACGAAATTAAGGGAATTTGTTGCCTTGTAATGTTAAAAGAAGTTCTTCAGAAAGAAGGCAAATTATTTCAGTTAGAAACCTGGATGTAGATGAGGAAAGGAAGATCATTCAAGAAGGAATAAGGAAAGATAAAATAATTTTTTTTTCTTTCTACTAACAGATAATTTGTTCAAAACAATAATAGTAACTGTGTATTTGATTGTGTGTGTGTGCTTATGTGTAAGTAAAATGAATGACGGTTTATGTATAAGTGAAATGGCACAAGGGACTGGAGGGAAGAATTCAGAATATTTTGTTATTATAAGGTACTTGCACTGCCCATGAAACAGTATAATGTTATTCGAGAGTGGAGTTGGGTTAATTGTAATGTGTGTTGCAAACTCTGGGGAAACCACTACAAGTAGTAAAGCAAGAAGTATAATTCATGTGATAAGAAAGGAGAGAAAATTGAATTGCATAAAATGCTCAACTAAAACCACAAAAGGTAGGAAAAGTGTGTAAGACAGAAATAAGAGTAACAAAGTCAAACAATAGAACATAGTGACAAACATGGCAGATATTAATCTAATTATATTAATAATCACTTGAAATATGGCCTAAACACAGCCATTAAAAGAGATGTGAGAGTGGATCAAAACACTCGACCCAACAATATCTTGACTGCCAGAAATGTACTTTAAATATACAGATTGAAGAGATAAAGAATATAGCATGGTAACACTAATGAAAAGAAAATCAGAATAGCTGTATCAGTTTCAGACAAAGGACTTCAGAGGCAGGGAAGTTATCAGGGATAAAGGTGGGCGGTATATAATGATAAAGGAGTCAATACTCTAAGAAGGCATAACAGTGCCTAATGTGTATGCACCTAACAACCGAGCATCAGAATATGTGAGGCAAAAACTGATAGAACTCCTAGGAGAAATAAATGAATCCACTACTATAGTTGGAGATATCAGTACCCCTCTAGCAAAAATAGACTGATCTAGCAGGCAGAAAGTTGGTAAGGACATAGTTGAACTCAAAAACACCAACTGGATATAATTGACATCTATAGATTACATTATTCAATAACAGCAAATCACACATTCTTTTGAAGGTCACACAGAACGTTCACCAAGATAGACCACATTCGATGCCATAAAACAGACCTTAATAAACTTAAAATAATAGAAATAATATATCTGCTGTCAGACCACAATGGAATGAAGAGTGAAATTAATAACAGAAAGATAGCTGGAAAATCCCCAAATATATTGAGATTAAATGCACACTTCTGAATAACAGGGCTCAAAGAATAAATCTTGAGGAACTTTTAAGTATTTGGAACTAAGTGAGAATAAAAATGGTTTATCAAAATCAGGTGATCTTACCAATAGATACGGAAAGAGGATTTGACAAAACCCAACATTCTTTCATAAAACCTCCCAAGAAACTAGGAATAAAAGGGAGCTTCCTTGACTTGTTAAAGAGTATCTACACAAACCCTACAACTAACATCATACTTAATGGTAAGGAACTTGAACCTTTTCCATTAAGATCAGGAACAAGGCAAGAATGTCCCCTCACCACTGCCTTTCAACGTCATATGGGAAGTCCTAGTTGTCTTACTCTATTCCTGCTGCTATAACAAAATACCACAGACTGGGTAATTTATAAATCACAGAAGTTTATTTCTCACAGTTCTGCATGCTGGGAAGTCCAGGATCAAAGCACTGGCAGATTCGTGTCTGGTAAGGGTTGCTCTGTTTCCAGGATGATACTTTATTGCTGTGTCCTCATATGGCAGAAGAGATGGAATGGCCAGGCAGGTCTCTGAAGCCGCTTTTTTAAGGGCGTTAATCCCATTCATGAGGGCAGAGCCCCCAGGGCCCAATCACCTCCCAACCTGTCCACATCTGAATGCCATCAATTGGGGTTTAATTTCCCACATAAATTTTGGATAAGCGAAAACATTCAAACTGTGGTACTAGCTAATGCAATAAGATAATAAACAGAAATAAGAAGCAAATAGATTGGGAAGGAAGAAATAAAACTGTCTTTGTTGGCAGATGACATCATTTATATAGCAAATCCAAAAGAATTAACAAAAAAAAACTCCTGGAACTACTAAGTGGTTATAGCCAGGTTGCAAGATACAAGGGTAATATACAAAAATCCATCACTTTTCTATTTATCAGCAGTGAACAAGTGTAATGTGAAATTGAAAGCATATTATTTACATTAGTACCCCTGAAATGAAATGCTTAGGTAGATATCTAATAAATTGTGGACAAGATGTATATCAGGAAGACTGCAGAGCTTTGATAATAGATATAAAAGATTAAATAAATGATGCGATATTCCATGTTCATGGATAGGAAAACAATATTGTCAAGATGTCTGTTCTTCCCACTTTTATGTACAAATTCGTGTAGTCTCAAATCAGAATACCAGCAAGTTATTTCGTGGATATCAACAAACTGATTCTAAAGTTTATATGCAGAGACAAAATACCCAAAATAGTCATCGTAATATTGAAGGACAAAGTCTGAGGACTGATACTTCCTGACTTCGACTTACTGTAAACTTTAGTGACCAAGACAGTGTGGTATTGATGACAGGACAGACAAATGGATGGATGGAACAGAATAGACAACCCAGAAATACATAAATACAGTCAGTTCAACTTTTACCAAGGAGCAGAGGCAATACCTTGGAGCAAAAAGCCCTTGAGGAAATGGTGCTGGAACAAATGGACATCCACTTTCAAAAAAGAAAGAGAGAGAAAAAGTTAAGAATCATCTAGGCACAGACCTTACATCCTTCACAAAAATTAACTGAAAATGAATCAGGGACCTAAGTGTAAAATACAAAACTGTAAAACTCTTAGGCAATAGCATAGGAGGAGACCTAGATTACCTTTTGTGTGGTGATCATGTTTTAGGTACAACACTAAAGGCATGATCCATGAAGGAAAGAATTGATAAGCTGGACTTCCTTAAAATTTAATACTTTTGTTCTGTGGAAGATAATGTCAAGAAAGTGAGATGACAGGCCACAGACTGGGAGAAAATAATTGCAAAAGACATATCTAATAAAGGACCATCAAACAAAACATACAAAGAACATCTAACATTAAATAATAAGAAAATGAAAAACATGTTCTAGAAATGGGCAGAAGGGCAAAGGTGGGAGGATCACTTGAGGCCCAGAGTTGGAGACCAACCTGGGCAACGTAGAGTAATCCTGCCTCTCCAAAACATTAAAAAATAAGAAATGAGCAGGGCATGGTGGTGCATGCCTGTAGTCCTAGCTACTCTAGAGTCTAAGGCAGGAGAATCACTTGAGCCCAGGAATTTGAGGGTATAGTGAGCTATGACTGCACTGCAGACTGGGTGACAGAGTGAGACCCTCTTTCAAAAATATATATAAAAAAAAATTTTTTTTAAGGGCAGAAGACCTGGCTGGACATCTCACCAAAGAAATACGGATGACAAATAAACATATGAAAATACATTCAATCTCATATATCATTAGGAAATTTAAAAAACATCAATAAGGTATTACCACACACTTATTAGAATGGCCCAGATCCAAAAGACCGACAATCCCAAATGTTGATGAGGATGTGGAACAACAGAAGCGCTCAGGCATCGCTGGTGGAAGTGCAGAATGGTCCGGTCACTTGGGAAGACAGTTTGGCAGTTTCTTATACAACTGAACATTTTCCAACCGTACGAACCAGCAGTTACACTCCTTGGTATTTACCCAAATGAATGGAAAACTTATGTGCCCATAAAAACATGCACATGGATGTTTATAGCAGCTTTGTTTTCATTGCCAAAACTTAGAAGCAACCTGTCCTCAAGTAGATGAATGGATGAACTGTGTTATATGCAGCCAGTGGAATATTATTCAGTACTAAAAAGTAACAGTCTATCAAGCCATAAAAAGCTATGGAGGAAACTTAATGCGTATTACTAAGTGAAGGAAGCCAACCTGAAAAGGCAACATATTGTATGATTCCAACTCTGTGACATCCTGGAAAAGGCAACACTGTGGAGACAGTAAAAAGACCAGTGATTGCCAAGGGTTAAGGGAAGGAAGGGATGAATACGTGAAGCACAGACGATTTTTAAGTCAGTGAAATCTTTCTGTATGGGTACTATAGTGGCACATACTTGTCATTCATAACATTCATCAAAACCCATGGAATGTACAACACCAAGAGTGAACCCTAATGTATACGGTGGACTTTGGGTCGTAATGATACGTCAATGTGGGTTTGTGGATTTTTAACAAATGTATTGCTTTGGTGTGGGCTGTTGATAATAGGGGAGGCTGTGCATGTGTGGGGCCAGGGAGGATATGGGAACTCTGTATTTTCCATTCAATTTTGCTGCAAACTTAAAATTGCTCTAAAAATAGTTTACTAATCATAATTTTAAAAAAGTAATTCTCTCCAGCACTTTGGGAGGCCTCGGTGGGCGGATCACCTGAGGTCAGGAATTCGAGACCCAGCCTGGCCAACATGGTGAAACCCCATCTCTACTAAAAATACAAAAATTCCCCAGGTGTGGTGGCACATGCCTGTAATCCTAGCTTAGCTACACGGGAATCTGAGGCAGGAGAATCACTTGAACCTGGGAGGTGGAGCCGAAATCACACCATTGCACTCCAGCCTGGGTGACAAGAGCGAAACTCCACCTCAAAAACTAAAAACTAAAAATAAAAAACTACAAAATATAATTGCATATTTTTCTGATTTGAGTGTGGAGGGACTTCTGATCACAAAAGCAATGAAAAAGGAATACATAGCTAGATTTCAGTAAAATTTAATGTTTATTAAGAGGCAAAGAGGAAAGCATTTTATGGATGAACCTAATGTGAAAATTAATATATAAATGGGAAAATGGTATGAATAGACAATGAAAAATAATTTAAAAGTGCTAATAGACTTTGGGAAAAAGTAATAATATTTGATGCAAATATTTGAAAACATTTTATGCAATATACTGATAAAAAACCTGAACCTACCACCAGAAGTAAAAATCAGAACCTATTTGGTGTTTTGAATTCTCATACTGTGCTCCTCCATCTCTCTTCCCTGGCCCCTCAAGCTGTTCTTGTTAACTATTGTGTTTATCATTTCCTTAAAGCAGTTTTCACAAATATATATATATATCACCAAGCAACATCTTGTTTAATTTTGAATATTCCGAAGCTTTTTTCTGACATGCTTTCTCCTTTATTCTCCCTTTTGCCCTCACCCCAGTTTGTGTAGAAGTAGTATGGATATAAAATGACACTTCTGTAGACTGTGGAGATTGCAGTACATATGGATTTGTTGGGATAGAGAATATCAGTATCACCTAGGGGCTTATTCAAGTTACTCAGAAGTTTTTGGTATTTTTTATTTTTATTTTTTTAACTATAGGCTTCTTGAGAATCATGTTCTACTTTTACCAAAAGGGGCCTGTTCCATTCCTCAAATGTGTTGGAGCAGAACAAAGATTGAAGACTGTATTAATGATCTCCACAGAGTCTTCTGATCTTTCTTTTTGATGTCTCAATCTTTGATAAAACATAAAGGAAGATACACTCTGGGCTCTTGTTATTGACATAACAGCTGAAAAAATTGAATTTAATAATTTTATATTGAAGGGTTAGTATGTTCAAAACTGCTAGGCGCGTTGAAAAACATGAGTTATAAAAATGAATAAGATGTATCTTGTCTTAGTTGAATTAAAACAATTCTTTTGAGGAATTTGTAAGTATTTGTACAAGCAATACATTTGTAAGAGATGTATAAACAAATTGGTATTAGAATACAAAGGACAATTGAGTTTTATTTGGTTTGATTCCAGGAGAAAAGGCTGGTCAGGGAAAATTGCATTAAAGTAAATCCTAGAAAGGACAGGGAAATTTTTAATAATTGGTAAGGGACAGGGGAGAACATTCCAGGGAGAGAGAACTGCATAAACAAAGGGATGGAGGTGTGACGTTTGGGAGCGTAATTGGGAGCTGTGAGCAGTAATGCAATATGTACTCAGATAAGGATGGACTGTAAGATTTGGTTTGCCCCTATCAACAAGGACCCTAAATAATCAGCTCTCTGTACCCAGGATTCTAAGACTTTCTTTTTATTGATGAACACCCAAAGTGCTGTTCTTTTCTTATATATCTAGTCACATCATTAGTCATGTTTACTGGATGAGAGGAGGATTTTTGTCTGTTTTGCTTATTGCTGTATCCCTGGAACATAGGAGAGCACCTGGTGTGTAACAAGCATACACGAATTGTATGTTAAATGAATGAATGAATTTAGATTTCATATGAAAGGATAATTTTATGGCTGCACTTTAAAGAGATCTTGCCTCCCTAAGTCAAGTTGTTTTTGGTACCTTTATAATATGCCTCAAACTTCATTGTATTTCTCTCACTTGGATTTGTCTTTCCCTGGCATTTTTTGCAATGTTCTGCGTGGGCTCTTATAACTAATGATCATCCTCCTTATAGTGCACCTGTATTACAAGGTATGTTTATTTTCTGTGACTTGATTCAGGTAGTTCTCAAATCTTTGATTTTTAACTTTACACCTGCTTTTCTGAAATGCAGCATTGCTTCATTCTTTAATCTTGATTTTAATCATTTTGAGGAATCTGTGACATCACTTTTAGGGTTTCTGCTACTTAGTCCCCACTATATTCTTCTGGTTATGTTATATAAATAGTTATATTTACTATTTATTATGGTATTATTTAAAAATGTTAGCTTTGCTGTTAAATTTAACATTTTACATTTTACGGCTTTGCTGTATTTTTTATAGTTCTGAATAAATTATTCATATTCTTACATATCATGAATTGTGAAAAAAAATTTACAAGTTGAATTGTTACCTGTACGTATTTGTATTATTCTTCAATGTTTGCTCTAGAAATTATAATATACATCCTTAATTTATGATAGCCTCCCTTGAATTAACATACTACTACTTGCATAAAATGTAGGAGATTTATAATAATATATTTCTACTTACTCCCACTTCCCTTCCTGTGTGTTTTGGTTGTTATATATTTTATTTCTACATGTGTTTAAGCCTAATGACACCTATCAATTATTTTTATCTTTGCTTTAAACTGCCAGTTATCTTTTAAAGAAATTAAGAAAGAGAAAAATTGGCTTTTACATTTTCCTACACATATTTACCATTTTGCAGAGCTCCTCATCTCTTTGCTCAAATTTTACTTAAGTGAGAAGTAGTGTCTCCCTTGTCTGAATTTTTATAGCACATATTGTGGACTATTTATACGTTATATATGACCTTACAGTTAGTTCCATGTGTATGTCAAATGTCCTCTGCCAGTTTTAGAGTATTTTTTGGCAAGGGTCGCTGTTTATACAGTTTTAACTACTTTATTGTGTCTAGCACAGTGCCTTAGATAAAGTGGACACCTGTATATATTTTTAACTGTGTAAGAATGACTGAAACTTTGTTCATTTATCTGAGTATTTGTATAATCTCACAGGATTGAGTTGTATTATTACAGTTCACCATTAGATGTCACTTTCTGACATATGGTAAATCCTTACCAATGAATTCCTCCCATTAAGGCATATCAAATTCTGAAAGTTGGTGCTCCAATACAAGTGCACTTCAACAGATAAATTTTTGTACATTTTAAAGTGATTACTGTCTAAAATGGAAGGTTCCTAAGTTACAATTTTTGTATTTTAGTTATGTATAAATTTATACAGAACCAACTGATATTCCTAAAGTTTTGTTTAGAACTTGAATACTGGTATTATTTTTGAATTATTTGCTCTGTGAAGCAGCTTGGAACTATTAGAAGTAATAGTGTGAGAATATTCAGGAATACCTTTAAACATGTTCAAAATGTACTCTGATGCTGGGGTAATTCTGAAAAACATCTTATTTTAGGAGCCTGACTGACTCAGTTTTCTCAAGATAAGTTTTGGTAGCAACTATAGAGTTTGTTTGTGTTTGTCTGAGAAAGTGGGGGAACTGAGTGGGCTGTGAAGAAACACAGAGGTAGAGAAAAAGGAGATTCCTGTGGCTCTCTTGGCCAGTCATGGAACAGAGCAAAGTGCTTCCCTCCCTCATTCTCCAAACTTAAGATATAGGAAAGGGCAGATCAAGGAGATTTCAGCAATCTCAGAAGGCTTAATGTCACTGTATATTTTAGAACCTAGATTTTAAAATCAGCATGATAGCATGTATGATCTAGAGAGATGTTTCAGTAGGTCCTCAATGCTAGGATTCATGACGAAGATTTTATTTCTACGTGTGTTTAAGCCTAATGACACCTATCAATTATTTTTATCTTTGTTTTAAACTGCCAGTTATCTTTTAAAGAAATTAAGAAAGAGAAAAATTGGCTTTTACATTTTCCTACACATATTTACCATTTTGCAGAGCTCCTCATCTCTTTGCTCAAATTTTACTTAAGTGAGAAGTAGTGTCTCCCTTGTCTGAATTTTTATAGCACATATTGTGGACTATTTATATGTCATATATGACCTTACAGTTAGTTCCATGTGTATGTCAAATGTCCTCTGCCAGTTTTAGAGTATTTTTTGGCAAGGGTCTGAAGATTCCTACAGACGCGTCTCTCCATGCTGAGTTAAGAGAATCCTCTCTGTGATACTACTGTTCTCCGGACATCCAGGGTTTAACCTCTTTTCTCTCCCCATCTTGCCAGGAGACAGCAGGAAAATTATTGGGAGGTGTGGTAGCAATTTTCTTCAATTCAAATAGAATACTAAAATTTGAATAAAATAGCAATGCTGTTTCCTAATAGTGTAATAAATACCCTCCGAAACTTACACCTAAACCAAGAATGTTACCATTCTTCATAATTTGTGACCTTCTAGTGTTCTGTCCCTCAACCTTTCACATCTCATCCCAGAAGTAACTTCCTTATATTTAATGTTCATGGTTTGATTTAAAAATAGAATGTTGTTTTCGTGTATCTATATATGTATACAAAATTTGATTAAGCCATGATTATAATAAACCAAAGTACCAAACAATTAGAATATTTAAATTCCATTTTGTATTGATCAAATTACAAACAATGTCATGTCAACAAAGGAAGTTTTATCTTGCAGTATTTCTGTGTTTTAGGATAAACTTAAATGCATTTTCTAAAAGTATATTGGTATGAAGTGACCACTTATCCTTCTTGGGATAACCTTTTTAACTTTTTGGCTTTTAGAATGTCATTCTTCATGATGTAGTGAAATGAATGATACTTTATATGAAGTAACTGGTGATGTGGATGGTAGAAAAAAGAGAAAGTGGGCAATACTGCATACTAAGTATAATCAATAGTTGAGAGGTCCTGATAATGTTATTCACTTATATTGATAAATCATTTTGTAATCTGTTTTTTGTTTCCCTTATGTTTTTATTACTGCAGCTAAAGAAGTAAACAGGTCATGGCACGTTTAACAAAAAGACGACAGGCGGATACAAAAGCTATCCAGCATCTTTGGGCAGCCATTGAGATTATACGGAACCAGAAGCAAATTGCCAACATTGACCGTATTACAAAGTAAGTAAATTTAACCAAAAATATCTCTGTAAAATTTCATAGAAGATTTTGGGGGAAAGGCCAAAAAATTTTTCATCTATTATGCTAATCGACATATATTACAAAGAACTGAAGACACTTTTTGCTTTGCAGGAATATTTACTTGTTAGAAAAACACAGAAACATACAGAAGCAACGTGTTTAGAAGTTTCATAGAAAAATTAGATAAGGAAAATATCACTGTGTACTATTTATAATAGTTTTTTAGTTAACAAAATTTTTAACTCTATTTATTGATTTATTTTGAGATAGAGTCTCACTCTGTCGCCCAGGCTGGAGTGCATATGGGCTCACGACAACCTCCGCCTCCCGGGTTCAAGTGATTCTCCTGCCTCAGGCTCCCAAGTAGCTGGGATTACAGGCACGCACCACCACGCCCGGCTGATTTTTTGTATTTTTAGTAGAAGCAGCGTTTCACCATGTTGGCCAGGCTGATCTCAAACTCCTGACCTTGTGATTCGCCTGCGTCAGCCTCCCAAAGTGCTGGGATTTACAGGCATGAGCCACTGCACCCGGCCAGAGATTCTCTTATTAAAAACACCTTTAGTGAATCACTTTTGTGTAGTAAAGCTATCTAAAAACAGTCTACTGTTCATTACTAATTTTAATATAGGATAGGTGTGGTATGTGTAGTAACATCTTACTACTTTATAGCCCACTAACAGAATTTTCAACAATTTCCTTCTGTATTTTAGAAATCGTGTTAAATAAACATTCTGTTTTAAAGAAGAAAATTATCTACCCCCACCCCCTAGTTTCTCATGCTATTTGTATGGGTAGACAGATTCAGGATACAAAAAAAAAGAAAAATAAAAGTACTTTATGAAGCTTCTATTTACATGTTGTATACTAGTTATAAGGGAGTCTTCAGTTAGGAACTTGGTTTTGTTTTGTTTCTCTGGGTATTCTTAAAGAAATAAAGCTGAATTTATCTTTTTTAAGTGTTTGGAATTTTAAAAATAATTTAGAGAAAACATCTTGATGCTTTAGAGAAAATGTCTCTTCACATTCTTTAGATGCTGTGGGTAAAAATGGAGAATGGGAGTCATTTACAAAACTCACTTAAATAAGTGCCTTTTTTTGACCTTTCTTAATAAGTAATAAAATTGAGTTCCATGTATTTTTGTCCTTTCCCTGTATGCTGGTGAAGATTACAAAGGCTACTTAGCGATGGGTGCAGTGGCTCACGCCTGTAATCCCAGCACTTTAGCAGGCCAAGGCTGGTGGATCGCCTGAGCTCAGGAGTTGGAGACTAGCCTGGCCAACATGGCGAAACCCCATCTCTGCCAAAAATACAAAAATTAGCCTGGTGTGGTGGTGTGCACCTATGGTCCCAACCACTCAGGAAGCTGAGGTGGGAGAATCACTTGAGCCTGGAAGGCAGAGGTTGCAGTGAGCCGAGGTAAGGCCACTGTGCTCCAGCCTGGGTGACAGTGAGGCCCCAGTCTCAAAACAAAACAAAGAAACCCAAAGGGCTAAGAGGGGAGAAAAAAGGATATAGAGAAGGGGTGAGGATATATGTGGCTCCAACTCTGTACTCGCCCTTGGGGTATTTTAAAGCTGACTGTGTACAACTCCTTGCTCCTATAAGATAGTAGAGAAAAAAAAAGATAATACTATGTGAACAATAAGAATAAAATAAATAGTACATTATTTTAATGATTATGTTTTTAAATAAAGCACATAATTTGAGGTATGATAACTAAATGCAAATGATGTTGATGTAAAACATTTAAAAAAAAACAGTACAAAACAGTATTTCCTTATGGTTGAGATTTTTTAAAAACCATCCTTTATATAAAAATTGCTTAGAGAAGAATGTTTAAATAAAATACTTTTCTTTGGATTCAGCTTTTTAAATGAAAATCATGTAAACATGACAACTATTTCAGTTTTTCAGATGACCTTTATTCATCTGTAGCATCTTTCTCTAGAAGCTTTAGGGACATTTCTCTAAGCAGCTATCAGAATCTCCCAGTGTGAATGTTGCTGTTAGATTGTGACCACCTTCTAATCTGGGAGTAAGAGAATTAACTCCCACAGTAATGGGTGGCAGATACCTGCTGGATTATTATAACGTGTGTGTGTGTACATGTATACACATGTTAAACTGTAGTAAAAGACATGGAGATTATTAACAGGATTGCCTACATCTCATTTTGCATTATGTATGATTGATAAGCATTCTTTTCTCTCCTTTCTTCATCAGCGTAGCTTTAATTGATGCCAAGGCTTATTTTTCTTCATGTTGTAAGGTCCTTAGTTTTACAATTAAATATGAATACATTTATTTACCTACCAGATAGTCTTGGTTTTATTAGTTTCATCTAAAGATGAAAAGAAAGAGAAAGAAAGAATCAGAGGTTAAGTGCTTAAGACTGGGTCCCTGTGTTCCTCTGCCTCATCTCATCTGAGAGGTATGCCATGTTTATTTTTATTATGTGGCTCAAATCAGAGCATCCTGTACTTCCTTCATAACATTAATCACATTTGTCATTATTTCCCTGCTAGACAGCTCCAAGAAAGAACTGTCTAGAAAATTGCCTAACCCGGCCCAGTGCCTTTGCTTCTTGGCTGATATTAATTTCCCTGTTTGTTAAACTTGCCTAAGGTAAGTTAGGAAGTAGCAATGCACTATGACAGGAAGTCAGATCTTTTGCTCTAAAGCCTAATATTCCTATTCTGTACTCTCGAAAGGTAAATACTTTTCAAGCCTTAGATTCATTTTAAATCAAGTTGATCTACTTAGTCAAGTCCGAACATAAAGATATCTTTTAAACTTTGCAAATATCTTAAGGTACGGAAGGCTGTAGTAGAGTCACTGTCAAGAATGCATATTAGTCATTAAGTTTCATTTCTGATTTTGACTGATGAGTGATGCCATTATAAAAAAAGCTACATAGGTTTTGTCAAGCATTAAAAGTTGTGGGCTTTGGGGTGACTGACTCTTAGCCTGGTACACCCTAAACACTCTAATTGACTTCTGTACAATGGTTTAGTTCTGCTTGCTTTTGTTCTTTTAATCTCTAGGTTTCTCTTCTTTTTTGTTGTTGTTGTTTTTTTTTTTTGGAATTGATTAAAGAAACCCGGCCATTGGTTGTGATTTTCTATAGTCTGGCTTTTGCCAATCGCATCCCTGTAGTCTAGTTTAACCTGTTGCTCGGTCCTTTTTATTTCATGGAGATTGACAGCGGCATCTGGTGGCTTGGGGGAGGGGGCAAGACTATTCCATGGGAGTGGTGTGTTCCATCAGGAGACACATGATGTCAGTTGTTTCTCATTTTGTGATGTACATAGCAGTTGCTGCTAGATCCAGTAACTCTAATTAAGGACTGCCAAATGGTAATCATCCAATCTATCTTTCCTTTTTTAACTGGACTACTTCTATAAGGACATAGCTTCCCATCATCTGCTATTTGGTTACCATGTGGTATGGTTCATATGGGAAAAGTAGAATAATTCATTCTCTTTATGTATTTAGCAGTTTTTAAAATAGTATCCTTTAATGGTAACCAATTAGATTTAGAAGCAAATTGCCCTTTGGAATTCATGCATTTAATTACATTTCGTGTATTTCAGTCCATTTTCAAAATACCCCTTATTGATGCTATCTTTGACCAGTTGGAGCCTCTGCATTGTTGGCTTCTGAACTTCTTTCTGCTTGTTATGGAACAAGATGTTTCGGGATCCTCTTGTACATATCCTGCCCCAGGTCTGGAACCATTGATTTCTCCCAGGTGCTCTGGTTTCTTTTAGTTTTAAAATGTATTTTAAGAGCACTTCCTGGCTACTCAGTGTCGCTTCTGGGTGGGTCTCTTTCTAGGCCTTTGGACAGAATTATGAAATGCACATACTTTTAAAAGATAACAACACCTCCTGAGTTCATGCTGATACTTTCCATTGAACTTTGTGGCTACTGGGTTTTATTTACTTAGCTCTTGAATCTAAAATCTTTATCTACTTTCTGACATGGTGAGAATCATGGTTCTCAGGGACATCATCTGGGATAAAATTTTAGAATTTCATGTAGTCAGTTATTTTATGCAACATTAAATACACAGCTATTAGAGTAAGAAAATCTTAAATATTCTATATACCATGTATAGTTATGATTATGTTATTATTTTCTTATCTACACACATCCTTATTTAGTTTGGAGCCTCTCTTAGTGTGTTGGATCTTCTTTTCCTGTCTTCTGTATTTGTACTTTTCTATTTAATTCTTTTCATCTTTTTTCTTTTTGATTTTTAGTATTTTCCTTCATTGCAACCTCTTTTTATGTAACATTATCTGGTGTGTATTCATTTTTGTGGACCCTCTAGTTTAGACTTCACTTCTGAAGTGATGTTTTTTCCATTTACTTCAAATGTTGAACTCAGAATTCTGAGTTTTTCTTTTGATTTATAGCTTGTTTACCTTGTATCATTTTCTTCGTGTCTTTGCTCATGTCTTGAGACAGTAGATTCTAGCTTCCTTCTGTTTTGTAGGCTTATCTTTCTGGCATGTTTCTAACCATCAGGATGTCATTCTGTTCCATGTGCCATGGTCATTCTCTGTTGGTCATTCTCACGTGAAATCACTTTTCCTAAACTTGTGTCAGGGCAGAGTGGTTCTGAATACTCTTTCCAGATTTATGGCTTTAAAGTTCTTCTTATGCCATTTTTACGAAGTGCTAAAAATAGAGCCTAATTTTTCCTGAGATTTCCCAGATTTTTCTCCATCTTTTTCCCGGTTTTTTGTGGAGTCACCTTTTCTTATACTGAGGGTCTTTTCAACTGATCGCAGTAGTATTTGTTACTTTTATTTGTGGCCTTTCTCTGTAATACTGGGCTTTGTCCTGGAAGGGAACTGTGACTGCTTAATTTTGAGTGTTTGTAGGCCCCATTAAGCTAGCTCCTTAAGAATTTACCACAAATTGGCCGGGCGCGGTGGCTCAAGCCTGTAATCCCAGCACTTTGGGAGGCCGAGACGGGCGGATCACGAGGTCAGGAGATCGAGACCATCCTGGCTAACACGGTGAAACCCCATCTCTACTAAAAATACAAAAAAAATTAGCCGGGCGAGGTGGCGGGCGCCTGTAGTCCCAGCTACTGGGGAGGCTGAGGCAGGAGAATGGTGGGAACCGGGGAGGCGGAGCTTGCAGTGAGCTGAGATCCGGCCACTGCACTCCGGCCTGGGCGACAGAGCAAGACTCCGTCTCAAAAAAAAAAAAAAAAAAGAAAAGAATTTACCACAAATTCATGAATTACCATGAATCATCTGCAAATGGGAGTGTGTAAAATCCAGTTTCAGTGCTATTATCAAGTGGGCCTACTGTGCTTTCCAGTGTGTCTCTGTTGGGTATTTTACCCTCTTATGCTCTGTTCCATTAGTATCTGTTGTGCCTCTCTTTCTCCTGTAAGGGTATCAGTACCAATCAGGATCGTAGCTCTCAGAGATTTGTTCTCACCTGCTCAAATTTTGGGATGCATAGGAGTTCTCATGACCTAATTTTGTTCTGTGTATGCTGTCTGAGGGCATTTTGCTTTGTTTTATTTGATATTCTTCCAGTAACTCTGTCTAGTAGGTTTGGGGAGATTTAAAAACTATGTTGGCCGGGCGCGGTGGCTCAAGCCTGTAATCCTAGCACTTTGGGAGGCCGAGGCAGGCGGATCACTAGGTCAGGAGATTGAGACCACAGTGAAACCCCGTCTCTACTAAAAATACAAAAAATTAGCCGGGTGCAGTGGCGGGTGCCTGTAGTCCCAGCTGCTTGGGAGACTGAGGCAGGAGAATGGTGTGAACCCGGGAGGCGGAGGTGTGCCACTGCACTCCAGCCTGGGCCACAGAGCAAGACGGTCTCAAAAACAAAAAACAACAACAAAAAAAAAAAAACACAAAAAACTATGTTACCGTCATCATCATCATCATCCCATCTCACAACGATCTTGTGATTTTTCTTTAAAAAAGAAAAAGATGGGGGGAGCTGGGCAGTGGCTCATGCCTGTAGTATCAGCACTTTGGGAGGCTGAGGTGGATGGATTGCCTGAGGTCAGGGGTTCGAGACCAGCCTTGCCAACATAGTGAAACCCCGTCTCTATTAAAAATACAAAAAATTAGCTGGGCGTGGTGGAGGGCACATGTATTCCCAGCTACTGGGGAGGCTGAGGCAGGAGAATCACTTGAGCCCGGGAGGCAGAGGTTGCAGTGAGCCAAGATTGCACCGTTGCACTCCAGCCTGGTTAACAAGAGTGAAACTTGGTCTCAAAAAGAAAAAAAAAAAAAGTTTTTAAAGGCACAGGATATTTTCTGAAGTTCAAAAGCAGAGCCAAAAGCAATACATAATTCCTTCTGACAAAGGTAAATCAAAGGCGTGTTCTCCGTGTTTGTATACTGCACTGGACACATCAGAATAAATGGCATCATCATATTCAAACACACGATCCTTTTTTTTTTTTTGAGACGGAGTCTCGCTCTGTCGCCCAGACTGGAGTGCAGTGGAGCAATCTCGGCTCACTGCAAACTCCACCTCCTGGGTTCATGCCATTCTCCTGCCTCAACCTCCAGAGTAGCTGGGACTACAGGTGCCCACCACCATGCCCGGCTAATTTTTTTTGATATTTTTAGTAGATACGGGGTTTCACTGTGTTAGCGAGGATGGTCTCAATCTCCTAACATTGTGATCCTCCTGCCTCGGCCTCCCAAAGTTCTAGGATTACAGGCGTGAGCCACCGTGCCCGGCCAGGATTCTTAACATAGCAAGACTTGGGTTGCAGTTTAAAGAAGAAATTCCATTCGGGCGCCATGGCTAAGGCCTGTAATCCCAGCATTTAGGGAGATCGAGGCAGGCAGATCGCAAGGTCAGGAGTTGGAGACCAGCCTGGCCAACATAGTGAAACCCTGTCTCTACTGAAAATACAAAAATTAGCCAGGCATTGTGGCGCACGCCTGTAGTCCCAGCTACTTGGGAGGCTGAGGCAGAAGAATCGCTTGAACCTGGGAGGCGGAGGTTGTGGTGAGCTGAGATTGCGCCGCTGCACTCCAGCCTGGGCGACAGAGCAAGACTCCGTCTCGGAAAAAAAAAAAAAAGAAATCCCACGAGTGGAATTTGTGGCCATTTGAAGGATTTAAGTCTCAGATCCTCATAATTAATTGAATTGTTAGGGACTAATAATTTTCTTATCTCTGTAACAAAATAGGAAAACTTACCTGTTCTAAATGTTTGTTCCATCTAATTGTGATGGTATTTAACTTTGGAGTTCCTAACAGTAGTCACCCATTAGTTGTCACGATATCTCCCCAAGAAGGAGAGTTCTGAGTCTTTTTTTCCCCACATTCTTTTAATTTTCCTTTTAAAAAAACTGCTGGTGTCAGCTAGGTGCAGTGGCTCATGCCTGAAATGCCAGCATTTTGGGAGGCTGAGGGTGGGGGATCGCTTGAGAGTAGGAGTTTGAGACCAGCCTGAGCAACATAGTGAGACCCTGTCTCTACAGAAAATCTAAAAAATTAGCCAAGTATGGTGGTGCGTGCCTGTAGTCTCAGCTTCTTGGGAGGCTGAGGGAGGATCGCTTTAGCCCAGGAGATCAAGACTGCAGTGAGCTGTGATTGTGCCACTGCACTCCAGCCTGGGAGACAGAGTGAGACCCTGTCTCAAAACAAAAACAAAACAAAACAAACCTGCTAGTCTTGTATCCAAGAAGGTAGTGGGGAAGGTACTGTAAGTTAGATAATCACTGCTAAGATGTTTTGAATATTTCAGATATTTAAAAACCATACCCAAGATAAACTTCTTTAACAAGCTCCAACATTTTGGTGTGGAAAATATTAAAAGGATCAGTCTGAAATCAAAATATGTAAATGTGGTCAAGTCTGATTTTTGATTAACAATGAAACTGTCCCTCTGATTTAAAACTATATTTATAAATTTGATTTAATGATAATATGAAATTCTATAGATGACCTCATTTAGGAGCTAAATAAGCACAAATAAATTTTGGCCTGTCAGCGAAAACATTTTACATTTTTAGAAACTGGAGGATATTTTGTGATGTTTAAGCATTATAAAATGGAAACAAATTAGTCATTTTATCATTAAGAAGAAAATGCAGTAGTAAGTTGAGGGTTATGTGTGAAGATAAGCACAGGCAATAGTAGCTTCTCTTTTCAGTTTAAATGTCTGTAAATGCTGAATTATAGCTAGCACATGTGAATTAATCAGTTTTGTGTAATTTGAATAGGTATCATGATAAACTTTTGCAAGTTATTTAACAGTAATATTAAATATTTATAAAATATTTTTATGCCTAAGATGTTAGCCCTCGTTTTACACATTATACATCAAGAAGTAAAGGATGAAGAACTATGTAACAACAAAGTCAGTAACAGAAGTGACATTTAAACTTTTAATTACTGACTTTCCCAATATGAGGCCAGGTGCTGTGGTTCACGCTTGTAATCCCTGCTACTTTGGGAAGCTGAGGCGGGTGGATCCCTTGAGCTCAGGAGCTTCAAGACCAACCTGGGCAATGTAGTGAGACCCCATCTCTACAAAAAAATACAAAATTAGCCGGGTGTGGTGGTGTATGCCTGTAGTCCCAGCTACTCGGGAGGCTGAGGAGGGAGGATGGCTTGAGCCCGGAAGGTTGAGGTTACAGTGAGCCATGATTGTGCCACTGTGCTCCAGCCTGGGCAACAGAGTGAGACCTTGTCTCAAAAAAAAAAAAAAAAAAAAAAAAATTTCCTAGTATGATTCATAACTCATTGTCATGTTATTTCTCTAGATGCCATGTCCATTTTAATATCCATTAAAAACAAGTTACATATATCACTTCCTTTTCTTCTTTAATCCAAACAAATTTTTCACATCTGATTTGGACTATTATGACTTGACTTTAGAGGTTTATAATAATTTTAAGTAATGATTGTAAGACAGTTTAAAGACATACTTTTGAAATAAGTACAGATTTTATGCTAGTCTCTACTGGCATTGTTGGCTAGACTGTGTGATTGAGGGAGGTTAGCTTGTTTATTATGGACTACTAGAAAAAGCAATTGAAGTATTTGACCGATATGTTTCCTTCCTGTCTTGGGCAACTTTAATTTTGTGTTTCTAGCGGTGATTACACTGTGACTAGTATGATTAAACTAACATTGGATTGGTAGACTAGTCCCATTCAAATGAATATTTCAGATTAGGGCATCAATTAATTACTTGTATTGCTTACTTTAGGGTCAAACCCCAGTTAGAAAATGTGACCTCTGACCTCTTGTGACATGTTTGGCATTGAAATTTCTGAGTTCTCCTGGAGTTCTTCCTGTCGCTACAGATATACATAAACCCAAACTGTAAGTCCTCTTCGTGTGTAGGTTGCGTTTGAAGTTTCAACTAGGTACACATTATTTCTTAAGTTAAATTTTGCTATGTCTCACTGTCAATTTCTGTTCCTTCACTGGAATTATTGGAGAGGAGGAGAATAGCCATTGCCTAAGTTACTTCTTTGGAAATAAGTTCATTTAAAAAATGATTGATTCGTATTATACTGTTTATGTAATCCCAAGGGTTCTCCACAGAATTGCTCATTGTATTCTCATTTCCATCTATATTGATTTAGTGTTTCTTACATATCTTATTATGAAACCAGATTGGCAGGTATACTGTTACTATTTTATTGTACTTTACACAATAATGGCCTTACAGAAGAAGTAACTGATTCTGAATAAATATAGTCCACAGTGAGTTTTTTCCAGCATGCCAAATTCTTAGGACATTCACCTTGCCTTGGGTTGTTGTCTAGCTGTTTTCATGTATTTCACATTTCTTTGTGCATCTATGAAGGAAACATACAAGGCACATAAAAGTATAAGACAGTAGTACAAAATATTGGAGGGGTCAGTAGCACAGATTGGAGTCTATCAGTTTACAACACTGTAGGCCTTATTTGAGGGGACAGTCACTGTGAGAATGCTTGGGATGCCTCATGAAGGGAACAGAAATAGTTAGGCCTTGATAGTTGGATGGGATTCGACAAGGCAGAGAGGAGAGTCAAAGCATAGACTATCTGGATCAAGCAGAGGGACTGTAGGGCTTAAGGAAGAGTGGATAAAAAGGCAGAAAGAGTTAGACCAGCAGGATTTTTAATGCTAGCATTGAAATTTTTATCCTGTAGCGAGAGGGGAATAGCAAATATTTTTTGAAAGTAGAAATGGTAAAAGTAAAACATAGTCATTTTTTTCTGCCGCGGCTGGATTGACTCGAGTCTATCTGCTCTTCTCTGTTCTGGCCTGGGTTTCCATCCTTATGACTTCCTTGCCTGTTTTTCCAGTCCCCAGCTTTGCTCGTCTCTGTTTCTTCCCATCGTGGGTGTTAGAGATGCTTTTCAAAAACATCATCAGGATAATGGACCAATAGGTCCACTGTTGCAAACGTTTTTCTGCTGCCTGTGAAGTCCACATTCCTGTGCAAAGGTGTTGCTGTCTCGGCCTGCCTCTTCTGCACATCCTCCTGCAACTCCCCACACTCCTTATGCACTGGCTGGGCTCTCGCAGGCCCTCAGATCTGCGTTTCCCATGCTCCGCCTGGGACGCCCTTCCCAGACTCCTCCTTCAGGTGTTATCTCCTGACAGCTTTAAGTCAACCTAATTCTAGCAGTTATTTTTCTAAATTTTAGGTCTGATTGTGCTCTTAAAATTCTGTTTTGATTTCCTCATTATTGATAAAGTCCAAATACCTGAGCAAGGCATTTGTACAAAGCTCTCTACAGTGAGACCCTGACTTTTTCTTTTTTTCATACCCAGCATCTCCCTACTCAGTGTTCCGTCTAATGAGACTGTTCTCAATTGCCCGAGCACTTTATGGATTCTTCATTTTGTGTTTTTCCTTCATCAGTGGACAAAATCATACCCATTCTTTTAGGATCCAGCTCAAATCTCCTTTGAGATTTTTGAGACATTCCTTATTCAGACCCATTTTCCTTTCTCTTTGTTTCCTTAGTGATATATATACACACACATACATATACACACACACATACATACATATATGTATACATATATATTATGTATGTGTATACATATATATGTATATACACATATATATCTAAAAGTAATATATATACACTATTTGATTTTATTATTAGTCTCTTAGGATCTTTGAAGAGCATTCTGCGTCCTTTCGATGGTGAGCACCTTGAGGGTAGGGTATATATATTTTCTCTCTTTGTAGCTTAGTGTGAGGCACAGTAATTGGGACTTTAGTAATAATATTCAGCTGTGTAAACTGTAGAATTGGTTTGAAGGAGGGTTATAATAATTGATAACATTAGTCATTTTGTGAAAAGCACTGGCTTTATATAATTATTTAATTTTCACAACAACTCTGTGAGGTATGTTGTCATGAGTCTCATTTTGCTGAAAAGATAAAGCTTAGGAAGTTAAAATGGATGGCCCAAAGTCAGTGGCAGAACTAAAATTTTAATACAGGTCTATCTGATATTGGAGTCCAAGCTCTTAACCGTTAAATGTTTCCTTCTGGTATTTTAATGGATTTGTATTTATATCTTTGCAAACTTTGAAGTTTTCAAAACATGATCATCTACATGGAACTAACACGTTGTCTCATTTCATCCTCACAACATCTGTGAAGTTTAAGTTAGCCCCACCTTATAGGTAGGGAATGTGAGGCTATCAGGGTAAATTGTTTATCCCAGGTTACGTGTTAGAATTAGGAGGAACCTAGTGCTTCAGAATGTGTTCTGAAATATTAAAATGACTCCATTGATGAAGGAGCCATAACAATGCTGTTTTAGGTTTTCAAGTGTATTGCTCTTTGTTCCATGCAATTTTGAAATATTTGTTTGCCATGAATTATTTTGTTTTATTTCTAAAAGTAACATAAACATATTACAAGATACTTGGAAAATAGAAAACAGAAAAATAACCCTCTATAATTTATCTATCAGAAATCAAATCCGATACTCATTTTGATTTTCTTCTCCCCATTCGTTTTCCTATATGTGGTTGTTGTCTCAGCAGCATTCAACCTTTTTCCATGTTATTGCTTGGCCACCATAAGTTATTATTTGTAGTGGTTGCACAACACACAGCGTTTCATCTGGTGAGACCGCACTGTAATATGAGCTGGGAAGGAGGAGAAACAAGATGAATGAATATTTGTTATATGACTTACATTATCTTATTTACCTTCAAAACAACAGCATGGGGTTGACTTTACTAATTTTACTTCATAGATAAGCAAATCGAGATGCAGTGAGGGTAAGTGACTTGTCCAAAGTTACGCAGCTAGTCAGTTGCAGAACAGGTGTCTGTACCTGGATCTGTGTGACTTTGCAGGCCATGCTTTTCCACTCTGCTTTCACGATGCCTCCGTGTGTCATCTGTTAAATTCTTATAGCAGCACTACATATTCCAGTTATACAGAAAAAGAATGAGGCGAGAGCTTAGAGGGGTAAAGTGTGAAGTATTAAATGTGAGGTACTGGACTACATTTTGCATCCATGATGTCATTTAGCTCCTACTGCAGCCCTGTAGTATTGCCTGCCTTCTGACCATCACGCTGCCAGTGTTACGGTCTAGAATAAGTTGGATGTTTTCACGTTTTTCAGTGTGCTATGTATCTCCTTGTTTTTTTCCCCATGTTTTGAATTATTTCCTTGCCATGGACACTTAGGATGTCTTCACTTTCCTTCCACCATAAATTACCAGGAGGCCTTGCCCTACTTTTCAGTACCACAGGTGACACTACAAGGAACTTGTTGGTCTGTCTGTCCAGAAGCAGAAATTCCTCCCTCATTTCAGGGTAGGCACATAGGTGCCTAATCTGACTGAGCTCTCGAGAAGGGCCACCTCCATCGTCACGCTGGGTAGTGCTGTGCACAAGAGGTTTTATTTTCCTGCATATCTGCATTTGCTGAATGCTGTTCATTTGCCCACGTTTTGTCACTTGGATGCTTGAACTTGCATTTCTTTATCTGTTCGTGAGTTTAGGCAGCTCTTGGTGTCTTATGAGGTTTTGCGTTTCCTTTTCTGTGAGTCCCTGTTATTCTCTTCCTGTTTTCCACTGGGAAATTATTATCTTTTTCTGTTGATTTACAAGTGCTCTTTATTCTAAATATTAATTCCTTTATAGGTTTTATGCTTTGCAAACATCTTATTCTGTCATCTGTTTATTTACCTTTTTCCGTAGTTTTATTTCTTGAGCAGAAATTTCAAATTTTGAAATGATCATATTCAATCTCTTCTGCCTAATGTTTTATGCTTTTGAAATTTTATTTTAAGAAGTCCTTCTCCTTAAGAAGGCCACAGAATATTCCCTACATTTTCTTTTACTAATTGTATAGTTTTATCATTCTCAGATAGGTCTGCAGTCCATCTGTAGTTCCCTTTTTAGGTGGTAGGTAAGGATCTGCTTTACCTTTTTATGTTTCACTCCATAGTCAGTCTGCCTTTTTCTTTAGGATTTAAACTTGAAAATCAAAAACTCTTTTGGGAGATGTTTTAGGGGCCCTTACAGCATTCCATATAGTTAAATTATTTATTAGCAGTACCATTATTTGTGTGCCCTCTGCCCCTGCAACCTCTGTATGGAGTAAGGATCTCGTTTGGGTATGGGGTATCCCAAACACCTAGAACTTAGTGTCTGGCATGTGACAGTCACTCAACAGTCTGCAACGGTATTTGTTGAGTGCTAGGTGAATGTAGGCTTTTTTCCTGTAGCTAGTTAGTCATTCTAACAAAAAGCTTGAAATCTTTAATAAAACCAGACTAATAGCTCTGCTGTTAACCAGCTGTGTTTTCTTGAAGTCATTTTCTTTCCTTCCTCTGTAAACTAATGCCCTGTGTAACCACCATCTCAATTAAGATTATAGGAAGTTTTTATCACCCCAAAAGTTCTTTGTTCTCCTTTGTACTGCCTTCTGCTCCCTTCCATCATTGATTTACCTATGGTCACTGTGATTAGCTTCACCTGTTTTAGAATTTTATATGAATGGAAACATATTATTTTCCATGATCAGCTTTTCTTGGTCAGCACGTTTTGTGATCCGTTTGCTACGTATATTAGTAGTTCATTTGTTTTCTTTGCTGAGTATATTTCATTGTGTGGATATACCACAATTTTAAACATTTGTTAATCTACTGGAGGAATATTTGAGGTGGTTTTTTAAAGGGGAGATAGGGTCTCACCTCTTAACCAGGATGGAGTGCAGTGGCACAATCTCGACTCACTACAACCTCAACCTCCTGGGCTCAAGGAGTCCTCCCAATTCAGCCTCTTGAGTAGCTGGGAGAACAAGTGTATGCCACCATGCCTGGCTAATTTTTTTTTTTTTTTTTTTTTTTGGTAGAGTTGGGGTTTCTCCATGTTGCCCAGGCTGGACTCGAATTCCTGGGCTCAGGCGATCTACCCACCTCAGCCTCCTCAAGTGCTGGGACTACAGGTGTGAGCCACCATGCCTGGTTGGTGTTTTCATTAGGAGGCAATTATGGCAAAAGCTACAATATCCTTTCATGTACAGGTGTAGGCATATGTTTTGAGAACTACCTAGGAGTGGAATTGCTAGGCTATGTGATAAGTGTATGTTTAACTTTATTAGAAATGGCAAAACTATTATCCAAAGTGACTATTTTACGTTTCCAACTGCAGTCTATGAGAATTCCAAATTTTCCACATTCTCTC
This sequence comes from Rhinopithecus roxellana, assembly GCF_007565055.1. NCBI lineage: Eukaryota > Metazoa > Chordata > Mammalia > Primates > Cercopithecidae > Rhinopithecus > Rhinopithecus roxellana. Next base: position 64,710,022 of record NC_044558.1, on the reverse strand, counting down.
CAACACCTGGTATTGTCAGTTTTTAAAAGTTCAAGTCAATCCCCCTGATTTATACTAGCATCTCATGGTGGTTGAAATTTGCATTTCCCTGATATAAGCATATTTTAATGTGCTTGTTGACCAGTTATAAATTCTTTTACATAGTATTCAAATCCTTTGCCTATTTTTTTATGGAGTTACTTTATTTCAGTATTACTGAAGTGTTACAGAGCTCTATATATATTCCAGATACAAGGTCACTCACAGACCTGCATATCTAGAGTTCTGGAGGGATGTAATAGAGGAAATGAGGAACAATCAACATTTATAGAGATACTGGCTAAAAAGTTGCTGAAATTATTGAAAGGTACTAATAATCCAGGAAGCCCATTGCAGACCAAATTTAAAATGATATCCACATTTAGCCGTATTGTAAAAACTGTAGTATTTACTATAGAGAAAGAGTAGATCTTAAGTGTAGCCAATAGATTTTTTAAGAGACATCATGTATACAGATGTGGTAGTTAGACTCACAAACTGACTTCTGAACTGGAGTACTGGAATCCAAATGACTGTGAAATAGTAGCTTTAATGTGTGTTAAGAGACAATAACTCTCAGCCTAGATTTTTTTACATTTCAAGGAGGAGATTCAGATAAAGACTTTTGTAGACAAATACAATCTGAGAGAAGAGAAGTTCTCACTGGCTAACATCAGGCAGAAAAAAATGATCTCAAGTGAAAGTTCTGAAATGTAAGAATGAATAATGAGCAAAGACTTGATAAATATGTGTTTAAAATTAAAACATTAACTATAAAAAATAAAAACAATGTTCAAGTTGTGAAAAAAAATCAGGCTAGTGCCACCATAATAGTGATCATTGACAGTAGAATGGATAGTTGTATATTTCTATAACAGACTATTATACTACAGTAAAAATAAACTATAGCCTCACACATCAATATGGGTTAATTTCAAATACATAATATTAAGAAAATAATCAGATTACAAAAGAATACATGCAGTATGATTCCATTTCTGTAAACTTCAAAAACAGACAACACTGAACAGCATGTTTTTAAGGGATAGGTATACATAGGGGCCAACAATATAAAGACATAAAAGGGGAAATGGCGAACACAAAATTAAGGACGGTGGTAACCAGCTTTGGGGGTGAGTGCCACCAGGATGGGCACATTCTAGGAGCTTTTGTCAGAGTTGGTTTCTGCTTTCTTTCCTAACATAGGAGGTGATTTAACTGGTGTTTGTCTTGTTCTTCACACTACACATATTTTAAAATAATTTCTTGTATGTGTAATTTCTGAATTGAAAAATTTAAACCAAGAAGAAGTCAATGGGAGGCATGGAAGTTTGCTGGGGAAAACAGGTGACACAGAAGGGTCAGGAAGGCAGGGCATGTAACTGAGAAGGATGAAGTGCTCGGCATCGGCTCATCACCGGTATACTGTTCCCCAATACGTGTATCTCGGTCACATTCCGGTCTATTGATGACCCACTCCACTGTTTTAGGTAATTCATTTCATTCAGCAATAATTATCATAATTTAAGTCAACTGTTTCTTTTTGGCTGTTTCTCTGTTCTTCTACTGAAGACTTTGTGTGCCAGATTATCCAAATGCAAAGGATATCTTAATTACATGGAAATTACATTATTCACATGCTATTCGCTTCTAAACATTTCTGGTAATACTATGGAAAATTTTTTCTGCTAAGTATTGTTGTAAGTAGAATTCTATTTAGTGTTATCAAGAAGAACTTTATATGGAACTGAAAGAGAAAACCTAGTTAATTAGCTTTTACTTCTTTTTCTCCAACAAACTGGATACAGTATATAATTTTATTATGACCTTTTTTTATAATTGAGTTAAAAATGAAAATGGAGGTTTTAAAGATGTGTATGATCTGAAAAGACATGATATTATAATTTTTAACTTATTTTGAAGGAAAATCCATCAACAAAATTAGTAGGTTATACATCATAAAATTTGGTAATCATTGACATTTTGTCTTAGAGTTGTGTTTATATAGATTGTGTACTAATATACTAAGAAGCATTGTACAAATAAGGTTAGATTTAGTTTGGGGCTAGTAAATTAATATTAAAAAGAAAAGTATAATATATTTTAAATATTGGAATTCAATTTTAATATAAAGATTTGAAACATCCTGTTTCATTGTAAGACATTGATGAATTCATATTTTCAACTGCTGGGAAACAGAGAAAAAGGGAAGAGAATGTCTGAAACTGGGGTAAGAGTAAAAGGGGAACTATTAATAGTTCTGCCAGTACAACATGTAAACGTAGCGGTCCTATAAGCACGGTCCCCCTTTCGTCATGAAGAATGAGTGGAAGGTGGAGTGCTTTTAGTTCATGTGTGTGCCCCCATGCGCATTGTATTCATGTATGTGTATCAATACGTATACACGGTATCTTTCATTGGAAGTTCTTTTGTTTCAGAAATATTTTGGGGGCAGTTAGAAAAAAGATATAGAATAGAGTAAGGTTATATATATCAGAAGGGGATGAGCAGAATGAGGAAAAGGAAAACGAAGTTTAGTATATGAAATAGAGCCACAAGTAAGGCTAATATAATATAAGAAAGACTTCTATACCTCTGTAAAGCCCAACAGCCTGCCGAGGATGGGTTGCAGATTTGGCTTTCCGTTTTCTAGTAGCTAACGGAAAGGAGAAGCCTCAACATTTTAGTAATGTCCATGAAGCAAATCAGTTGCCTAGGTAAAGCGTAGCTATTTCTAGTAGTACTAAAACCAGAAAGAAATCTTTAGGGTTTTCAGAAAGCTAACCATTTTCTAATAATTGCAAAGCTCGTGTCAGGTGGCAGAGTGTAGTCCTATGTCTTGAGAAGTCATGGTTGAGATTTCAGAGGCAATTTTAATTGAAATGTTATTGTTATATAATAAACAGTATGCCAAAACAGTACTCTGCTGTTACTTTTACTTTTTTCCAACTACAAAGGAAATTGACTATCAAACTTACAATATATTTCAATTTCAGATGTGAAACAACTACATTATTCTTGAACCTATGGTGATTTTTGCATCATTACACAGATATGTCATTTTCATTAGTTGTATCATTGTTATAAACTGGTAAGTAAGTTTTTAAAAAGTTGGTAAAATTTGGGGATAGGTCTAATTTAATAATGTAAAAAGATTCAAGCAAGCTGTAAAATATATAATTCATAATGACCAAAATTGAAATTTTAAATTAAAAATATTTCCTTTTTATAAAATGGAACCAATGTTAATAAAATAAGTAGTTATATGTGTCACAGTAAAAATGTTCTTTGCTCCCCAGATGAAAACTTTGCCTGTTATTTGAAGGGGTACCTAGGTCTCTACCTAGCTCTCATATAACTAAATGTTCTGCTTTACCAGTTTAAATGTGGTCACTGAATAAATAATAGAGATCAAAATCAAAAGTAATTATTTACAGTGTAACATTTGGGGTAATCATAATGGAGAAAAATTTTTAAAGAAAAAGTATAATACCTTTACTATTAACAAAAATATAATTGAAAGGAAGGACTTTTTTGGTTAATCCTCATAAAATCTCTGCAGTGTATCTATATTCAGCAAGTACGGTAAATTATTTTTAATTCAGAAATAAGAGAAATTAAGACTCAACAGTTTTGCTTAAGTAGAAATTATGAAAAGGGTTCATATTTTAGTGTTATGAAAACTAAAATATTTCACCTCTCCTTGTTAGCATTTTTCCTAGATAGTCACTGGAGGTCCATGATAAGTAGTTCTGTGCATGGTATTTAGACAGTGGGACAGAACTGAAAAGAAGGATTATTACACTCTAGCCTAGGACTTTACAGACAAATAGGTACTTGCATATTGCATGTTCTTTCCACACCCATATGAGTGTTTTTATTAACTGTGTGCCATATATCTGCTTGAAATACAGATTAGAGGGATACAGGCTCTAGGATGATGATGTCTGGTGGACCACCAATTTCAAATCACCTTTATCAAATCAGGAATTGACATGATTGAAACTGGGCTTTTAGTGCGTATGCGGACCAAGCTCTTTCTAGGTTAGCTTTAAGCATAGTCTTTCAGTGTCACAACCTAGTCTGTGTGTTCTTGCCAAGGCTCCCTTTCTTGGTGTTCCTGAATTACAGTTTTTGTCTCCCTGTCTCCATGTGATTGTCAAAAGCTCTCACTTGCCTTTTCCAGAATTGGCAGATACTCCTAAATGAATTCTTTTCTTTGGTTTTTCTGGTTTTCGATGGAAGGATTGATCTGAACAACCCAATAAATTACTATTGGTAGCAGAACTGTCTCTCTCTCTCTCTCTCTCTCTCTCTCTCTCTCTCTCTCTCTCTCTCTCTCTCTCTCTCTCTGTCTCTCTCTCTCTGTCTCTCCCTCTCTCTCTCTCTCTCTCTCTCGCCCCCCCACTTCCCCTCCCTCCCTCCTTCCCTTCCCTCCCTCCCTCCTTCTCTCTCTTCCTCCGTCTCTTTCTCTTTCTTTCTCTGTATGCATGTATGTATATGCATATATAATTTTAAATCTTATCCTTGTTATATACACTGTGAGCATTTTCTCACACCATTGTTGTTTTTCTTGGAGACAGTGTCGCCTAGGCAGAAATGCAGTGGTGCAATCACAGCTCTCTTGCAGCCTTGACTTTCTGGGTTTAAGTGGTCCTCCCGCATCAGCCTCCTTCTTTTTTTTTTTTTTTTTTTTTGAGATGGAGTCTCGCTCTGTCGCCCAGGCTGGAGTGCAGTGGCTGGATCTCAGCTCACTGCAAGCTCCGCCTCCTGGGTTTACGCCATTCTCCTGCTTCAGCCTCCTGAGTAGCTGGGACTGCAGGCGCCACCACCACGCCCGGCTAGTTTTTTGTATCTTTTTAGTAGAGACGGGGTTTCACCGTGTTAGCCAGGATGGTCTTGATCTCCTGACCTCATGATCTGAACATCTCAGCCTCCCAAAGTGCTGGGATTACAGGCCTGAGCCACCGGCCTCCTTCTTAACTGGGACCACAGGTGCATGCCACTATGGTTGGCTAATGTTTTAAATTTTTTTGTAGAGATGGGGTCTTACTATGCTGCCTAGCTGGTGTCAAAATCCTGGGCTCAAGTGACCCTCCTGTCTCAGCCTCCTGAAGTGCTGGGATTATAGGCCTGAGCCACCGTGGCCTGCCACAACATTGTTTTTTGGAACATTAATTTTATTAACTGCATAGTATTCTATAAAATGGATATACTTTAACTTATTTTACTAGTATTAACATTTAGTTCCTTTTTTTAACTATAAAATTTTATGATGTGGGGAACATTTTTTTCTTTTTTTTTGAGACAAGGTCTTGTTTTGTCATCCAGGCTGGAATGCAGTGGTGTGATCACAGCTCACTGCAGCCTCGACCTTCTGGGCTCAAGCAGTCCTCCCACCTCAGCCTCCTGAGTAGTTGAGACTACAGGTGTACACTACCATGCCTGGCTAATTAAGAAAATACCTCAGATTTTCTAAAAGGGTCACCACTTCCCTGGCCCATAGGAATGATGAATACACACCATTTCCTTTTCTAAAACACTCTAACAGAGGTTTTGGCAGGGAGGGGAGGGTTCAAGTTAGGGTTAGCTGAGACTGCAGACATGTGCTGCCATGCCTGGCTAGTGTGTGTGTGTGTCTGTGTATATATTTTTAGAGACAGGGTCTTGCTGTATTGCCCAGGCTGATCTTGAACTGCTGAGCTCAAGTGATCTCCTCACCTTGGCCTCCCAAAGTGCTGAGATTACAGGCATGAGCCACCACTTCTGGCTGGAAATGTTTTTCTATTAATACATAAGTCTTGCTCCATCTCAAGTCATTTACTTAGAAATGGAATGGCTGTCAAGTGATAGGATTATCTGTAAGGCTGTTGATGTGTAATGCTGGACTCTTTCTAGAAAGGGCTTTCAATAGCGATGTGTTGAGGGTGACTGTCTTGATGCCTCTTTACCAGCATTGAGAATAATTATTTTAATTATCTTGCTGATTTAAGAGGGAAAAATTGTTTTCCTGTTGTTTTAGTTTCACATTTTTAGAATATAAACTTTTTGTCATATTCGTCATAAATGCTTTTCCTTTTTATTGTTTTCTTTTAATTTACAGAATGGAAATTAGTGATAATTGCTTCAGAGGCAAGAAAAAATGAGTTTCAGGTGTTTGTATCATAAAGAAATTCAACATTTCTAATCTAGTCAGGTATTTTGGATCTCCTCCTGTTATACTTCCATAGCTTTTATGCTCATAAAGTCTTTTGACATCAAGATACTAGATCAATATTCATTTAAATTTCTATGTCAAATTTTATGATTCTGAAGTTTTCAGTCCCCTGAGCTAGTACACTGAGCCAGTAGGGGGCCATAAGGTACTGAAATTGGGGGGGGCAGTCCTAAGTCTTAAGGTATTTATCCAGATTACCTAGAATACACTTAAAATACATTTATGATACCATCAACATTGTAAACAGTGGTGTGAACCTGTTTATGAGGGACGAGAAGACATCACAGGCATTTGTTATGTTTTTCGTTGACAGAAAACACATCACTGCATTCTGTGGTGATTCGTTCTTCCACTGGTTGTGGCTGTTTTTATACTGTTTTTATGGTGCTCATTTTCCAATATATTAATTTCAAATGAGATGGCAGAAGTTTCTGAGATTGAATCATTGTTAGAAGGCTTAAAGATAGGTAATTACTTTCTGCAAATTATGACTCATGAGATTCCTTACTTTTGTAAAAATGTTAAATCAGTGGCTGTTACCATGAAATACACAAACACACACACACACATTATATATATTTTATATATATGTATGTATTTGTCTTGGAACTTTCAGAATGATCTTGGGGAGGGGAAACAGTGTAGGCTTCTATGGCCTGTGGCTTGGAGGCTCTTGAGTGCTCAGCAACCCACGGAAGCTCATACCCTGGGAGAGAAGGGAGCGCTCTGGGGCGCCAGATGGTGGAAAGTTGTGGGAATGGAGTGGGGTGGGAGAAAATGAGGAAGTTACTGAAAAAGTTCAGATAAATTGAGTGTATACTTAAATATTAGACATTTACATGCCATTTTGTGACTTATGGTATTAAGTGAAATTAGAATAGCAGACTAGAAGGCCACTTACCAGTGTATCTCAAACCCAAATTGCTATGTTTTCTCTTTATTGGAAGAAGAAAAGTTCTCGTTATAGATGAAGCAGTTGATAAGAAAACGAGAGACCTGGAGTATCCTTTACCTGAATACTAGCAAATGGGTTTTCACATGATGCAAACCTGACTGAGTGATGATCTAAGAAAATGAATAATGAATTTGACCATTGTTATATTTGAGGTGTCATATAAATCAACCTTCAGAGTTTATTATTAATTCCAGAAAATCTTAAGCCTTATCAAATATATTTGGCCTGTAATGCGTAGTAGGACCCCAGTGCTCCTCTGTTATTTACAGGTTCTGGCTCAGTTCTAACCTTCGCTTTACTTTTGAAGAAAAATAGGTGTGAATCTCTTTGAACTTATTTCTTAAGAACATAACAATATATATATTTTTAAAGAATAGAGTGAGCAGGAAAAAATAAATTCATCAAGTTTAGACATTACTTTATGAGCTTGTATTTCTTGACACAACCGTTATAAATAATACATGTTCTTACCCTTAGATGACACTTTTAATATATACTAGATCAGTTCTTCTTTATTCTAATTTGCCTAAACTCAAAACTTTCCATCCAGAAGACAAAGTTATTAACTCCTTTGTTATATTCTCAAGGTGCATCAGTATAGGAGGAAGCACCTAGTTTTGCATTGTTGTCATTCATGTGTTCCAGTTGCCACTAATCCTTCAGCCATACCCTTTCCCGACCTTTGTCTCTATGAAAGGCCTCCCTGATTCCAACTTGCTCTTCGCGGCAGACATCTTTTTTAGTCCCTCAAAGACCAGCGATAGAGAACGAAATGACCAGAATGTATCATTTTAACTGACTTCATTTCACTTTGAATTAAGAAAGTTGAGCCCAACATGCTATGACTAACAACAAAGCAGACCTTTTCTTGTGTCGTGTGTTAATCCATGCTCTACCGTTGTTTCTTAGTGGCTAAGAAAACCCACTGTGTGGTGACAGTCTGTGGATAAAAATATATCAAGGAATAATAAAATGCAGTGCCATTAAAAAAAAAAACACTTAGCAAACTGGAAAGAAATGTCCTCAATCAAAATTATGCACCACAATCCTGTAGCAAGCATCATATTTGCATTTATATTTATCATTTTATATTTATAAGCTATGTCTACCAATAAGCATCCTCAAGAGCCATGTTGAATGGTGAACTATTATAAGAATCCCTACAAAATCTAAAACAAGATGAGGACGCCCACCATTACTACCTGTGGTGTGTACTTTGCTAGAAGTCCTAATCAGCTTGATAAGAAACAAGTCCAATAGAATTTACAGACAAACCTGAAACTAGTAAGAGAGGTAAGCAGATGGCCCAATAAAGACCAGCAGCCACCAACCAGGAAATACTATATAAAATAAAATTCCATTTTTCAAAAGAAACATTAAAATATCTAGGAAAAACCCAAAAGATAGGTAAGAATCTTATGGATAAAAATTATAAAACCATATTAAAGACATAGAAAAATATATAAATAAATGAGCATATGTGCCAATTTCGTCAGTGGATATTCTTACATTGGTTGTGGAGCTTTAACTATTTTTGTGGATTTTGGCAAACTAATTTTAAAATTACTGTGGATGAATATGGGACCAAGAAGAGCCATAATGAGTCTGAAAAAGAAGGAGAGGAACTCCCTAAGGCTGGCAAGCTTACGTGGGAGCAGGAAACTTGTATGTTGCTGGAGGAGTGGTAAATGGTAGCTACTTTTTTAAAAGTTAAAATAGTCTAGCTAATAGATGCAAACGAAATTCCAAGGGGCATACTGTGGAGAAAAGTCTTCTCCCATCCCTTGTTCCGTGAGCCCCTCTTAGCAGCAGTTTCTGGAAGGAATCAAGCTCTAGAACTCTTTTGTGCATATCAGTTATACAGTGTTTTGAGAAATAATAGTGTCTTATACCACGATTTTTTAAAAGATGTAATATATTATAGAGCTTATGTCATCTTAACACCTATAACATTGCTTCATTTCTTGTGAAAACTGTATAATAATCCTTGGTACAATTATCAGTTATTTAACCAGTCCCCTAAGATGTATGTTTACATTATTTCTAATTGTTTCTTGCTGCCAGCAATACTAAAATGAATTTCCTTCCTTGTATGTGTGTTATTTCACACATGCTGAACAATTGTGTGGTTTTGTTGTCGATACTTAATTCTGATCTATCTATAATTTATAGGTACAATCTAAGGGAGTGCTCCATCTCCTTTCCCAGGTTAGATAACCAGTTGTCCCAGTGTCCTGCATTGATTAATCAGTCTTCACATTCAATAATATGAAATGCCACTTTTACTGTAATGAAAATTCCGATTTGTTCATCTTTTTTCTTTGCATCGGTAGCATTTCAGAATTTTCTTTACACAAATTTTGTCATTCTATTTCTTCCTAGAAATTTTATTTTTCTTATTGTTGTAAATAATTGAGGTTTGGTCTTCTTTTCAGTCATCTGTCTTTTTGGTTTCTGTATATGAATGCTTTTAATCTTAGTAAATCAGTTTGTACCCAAAGAATTTATTGAACTGTATACTAAATTAAAATTACTTAAAAAAGCATATCAGCTGATATTTTTGGGTTTTCTAGATACATGATTTGAAAACTCCTTATCAACTTTTATGACGATTTCAATTATGTTTGTTATTACCTTTTCAGAGTGTTAAGGAAAAGTGACAGCCACAGACATCTTTGAATATTCTTGATTAGGTTAAGGAAGTATTTACTCATTTTTGTTTTGTTAGGGGCTAGGTGTTGAATTTTACTAAATGCCTTTCAACATGTATCAAAATCTTCATGATAATTTATTTTTGACCTATTAATGGAGTAAATCATATTTTTACATTTCTTCATATTAAATCTTTCTTCAGTTCCTAGAATTAGTATATTATTTTGACATTTGAATATATTAATATTTATATATAATATTAGATTATATTCAAATATTTTATGTAGGATTTTTGTATCAGTATTTCTACAGGTCACTGATTTTCTTTGTGCTATTTTGTGGGGTTTTCTGATTACACGCTAGATTCCTTGCTTTCCTATGACTGCACTGGAAGAGTTTGAGTCTCATTGGAGTTACCTGGTCATTGTAAGTTTGACAGAAGTAACTTATGAATATGTCCGTAGCTGATGTTTTTCTGGGTAAGCTCTTTGCAAACTTCCTCTATTTATTTCTTTGGAAATTGACCTTTTAAAGGTTCTGTTTTATTCTGTGTTCAGGTTTTGGTCATTTATATTTTCTTATAAAATCATAGTGTTTATATTTTTTCACAGAACTGAACAAAGTAGTTGCTTGTATTTTAATTTCCTTTTTATATATAGGTGTCTCCCTGTAGCATTTTTTTGTTTGTTTGTGCTTTGCATCTTCATTATTGATTAGCTTAAGTAACGATACCTCTTTTATTTTTCCCTAAAGAAGGAGTTCTTGGGCCAGGCATGGTAGCTCATGCCTATAATCCTAGCACTTTGAGAGGTTGAGGTGGGAGGATCACTTGAGGCTAGGAGTTTGAGACCAGCCTGGGCAACATAGTGAGACCCTGTCTCTACAAAAAATTAAAAAGTCACCCAGGTGTGATGGTGTGTGGCTGTAGTTCCAGCTTCTCAGGAGGCTGAGGTGGGAGGAGCACTTGAGCACAGGAGGTCAAGGCTGCAGTGAGCCATGATTGTGCTATTGTACTCCAGCCTGGGTGGCAGAGTGAGACCCTGTATCAAAAAAAAAAAAAAAAAAAAAAAAGGAGTTCCTGGAATCTACAAATTTTCTTTTTTAAGAGCATTGCTGTAGCTTTTCATTTAGATCTTTTGTAATTTTTCAGTAACTTTTTTTTGACTCAGTGGTTGTTTATGAGGGTTTTCTGGTTTTGTATTAGTATCTGGTTTAATTTCACCGTGATTAACAATGGCGTGTATCACTTTTGGAATCTCTTCAAGTCATCTTTGTGGTGATTTTGTGGTTAGTTATGTATGTCTTCTGGACCTATTAAAGGTATTTTTTTGGTGTCAGGATAAATCAGTATACCTGTCTTGAGGTGTTTTTTTGTTTGTTTGTTTCAGAATAAATCAACTAGATAAATAATCAATAAATAAAAAATCAGGCTGGGCGTGGTGGCTCACGCCTGTGATCCCAGCACTTTGGGAGGCCAAGGTGGGCAGATCAGCTGAGGTCAGGAGTTCAAGACTAGCCTGACCAACATGGTGAAACCCCGTCTCTACTAAAAATACAAAAATCGGCCAGCACCTGTAGTCCCAGTTTGGGAGGCTGAGGCAGGAGAATCACTTGAACCTAGGAGGCAGAGGTTGCAGTGAGCTGAGATCACGCCACTGCGCTCCAGCCTGGGCAACAGAGTGAGATTACATCTCAAAAATAATAAATCAATAGCTCTGTCTTATTAGTTAGTTCTTCTATAGCCATACTTAATTTTTTGTCCAGTTGATTTTTTTTTTGTGGACTGAGAGAAGTGAATTAAAATCTCACAATTTTATATTTCTGTCAATATTTCTTTTATTTCCTATAGTTGTTTGCATTATAACTGTGCTCTGTTTGTCTTTTTTAAGAATGATTTTTCCCTTGTTTTCCAAATCCTATACATTTCCATCTTGACCACTGCTTCATTTAGATAGCATTTTTATGATATGCCTTTGCCCATTTGTTTACACTCTTTCTGAGTCACTATTTTTAAATTGTTGAGTTTAGCCCATTTGTATTTATTAAAAAGAGAAACATGTCTGGTTTTGGTCTTCTCATATATAATATGCCTTCTGTTTTTATCATTTTGTTTTATCACTACGTAATACATTTTCTATGTGTTTCTTCGGGTAGCTTAGAAATGTTTTTTGTTTTAAGGGTGATGTTTATATATTTGGATAGTGCACTCAGTCCCTGAGATAGTTATTCCTGACTCTGCACTGTGAACGTCGAGGACATTAGCACATTTTCCCCTTCAACATTGCTTTTCTGTCAGTGCAGTTCATCGAAGGACTAAGACAGAAAGAGAGGTGGGAATGATGATCGGACCACAGAACGCTGGCCCTGACAATGGCAACGTCTGTAGCAATGAGGCGGGGAAGGGAGAAGGTGGGAGTTAATCCAAACATACTGGTTTTGTCACCTTTATTTCCTTGAGGATTTATGAGGCATTACTCCGCTGACTTCTAGCATGGAATGTTTCTCTGGAGAAGTCTGAGGCTAGTCTGATTTAGCTCATGCTATGTTTTTTATCTGGATATCCAAAGACCTCTTTGAAGTTTAGTGGTTCACTGGAGATACAGATAGATACATTGACATGGATGTGTGTGTGTGTAAAGAGAGAGCGATCAGTGTTGAGGTTTGGAGGAGAATGGAAAATGGCACAAATCCAACTTTATAAAACTTATTTCTGTATTAAACAAAAAAGATACAAAGCAAATATGCCAAGTACTAACATCAGTTGAATGTAGTTGGTGAATACAAGGGAATCTGCAGTATTCTTCTCTGGGATCCAGGGTGTGTTGGAAATATTTCACTGTTTTGTTTTTAAAAAATATTTTGTAACTATAAATCAGGGAATGTTTGCGTGCTTCAGTGACTCAAAATATATTTCACTGAAAATCACATTTTTGCTTGATGGATCACAACACGCTTCCATGTTTTCCTTGTATGTTGACAAGCACTCGTGTGATTTCTAAATTTTCTCTGGTGTCATTTCCTACATTTTGGGTAAAAGTATTACAAAATACGTTTGTGATTCTAAAGTCCTATGGTTGGGGATTATAAAATTCTAAATGTAGAATCTGTAGAGTAGAAGTTAGTGGTAATTGCTCCAGAGGCTAAAACTAAATGGGATGTTTGACTACAATCTCTTAAGGGATTTATATTTGCTGATTTGGAACTATTTTGAACATATCTTGGTCTAATCGTTACAGAATAGAATTTGAGTTTAAAATAGCATGATAATTAGAAGAGTTGTGTATTGAAGACTTTTCCTTTTCTGTTTATCGTGTTAGTTCTTTATCTTGTTCTTTATCTCAACAGGACTCTCATAAATACAAGTCATAATGAAAGAAATTACCTCCATTTTCTTATTTTCATTCATTTTTAGTTTTCAGTACTGAAAGATTTTTAAATGTGTGTTTCCTTTGTGTTAGGTATATGTCTCGAGTCCACGGTATGCATCCTAAAGAGACCACCCGTCAGCTGAGCTTAGCTGTGAAAGATGGTCTTATTGTCGAAACTCTAACAGTGGGCTGCAAAGGTTCAAAAGCTGGTATTGAACAAGAAGGATATTGGTTGCCAGGAGATGAGATTGTAAGTACATTTTATTTGATAACCATAGAGATATGAACTTTTAGCTTTTAAACATTATTTAGATACAACCTATAGAAAATCATTTTCAGAAGTTTAATATTTCATTTTAACGTTTTTATCAGCATTAAGGCTCTACATTGGTAATATGGTTACTTTCCTTACTAATTATTTAGGAGATGACTCGCTTTTACAAAGAGCCTGCTTCTCTTTGTATTACCTTGAATCTAAAAACTAAAGCAAACCAAAGCTCTGTTGATGTACCCACACTTCATGGCATTCCTATTGTCTTGAACAAATATTAGCAAAAATGTTTCCCTGCCAGATGATACTGACGCCATCCACACAGATAGAAGGAGAGGAACTGTCTTCCTAGGGAAACAGTCTCAGTTCAGGTGGGATGAACAGGCTTCAGTAGGGATTTTGCGGCAGAGTACAGGTTCCAAACGTTAAGTTCCCCTGGCCAGTGCCTACATTGACTAGTGACAGTTGCAGGTTTTGTGTACTGGAACAGAAATCAAACAGGAAAGACAGAACATTAATTCTCTTTACATTTTTACCTAGTTCTCACTTTGACTGCTCTTTTAAATGTTGATATTTTAATCTTCTAATTCCTTCCATTATGTACCTTTAAACTGAGGGGCACATCTCGAAGTACATTTTTTTCTTGCGTAAAGATTGATTTCATGTGTAATATTTCTATCTTCCTACCTTATTTTATTTTGCTATTTCTAATACCTTGATTTAAAATGTCTTAATTTTTACAAGGGAACATCGTTTAAGATGATAGGTTTCAAATGTAGCAGCTGTGGCCAGGTGGCTCATGCTATAGTCCTTGCACTTGGAAGGCTAAAGCAGGAGGGTCACTTGAGCCCAGGAGTTACACACCAGCCTGGGCAACATAGCCCCCATCTCTATAAAATAAAATAAAATAGAATAAAATAGAATAAACTAAGTAAAGTAAAAAAAATAAAATACACAACCCCATCTCTACAAAAAAATAATAAAAAATTAGCTGAATGTGGTGTCACATGCCTGTAGTACCAGATGCCCAGGAGGCTGAGTTGGGAGGATCACTTGAGCCCAGGAGTTTAGGACTGCAGTGAGCTATGGTCATGCCACTACTGTACTGTAGCCTGGGCGGCAGACCAAGACCCTGTCTCTTAAAAAGAAAAAAAAAATCTATCTATAGATATAGATAGACATACCCCTTTTAACCCCTTTCAAAAATCTATCTCTTTCTATAGATTTACTTTTTGAAAGGAATAGATTTAGTAATTGAATACTTTGAGAGTGTTTTATCATAAATTCTCTAAAATCTAAAATTATAAAAATGATATGGAATCTTATAATTGGTTCTTTGTGGAAAAATTTTCCAAAAAGTTTGAGTTTCTTTTCTTTTCTGGCTCTACAGCAGATGAGTCAACAAACATACTAGCGTGTGAAGCCTGACAGCAGTAAACTAACTAGCACAGTGCTTGTGGGGAGGTGGTTTACAGCAACAGCTGTGATAAGTTATAAACTTAGAAAAGCTGTTCACTTTTTTAACTTTGTTTTTGTCAATTTAATCTGCACCTTCAAAGCTTCAGGAAAGAAAATTCACATTTTCCAGCAACAGAAAACATGGAAGAAAAAATCTTTACTTTCACTGGTGTAATTTCATTTGTGCGCTGGAAGTATTCTTGAAAAGTTAAGTGGAAATCTTTATATAAGAACAATTTTTCTATTGAGTTTCCTTACAGAAAAGTAAAGCTTTGCTGCCAGTGAAGAAACTTAGGGTGCCAAGACATAATAAAAATAATGTCAAGTGGTATCAATCTGTTGCCTCAGGTATTTAAGGGAGGGCCATTAATTGTTGATACTTTATTATATACTCAGAATAATCCAGATAATGTAAAATTTCTAATCTTAAAACACTTAGGAATTTATAGACAGTATAGAAGACTATACTGATAATTTCCAAGATTTGTATAGTAATTAGCTAACAGTAAGTGCAACTTAATCTATAGGATTTTGGTTTATGGATCATGTGTACATTTTTTCATAAAAGCGATTTTATTTCTCTTTCCTGTTTAGATTGGTACTTTTCCACATGCTTTCTTCCTCCTCAAGTTGAAGTTTTTTTGTTTAATTCAACAAGTCGTTAATGAGCATATTATATTTTTACCACTATATTAGGTCCTATGTTCTAATTTTTATTTTTATATGTTGTTCTTGCATATATTTATAGAATCATCCTTTTTTCTTCTGTCTAGATGAAATATTATATGTAAACCAAACATATAGTATGCAGGTTTAATTCTGGATCTTTCTCACAAACATTTTTATTCTAAATATGGCTGTATAATATAAGCACAATGGAATATATCAAAACTGTGCCTGGTTTATAAAATACGTAAATATTTAAAATTCAGAGGTAATGTAGTTTATTAGAAAGAGGTAAGATCTCATATGTCACAAACAAACAGGGGTTTCAGATCCAATTCAAACCTTTATTTAGTTATGCAACCTTGAGGAAATTTCTTAGCCTCTGCTCCTCAGCCCTCAGCTGTCATATGGGCATATTAAGATCTATTTCATTTGATTGTTTGAAGGATTAAAGGAGATTATCTACATAAATTATATAACCAGGTACTCAAAGCAGGTATTTGACCAGTGAATAAATATGCTTACAACAAAAAAATGCCTGTGTGTAATATAGTGAAAGCACATTAGTTTCTTACTAATCATACAAAAATTCTAATCAGGGTCTTTTTACTTTTCAACCTGTATTCTCAAACACAAGACTTGTAAAGAGGTTTTCCATGAGAACACTGGATCTTTATTGAAAGTGTAACTCTAAAATAATGAGACCAATTATATATGTATTTTGTTACCTTGGCTGGGGTCCCACTTGGCTGCTCAGCAGCTGTCCGTGTGCCACAGTTTTCATGCTCTGATGACACTCTAGGAGGACATGTAATTGTTTCCCACTAGGCACAGCACATGCATCTTGTCCTGACCAGCTTTGTGTACTTTTTTTAATGTATGGCCAGTGCGTGGAGGCCATTGCATATTGGGGTGCCAGATGTGAACTGTCACATCACATCACAGACATTGTGTTTTGCCTATTTATTCAACAGTCGCCAGTGCATTTGTTCTAATAAACGAACATACAACAACAAGAGTGTCTTGTAGAAGGGCCATCTTTTCTAGTTTGCACTTGGTGTTCTGTGGGCTAGTGATTGTCCTGCATGCCAGCATTTGAGTCTGGGGCCCATGCTTTATCGTTTTACCACCTTGTATATAGGATGAATCACCTTGATGTCTCTAAAAACCTAACTTTTTAAATTGAAATATGTATGTTATTATTTATCCATCAAGAAAGGAACACGACAAGTAGATGTATATGACCTTAGGAAGGGAAGGCATAGGATGTTTTTGGTTATCTATTTTTAAACCTTTAAGTCACAGTTACAAATGTTCTTAACTTAGGCAGTTCTGTTATTTTTAAAATGGGTAGTAAAGCTCTTTTTTTTCCTTTTGTTATCTCTAAAAATTGCTGTAAACAGGTGGGGAAAAGGTGTATTTATCTTGCTAAGTCCCACAAGTTATATCTTCTGAGATACTTTGTATCAGCAAAGAGTCTGGACTCTTGTCTTCAATTCCACAATTCTGTTGATAAAGAGAAGGTAGACAAAAGTGTAGTTTTCTCTATGCTGCCTATTATTGATGGAATTTAAAAGTCAGAGTTTGTTGATGTTACATTTTTATTTCACCTCTGCTACTTTTTTTCAGTGCTTATTTTTAAAAATTTGAAACAATTGAGAAATATGCATATATTGAACAAGATTATTTTTATCAAATCTAGCACTCATGTAACAAAAGCCTAACTGTAATATGTCAGGATATAGTTATAATAATCCAAGTGCAAGCCTGTATATTTAAGGCCAAGATAGTGACCTCATGGTGCTGAGATTCATTCTTCTAGACTGCAGTTAATTTAGGCATTTTGGGATGCTGATCTCAGCCACCGTTTGCAACCCTCCACATAAGTGATCATTCATTTGGAGAAACTGTGGTAAAATTAGGTAATAGATAAGCATCTTCGTGGTAATGTTTTAAATAATGACCACATGAAATGATAGAATGAAAAAAGTAATTATTTAAAGTATATCCACTCCCAATTTTAAACGGTTTGCTCAAATATTAGTCAAGCAAACAGAAGTATATGTACCGAGGAGCCAGGTGTGATGGCACACACCTATAGTCCCAGCTACTTGGGAGGCTGTGGCAGGAGGATTGCTTGAGCACAAGAGTTTGAGTCTAGCCTGGGCAGCATAGCAAGACTTGTCTCTTAAGAAAGTAAATGCATAAAAAAGTGTGTGTGACAACTAGTTTTTAAAATGACAAACTACACTCTTGTAAATTTTCTATGGTCATCTCACACTTCCAGATTGGTCTGTCATTACCATTTACTCATAGGGTCCACATAATTCATTTAAAGGTATTTTCATAAGCTTTTAAAATTATATTGGAAAAAGACCGTAAGACCAGGGCACTGAGTGAAATTTTGTGCTATCTGGTCATTCAATGTTTTGTTATTTCAAGACTTTTTTCTTTTGCTTGTTTAAAAGAAATGCTGTATGTCCTTGTAGGCTCATAGCTGACTCCATCTGCTTGCTCTAGAAAAAGACACGTGAATGGCTACACTAAACCCATATTTCCTCACAGTGTTTCACCACCTTTATTCGTAAAATGTGAGAAGTGTATTTCTTGGACAGAATTCTACCATTTGCTGAGCTAAGTTACATTTGGTATTTAGTAGCTTTCTGTGATAAATATAACTTAATATCTTACAAATTACACTCTTAAGCAATAAGATACTCATAAAGATGAGAAAGTCTTACCAAAGTCTTTAATGTAATAGAGTAAGGCAGGTCACCTTAAATTATGAATCATTTGCAGATAAAGCATATCAAATATGTTATTTGAAATTGAGGCAGTTAGTGTTAATTTTGTGACTTCCAACTTTATATACAGCCCTCAGCACAAAGCTAGGATGTTGACAGATACTTTTGATCTCACATTTAATAGTTTAGTCAAAAGTGTTGAGGATGACTTAAAAATATTAAAAAGTGATGTTTGCTGTAAAACTGCTTCTCCCTTTACTTATCTGCCAGATTTGGTCTCACAGTTTCATTTCCTTGTCATAGTTAATGCCAGGACAAAGCTAATGTATGAGTTTAGGAACCGCAGTTGACACTTTTGGTTAAAGTCCTTCTGCCAGTATGTTTTGCTGCTTGTGACTCCAGCAGCTGCACACAGGAACTCCGGTGTTGCTTCTGTGTCCTGCTTCTATTTGAGAACCTTCTTTTCACATGCTCCAGTTGATACTGCCTATGAGCAGGATCTTATACTACTTTTAAATAGGCCGAGGGGGCATCTTTTTTTTTTTTTTTGAGACAGGGTCTCCCTTTGTCACCCAGGCTGGAGTGCAGGGGTGCAGTCATGGTTCACTACAGCCTTGACCTCCTGGCCTCAAGCAATCCTCCTGCCTCAGCCTCCGAAGTAGTTGGGACTACAGGCATGCACTACCACACCCAGCTAATTTTTTCATTTTTTTGTAGAGACAGGATCTTGCTATGTTGCCTAGGGTGGTCTCGAACTCCTGGCTTCAAGTGATCCCCTGCCTCAGTGACCCAAAGTGCTGGGATTGCAGGCATGAGCCACCATGCCTATATCTTTTTAAATGAAAAGGTAGAATTCTGTATCTTTTGCTTTTTCTCATTTAAGGCTTTTGACACATATTTAAAAACATAATGAAAATACATATTTTCTGGCTTCTTAAAGAGATTAACCTATTATGTTGGGGATAAACAAATCTTAATTTACAGAGGGGCAAGATAGACACTTCTTTTCTGTCATCATCTGTTCCTCCCACCTCAAAATGCCCAGTCTAAAAAAAGTTTCGGGTTATATTTCTCTTGAAATTTAGCTTAGCTCACATCTTTTAGATAAGAGATAGGACTGGAATTTATGGCTTTATTCTTCGGAACTACCACCATCAGCAGCCGTGGCAAGCAGGGGCTCCCTTGCATTGTTCTTGAGAAAAATATTAAGTGAGGCTGTATTCAAACTGAGCCTGACTCCCCCAACCCCTGCAACCCTTTTATATATATATGGCATATTACAGTAAGAATTCCTTTTTAAAGTTTTAGGTCTTTATCTTTTTCTTGATATAATTACAGTTATAATAGTTGTCATAAATTAATCATATGTTTTAAGTGCCCTTAGTGCCAAATTTGATACCCCTTGGATACTGTTGATTTAATATGAAATATACCTTTTGTTAATTTTTAATTTTTATGGATAGGTGTATATGTTTATGGGGTGTGAAATATAACTTATTCTGTTTGTTACTTACATGCAGAACCACATATTTCTTCCAAATGTCCATTCCCTATCTTAGTTACAAAAATATAATCATTTACCAAGTTAAGTATTGGTGATTATTAGAAATCATTTATACTGTGGTTCTATGTGCATTTAAACTATAATATACTTAGCAATTATTCTTGCTTTGGTAAAAGAATTTCCTTCTTATTCAATAGAGTTTTTTGGGTCATGCTGTCTTACTATACTCTTTTAGGTTTATTATGATTGTGTGTGTATATGTTTCTTTTTCTTTTTCCTTCTAAGTTCTGTTGCACTGAGCAACGTTGTAATATTTTTATTTTAAATATAAGTAATATTTAAAATTACTGGAAATATGTAATCATCAGATTCATATCTCCTAATGATTAACAGAATTCGTTAATTAAGCTAAACCTAGAATTGTAGAGAATTATTTTTACATTGCATCTACATTAAAATGCTATCTCAAACACACATACTTGGTTATGTAATATTTATCTACTCATTAAGTAGAAAGAGTAAATTACTTTAAAAATTGCTTTTGGATTATTGATGAGAGTGGATTATACTTTAGAACACTTTATTCGAACAGTTCTTCCACATATCTCCCTTCTGACTTGACTGAGCAACTCTTTCTGTGTTTCGGTTTGGTCTCTAAACCAGAGTTAATATTTCTTGGTCTGTCTAGCATATAGAAGTGTTGTGGGCTGGGCGCAGTAGCTCACACCTGTAATCCTAGCACTTTGGGCAGATTGCCCAAGCTCAGGAGTTTGAGATCAGCCTGGGCAACATGGCGAAATCCTGTCTGCACTAAAAATACAAAAAATTATCTGGGTATGGTGGCACATGCCTGTAATTCCAGCTACTCGGGAAGCTGAGACTCGAGAATTGCTGGAACCCGGGAGGCAGAGGTTGCAGTGAGCCAAGATTTCACCATTGCACTCCAGCATGGACGACAGAGCGACATTCTGTCTCAAAAAAAAAAAAAAAAGGCCGGGCGCGGTGGCTCAAGCCTGTAATCCCAGCACTTTGGGAGGCCGAGACGGGCGGATCACGAGGTCAGGAGATCGAGAGCATCATGGCTAACACGGTGAAACCCCGTCTCTACTAAAAAATACAAAAAACTAGCCGGGCGAGGTGGCGGCGCCTGTAGTCCCAGCTACTCGGGAGGCTGAGGCAGGAGAATGGCGTGAACCCGGGAGGCGGAGC
Organism: Rhinopithecus roxellana; assembly: GCF_007565055.1. Classification (NCBI taxonomy): domain Eukaryota; kingdom Metazoa; phylum Chordata; class Mammalia; order Primates; family Cercopithecidae; genus Rhinopithecus; species Rhinopithecus roxellana. The sequence goes on along the minus strand of NC_044558.1, from coordinate 64,688,960 downwards.
TTGCAGTGAGCTGAGATCTGGCCACTGCACTCCAGCCTGGGTGACAGAGCGAGACTCCGCCTCAAAAAAAAAAAAAAAAAAAGTGTGAAATACAGATGTAATAATGAATTTTAAAATGCCTAGCAAAGAAATGTGCACATATATATATAAAATTATAAGCATGTTATATCATTTTGTGACTTGGTCAGTTCTTGTTCTGTGCACTGAGTAGGTAATAATAATAAGAACACTTTCTGGGTGCTCACATTGTGCCAGGCACTCCTGTAAGGACTGTCTGTGTATTAACTCATTTGATTCATAGAAAAACCGTGTAGACTGGGTACTATCATTTTGTTAATTATACAGGTAGAAAATGACACACAGAAAAGATAAGCATTCTGCCCAAGATTATACAACTGCGAATGCCAGGGCCAGGATTTGAACCTATCTATCTCTAGAGTCTTAACCAAATGCTATATGAATGACAGAGACTTAGATCAAGAGGCTACTGTTAGAGGTGGATTTTTCTACTAGATTCTGAGGACAGCCTGTATAAATTTCATGTTCTGGTGAGGTATTGACCACACTCACATTCATCATTTCCGATTTTTAAAGAATCCAGTGTGAACCAGTAAGTTTTAAATCAATAAGACATACATTCATGTCTTGTGCAAGTTTATAATGGCACTGAATTTATTAGCAAAATATTTTTCTAATATCATTATAGTTTTCATGGTACATTGGGGAGAGATTTTCTCTATGTCCATTTGTAGCTTTTGTGTTTGTTAGTTGAAAAGTTTCCTCTACAACTAGTAATGACTCTTATGTTTGCATGCTTCTGTCTTTTCATTATTGATTAGCACATTGATAGATTATGAGTTAATATCATCTGTACAATAGTGTACGTCATATAGGAAATAATAACCAGTGTGGCCCTGTGTGAAATCCCTTTAGCCCTGTGTATTGCCTGGTATTTAGCAAAGTTAAGTAGTGAGACCAAGATGATTTTGTTTTTATTTTGAAAGGCCTATACAGTATGCAGCCTTTCTCCAGGACAGCAGCCCCAAACAAGGTGAACTAATTTTGCACTATGTTATTTTACTATAATTCTGCTTTATTTTTTGTATTATATTTCTCTTTTACCTTAGGCTAGCTTAGTTAACTCTTGCTAGATTTGTTTGGTAAAACCATACTATCTTTACATGGCTTCTAGTTTTGAATTTCGTGCTAGTAGGTTTGCTATTTAAAAGCTTTCATGTTTTGAATTGGCATTTCACATATACTGTTACTCAGGCTATCTCTAGAGTAGCTGATGACATCTGGGGGAATCCAGTGAAAATGTAAACCTAGGGTTTTTGACGTACATGTCTGAGTGCTAGTCAAAAAGCATTATGTAAAGGATTTCTATTTACCAAAAGACAAATTGTAGGCAGCCTGTCCTGTAATAAACATGCCTGTATGATTCATACCTCAGGAAAGTATTTCCTGTATTCAGAGTCTAATAACTTTTGAACTTGATTTTGCATGTTTTGCATATTCTGAACAGCTATTGCCATGATTAAAAGAATGGACAGCACTGCTTTCCCAGCCCATACTTTCTGTCTGAGAATGGAGTTGGTTATATGCCAGTGTATAAACATGTCCAGATGTTTCTCTTTTACTTCATTTGAGTTATGCTTTCATTTCTATAATTGGTTATGAAAAACTAGGTCAAGAATTAAACACCCTATCAAAGAAAGACCCATCTTTATCTTCATTTCATGGGTGGATGGGGAAACAGTAGGGATGCAAAGAGGTAAAGGTAATGTGGAGAGGCCAGAGGTATGCACAGGAATTACACTCTTGCTTCCTTTTGTTAATTAACCTAGTAAGTACTATAATACTTTGCCCAGCACATGAAGATGAATTAATGTAAAAAATTCAAGTGATGAAAGATGCCAATTTCTCTTTTTAATATTGAGTCAAATATAAGCCACCAAAATCCCTGAAGAAGTTTTTAAAACAGCTATGAGTATGAAGAAAATACCCTGAAATATTTTGTCCTAAATTTGGAAAGAGTACTGTTAATTAAAAGTCGAATATCTTATTTCCACCAAAACCTAAATTGTCAATGATTTTTAATATAATAATTGATAAATTGAAATAGTTAAAATGCAGCTCACATATGAGCCCATCTCAAATGGATACACCAAGGATGACTGTTTTAATACAGCCAAGCACCATACACATATATTGTCGGTGTGATGCCATTGTGCCCAGCTTTGTGGAGTACATTATTTCCTGCCATGTGCAATCAGGGTTTTATGTAAAAATCAGTATTTTAAGATTCCAGCCCAACTGAAATTACCCTACCAAAGGAAGTTTGCGGAGTGTATACATCTGTAGTAAATAACTAAAAATGGTCTTTGTCTTTTTCTTTATTACTTTGGTGAACACAGACTGCCAATTTCTTAATAAAAAGCAAACCAGAAAGTTTACATCTCTGCAGGATTTACTACTGCACTGTAGCCATGACTTTGGATGTGGGTTGGAAGACATGAATTTTTGAACATTCATGTACCTCTTCTCTTTTGAAGGACTGGGTAGTCCTTCATATCTGGCACTCAGATATGGTCAAGCAGTAACATGTTTGAACCTAGTTTCCAAAGAAGTTGCTGCTTATGGAGTGAGTGCTACATGGAAGCCCATTTATTGGGGGAGTATTGACATCAGAGAAAACAGTAAAGCTGTTCCACCTTGGAAACAGTACTGATAACAATTTATAGAAATAAAATTGATGGTGGAACCCAAATTTGGAATGTCACAGTCCCTACTGGAAGTGGCCCTGTTTTTACTAACTGTGGACTTTACCCTTGTTCATTCGGTTACCACATCTACAAATAAAGTTGAAAATTAACCCATCACTCTTAGCATAAATATATTTTAAGAAAAGCTAAGAGTAATATTTATAAATAATGAATTCTAAATTAAGAGAACTTCTAACACTCTTGTGTATATTTAAAGGGTATTAGCTGTACAAAAAAAAAGGTGTCAAAAATAAGAATATGTTGAAGAATGCCTGTGTACGTGCAGTTGTGTTCTTTTATTTCTAGGAATAGCCCCAGTTAGGAAATAAGCCTACTTCCTTTTTTGTTTTCTGTGGTAATCTCCTTTGGATAATGTGATTAAACCTTTAGTTTCACAGTTTCAATTTATTTTTCTAAATTCAACAGCTCTGAAAATCTGACATCCTATCAGAACACGGACATTCTGATTAATGGTTATTTTCAATAAAACATCCAATGCCACAGATGAGAAGATAAGAATAGTGAGCATCACCACCCATTACTGTTCTCTCTGTCCCACAGTGTGTCAAGGACTGTTATATACATATATTTAAAGCAGAGCAAAACAAAGGTTTGTTTATTTGAAATACAAAGCTATAGGTTGGTTTGGGATTCTCAGTTTACTAAAGAAATTATTCCTTAGATTATATTTCAAAATGAAAGATAATATTAGAACTGGAGTTGGCTTTGGACTTATTTCATTTTGGACTGGTTTTGCTATCAGATTATCTTAAGATATTTCTGAATATTACCACTGTTTAGGAAAGATTTTAAAATTTAAAGCAGCAACTTTCTAGGTATTTTCCCTCTTGTTTTAACACAGTAAATGTCTTTAAATTGTTTATGATGCCTAACTTCTGATGGACATTTAGTTTCAATTTTGTTCTTAGTCATTGCAGATATTGACAAAATGTCATACAAAACTATTTTGTATTTTTTGTAGGACTGGGAAACAGAAAATCATGACTGGTATTGTTTTGAATGCCATTTGCCTGGAGAGGTGTTGATATGTGACCTGTGTTTTCGTGTGTATCATTCCAAGTGTTTGTCTGATGAGTTCAGGCTTAGAGACAGCAGTAGTCCCTGGCAGTGCCCAGTTTGCAGGGTGAGTACCTATGAGCTTTCCTGTGCTGGTGAGAGGGTTGGAATTAATTCATAATAGCTTCAAAAAGATATCCCCGGTGGTCTTGCCAGGTGAATGGATAAAGGACTGGAGGGTGGGGGTTATCTAATGAAATGATGATACTCATAAATGGACATCACAGAACACATATACCGTATTTCCGGGTGTGGATTTAGAAAGTTTTAATCATGTAAAAATATATCGTCTCCCCTTCCCTTACCTGCCTCTGGCTTATGTGACTACTTTAATGGATGGCCTTTGGACATCAGAAATACGAAACCTACTAACATCTGTTGAATAACTACTTTGTAATAAACTGTACAATTTATGGTATTCAGGAAACAGTTAGCAAAAGGCAGGTTGTTGGGGGCATTCTTTATCTATTTCCCATTTTATATCCATGTAATGTTGCCTTTATTTTTGTCATGAGTTTGTTTTTTTTTTTTTTTACTTATATTTTATTTGGAGGGTGGAGGGATGAGACATCGTGTATAAAGAATTCTAATTATTTTTTTAAAGTAAAATGAAATTGCCCTGTAGGTGAACTAGGTACTTTCCACAGTTACTTTTATTCATTGATCCCACTGAGGAATATACATACTGCGATTGTTAGTTGCAGAATGTGGCATGTATGTGTATACGAGCGATATGTGGTGACTGAATATTACATATGGCATTGATGGTAATAAGGAATTATTTGATTGCAACCTCTATTATTTTATATGTAACTATTAAAATACTTATTTGAAACCATGCACATTGTCAGGATTACTCATGATGATTTCCAGTTTGTGAATATGCTTTATAGTAACTTGTGTAATTTAAATATTTCTTTGCTTTTTCAAAACACATTTTTTCATAATATTTTCCCTCTTTGGCATCAGTCAAAATTTTCCTATTAGCATGATGAGCAAACCACAGTCTATGTTCTAGTCTTCTAACTGTGGCTTTGTATTGCCTCAGTGTACTTAACCTTGCTATGTACGTATTCAGCAGGCAGTTGGGATAGCATTTTAAAAAATGTTTAATGATGACTTGCCACTCGAATGCTTAAGTGCCAAATGAGTAATGTCAGTTCCCTAAGTCTGAGTAAATCAGTGTCAATATGTAGACCTTCTCTTTGAAGTCTACAAGAATGTCTGTAAGGAATTAGTGTAAGTGGTGCTCGGAGTTTCACAATTTTGAGCAAAGGAGCTGTATTAATATTCATATTTTATTCTCGTGGATTTGGATTGTACATTTTAAAAGCAAATGTACATCTTCTGTTTTCTGGTAAAAGTTTACCCTAGGGGAAGTAAAAAATTAATGAGATTAAAAAAAAGAGGCAATGTTACTGGTCAAATGGGGATCCTAATATGGATGCAGGAATTAGGAAATACAGCTCAGAGGAGTATGTCTGTGTCTCCACAGCCATTGTCTTTTGTATTTAATATTCTTATTTTCATAGTAAATAGCTTAAACGAAAATACTGGGACTTCTAAGGACAGGTTAAGCTTCTTTGTAGATATTTTATATTTCTTATGGTAAGAATGGGAATTGAACAATTATTATACCCTTGAAGAAAATGTTTAATACTTCTTCTGTCAGAATTCATTATCAAGTTGTCTGATTCCATATTGTGTTTCCTTTACTCTGTTTTTTTTTTTTTTTTTTGAGACGGGGTCTCTCTCTGTCATCCAGGCTGGAGTGCAGTGGCGCTATCTCGGCTCAGTGCAAGCTCCACTTCCCAGGTTCAAGCGATTCTTCTGCCTCGGCCTCCTGAGTACCTGGGATTACAGGCACGTGCCACCATGCCTGGCTAATTTTTGCATTTTTAGTAGAGACGGCGTTTTGCCATGTTGGCCAGGCTGGTCTTGAACTCCTGACCTCAAGTGATCCGCCCACCTTGGCCTCCCAAACTGCTGAGATTACTGTTGTAAGCCATGGTGCCCGGCCTGGGTTTCCTCTACTCTTTGCTGATTAGATGAAATTTTTACAGTGTTACTGGCTTACACAGAAACATGATTACCCTATTCTGTTCTTTTCTTCTCCTTTCTTGTTGCCTTGTCAGTCTAGATATTTTTATACTGCTATATAATTGTGCTTACTGAAATGATGCTGTCAATAGAAAATCTTGAATATTTCATTCATTTTATGGTCTGTGAGCTACTCCCTGCTAAGGCTCAAAAAGCCCGTTTTCTAGGGTGAGGATGGAGAGTTTTATCTTGAGCTTTAAATTTTCCAAAGAAATAGTTATTCGTTTTAGATCTATTCTATTATTTTATGGTATTCAAGTAAAAGATAAGTGCTAACAATTCCTTTCCTTTGAGAAGGGGTAATAATAATCTCGAAATTGTAATGGAATTTTTAATATCTTTAAGGTGAAGTTATTGGTTGATTTGTTTTAAATTTTAAAGTGTCAAAACTTTGAGTAAAGCCGTTTTTAATAATCTAAGAAGACAGTGACCAGATTTAAGTAATCATGGACTAAGAGAACTTAGAGTCTATAGACAGAAACTCAAGAACTGTGGTTCCGAATCAGAATAACTGTCTGCTGTGGTTTTATTTTTTTTTTAATGTTTGGAAATAATATGGATTAATTAGATATGTTGATAAAGAATGTTGAAGAGAAGGTGCCATAGCCAGATTTTCATATGGTAAAAATAATAAATGGAAGCTAACCATTACTCTCTAAAACTGACAGTGAAAAGAAGCCCTTTTCTAACAGTTTGCGGTGATTGGAATACTGTTCAGTCTTACATTCCTGTCTCTCCCTTACAGTGTTGGAAAAGCCACTGAGAACAGGTGTTCTGTCTCCTAGCTGTCACCTGTGTTACCAGATTTAATTCAGCTCAAGCAGCTTTATCTTATGTATCTATTTCGGAAGTATTTTAACAGGACAGTAATAGGCAATTTTCTCAAAACTAGTTTTGTGACTTTCCGTAATAAGTCTCTAGAATCTTATAACCCTGAGAATAGTTCTTTGGAATGTCTGCCTTTCTAAAAAATAAACTTTTGCTTTATGGACACAGTAGATTAATATTGAAAAGTAGCTTATTAATATCAGATTAGATTTTACTTTGAGAAAGATTTAAATACTGTCCAGTTTCACACTTTTACTGAGATCTCTCTCATTAAGTTTTAGAAAAGAGATTTTAAATTTTTCTATAAAAATTCAAATAATTTAGAATAGAATAAGAAAAGCAAAATTCCCAGAAACCGTATTCCATAGTAGGTAATATTCTCACAGACTTCTTCCTGTGTTTGTGTGTCACTTTGTTTGTATCTATATCCACGTGACTTTACGTACATTACTGGATGTGGCTAGTGTGTGTGTACTCGACAGTATCCCGGAATGACCTTTTTTTGGCACCTGTTATGATTGGAGAGGGCATGCTGTAACTTACCTGACCAGTTCCCCATGCAGCAGGCGTTCGTCATTTCCACTGTTCTGTGTGGAAACGCCTGTCAGATGTCAAAGGTGACATGCAAATGCTATCCTGGAACTCATGCCCCATTTCCAACTTCTGAGGAGGAGTCTTCTCATTATTACTTATTTCTGAATGAAACTGAAGTTTATATTTTGTTTTCTTTTATTTGAATTTTATTTTCCTGAAATAGCCATGAATTTTCCAGGGAAAAAATGAGAAAAGCATACTATTTTGTGAAACTTGCTTTTAAGATTTTGTTTACAAAAAAAATACCTTTAAAACACAATATAGTCCATTGCATTTTTTTAAGATAGAAAATTATATACATTTATGTAATTCTGCCTGAACACCTTTGGTAGGATAAGTTTATTAACATGGGATATTTAGGTTTAAAGGATAGTGTACACGTTTAAATTTTTGATAAAAATCACTAGCTTGTTATTCAGAATATTATACCCATGTACATCAACAGCACATGAAACTACTTTTCAATTTTTTATTGCCTATTTGATAAGATGAATTTTTTTATTTTCAATTTTTTTTTTTTTAGGCAGGGTCTTGTTCTGTCACCCAGGTTGGAGTGCAGTGGCACAGTCATGGCTCACTGCAGCCTCAACCTCCTGGGCTCAAGCCAGCCTCCTGCCTCAGCTTCTGAGTAGCTCGGACTATAGGCGCACACCACTATATATGGCTCATTTTTAATTTTTTTCTGGAGACAGGGTCTCACTGTATTGCCCAGGCTGGTCTTGAACTCCAGAGTCCAAGCAGTCCTCCTGCCTTGGCCTCCCAAAGTGCTGGGATTACAGGCATGTGCCACCACACTGGCTGTCTCATTTTAATTTTGCTTCATTTTCATATATATAGTTCCCAAATTACAAAGTCATTTTATACTTTGAAGGCATGGTTAGAGACAGACATGTGCTTGGATGTGTGTGTGTGTCCGTGTGCTCCATGCTTGCTGGATTGCAAGCCTGCTGGTGAAAATCATGATACTGTAATTCATGGGCAAGGCAGTCTGTCATAAGAAGCCCTGGGCAGCCAGCCTGCTGGGCTGGCAGACTGCCTTGTGGAGCAGGGCTGTTCGAGAGCCTCTTTGGTGGTGGAAAGGGTCTCTGTGCTGTGCAGTGTGAGCCGCTGACCTTGTGTATCTGTGGAGCCCTTGAATGTGACTTGTAGACCAAAGAACTGGACTTCAGTTTGCCACATGTGGCTTGTAGCTACCATATTAGATAGTGCAGTTTTGGAACATTCATGTTCTAAATGCCTATACCACTCCAAGGGAAGCATCTTTAGGTATAAAATATTGACCTCTTGAGGGGCCTAGCATTTGTCTCCCCATCACGCCAGAGTTACAACTCGGAGAGTTCTTAAAGAAGCATATAACTACTTGACTCCCCACCCTTCCTCTCCTTTGTATACACAGCAGGTTCTATAGCAAACACTGCCCTGCACAGATTAGTGGCTATCACTTCTGATAGTGTTGCTTTTGCTCAAATGCCTCACAAAAAGTCAGCAGATTAGCTTTTTAAAAAACTATATAGCAAAACAAAGTGTAGATTTTTTCCCCAAAATAATTGGCACTGTTTAGGTTAAGAATTTGGAGACACAGTTTGAAAGTGGGCCCCTATTTCTTCCTCTTTAATATACGCATGTTTCTTACATAAATGAATTTTGATTTCATAACATAGAGGAGTTGTAGATTCATGTTATTTTCCCTATTTAAATTCAGATAAATGCAGTTTTCATATGTGGACTAAATGTATCATTCGGAAATAGAATTTAGGGCTTTAAATTTTGTATGATGTGCTTTTACAGTAAGTGAGTTAACAGAGAAAGTGAGTAAATGGGAAAATCACAGTGAGCTACCTGTTTTCTTTTCCATACTTGGCCTGCTGAAATGGAATACCGCTCCACTGAAATCCCTTCAAAGACTTTTGTCTTGGAATTTTACAACTGCTTTATAATATTAAATTTTTATATTACTATTCTTTATGTCATCTAACACACTTGGTTTACATCCCACTTTGAAATAAAAGGATCAAATTAAGTCAAAAAAGACAAGTCAAGGTAATACAGAGGGGATATTATTCCAGTGTGTCTTTAAAAACTGGAAAAGACCCATCCCCTACAAATGTTTCAGAAGGCATTTTTCTCTGTTTAAGGATCACAAGTTTTAAATTTTATGTTAATGTAGGGTGAATCAAAATCAGCCCACTTAACAAAATGTAGAAACACAAGAAAATGCAGATGAGGAAATGAAGAAGAATCTATGTGGAAGAATTTTATTACTAATTTCAAAATACTTTGGTTCTACATCTAATCCAAAAAGCTCTCCCAAATTTGCAGCACTTGATTCTCTGACTCATGTTCTTGACCATTAGGCGCTTACTGAGATCCGACGAAGGGAGCTGTTGGGTGGTACTTCCACATTAGTAGGAACTATTCCTAAAATTTATTTGCTCCTGCCCTTTTAAAAATACTCAGAATGATATGTGTTTTGCAGGACAGTTAATACTTTAAAAATAGACTCATAGAAGTCTATAGAAAGCATTTAAAGTTAAATTTTAACTTGGAATGTTAAGCCTCATGTACTTTTTAAAACTCCCCATTGGGAGTTCACCTAGAGCTTTATCCGTTGGCTACGCACTGGCATGCCAGTGTTGACTTAGGTCTGGGTAGGTTATGTTTGAGGCATTTGTACTATAACTTTCTGTTGTTGAGATGGTTAAAGAAAAAAAATCATGATGAAATCTCTGTTGAAATTAGAGAAATTTGTTTCTGAATATAGTTTTCATGCTTTTGGGTATGTAGGCAGTACAGTCTTTTTAAATTCCAGAAGTAAAGAGAATGCACATATAATGTTTAGAATGAAAAATGGGATCAAATGCTGAATGAAAATACTTTGAACATAAATTCCTTATTATGTATCTATGAAGCTATAACTGCTCTTGCTTTCTGATAAACCATCTTTTAGTGTGGGAAATTTATTAATATTTTCACCCCAAATGTAAGTACCTTTACACCTTCAAGATACATATTAACAAATCTAGAATGGAGATTTGATTTTTAAATAAGTAGAAATTGAAGCCATTGTTTTCTTAAATAGTAGACATAGTATTGAAAAACAACTGATGAATATTAATCAAATATTTTTACAATTTTTAAGACAACTGGGTCTTATAATTTTATACTAACAAAAGTAGACAGTTAATTTTAGAAAGATTGTGTCTGAGCCAGGCACTTTTACAGGGCAGATTTGCAGTTCACCACAAGCTTAGTCAGAGGAAAAAATAATGGGAACAGTGATAAAGCCAGAGGATTTAAAAATTGGATCTGTAATATAAAACTGTAAAATCTTATGTATTGTTATCGAATCTAGGCCCAAACAAGAAGAAAAAAAGCTCACATAATTTTCCATATTACCTTCCTGTGGTGAATTTAACAATGGTTATGATCAGAAAGGATATGACTGTGAAATGTTTTGGATGTTGGTGTATTTGACCTTTGTGATATGTCTTTTGGTGGTTTGTTTAGAATCTTATTTGAAGTTTATCTTTTAACTCTAAGGGATTGAGAAGGTGATATTGGGCTGGTTCCTATATCAGGATGCTTACAACTTAATGTAGATTAAATAGAAAGCTCACTCAGTGTTTCCAAAGTTGATGAACTGAAAATATTTACAAAGTACACACAGTTTCCTTGTGTTGCCTCTGCAGTGCAGAAGGGGTGAGAGGGAATGGAAAGTAGGTAGTACTTACATTGACTGGATGTCAGCCCCGTTAATCAAAGAACAAGTCATATTCATGCCTCGACCTGAAGACAGAGACATTTAACTTATTTTCTGAAAAGAATGGAAAGATTTATTCCGCTGAGGAGTGCATTCTGCCTCTGCCGTTCAGTCTTGTTCTTCCTTTAGAGACTAGTGTTATGTAGAAGGGGAAAGGAACAAGTAGATACAAAACCTGTGTTCCATAAAATTTTTCTCACTTCCCTTTCCTATTTCTAAGTCGTATAGCACACCACCGAGGGGTAAAGTTACCAGAAAAAGTGCATTAATATTGAATGATAAAATTTCTGACATGCATAGCACCCTTGGCTCTGTAGATAAATGCTGTTTTAGCAGTTTTTGTGTGTGTGTGTGAACCTGTGGGCATAGTGGATTTCGAAATACTACATGTTTTTTCTATCGCAGTTTGTTTTGTAGACTATATTTGAGAGCTGCTTTCATGGTTACTAAGTCAGCCCAGTAGTAGATGGCTGCTACAAAGCTGCTCATATCATGTGAACTCTTGATCTTAGTGAAAATTTATCTTCCATTAGAGAAGAAAGAGTTGGCCTTGTAAAAATTAATAAAGATAGATACAGCCACAGTGGTATTCAGTGGCATTTGGTAAATCTGGATGAACAATTCTTGTGCATCAGTGATTCTACGGGACTAACTTATTGATTGACTAAGGAGTGGCCCGTGACTGGAGTCTTCTTTGCCAGGATGCTCTAATAATCCACCTCAAGACATTCTTAGTAGTTTGAATTCTCTTGAGGTCCTACTTTTACCTATAATAAGGCATATTTGTGATAGCTTAGAGGAGGTTTTTAAACTTGAATTCTTACAAGTTAAAAAAACTACTCTCAAAAGCTCAAGTGCAAATACCTGTTGGGACAGTCTGTGGGAGAGTTAGGGTGCGGCTCTGTGGAATCCTGCATAGTTCAGTGTGATTCGTTCCAGAGGAGAAGTGGGTAGGTCAAATTTTCTACCATTAACACTAGCAATTGGTGTGATGTACTGTTCTTCTAGTCTAATAGGCGATTTCAGTGTGTCAGTACTGGGAGTGAAAAAACTGAACAGGAGTATATTTTTAGAAAATAGTTTTAAAAAATGATTTTCATTGATGGACTACTTGAGTCTTAGTGGTTTGAAGGGAGAAGGGGCAGGATAGGGTAACTCATCACCACTTACGCTGGACCAGCTTCACTTTTAAAGTCTCAATTATTGGAGCTTCTTAAAAATTCTGTGTAATTTCCTTTATATTCCATTGTTGCAAGTGGGTCTAGAGGATATTGCAGAGTGTCTTGACTTCTGTAACAACATAGAATCAAAATAAATTTAAAAACAGCTCCTAGATCTCCTCCATAAGTCTGATTGCAGAACACAAAAGAACCAAAATAAATTTTATCTAAGAGGATTTTATCTAAGAGAATTTATTTTGATTCTTTTGTGTTCTGCGATTAGAATTATGAAGGAGATTGAGGAGCTGTTTAATCCCTAAAATGATATAGGTAATTTATATGTAGATTAGTATTTCTACAAATAAGATCTAGAGGCCACTTGTACAGGAATCACCTTCTGTGCTTGTTTAGAACACAGCCTCCCACCGGGCGCGGTGGCTCACGCCTGTAATCCCAGCACTTTGGGAGGCCGAGGCGGGTGGATCTCGAGGTCAGGAGTTCAAGACCAACCTGGCCAATGTGACGAAACTCCATCTCTACTAAAAATACAAAAATTAGCCAGGTGTGGTGGTACCTGCCTATAGTCCCAGCTACTCAGGAGGCTGAAGCAGAAAAATTGCTTGAACCCCGGAGGCGGAGGTTGCTGTGAGCCGAGATCGCACCACTGCACTCCAGCCTGGGTGACAGAGTGAGACTCTGTCTCCAAACAAACAAACAAAAACAGCCTCCAGGGTTCCACCCCAGACAGGCTCTGGGGATAAGGCTCAAGAATCTACATTTCCAGTCAGTACTGTAGGTGGCTGTGCTCACTAATACTTCATTGAGCTCTTGGTGACATTATTCTTGATTGTTAGAAGTCAGCAATTGATATTTCAGTGTCCTTTGGCAATGAAATGATTCATACATCAGAAATAAAATGATTTATGTTGGTCAGAATATGCTGACACAGACGTGGGTGTAACTGCTTCCCATTTTAGATGGGTCCTCATATTCTTGAGTTTAACTGCATGGAACAGTTTCTCCAGTAGGCAATGAACACAGTAATGAGTGGCACCAGTTCAATTCCACTGATACGTATTGAACATTTACTGTGTGCCAGGTCCTATGCACGGCTGTTGCAAAAGAACGCTGAAATTGACATTAGGGACCCTGCTTTCACAAAACGTAGTCCCTCTAGGGGTCAGCCTGTGTTTTTGTACTGCCTGTGAGCTAAGACTGGCTTTTATGTTTTTAGATTGTTGAAGAAAAATGACAAGAGAAATAATTTGTGATGTGAAAATTATTTAAAAAATTCAAATTTTAGTATCCAAAAGTTTTCTCTGAACACAGCCACACTCGTGATGTGTGCATTATTCATGATTGCTTTGTCACTACAACGGCAGAACTAAGTAGTCAAGACAGAGACCAACCACATGGTCGCAGAGCCTAAAATATTTGCTCTCTGGCCCTTTCCACAAAATGTTTCCTGCCTTTTGGCCTAGTTTGCTGTGGAAAGAATATTCTGGATATTGGGAATGCCCAAGGAAGGTTGAAGCCCTCGTCTCGTTTAATCACAGACGTGGGGACTTGGCTGAGGTGAACTCTAGCTGCATAGATGTATGTCTGAAAAAAGAAGTCTGGAGTTGCAGTTTTGCACTTCTTTCCTGCTTTTGGATACTCAGTGAACCGAAATGACCAAGATCTCCACAGGTTCATTTTCTGCCAAAATAGGTTTCTATGACTGAAAAACTGTATCTCTATAAAGAACTGAAAATTCTGTACTAATAAAGGTATTTAGTCCTGAATGCTCCTTTAAGTAATGATCCTTGGGCATCATTATCAATAGTCAGCTATGGATAAACTTTGACAAGATCAGGAGTGGCCAGTAGTGTCTTCCAGGCAGAAACACCGAGGGGCACCAAGTGTGTCTGTGACTTGATTCATGCTTTGTATGTTTTCTACCTAGAGGCATCTGGTTCAGTGTAGCCCGGCAGTTACTTACAGCTGGCTTAAGAATCCCTTGTTCAAGATGTTCACGTTTTCTGTTATTTTTTTCTTAAAGGAGGGCAGCCTCAACATGTACTTTAGTTCTTCCATAAACATGTACAGCACTGCTTCAGATCTGTGATTACTGTCACTTTTAAGTAGTTACAACAACTTTGCCATGCCATAGAATGTTTCTTTCTTGATTACTTATAAAAGTTAACCACAGTCACTCCCACGTGCCAGCAGGTGATGTGAACTCTGGATTCTGACCTGAACCCTGTTAACAGGGAGGCCTTGGTTGAAGAATCCTCAGGCCTGCAAATTGAGAATAGGAGTAATTTTTCAAAGCCCGAGAAAGATTTGGATCAGAAATAATCTGTACATATTATAAAGCATTGTTTTTATGTTTTTCTGACCTTGTTGTCAAGAGCTATCTGCTTAGTTTACTTCAGAAGCTACCTCTTTCTTAGTTGTAGCTTTTTCTCAAGTCATTGACAATGTTTTGGTCTGGCTGACAGGTGCCAGCTGAAGCCCTTCAGTGTGAATGCCACAGAAAGCGGCTCCACAGCTTGTTACCTTAAAAACCCCCAGAAATCTCCTTGTACAGCCCTGGGACAGAATGTGCAATGTCCTGTTGATTTCTTTTGTGAAATGCCAAGTCTCTAAATTATAACTAGAAAGTCTTGGAAAGAAAACTCTCAAGTTCATCAAATGTGAAAGCATCTTACAGCAAATGTTTTGTTCCTACAAATCACTGGGAGGGATTTTGGTTCTGTCAAGAGTCCTCTTTTTGGTTTGTGTCAGTTCACCGAGAAAGCGCCTCAGCCTGTGAATCTGGGAGCAGTTTCTATCAGCCTCTGTGGCCTTCCCTTGGGTGGCGTGAGGCCCATCACAGAGCAGTGCTTGAGAAGGGCTTCATGGTGTCTGGAATAGGATTCCTCATTTATCACCGAAAAGGTGGGTGGGCAACAAGTAAATAAAAGGAACATAGAAGCTTTCAACAAAATAATCCCCTTTGACTGTGAAATTCCTTTTGGCCAGTCCTTCTATACAGCCCAAATCCTTGAAGTTTCTAACAACTGAAAAAAACAAAAACAAAAACCCAAATACTTAAAGCATAACCCCCACAGCTCCCTTAGCATAAAATGAGAGAAGTATTCCTCTTAGTGCGGTTCAGCAGATTGAGACCATCCAAGGGTGGTAAGTTAGGGTCCAAATAAAACTCAGATTAGCCTCAAGATCCCGTTAAAAGAGCATGTGAAGACGCACCACTTTACGTCTTCTCAGAAGACCAGCAAAGGTTAAAATCACCAGTGTGTGCTTGTCCGTGTTTCTGTGATGAGGTCTCTCGGGAAGTTGGGGCAGTGCTCTTAATCACACCTATCGGAAACCCCTGGGGGCTTTCAGGACTATGAATGCCTAGACCCCATCCTGCAACCAGTTGTATCAGAATTTCTGGGGTGGCACCCAAGACATTGGTGGGTTTTTTCCTTTGAGGTAAAATTCACATATACACTGACGTGCACAAGTCTTAGGTGTACCATTCAAAGAATAGACAGGGGCGCACACTGGTGCAACCCAAGTCCCATCAAGCTACGGGGAAGCTCACTCTTGTCCTGGGCCAGTAGATCCCCACTCCCACGGCCCCTCCCCAGACAACCATTGTTCTGCTTATTTTCCATGAGGGGTAAGTTTGGCCTCTTCTAGAACTTTATAGAAGTAGATATTGGTGTTTCTTAAAGGCTTCCCAGGTGGTTCTACTGTAATAGACACTTAAGTAGGATATCTGAATCTGAATGGTGCTTTGTTAAAATGAGGTATAAGACACTCCTGGGGTAGTTATAAAGGCAGTATCTTCAAAGAATTCTGGAAGTTTCATCAGAGTTGAGAAGATGGGGTGGGCCCTATCCAGGTGACCTTGTTTCCTTTCATGCTTTACTCAGTCATTTTCCAGGCCCAGATTACCACTTTTAATTGCACTCAGAAGGAGAGAGATACTCTAGCAAACTAGTTCTAAGCAAATTTAAACAGACAAAATCAGACTTTCATCCTCTATTATACCACTTAGTTTTGTGAAATGAAGGCACTCAGCATGCACTGCATGCATTCTGTCTTTCCAAAAATAAGGAAATGTTGCTTGCACATGGTTACACCAAATTAGCAATTGATTTAGAAATGTTTAAACAGATAGAACCAAGTTTGTGAGAGCGTGTAATATCCACAATTTATGTTAATTCTCTATTTAAGAAGAGTGGGAACTGAATATAGACCTTTATTTAAACTGGGTAATTACATGAGCAAGTGTTACCTAACTTCTGTGCTACCGTTTCAAAGGAAGAACAATCTAGTTAAGATGTTTTAGCTATAGTGGTATTAATTCTGATATAAAATTCTGATTCTAGCAGTGCATAATCTTTGCCCATATAGAAATAATGGATTGCTTTATTTTCTAAAGAGTTAGAAACGAGAGGTGAACGTGCAGAAAGGAAAAAACAACAAGAAACTCCTGCACATAGTGCAGTGCACAGTACCTTGAGACAGAAGCAAGAGGTCTTAGCTGGATGGAGCAAGGCTGGTCAGCAGGGCTCAGGCCTCCTCTCCCAGCTGTCACTACTCAAGGGACCACAGAGCCTAGAGCTAAGATCCAGAGGGGAAGGGATTCCTGCCCTGTTGAATTGATGGAAGGCTGTGCATGATAGTTAGTGGAATATTAAAATTATATTTCAGCGCTACATAACAGTGTTGGTTGTATCTTTCCTTTGAATAATGTTTCCTATTAAAGGAACCAGAACCCCACTGATAGTATTACAAGACTTCTAACCTGGTGTAGATTGCTATTATGTCTGAATTTAGATAAATTCATACTTTAATGATATTGATATTTGAAATCAGTTTTAATAGTGCACCCAAAGTTTGAGTTGGCGTGAGAGAAGGCCATGTAGCTAGAAGCATGAGTTTTTATTCTCCTTTCTTTTAAGAAGAATGTAGATTTTATAAGCACCAAGAACAACGTAGCAATCTCTGACCGTCTTAGCTTTTCTCTTCCCTGTATCTGACAGTTCATCACACTGCTTATTTAGTACAGAAAGCAGTGCACTGAAGGATGTCCATTCTAGTAAGTAGCTGACTGTGCTTCAGATCCAGGGCGCACCTTCTGCATTCCTGTGTGAGATGCAGAATGCAAAACGGAGGATCATTTTTTATTGTAGTCTAGGGTACAAGTGTACGAGAGGTGCCCGCTAGTATTTCACAAATGTGTGTGTGTGTGTGAAAAGCACTGGCGATCTTGTTAAAAATGAGAGTGGTTTTCAGTGTTCTCACTACAAAAACCAATTAGCTCTATTTCGCCATTGCACATATTTCAAAACATCACACTGTACCCACAAGTATATATAATTTCATTTTACCAATTAAAATTTCAAAAAAGTTTTTTAAAGAGTTGCTAACCAATGCTGCTGATTAAACAAACTTAATAACTATAGAGTTCAGTGTTTGTGTAAAGTTTTGTCTCTAAACAGTGCATATGGCCAAATACTGTGCTAATAAATTGAGTGAGTTCTTCATATCCTCCTTCATGTGGCTGTGTTCAACTCATTTTAATTTCAGTTAAGTTCTTTTGTTAGTTTTCAAAAAGAGAATTCTCAAGTTACATCAATTCCCCCCCCCACCACCAAAAAAAAAAAAAAAAACAACCAAGATTATAAACCCTGCGTTCAGGAAATTTCACTGCACTTTATATTCCATATCTGTGCCATGGGTACTGTCTTGGCCATGCATTGCAGTCACCTGAGGAATAAACAAATGAACAAGCAAATACAAATCACAGGCCCTGCCTCCAGAAATCACAGCCCAGATGCTCAGCGAGTGATGCCAGCTGCGTTTTATAGAAGTTCAGTCCGTATCTCTGATGTGAGGCCAGGCATGAGAAGAGCGTTTTATAAAAGTTCAGTCCGTATCTCTGATGCCAGGCCAGGCTTGAGAAGAACTGCTCTGTAATCGGCGTAAACAGAGCCGCTGTGGGCACTGGGCACAGGCCACAAAGCGGCCTGAGGAGACAGCACTGACTGTACTGCCAGAGCACCTAGGTGAGAAGTGGAGTCAGGAAGGTGCAGTGCAGACATCAGGTAAATGAAGTCAAGTTTAGTTTCTCACTAATAAAATGTGTTTCCACTTGTTATTTAGATATTTGATGTGTATCTAAACAGTGTATATAAGTATAATCAATTCACTTAAGCCCTAGCTAAAAGTTCTGAGTTATGTGAGAAATATTTGTCCTTTCCTCTACTGTGTTTAGTATACTGGAGTGACTTCCTATGTTTACAGTTCTTTTAGGAAGAATTATACCATTGGGCAGAGAATCGTCATCTAGCGACCTGAAAAGTTAAAGCATCTATTAAACTAGCGGCCACACCCACTCACTTCCTCTGCAGTATGAACTGATTACATTTGCATGCCTGGTGTTTTGCCTTTGCTTCCTTTAGGCTGTTGTAACATCAGGGACTTTGACTAAGGAAGTAGGCACACTTGTCCTCGTTTCCTAGCTGTTTAGAAATAACATGCGTAGAATCCTATTTTTTCTTCATGTGAAAGTAGACTTTTCTGGTGCAATAAATTGAGGAACCTAATTAGCTTGCAGGCTAGACTAAGAATTGGAGTTATTACTGAGTAGATCCATGATGCTAAGAAATGGAGATGTTAGTGTGCAGCTGTGCTGTACACAGTGAGTGACACAGATTTTCAGAATCACCTTTTAAACAAAGAATACTGTTATATTGAAATTCACCATTCATTATTGCTAATTTAAGATGTTCCCTCAAAGGACTTTAGCCACTGATATTGTTTGTAAAATAAGCGATTCTCCCTTATGCCTATTATTTGTTAATCTAAAAATTAAGTTTTAAAATACCAAGAAAAGAAAAAATATATACTCCTCTAAGGATATTATATCAGGTACAACATAAAATTTTAAAATTCTCACCTTGTTCCATTAGATGCTGTTTTTCTTTGCAAATATCCAAGATTTCTCTTTGTCAAATATGTTAGAAAAAGTGCATCTTTTAATAAACTCTTTGCATACTGTTTCATATATGTCTTTTACATGAATATAGACATGAATTGTCAGATTTTGTACCATTTTTTATTCTTTTATTTTCAATAGAGCATTAAGAAGAAGAATACAAACAAACAGGAGATGGGCACATACCTGAGATTCATTGTCTCCCGCATGAAGGAGAGGGTGAGTCCTGCTCAGGGAATCCTTCAAAATATCCCAAAACATATTTTACTGTGGTTCATTCTTTCAAAGTTGAAAGAGCGAGAAGTAACGAATATGTACATAGCAATATGAAGTGTGGAGAGCACCCTGTCGTATTTCTTTTCTGCAGTCAGCAGTTCTATAACAGGCAGTTAGATTTTTTTGTCTGTTTTTGACATGGACATTTTGACATAAGCTACATGAGATTAGAAACGTTTACATTTTTGAATGTCATTCATCAGAATGAACGTTTTCATTGATGACTCTTTAAAATGAAAGGTAGTTTTTCCAAATAACTATTCTATCACAACTTTAAGGAATGTCATATTAAACTATATAGTAGTATATGTACACTTTTTCTGTTAAGTTTTAAAGTACTTCCTCTGAGATTTTGCTTTAAAGGTAGAAAATCCTGGCTGGGCGCCATGGCTCCCGCCTGTAATCCCAGCACTTTGGGAGGCCGAGGCAGGAGGATCGCTTGAGCCCAGGAGCTCAAGATCAGCCTGGGTAAGATGGCGAGACCCTGTCTCTACAAAAATAAAAAGATAGAAAGTATTTTGAGCTTTAGGAATTGATGTCTTACCTGCCTTCCTTTAACCACATTTAAATTGATGTACTAACACCCTCTTAGGCTATAGATCTTAATAAAAAGGGGAAGGACAGTAAACACCCGATGTACAGGAGGCTGGTGCACTCAGCTGTGGACGTTCCCACCATTCAAGAGGTAAAGTCGGTTTCTTTTATTTCCATTTCAAATAAATCTTCCTAACTAACAAGTTAAAGAATAATGTAGCAGTTAAGCAGATTTTGGTTCTTCTTTCCTTGAAAGTATACTTTTTTCCACTTCCTAAAACAAAAGACAAGCATAACTACCAAATGAAGCATTATTAATTTGTAAATTTCATGTGCTTACTGTAATACAAATTAGGTGTCATCTTTAAAAGGCCTGGTTCTAAAGATGAGCAACTTATAGCTTCTTGGTCCTTGTTGATTTAAGGAAATGCCTTACAGCCTGGGCAATGTAGTATTTCAGATGTAAAGAATGTTTTCCAGGTTTAGCAGTGGGACCTGAGAGTTCCTCTCAGATAAAAAAAGTAAAGCATAGAACTGATCTGCAGTCTTGGGAAACAATGAAATGAACAACAACAACAAAATATGGTTAGAAAAGTTAATTATTCTTAAAGGTCTTAATTTTACTGACTGTAGCTGAGGATTGTGTTAGTTTGTTCATGTCCAGTAACAAATTGCAACAAAATCCAGTAGAACACATAGACATATTTGCAGTCAGGGTTACTGAATTACTAATTTTGCACCTCATGTGTCATGTTGGAAATTTAAAATCTTACACTTGGTCATTATAGCCTATAGGGAGACCACAGGAATGATTTTAAATCATCCTACAGGTTTCCTTAGTCCCTGAGAAAGACTATAGCTGTATTATTTCAATATAAGATAAGGGTAAATGAAGGTTTTTCCCTTAAAGTAACTGGTAAATCCTGGAACAAAACCAAGTAGTTTTAATTTTACCTCCTACCCCCAGCCATAGCCCCTTCTCCTAAACTGTAAGACCTCTACAGAATACGTAAGAACCCAGACGTCCCTTCCTCCCCCACTGCCTTTACTCATGCAGGTTCCTTCCTGTTGAAATCCTCTAAGATTTGGCACAGAGAGGGACACCTGAGATATTATTTTAAAATTATTTATAAACCAATTCCTAGCCCCAATTCAGACTTATAAATATATCTTAGTAGTTACAGTAAACTGTCACAGAAGCTAACAGTTCTGGTTTTCAATCTTGATCTTCCTGTGTTGTAAAGAATGACAGGTGTGTGCTTAGGGTCTCATCACCCACACTGGCCCAGGCATTCATGCATTACAAAGCTCAGCAGCAGCTTTCTACATTGTTGTCAAATGAGATGTTCAAGCCATTAGAGTTCACTCTGATAAATTAATGTAGTGTCTGTGTGGCTGCAGGATGTCTGACCTGTTGTGCTTCGTTATACTGCATTATGAAAACCGCAGGTGGAGTTGTTGGCTTCTTTTACACACATTCTCTGTCAATACTGTGGGATGGCAGTAGTCATCCTGTGTCATCCTAGAAAAGTCTGCTTGTCCTCTGAACTTAGTCCAGACAAGTGTTTTCACTGGTGACTCTTTTCGTCGTTCTGTTTTTGCTCCCTGCAGAAAGTGAATGAAGGGAAATACCGAAGTTATGAAGAGTTCAAAGCTGATGCTCAACTGCTTCTCCACAACACCGTGATTTTCTATGGAGGTTGAATATTTTTGTGTTTTTTTGTATGCATTTTTAAACACACCATGTACATTCCATGTTGAACACTATCTTTCATAAAACATTACATTCAAAGAATTAATACCTTAATGATCTACAGTAAGTGATAATGTTAGAGTATAAGGTTAGGAATATCTGGTGATACAGATTATAGAATGGACTGGCCAAACACAAAATCATAGTATACTAAATGATGAAAACACAATTGTTCTTTGCAGTTTTATATGTATTTGTTTTAGCTGAGAGGTTTTTTATAAGCACTATGATTAATTCTGATCATTTCCCCAGAAGTACCACATCATCCAAAGGTAAGGTCACTCTCTATACCTAGAGAATTAGTGGTTGTGTTGGATGGAAAGCAAAAGCTGCCTGTGTAATTTTATTTTGCTATTGTTATTTTAAATGGACATTTTGGTTTGAAATGGTAGATGTCTCCTTTTGCAGACTGAAGGAAAAGGATACTAACTTTGAATCTTGTATTTGCAGACTCTTGCTTATAGGTAATATGTTTTTAATTACAGCAGACAGTGAACAAGCTGACATTGCGAGGATGCTGTATAAAGACACGTGTCATGAGGTACTGTTCACTGCCCAATAATTGTACTCTTTCTGTAATTGAAATTAATTTATTTCAGGATTCCACTCTTATCTGCATTTTAATTGTGCCATTTCCTTTAAATGTTTTTTATTGCCGGGCGTGGTGGCTCAAGCCCTGTAATCCCAGCACTTTGGGAGGCCAAGTTGGGCAGATCACGAGGTCAAGAGATCGAGACCATCCTGGCCAACATGGTGAAACTCCGTCTCTACTAATAATACAAAAATCAGCTGGGTGTGGTGGCACATGCTTGTAGTCCCAGCTACTCGGGAGGCTGAGGCAGGAGAATTGCTTGAACCTGGGAGGTGGAGGTTGCAGTGAGCCAAGATAGTGCCACTGCACTCCAGCCTGGTGACAAAATGAGATTCTGTCTCCAAAAAAGAAAAAAGTCTTTTATTTTCATGTTTGATGTAGATGGGAAATAATGCAAATAGAAAAATAATTCTCGCAAAACTGGGAGTCAGATTTAGTAACTAATTAACTTCTACAAGGGAACTCTCAGCCACCTTCAGGACTGTTGCATTAGCTACGTGCTGCATGCAAATGTGTCTTGCTGGGCAGATGTGCAGTAAACATTACCCTCTTGTAATGAAGGATCCAAATTTGCATCCCTTCTAAACTACATAGGCAAAAAGCAAACCCAACCAAACAACGAAGTACATATTCATACAAAAAATGAAGGCTGGGTGCGGTGGCTCACGCCTATAATCCTAGCACTTTGGGAGGCTGAGGCGGGCGGATCACCAGGTCAGGAGATCAAGACCATCCTGGCTAACACAGTGAAACCCCGTCTCTACTAAAAAAATACAAAAAATTAGCTGGGCGTGGTGGCGGCGCCTGTAGTCCCAGCTACTCAGGAGGCTGAGGCAGGAGAATGGCGTGATCCCAGGAGGCGGAGCTTGCAGTGAGCCGACTTTGCACCACTGCACTCCAGCCTGGGGGACAGAGTGAGACTCTGTCTCAAAAAAAAAAAAAAAAATGAAGTACATTTAAGGAAGTATATTTTTTGGTGGTCTTAAAACACTCACCTGTAGCCTAGCCATATTATCTTTGCAAAAGTTCCTCAGTTTATACAAAAAGTTTTGTTTCTTGAATTCATTTCAAATTTTACTTTTGTTTTTATTTGTTTAATAAGCATTTACTGGGTGCCTCCTATGTGCCAGGCAGTATGTGAGGAGGAGTAAAAGGTGATCACAGCAATAAGCATTTACTGGGTGCCTCCTGTATGCCAGGCAGTATGTGAGGAGGAGTAAAAGGTGATCACAGCAATAAGCATTTGCTGGGTGCCTCCTGTATGCCAGGCAGTATGTGAGGAGGAGTAAAAGGTGATCACAGTGCAGGCCTCCTGCTCATAGAGCCACATTCTGAAGAGGGAGACTGGGAAAAAGGAAAAAGAAACAGATAAAATATGTCTGTTTACAAGTTGTAAAAGAATGTTGTGAAAGAAAACAAGGAACTAAAATAGAGAATGAGGCACAGGTAAGGACTGCTGTGATTGGTAGCAGATGTTGTTACCTTCCTGAGGAATATTCAGTCTGAAGTGCTAACCAGTGAGGTCTGGGCAAGGCCCGGTCAGACCAGCCTCGGCTTCTGTTCCAACTGGGGCCTGAGACCAGCGACATGGTTCTAAGAGGACAGTGACAGGGTCTTCAGTGCCATTTATTGAAAACTTTAAAATTTAAGCTTAAAAGATTAAGGAACAAAATTCAACACTATTTATGTATGTCAATGTTAATTGACATGGATACATTTTACATAGTTTAATGTGTATGTATGTTTTCTGTAGGCTAAAGTAGTTTCTTTTCTTTTTCAGCTGGATGAACTGCAGCTTTGCAAGAATTGCTTTTACTTGTCAAATGCTCGTCCTGACAACTGGTTCTGTTATCCTTGTGTATGTGAAATTTTGTGATTTTTGTTTTTTACCTCTTAAGTGTGTAACATACAGCTCTAAGGAAGTTTACTTCCGGTTTGGTTAAAGATTATAATTTTCTTCCTAAATTTCTAAAATATCATAGTATATATGGGTTTAATGAGTATAAACAACTGAAACGAAAAAAAAAAAAACAGGGCTTGTTACCCATTTCTGATTTTAAAATGAGATACTGAATAAAAATAAATCTTGGGTCCTTTTTCTTTTTGAGACAGGGTCTCACTCTGTTACTCAGGCTTGAGTACAGTAGTGTGATCTCGGCTCACCATAGCCTCGATCTCCCCCAGGCTCAAGTGATTCTCCCACCTCAACCTCCAGAGTAGCTGGGACCACAGGCACGTGCCACCACATCTGGCTAATTTTTGTATTTTTTTGTAGAGATAGGGTTTCACCATGTTGCCCAGGCTGGTCTCAAATTCCTGAGTTCAAGCAGTCCTCCCGCCTCAGCCTCCCAAAGTGCTGGGATTACAGGTGTGAGCCACCACGCCCAGCGTCTGGATCCTTTAATAAAGTGAATTTTTGTTTCTCTTTTCATTCTTTCACAAGAGACCTAAGGCTTTGCATTTGTCTGTAGCTGTAAAATTTCCCCCAAAATGATACGGCTACAAGCCGGGCACTGACAAAGGGAATTCTGAGCATTCTTGGCCAGCAGCCTTGGCTGCCTGAGAGAAGCCAGCCCTGTGAGACAGTGCTGTGCCAGCCTAAAATGTCCCCATTTCTAACAAATTCCCGGGGGTGCTGATGCTGCTGGCCCCCCTGGCTGCACCTGGCAAAGCGGGTGCTCTTGTCTGCCACCGTCATGCATGTGGATGGCCTTGGCTTCAGGGGCAGCCATGCTCCAGTCCCAGCCTCTTACGAGGAACTCTGATGCAAATAGAAAATCAGTCAATCCCAGAAAAAAAAAATCTCATGTTTAAGAGTTATGAAATAAATGTTTTAGAAATAATAGATTTTACCTGGCTAGTTTAATATTAATGGTACACTTGCATTTAATACTTTAAAAGTAATATAACAAGGTAAAACATTTCATTTCCAGATACCTAATCATGAGCTGGTTTGGGCTAAAATGAAAGGTTTTGGGTTTTGGCCAGCCAAAGTCATGCAGAAAGAGGACAATCAAGTCGATGTTCGCTTCTTTGGCCACCACCACCAGAGGTAATTCGCGACCCCATGTTCAGTGTCACCGCCGTGCTTATGAAGTCTTAAGAAAGTCTGGTGATTTCTCTATCAGAGATGCATGAAGTTTATTTTAAATTGGAAAAAAAAAGCACATTATGCAGCCAAGAATATGTTCCAAGATAAATTGTTTCCAGATATTTTTCAGATACTGTTTACTAAACAGGACATTTTTAATAACTGGCACTGTTGAACTTCAGAAGCACATTAGTGCTAAGACTGAATTTATAGTACAGTGGGCAGGAGGGCCTCAGGCTGTGTCCCTTCCATAAGAGGGGAATGACATCACAGTTGCTCTGGCCATCTTCAAGGCTCAGTTAAAGACATGGACTAAAATCATCGATCTTGTGATCTCAGAATGTGTGTAAATACCTGAAGTGTGCATAAAAATAAGCCACAGTAGGAATAAAGAATTAACATGCAATTTATTTGGTTCATTTAACACAGATATTGAGGTAAGGTGAAAAAGTGACAGTAGTCAGCTACGTGATCTAAAAGTGATACTTTCCAACGATTTAAATGAACAGCCCTTGAGGCGTCTCCTGTCGTGCCAGGAGGCTACTAGTGCGTAGAGAAGCTGCACAATGAGGGGCCTTACTCCTCCCTGTGGTAAAGTTTTACTTGGTCTTTATTTAATTTAAACAGAAGTGTAGTTATAAGAAACCTATAAATACCATAAATTTCCCAAAAAGTAGTTCTGTTCTTTCATAAGTAGATACTTGCCTGACACTCTCATGTCAAGAAACATTAAATGATGATCCAATAAAATAACTCAATACAAAATGAATGTTTTATTTACATTATTATTAAGTGGTAATTTTTAACATATGCTTAATACCTCATACTCAGATGGTTTTAGTTTCTTACCAGAACAGGCAAGGAGGTCATGTATTTTTGGTAGGTTAGGGTAAGTCTTTATGTGAGATTGTGTCCTTGCTTCACCGTCTTCTACCCTAATCTTGACACATTAGTCAGTTTCTCTGAGCCTTAGCAAAATAAGGGCCTCTTACAAGAGTTGTTGTAAGGTTGAAAGAAATGTTTAGAGACTGAGCACAGTACCTAACACATAGTGAATACTCAATAAAGGTCAGCTTTTATAATACAACAGATATTCAGGGAATAACGGGGGACAGTTTGCTTCCATGTTTTTCACGTTAAGTAAAACACAGTTAACTTAGAAAAACAAGAATTCAGTTATTTTATAGCGATACTAATAGGAAAGAATAGCCTGATAATTAGAACTTTTAATCTATATATTTTTCTTTTTCATCAGCTTGCAAGTAGCTTTATAGTGTCTTCAACCATGAGTGATATTAATAATGAGTTAACTGGTTAGATGTCATTTAGTACACTATGCAGAAAATAGTTTTAAAGAATATTTGGGCTAATCTGCAGCAGTCCTAGTCTGTCACCTGAAGAGAGAATTAAAACATCAGATTACATTTTTAGAGGTATTTTTTTTCCCTCAAGCTTCTTAGGTCCTAGAAGATTTTACCTAAATAATTCTAGACCGATGGGACTCTTAGACTCTTAAGGACTTTATTTTAGTAAATAAGAGAGGTTGACAAACTATGTAAAATCATTTTCCTTTTTCCTGGATACAATGTGAACAATTCGAAGTGAAGGATTGGTTAGGATATACTTTATAGAATGTTTAAAAAATTTGATTAAATTATAATCATGAATTTTTAATTAAGCAACATATGCTCAAAAGTTCTAGTTGATGAGGAGCCTCTGCTTGCAAGTTTTGGCTGATAATTATTCTTTGCTAGTCCATGATATCATTACATGTAAGTGGGAGGAAAAAAAATGGTTTTGTACTGTTCGTTTCCTCCCATACGCGCCAACAGAATACGCTGCTCCTTCGTAGACAACGAGCACATTGTAAATTTCCAGGAAAAGGGTCGAGTATGATTGTGTGTACATGTGAGAGCTGCTTCAGTGAGGTTTCTGCAGGATTTGCAAGATTTTGCCTGCCAAAGAAAGTAGCCGGTAAGACCTGTCTTAAGGAGGCTGAATCTTTTTGCTGCAAGTCGCTGGTGGATGGCCCAGGCCAGGAAACGAGGTACAGACAAAAAAGAGCTAGAGCACTTTGGGCTCATTGACATCAGATCACAGAACCATTTTATTCTGCACGTATAGTCCGAGCATTGACAGACATAGAGCCAGATTAGACTCTTCCGCTTTTTATTAGGCTTCCCTTAAATTGCAGGGTGTTTGTTTGCTTTTTAATTTTTTTGTAGCTCAGAGAGCATGCCCTGGGATAGTTTTTTAAATGGAAACCTGATTATCCGCAGTACTGGAGCTGATTAAAAGAGAATAGAAGCACATCGTGAACTGTGTGAGGCTTTTTAAAGAACAGATGTGAATCCATTTTATTTAAGTTAAATAAGGAAAATACGCCTGTAGATACAAGTTCCTTCCAGGTAGTCAGCACTGCTTGTAACAGAATTCTCTCTCAAAAGCAAACTACTTTGAAAAAGTCAACAAACCACTTGTATTGAATTCCTACTACATAATAGGAAATCAATAAACATCTGTTGACTGGAAGAGTAAATATATTCAAAATCTAATGGCAAGAAACTCTTCCACAAGCATAATTTCATTTGTACTCTGCATTGGAGTTTAGTTTTTCAAAGTTCAGTTTACTTTGATATGGTTTTTAACAAAGTACTTATGCCAGATGAGACATAATTGATATAATATTCACCAATGTATTTATAAATAATGTTATAGAAGTTCAAATCTAACAGTTATAGCTGTTGTTAGCATCTAATGATACAGATTACTATGTATTTAAAATGTGCTTCTAGATTGTAAAGTTTGGCTTGTACAAGGAAGTAGAAATCGTTATTTATGGCTGAGCCACATGTGTGATTCTCTAAGAGATTCCTTCAAAACAGTCACAGGCCCAGCATTTCTGGAGCTTTATAATTACAGGCCAGGGATGAAAACTGAGATACATATGCTTGTAGCAGGAAAAAAAATCTTTAACAGAAAACTGAAAAGCATAACTGTGTGTGTTTCTAGTAGCATATCGCAACGTGTACTCTGCCATAGAAAATGTCTGTTCCTCATGCATCCGTATAGTTTCCTACCTCATTGATGATGTTCCCTCTGCCTGGAATCCCTCCACTCACATTGTCTGCTGTCTAAATCTTTCTTCTCTTCCAAGACCAGGGCCGAATAAAATGTTCTGACCACTCACAACCAAATGTAAACTCTTCCTCTCCATAGCACCCTCGAGTACCTTGACTACCTGCTGCATTGCATTATAATTATTCCTTAGTTCTTTCTGACAAAATTGTAAGTCCATCACAGGCAGAGGCAGTGTAGGAAGTGCCATCCTAATAATCAGAAGACCCGAGAGATTCCAGCCACCAATAGTTTACCTTAACCCCTGTGGGCAGCGTCTGTTGCTGCCGTCAAACGAGGCAATGAAACTCAGGACCACGTAGACCCCATTCACTTTTCCATTCTTTGTAGTGCCTTCCCCTGGTACACAGCAAACATCTGTTGAATACAACATTTGGGATGGGTACGAATTTAAATCCAGAAAGAGACCAATGCCCAGGAAAAATGTTCTTGAATTTTTAGCATTCTTTCCAACAGAACCAAATACAGTTTTCATTTGCTAGTTTTAGATATGTATTGCACTTATGTTCACAGCTCACTACATTGTGGCTAAATAATAAATGGCTCTGCTTGTTAATCTGGTTTCTCTAATGAGTAGAGGCATGATGCAAATATGACTTACTGGATAATATTTTTAGATGTTCCCATTTTATATGAATACATGTATGTGTCTTGTGAAAATTTCTGGGCATTTTCAAGTGATTCTTCAGTGCTAACTGCAAATAGCTAGATAGGTTATATTAGTTTACAGTATTCAGAACAACAAATAACTTTAAAAGGACTTATGAAGAATACAGATGTGAACTGTGACATAACTTTAAAAGGACTTAGGAAGAATACAGATGTGAACTGTGACAAGCTAAGCTGATTAAATTGTGAACAATTGGGAGGCATTTGTGAATCGAATTCTGAGAACTTTTGTTGACTGTGAAAAACAAAACAAATCTCATTTATTTTCCACTTGGTAACTGTTTATTCAAGCCATGACAAAGCCTAAGTGATTGCAGTTTTTGCAATTGGTTACAGTTACTTTTGCACCAAGCTAACAGCTGAGAACTGCCACAGGTCACACTTTATGGCAGGCAGGGTCCACTGAAGCCCTCGACCGCCTTTCCTGCCATTTGGGGTGTTTCTAACTATACCTTTACGTGTTTTTCCTAGGGCCTGGATTCCTTCTGAAAACATTCAAGATATCACAGTCAACATTCATCGGCTGCACGTGAAGCGCAGTATGGGTTGGAAAAAGGCCTGTGATGAGCTGGAGCTGCATCAGCGTTTCCTACGAGAAGGGAGATTTTGGAAATCTAAGAATGAGGACCGAGGTGAGGAAGAGGCAGAATCCAGTATCTCCTCCACCAGTAATGAGCAGGTGAGTGTGTCTCAGGAAGGAAGTGCCTATTCGTTCTTACTTTTAAATGCAGAAATCTTAGTGTACACTCCTCACTGTAATGAACAGATTTTGACATTTTCCTTCCCTTTTTTACATTTGTAAAGTGCTCTGCCAAAGTAAACCAAAACCAATTCAAATGAATACATAGATGTAACAGTGACCTTGACCCTGCCAGTACCAAGAGAGTTAAGTACAACTGCTCCTCCCTGAAGGTGCGCTAGCTCTTTCAAGCCAGAATAGTCATTAAGTCAGTGGTAACTGAGTGGATGGAAGGATGCAAAAGGTAGAAATGTATTCACTTCTCACCTGTGGGTCCACTATGAGTGTTTTCAGCAGAGAAGTATTTCCTAGTGTCTGGAATAATATATTACTTTTATAATGCCCACAGCTAAAGGTCACTCAAGAACCAAGAGCAAAGAAAGGACGACGTAATCAAAGTGTGGAGCCCAAAAAGGAAGTAAGTTGCCCACCTTGCAGTATCCAGGTGGCAAATGAAACAGGAAATATTTTCAGAGTATTTTGTATTTTCAAAGTATTTCAAAGACAGTCACTCTTGGTGGATACTTGTGACATTCAGTTGCTGTCAATCGAATAATATCCATCAAGCTGAAACCAGTCTTCTGACTTCCCTGTCATTATCTGTTACCCTGGAATAGCATACATGCTCCAAGTCTCCATCTTAATTCAGCAGCCACTGACCAAAGCTTGGCTAAGTGGGAAGGGCACGTTGCTATTAATACATTTCCTGGGAGCTCTGATATTTTTCCTAAGTATTATTAAAAACAACACATTTATCCAGTATATCGGTTGTGCCAACATTTGAAAACTTGGAGACTGTGGTTGAGCTCAGCCGTTTTAAGTGATATAAGCCCTGCATGTTTTAAAACTGTGTAAATCTGGACACATTTCAAACATATATTCAGTGAGAAGTGGTTTAGGCTTTTAGGAAATTTGTTAATGAATCTAGTCCAATGAAGTGATTATAAGTTGACAATACTTTTTATATTCTATAAATTTTTACGTTTATTTTAAAAACAAAACTTACAGTATTAAGTAAAATTATAAATGAAGCTTATGTTTGTAATTGTAGCTGCTGTTAACTGCATGTCCTTTTCATTCACTGATTGGGGGAGATTTGTTTATTTTTAAATTGTGGCAAAATATACATTAAATCTACCACCCTAACCATGTTTTTTAACAGAAGTGTATGGTATGGCTGTTTACGTATATCACTGTATTTTTAGCCTAATAGAGTAGTTCTTGAACTAGTGAATTATATTGCTTTGTTTTGCATCTAAACTCTTGTCTTACATTTTAGGAACCAGAGCCTGAAACAGAAGCAGTAAGTTCTAGCCAGGAAATACCCACGATGCCTCAGCCAATCGAAAAAGTCTCCGTGTCAACTCAGACCAAGAAGTTAAGTGCCTCTTCACCAAGAATGCTGCATCGGAGCACCCAGACCACCAGTGATGGCGTGTGTCAGAGCATGTGCCATGACAAATACACGAAGATCTTCAATGACTTCAAAGACCGGATGAAGTCGGACCACAAGCGGGAGACAGAGCGTGTGGTCCGAGAAGCTCTGGAGAAGGTAATGCTTGTCGCCACCGTGGGTGCCCAGCTGCGGCCGGCACTCCTGTCGTGGTTAGGCTCCTTTTCCTCATGCATCAACCCAGTAGCAGCTTTTAAATGGAGCAATAGAATGACACCAGTATCTTTTATAGCATTTCAAGTAATAATGATACTTTTCTCACCTAAATTTTTTACACATGTACTAAAGGGGAAAACGGTACCTCATGCAGGTAGAAGCAGTGTGTTAAGTTTCTGCTCCGTCGTAGACGGTCTGTGTAAGTTGTGCGCTGACTTACTGTGGGTTGTCTTTTCATTCCAGCTGCGTTCTGAAATGGAAGAAGAAAAGAGACAAGCTGTAAATAAAGCTGTGGCCAACATGCAGGGTGAGATGGACAGAAAATGTAAGCAAGTAAAGGAAAAGTGTAAGGAGGAATTCGTAGAAGAAATCAAGAAGCTGGCAACACAGCACAAGCAACTGATTTCTCAGACCAAGAAGAAGCAGTGGGTAAATGCCAGTCTTTTTTAGACTGTTATTTCTGAAAACGTACCGCAGGTATGATGCCAGTTAATTCAGAAGGTAGCTGTGGCACATGCAGAAGATGTTTCTGAAATAAGATCAAATGTGAAATGGTCAGCTTTAGTTTTTAAAATTTTATTAACAGTCCTATGATCTCTCAACCCCAGATCCCATATTACTGTGTACTGCTCAGGATTATTTTGTTAAATTGAGATTATAATACCTTAGTACATATTTATTACAATTAACTTATATAATTTCTCCATCTATGCAAATATTTTATTTGGGCAAATTGGCTGGCCCTAACTTTTACCTGGTGATATCAGATAGGTAACATCCAAATGGTGAAATTATAAATGTAATTATCACAATAAATTAAAGAGTTTCAGATTTCCCTGCACTTAACATTTATACATTAGATTTTGTTAAAGAAATCAATTACTTTTACTTTATAGTAGTGACATTTCATTGGTCTCTAACTACCCTCCCTTATACCTGACCAGCTAGTGTCATTTGTCGTCATGTCCGGCTCGCGAGTCTCATCCTCCCCACCAAAGCGGGAGCAGATTCTGAGTACACAGCATCCAGGTGCTCATCTTACAGCCGCCACAGTGCTCAGTGAATTAGGGAAAAGTCTTGCTCCCGAAAGCTCATAACTTGGTTTCAGTTGACTATATAAAGTTCTGTGATAAACTTTAATTCTTCATTTTATCCAGCCTATATTATATAAATACACATAAACTCTTCATGAAAGAAATATTTTTAAATCTGTGACAAAGATTTGGCAATAAGGAAAAGAGAAACAACATATAATTTAGAAGAATACATGAAGATAATTTGGTAGGAAGAGGTGGTGAATAACAAAATAACTATTGTTAACAAAAGACCAGGCGATCTGTGGAGGGAAAAAGAGAGCTTTATTTTCTGTTAAAAAAAAAAACAGCCTGCACATTGGGTGGCACAGCCTTCAGTACAAGTGAAAGTGTTCTCTCCAAAGAAGAAAATTTCCATATTCTTTAAGAAATTTCATTGGTGCTAGTAAGGTTTTGAGGAGCTGACAAGCTCTGATTGGTGAGGGATGGCAGTCGGCAAAACTAGTCTGAGAGTTGCAGCCAGCATTTTGTGTTCCAAGTGCTTTTCCCCCCAGCTTCTCAACTCAGTTTTAGTTGGATAAGACAAGAATGACTGAATTTGTGTGATCAACTCTCACAATATCATTAGATAGGAATGAAGGTAGCTCAAAATAACAGAAGCACAACACCCAAAGACGCTCATGCCTGTAGTCCCAGTGCTTTGGGAGGCCAAGGCAGAAGGAGTGCTTGAGCCCAGGAGTTCAAGGTTGCAGAGAGCGGTGATCGCACCACTGCACTCCAGCCTAGGCGATGGAAGAAGACCCTGTCTCTTAAAAAATGTTTATGAGTAGAAATCTCTTAAGTTTACTAATAAAGAATCAAGAAAATGGGAAGAAGAGGCTATAATTATAAAACTGTCTTTTATACCACTTTACCATTTGTGAAATAGCTGAAGTGGGTATTTTTGTACTCTTCTTTAAGATGAGGAATTTGAGACTTTTTAAAAACCCAGTTGTCAGAGCTGAGCTTTGTGTGCGCATCACATTGGGTCTAGTAGACTAGTAAAAGGGTTAGAATTCTTTCTTCTTGGCCGGGCTCGGTGCTCACGTCTGTAATCCCAGCACTTGGGGAGGCCGAGGCGGGCAGATCACTTGAGACCATGAAACTCCATCTCTGCAAAAAATACAAAAATTAGCCGGGTGTGGCGGCACGTGCCTGAAACCCCAGCTACTTGGGAGGCTCAGGCAGGAGAATCTCTTGAACCCAGGAGGTAGAGATTGAAATGAGCTGAGATTGTGCCACTGCACTCCAGCCTGGGCAACAGAGCGAGACTCTGTCTCAAAGAAAAAAAGAATTCTTTCTTCCCAATTACATCTTTCATTGTTGTAAGACGTAGAATAGTATTACAGGAAAGCATGTAGGCATGCCAGATGCCGGATAATGGATGTCACGAGATACATAGAAAGATGCATCTATTAAGTATACCCATAGAAAGGGGGAAATTGAAAACGGATGAATACACGAAGAGTAGGTCCTTGGGGGGAAGGGATGGTGGTGCTGTGTAAAGTCTTAAAGATGAGGAAACTAAGACGTTAAATAGCTCGATCTGAAGCCGTGTGACCAGCGGGTGGCACAGACCGCAGATGTGAATCCCGACACGCCTCACTCAAGCTGTTTCCAAAATTCACTCTGCACCTTTCTAATGGGGATTTTACTGAAGGTGCAGGTGCTGAAATAATAGATAATAATGCATACGATACACAAGCAGGAAGAAAATTGGAATTTTTAGCATCAAATGTAGGCTGTTCTCCCTCCAGGGCTCTCACCAGCCATCAAATCTGCATGTGTTTATCTACAGAACTTTCACATTTATACTGATCTATTGTCAAGTGTTTACATTCAAAACAGTCTCTCGTCTTCCTTGCCTCACCGTGGGTGTCTGTTCATGATACTACCATTAGTTCACCAAGCCAGCTTGGAACTTTAGCTTTACTTTTTTCACTCTTCTCTTCTCCCATGACCGGAGTTCAACCACGGTACTATGGACCCTTGCACTAGAACATTCTTCGGGGGAGGTGTACATTGTGGGATGTTTAACAGCATCCCAGGCCTCTGTCCGCCAGTAGTACCTTCTGCCCCAAAGTTGTGACAGTCAAAAATATCTCCAGATGTTGCCAAATAAGATGAAGACTGAGACTTGGCCACTAGATTTGAGGTTGTAGGTGACCTTGCTAACAGCATATTAGTGGCATGGGATGAGTAAAGACTGCAGCGTATGTTAACAATGATGGGGAGAGAAGAGAAGAATTTGAAATAGGGAATTTAGGCAAGTCATTCAAGGAGCTTGTGGAGAGCAGAGAAATGCAAGTGGTAGCTGCAAAGGGATGTGAAGTCAAGGGCATTTTAAGAAAAGAAACGGGAATGACCCCCATAGAGATGGAAAACACAGGGGCGTCAGGTACCACCTGACGGCAGCTTGAGTTTGCTGACAGCCAGGCATGAGCTACAGTCATCCCCAGCGCTCCCTCTCCATCTGCTGTGCATAAAACGTATTCAGATTCCACAAAAGGTTGAGCCAGAAAGATCTGTTAAAAGCAGCACCTCAAGAGTCTGCCGTTGTAACCCATCTCTCAGACATCCACCCCCAAGTCTAAAGACTGCCCGATTTCTTCCCCGCAGTGCTACAACTGTGAGGAGGAGGCCATGTACCACTGCTGCTGGAACACGTCCTACTGCTCTATCAAGTGCCAGCAGGAGCACTGGCACGCGGAGCACAAGCGCACCTGCCGCCGGAAAAGATGAAGCTGGCCCTTCCCGGAGTCACCCCGACGATCACTCTTTTCAGACACAGCGGTTTTTGTTTCCAAGAAGCCAAAATTGTTTAGAATTTGCTTCCCATTTTGCACCAGCCTTTAAACACTTTTCGTGAAGAAATTTTGCACAGTAGTTTAAATCTTTTGTTAATGCTCCTCCGAAGTTTTTCAGGGGGTAAAAGTAACATCAGTGGAGGGTATTATTTTAAATAAATTTTAATTGAGAATTTGTTGCATTTTCAGCAAATTTTAAAGCATTTTTAGGTTTTACAGAGATTTTAACCTTTAAACAACAGATCTTTAAAAAACAGGTGAATACAAGTGAGTTTAACAAAGAAACATTTAGAATAGATCTGAATGTAAGAACTACAGAACTGTTTCAGAAATAAAACATACTACCTTGATGTGACATTTTTTTCTTAACCTTATTGAGCTGGTTTTGTTCAGCTTAATTTACTGTTCAAAGGCATTATCTGTTGGTCACACCAGTGGGTATATGATTGAATTTAGGGAACAGGGTTGACACAGCAGGGCTAGTCCTGCATATTTTTTCTTAAATATTTCCCAATTGTGTTTTTCATTATTTCTTTTCAATATATAACTTTTATAACAAATTATTAGCTTTGATCTTGTAGTTTAAAATTGCAGGGAACTGGGGTAATCTTTTACTGAGCTGGATCTTAGAGAAAATGAATATTTAAATTTTAAAGTTTGCACATTTCATCTTTGTCCTAACATGAGTGCTTGTAACAAAATAAACAACAAAAACGAAGAGCCAAAAACTACCTTTATCCATATGTGAAATTACAGATGAGGCATACAAATTTATTTAATGCTTCCCTTCCCTTCCCTTCCCACATATCATCTCACTGCCTATTATCTGGTGTCACCTCATGTATTGTAAGTTAATACTAAAAGAAGAGAAAGCACTTAAGTTTCACAGAAGCCGTTATGTTTGTAGTAATGGGTCATTGCCTAATGAACTCCATCACTGTACACAGAATGAAGAATAATGCATGTTAATTTTCTTGTATTAAAGATGCCGTGATTTGTAAAAAGTCTGTATTTTGCGGAATGTCTGGATTAAGAAGCATTACCAATAGGAATGGATCGATAGTTGAATAATGATTTTTTATACATAGATATATAAAATACAGCCAGGAAAACTTAAATTACTTTTCTTTTAAAATAATCTCACAATTTATGTGTTTTTTTTTTAAGACTGATCTTAGAACAAGTCAAATTCCCATTTATCATTTAGTTATTTTTTGAGGTTAGAGAAATAATTTGTAAATATTTATTTAGACCTTTGATATTTATTAAAGCAATTACTCACAATGGAAGTGAAAGAATCAGGAGAAAAGCCTTTTAAAAAGTTTTCTCCAGGTTTGTCAGGGTCACTCTAAAGATAAAAATGTAACTAAGTCTTCTGTGAAATGTCCATCTAATCTTGATGCTGTTGCAGATGGTGGTGACACAAGTTAATTGACAAACTACTGCCAAATGGTGCACAATATTTTGTAAAAAGTACCCAGTAGCCCCATTTCATACAATGTTCCTAAATTATGCAGTAACTTGGCATCATCGCTCCCTCCTTGTTGCTGTGTAATTAGAGTTGCCACAGCGTGTGGCGCTGATGGCCGTGTCAGAACCGAGAACACTTAACCTTCTTTGATTGTTTTTCAAGTTTTAAGACTTCGATCCACCCCTATGAGAGCAAGTAATTGTGGAAATATTTTTGGTGTAAAATCATTCCAGAGTATGTAATATTTAACTGATAGCTGCATGAAAGTGAGATTCGTGTTACTTTGGCTTTTTTGTCTCTGTTGACACGGTTGCACATTTCCAAGTTACTACAGCGTGAAAACTGTGTGTTTAAAAAAAAAAAACAAAATTAAAAAAAGAGATTGTGGCCTGGTTTTGTAAAAGTTTTAGGTAAAACTACAATTGATTGTTTTAGGAATCATTATTAAAAATTTTCTGCAAATCATAAAGCTATATCGAGGTGTTGAGCTTAGCCACTATGCACATTGTAATTACTCATTGTGGCTGTCCAGTTCTATGATGCATTCTGGCATTTTGTAAGCTGCTCTGACTAGCAATATATAGATTCATTTAATGTGTTAACATTGGTTAATAAATGTATTTAAAAAAAAAACTAGCTTTAGAAATTTATTTAGTCTAGCCCCTATATCCAACCAAATACTACTGTCGCTAAATGTTGGTCATATGCTGTGGCTCACTCTTTGGTGACTATTTAACTTTATATAAAATCAGTGTGTGAAACATCATTCATTCACCCAAACATATAAATTGAATTTACTTTCACCAGATCTCAAAAAGACCATACATGATATAAAAAGGAGAGGATGATGATTGTATCAGCTGCATATCAATTATTGCAAATCAGCCTGAAAAACAGACAACTCAGAATGGAGCAGATTCTTAATTGGAAGCCAGCTGAGGCTTACCTTTTGCTGTTTTCATCTCCTTGTTGGTATGGTGGTTGCAGGTAGTTAACCAGCCCCGGTTCTTAGTGCCAACATTAACCCAGCCTTAGTCGGTACTCTCTGGTTTTCATCAGTCATGCCCTGTAGATGCATCACAACTGAGATCAGATGGTTTAGGTCTGAATATTAAAGTCCCAGCCACTGTAGGACTGTAACGTTTCCAACAGTAGTAGTAGTATTCTATTCAAGCTCATTTTGTCTTTGTTCTTCTAGATACATTTTGCTAAGCAACAGGCTTACTGGTCCTCACTTAAAAATAAGGTGTCGGCCGGGCACAGTGGCTCATGCCTGTAATCCCAGCACTTTGGGAGGCCAAGGTGGGCGGATCACCTGAGGTCAGGAGTTTGAGACCAGCCTGGCCAACATGGTGAAACCCTCTCTCTACAAAAATACAAAAAAAAATTAGCCAGGCATGATGGCAGGTGCCTGCAATCCCAGCTACTCGGGAGGCTGAGGTGGGAGAATCACTTGAACCCAGGAGGCAGAGGTTGCAGTGAGCCGAGATCGCCCCATTGCACTCCAGCCTGGTGACACAGCGAGACCCCGTCTCAAAAAAAAAAAAAAAAGGTATCACTTGTCACTTTATGAAATGCCAACTCTGATTCTAGACCTTAATTATTAGAATTGTGTTCTAAAATAGTCTTTTCAATAAAAAAAAGTTGACAAATAGGAAACCCATATCTATAATACATGAGTATCACTAAAAATTTCAGTCATTGATGACAGCAAAATGAAAGAAGGCCTCTGGGAGGGCGTATGGAGGGAGTGAACTGACAGGGTTGCTTCTGTAACTGGGAGCAGACACAATTGAAGTAGTGAAGCAAGTGGCTGAGAGAATAAAAAGCAGTTTGCCACTTTCCAATATTAAAAGAAAATAAAACTAGAAATGGGACACTTGTGTGAAAGTGGTCTTTTCATAAACAAGAAGGAAAAATGTGCAATTGTAGCAAAGCAATAGCTTTGGTTGGGCTACTCAAGACAAGATAGGTGTAAACAGGTAAGTTTAAAAAGATTTAATAACTTGCTCAGACTTACCCAGTAGGTGAGTGGCAGAGCTAGGTCTCAAGCTCGGTTCGGTTTGATTGTAAAATCCATTTTCTTCACTCTTACGCTAGGCTGAATATACAGATAGAAAATTACTTGACAGCATTTGAAATTAAAATCATCAAGTTTAATACATCTAGAATGAAACCCATCACCTTCCCCTGCCTCACTCCACTTCTCCAGTCTCGCAGTCCTGGTCACCCAGACTAGACTATGATGCAACAAGTGGCCTCGCCCTGTTCTTTGCCTTCAGTCTTTAATTCAGTAGTTCTCCAACTTGTGACATCAGGATCACTGGAGGGCTTATTAAAGCACCACTAGGCTCCACCTCCAGCGTGTGCATTGCTCCCAAGTTCCTAAGTGTTGCTGATGGGAACATCCTTTGAGAACACTGCTTTACTGACATGTGGAGGGGAAAAAAAGAAAAAAGAAATGGACCCTTTCCTGAAAAGTGCACATATACATACATGCACAGATAATGCTGCATAAAATTCTGTGGATTCCTAAGGCCCAGAATTATGTTGACCCTCACGTTAAGAATCCTTAATCCAGTAGGACAGGAGCAGCAAAATGGGAGGGATACAAGTGGAGGCCTGTTACTGTAATTTAAGTCAGTCAGGGCCTCTCAAACGTTCGTGAGCACACAGATCACCTGAGGACCTGGTAAAGATGCAGAATCTGATTTAGTGGGTCTGGCATGGGTGGAGCCGGTAATTCTGCCCCTTCTAATGAGCCTCCAGGTGGTATTGATTCTTGTGGACAGGGACAGTACGTGAGAGGCCGGGTGCTCAGGAGGAGTGTGTAAACTCATGAAGTACTACTGCACTAAATTATAAACGCCATAAGGCAATACTGTTAAATAAAAATATATGAGGCATGCATGTCACTTCAAATTTTCTAATAGCCATATTTGAAAAGTCAGAAATAGGTGACATTAATAGTACCTCTTAATATATCCAGAATACCACTTCAACATGTAATTAACATAAAAATGATTGAGATCGCTTACATTCATGTTTAGCACTAAGTCTTTCAAAGCTGGTGTGTCTTTTATAGCTTCCGCGTGTCTCCATTCAGACTGGCCATGCTCATTTACATGTAGCTGGTGGCAACCTGTATTCAATTCAGTGTATTGGACAGAGCAACCTAAAAAGAGCTTTGTCTTAGACCAGTGCGTGCCCTATCAGCACCTTACCTATAGTAGATATTCATACAGCAAAAATGTATTAAAGCTTACTCGGAACAAAGGAGCTGAAAAAAAATCAGTTCTTGCCAGAATTTAAGCCTCCCTGAGGGTAGGCTCTTGATATGTTTCAAAGTCTCAGGTTTGAAAACTTACAAATATCTAGTCAAGCTCCAAAATGACATTTCAATTAGGATCCCTTATCCTAAGTATCTTTGTGCTCTAAAGGGCAGTCTAAGAACCCTTGAGTCTAACTCCTGAACTCCATACTGAGGAGAAAGCAGACCCAGAGCTTCCTGGTGTCACAGTATTAGTAACACCACGCCTCGTCTTTGGTATTCCTTTACAGACTGCAGGTGGCTTCATAAAGTCTTGCAAGGACAGGAAGTAGTCCCTACCCTCCTGAAACGAGCTTTTTTTTTTTTTTTTGAGATGGAGTTTCACTCTTGTCGCCCAGGCTGGAGTGCAATGGCACGATCTCGGCTCACTGCAACCTCCGCCTCCCTGGTTCAAGCGATTCTCCTGCCTCAGCCTCCCGAGTAGCTGGGATTACAGGCGGCCACCACCACACCCAGCTAATTTTTGCATTTTTAGTAGAGACAGGGTCTCACCATTTTGACCAGTCTGATCTTGAACTCCTGACCTCGGGTGATCCACCCACCTCGGCCTCCCAAAGTGCTGGGGATTACAGGCGTGAGCCACCGCGCCCGGCCGAACGAGGAAGGATAGGATAGCAGAAGCTGAAGAATGCTGAGGAAATTCAGAAAACACTGTGTAAGCATCATCCACCGATTCATCCATATGAGAACTGCTTGAGCTCCTACAGCGTCTGTGTGGGATGTGGGGA
Organism: Rhinopithecus roxellana; assembly: GCF_007565055.1. NCBI lineage: Eukaryota > Metazoa > Chordata > Mammalia > Primates > Cercopithecidae > Rhinopithecus > Rhinopithecus roxellana. Next base: position 64,647,883 of record NC_044558.1, on the reverse strand, counting down.
AACAGCAATGAGCACAGCAGAGCAGACCTCTCTGGTCTCTTGAAAGCTTATACTCTAGTGAGCAAGGTGCCATGAAGACAGATGCAGGACTGCAGGATACAGAGGAAGCATAAAATCTCAGGAGGGGAAAGAACTAGTGGGCTGAACCTTTCAGGGTGAGCAGGGGTTAGCTGGAGATGAAACAGGACAGAGGCACCATATCGATTTTGGATGATTTGTTTTCCACCTTCATATTTTTACAATGAACATTAATACTTTTGAAAGTGGGGGAAGTTAGAAAAAGGCTTGCTAGAGAGGTGTGTAGGAAGAGTTATAGGAGCATAATGGGAGATGTGGCGTGGTTACACACAGCGACGGGGGCAGAAGGAAGGAGGGCGCTGGCTTTAGAGGACGAGCAGGGACAACAGCACAGCAAGGGCAGCAGGCCAAGACGTGAAGATGAGAGAAGACGATCCAAGAAACACGGCAAAAGGGGGAACGAAACAGACAGAGGGAAATCCTGTTTGGGACAACATGAGGAACCTATTTCTTTTTGAGACGGAGTCTCGCTGTCTCCCAGGCTGATGTGCAGTGGCGCGATCTCGGCTCACTGCAAGCTCCGCCTCCCAGAAGAGAAACCTATTTTTATCTAACCAGGAGCCCCTGGAGAGAGAAGGTGCAAGTATTCTCCAACGTTGGAATTTTAAAAAATTATCTTAGTTTAAAAATTGATACAAAAGTCAAAGGTTGGAAGAGTTACAAAGTGAAAATGTGTCAGCCGACTTAGTTCTCTTATTCACAGGCCATCACGGACCCCGCCAGTTTCCTATGCACCCTCCCAAAGACAGACACACGCGCTAGTGCTATCCTAGCACTGAGAACAGTCAAAGTCCGTTATCTGTAAACGTGAATTTAGACACATATGCATATACATACACGTGTGTGTATATGTGTCTGTATGTATGTCAAAGTGCACTCAAAGTTTCATTAAAGTATAACCAGAAAGTAGAATACATTGTAAAGGATGAGCGTGGTGGCTCACACTTCTACTCACAGCACTTTCAGAGGCCAGGGCAGGAGGATCACTTGAGGTCAGGAGTTTGAGACCAGCTTTGGCGACACAGTGAGACCCCACCTCTACCAAAACAAAATTTTTTTAAACATTATAAAAAGTGCCAATCCACTGTCTTCTATCTCACTTTAGAGAGGATCATAAACATTAGGAAAGACTAAGCTCTGAATTTTTAGACTCTTTCAATAATTCTAGCAACTGAGCACCTGCGAACGGGAGGGTGAAGAGAGGTGGGACTGAGGACCACGCATTTTAGGATTTGTCTCCAGTGAAGATGCTGTTATTTGTATTCAGTTTCTTACTGCTCTTGATCCTTAGGCCAAAGAGAGCTCAGAACAAAGGAGCTGAAAACAATCAGTTCTCGCCAGAATGTAAGCCTCCCCGAGGGCAGGCTCTTACCTGTAAATGTGAGTTTATACACAAATGTACACATTTATACACGTAGGTACTCTTTTCATAAATCATTTCCAAGCATTTTTACTCAGATTTCACTAGTGTTTCTGGGAAGCCTTCGGAGTCCCAGCAACACACTTCCACTTCCACATGCCCTCCCAAAGATGCCAGTGGGAAGGAGCCCAGCTCAGACTGCAGCCCCTGAGTCCCATGCTCTGGCCTGGAGACCCAGTTCCAGTTCTCAAGCCCAACCCTGTGGCCGTGAGGGAGGGGCATCCTCCTTCACACCTGTCTTGTTGGGAGGTGTCCTCACCCCCAGCCTCTAGCAGAGACGGCATAAACCTGCCTGACCAACAGTCCCAGGCACAATGTCTAAATTAAATCCTGAAGATGTTTCTGCTTCACCAACAATTTAAAAACTCTCCAAGATTACTAAAATCACATGAACCTGAAAAGCACTGGGGCTTATTTGCTTAATTTACAAGTACTCATTTATTTATAAGCCAGTTTGGTACCATGAACAATAGACAGACATGTACACACACATATACAAAAAGACAGACATAAAGAAAGATCTTATAGCTTTAGTTTTAAAATGTTAGCCATGAGTCAGGTGAAAATCACTAGTATCAAAGAACAGTTGGTTTTAAACTGTGTCTCTGTGAATGGAACAGGCTGAGATTTATCTGTCCCACAGGGCCCAAGCCGTCATGGAGTTCTAGAGAAAACGGGGTAGCAAATTTATTTCCCAAAGCACACACAGAGAATTTAAGCCTTGCTAAGGAGGAGCTGAAGTGTGGTAGTCAGAGGAAAATTAAAAAGGGATGCCAAGGTAACTTACCATAGGATTTTATGGGGAGGCCAATTTCATTTAGATAGGTAGCTTTCAGTTTAGTCTGTTTTCCAACTGGACCAATGGACTCAGAGCAGAGCCCATTAAGAAACACGGCCAAGGCCAAGCACGGTGGCTCACACCTGTAACCCCAGCACTTTGGGAGGCCAGGGTGGGTGGATCACGAGGTCAGGAGTTTGAGACCACCCTGGCTAACATGGCGAAACCCCGTCTCTACTAAAAATACAGAAACAAAATTAGCCAGGCGAGGTGGCGGGCACCTGTAGTCCCAGCTACTCGGGAGGCTGAGGCGGGAGAATGGCGTGAACCCGGGAGGCGGAGCTTGCAGTGAGCTGAGATCCGGCCACTGCACTCCAGCCTGGGCGACAGAGCGAGACTCCGTCTCAAAAAAAAAAAAGAAAAAAGAAAAGAAAGAAACAGCCACAAAACTGTGAAAACCAGGCAGTTAGAAGGCAGAGCAGTTTAAAAATCAAGGATTTTACTTTTTTTTTTTTTTTTTTTTTTTTTTTTTTTTTTTTTGAGGCAGAGTCTCACTCTGTCGCCCAGGCTGGAGTGCAGTGGCCGGATCTCAGCTCACTGCAAGCTCCGCCTCCCGGGTTTACGCCATTCTCCTGCCTCAGCCTCCCGAGTAGCTGGGACTACAGGCGCCCGCCACTTCGCCCGGCTAGTTTTTGTATTTTTAGTAGAGACGGGGTTTCACCGTGTTAGCCAGGATGGTCTCGATCTCCCGACCTCGTGATCCGCCCGTCTCGGCCTCCCAAAGTGCTGGGATTACAGGCTTGAGTTTTTTTTTTTTTTTTTTTTGAGACAGAGTCTTGCTCTGTCATCCAGGCTGCAGTGCAGTGGTGTGATCTCAGCTCACTGCAGCCTCCACCTCCCGGGTTCAAGCGATTTTTCTGTCTCAGCCTCCCAAGTAGCTGGGACTACAGGCGCCTGCAACCATGCCTGGCTAGTTTTTGTATTTTTTGTAGAGACGGGGTTTCACCATGTTGGCTAGGCTGGTCTCGAACTCCTGACCTTGTGATCTGCCCACCTCAGCCTCCCAAAGTGCTGGAATGACAGGTGGGAGCCATCGCGCCCAGCCAGGATTTTACTTTTCTGCTGAATCCCAGATCCCCTCAAAAAGGGGACTGTCATGGGACTGGGCCATACAACACCTCCACAGTACACTTCATCACAAAGACATTTCTCTACGTGTTTAAACTGCACCTTTTTAATCTAAACATGGAAAGAAATGAGTAGCTCCCTGTAGTAATAACCATTTACTGTAAAGAACTGCCTTCAGACACCCCCAAAACTGCAGCTCTCACCAGTGACGCTGGACATCACACACACCGAGGTTAAGTCCTGTCCCACAGTACAGTGTCATCTCCAGTGCCCCAAAGCCAAGAGATCAATCTGGTCACGCAGCACATAATGTGGTTTCAGACCTGAGAGGACCCTGCCCGTGACTCTCTAGACTGCACAGGAAGACAGAAGACCCCAAAAAGCAGTGAGTGGTGCCTTTTCCTGCGTTCATTAAGGTGTCTGAGTCATGAGATGTCCCCTCCAGATCCTTTCACGTGGAACCAAAGACAGCAAAGAGTAAGGGGGAGCAGGAAGAACAGGGAGAGCCGTTCTTGAGAAAGGAAGTGAACACAGAGGAACCAAACACATAATTTTTTTTAAAAAGGGTTTCCATTTACTGAAAAAAAAATTCCACAAGACCAAATGAGCGATAGCAGAAAGGCCCCAAACACACCCACATAGAGCTTAAATATCAGTTTTAATTAAGCTGACCATAGAGCTTAAAAAAAAATATTGCCCAGGCGCAGTGGATCACGCCTGTAATCCCAGCACTTTGGGAGGCTGAGGCGGCGGATCATGAGGTCAAGAGATCAAGACCATCCTAGTCAACATGGTGAAACCCTATCTCTACTAAAAATACAAAAATTAGCTGGGCGTGGTGGCACGCACCTGTAATCCCAGCTACTTAGGAGGCTGAAGCAGGAGATTCGCTTGAACCCAGGAGGTGGAGGTTGCAGTGAGCTGAGATCGCACCACTGCACTACACTCCAGCACTGGCAACAGAGTGGGACTCTGTCTCAAAAAAACAAAAAGAAAACTCAAACCTCTTTATCAGATTTTAGCCAGGACAAACAGATGGTATTTCTGTGTTTTGAATCATTTTTACCAAAGGTACCTTCCTGAGTGGCAAAGCAGTATCCCACAAAGTTGGAAGTTATCACAAATACCAAACCAAAAGGGACTGGCTCCCTGACAAGGAAGGGAGCCGGCTGTGGCAGTGAAAGCACGAACCCTAGTCATTAGGCCACAGGCTGGACATGCTTTTGTTTTTTCCCTTTTTTCCTTTTGGTGTGTCAATCTTGCAGGGGATCCAAAGCAGGTAGTTTGAACATTTAAAGGGTTTTAAATTGGTTTTTATCTGATTTCAGCTGGAACACTGCTTAGCTGATTCCCTGGATGTCAGCATTTCATCAGAATCAGCCATTAGAGTCCTAATGTAGAAAAGATTTGTTGGATCTGCATTTTAAAGATCTCAGTAATTTTATTTTTGTCCACTCTCCTCTTTTAGACTATTAGTCTTCTAGTTATTTACTGCCCTAAGCAATTGTCAGCTAGGCAACCAAGGTGTGTTTTGGAGACCCATCTTGCCCGCTGGGTGGTCTGTTTGATTGAGCAGAGAATAGGTGAAGAATACTGGGCAGCCCCCAGAACCAGAGGCTTCAGAGTGACCCTGGGGCTGCCACAGTAGGAGTCTCAGGGAGGAGGTCAGAGACCTGGGAGTTTCCTCAGGTGGTCGTGACAGACATGTCTTTGGTCACCTCCTGAATGGAGGTGATTTTCTCAGAATTTATTTTAGAAGTTTTTTAGGTAAGACTGGAAGTCTTCCATTTAATTTGTTTCTAAAACTGGCTTTTTCCAATTGTGTATACAAATAAATGATTTTAGGTATTTCAAAAGACCTCCATTTTTGGTCATTGCTGTCTAGGATCACCCTGGGTTAGGCGGATTCCCTTTCCTAGATACCTATAACGTATGTAAAACCTGCTGGTATTTAATAGGAGTTTGCCACAGATGAAACATCAGGTCCAAATTTCAAAAATAGAAAAACAGCTGCAATTTTTAAAAGCATACTATGTATAAAGAGATCACAAACGCCTAACTGCAAATCTGTTGATCTGAACCTCTGCTGTGAGACGGGGGCAGAACAACTTGGACCCAAACCCCTTGTCCTGAGACAGAAGTGGGAAGTATTTCCCTACGGAGCTCTGTACCTGAATCTCCTACACAAAGACAGAGAGCAAAGCCCTTGCTCTTAAAAGAAAAGAGAGTTTGAAAAACAGCCTAAATAAGTCAGGACTTTCAACCAAAGAGAGGTGTTACCAAATGCTAGGGGTTTGATCTAGGTCCTGCTGCTTTCTGCACAGAAAGCCAGTCACTGAGACAAGTACGGCCAGGGAAGAAGGCTTTAATCGGGTGCTGCCGCTGAGGAGATGGGAGATCAGTCTCAAATCCATCTCCCTGACCCACTACAATTAGGAGTCTACAGAGCAGGGAAGAAATGTAACTACGTGCAGGAAAACGGGAACTAGGGAGGGATGAGGAAGAGGAGTCAGTCGATGGGCAGCAGGTGAGCGGTCTGGCCTCTCATTGTCCAGATGTGGTGACTGGTGAGTTTGAGCTCCTCGACACCATCTGGTAGGCCTGATAGTTGGTGTCCTGAGAAAGAAACTCAGGTAAGACAAATGTAAGGTTCTCAAGTTTTAAGACTGGGAAGGTCAATTTCTATGTTTATCCTAAAGCGACCACGAATGTCAGTTTTATAGGGCAATTGGCCTAGTTTGAGTGGGAGGCCCAGTTTCAGGAGAACTCACCCAAAACACCTGGTGGGACTTCTGAAGACAGAGTTCGTGCTGGCACCAAGCGCTGCTTTCAGAGAGAAACACCATGTGGTCAGGGGGCGACACTCTAAATCCTGCAGACTATACCAGATAGTCAAACTAAAAGGAAGAATCTGAGGCAAAGTTAATATAAGCAGGGAGTTGATTTGGGCCAAGCTTGAGGATTGCAGCTGGGAGCATAGATTCAAGTTGCCCTGAGTATACGCTCTGATAATATATGCTCTGAGAAGCAGCAGTTACAGGTGAGTTTTTATTTTGTTGTTGCTGTTGTTGTTGTTGTTTGAAATGGAGTCTCGCTCTGTCACCTGGGCTAGAATGCAGTGGTGCAATATCGGCTCATGGAACCTCCACTTCCTGGGTTCATGCAATTCTCCTGCCTCAGCCTCCCAAGTAACTGGGATTACAGGCGCACACCAGTATGCCTGGCCAACTTTCCAGAGTTTCACCATGTTGGCCAAGCTGGCTTTGAACTCCTGACCTCAGGTGATCTGCCCAATTCGGCCTCCCAAAATGCTGGGATTACAGGTGTGAGCCACTGCGCCCAGTCACAAGTGGGTTTTTAAAGGCAAAAGAGGAGGACAGGGAGTTGGCTGACAGCAAGTTGGCCGTCAGGACTTCCTGTTGGTTTGTAGAAACAACAGTGCTGAGTGATTGGCTGTACATTGTTAAGCTATAGGATGCCAGTTACAGCATCTGGTGTGGCGTCACTAGGTTGACTCATGACTGTAGGGTACAGGGCATGGGGTACGGTGTCTGGTGTGGCGTCACTAGGTTGACTCATGACTGTAGGGTACAGGGCATGGGGTACGGTGTCTGGTGTGGCGTCACTAGGTTGACTCACAGTTACTTGCAGCAGCAGCAAGCAGTTTCAAGAGATGCAGGCATAAGGTCAAGGGGTGTGTGTGATGACGGCTGCCTCATGTTACTGTCTCTCTGGACTTGATAGTTTAAAAGGACTCATACTCCTGAGATAAAAGTTCTTTTCTCACATTTCTATGGACAGGAATAATTCGTATTATCATAAGTTCTCTACAATGTATACAGCTGTAAAGTAGCTCAAAGACAATAAAATGCAGAGACAACCTGGATGGATAAGCTAGTCAGGACATCCAAAAAAATAAATATTTTGGCCCATGTAAAAATCTTTCACAATATTTCCTGACAAGTTCAACAATTCAATAGTCCAAGGGATACAAAGAAAACAGTCTATAGAAAGAGAAACAGAAACGGCTTTAAAGATATTTTTAAATACGCTCACTTATGACAAGAGAAATGCAAATGAAAACCACCTTTTCTGACATGGGACACTGGCAAACGCATAAAGACATCACAATTTCTGTCAGTGAAGTGTTGCTGGTAAAAGTGAAACATGAAACTGAGGCCACCATGGAACACTTTCTGGGAACATCTGACCAGATTACAGGTGTGTTGACTCTTTGGTGCTGCAATCCCACTTCGGGAAATCTGTCCATCAGACATGCTTGGCCAATTATGAAATAACTGTTGTCATGACAAAAATCGATGACTCCTAATAGCAGAAGACGGGAAAAAGACTAAGTGCCCATTACTAGGGACTGTGGTGCAACCAAACAATGGAATATGAGGCTCCTTATAAAAAAAAAGTAATCAGGATGAACTTTACAGAAAGCAATGTACAGAATACATAGTACATGTCCTTTCCAATTAGAAGGAGGGGTGGTAGGAATACACATTCGTGATTGGCCTGTATTCCCATAAACACTGAAAAGACAGCAGGAACTAGTAAAAACGGTTCTCTCTCAAGATGAGCTGCGGGGACCGGGGCACAGGAACAAGATTGCAAGCACGACTTCACCATGAACACCCTCTCATGTAGTGTCCACATGTGGACCATGTGATCGGATTATCTACTTATAACACTACATTTTGTGTGTTAAAAAAAAAAAAAAGATTTTTCTTAACAGCTCAGGCAGTAAATGTTGAGATGCTGACACCAGGTAATAGTGACGTTTTTCTCTTTTTCTTCTTTTCCTAATTGTGCCATTACTAACCTCAGGGGCTGTGGTCCCTCCACACGTGCTGTGGCGTCCGCTTACGAAGGGATGCTTTGTTTCCATGTAGCTCCTCAAACCCTAGTCCCATCCCAAATCAAGTGATTTAAACATAGTAGAAACTCCTTAAAATGCCAGTGGCCTGACTGCTGTCCTTATTCTCTGAACTTCGAGAAGCCTTCGAAGGCACGACTGAGTTGAGTGGGCTGCATCCAGCACTGCACTTGGGTGGTGATGGGGAGGACGGGTTTTTCTGTAGAAACATAACCCCAAAAGTCATCCTTTTACATAATTTAACAAAATACTTCACATGGTAATACCTACATACTTGATCTTTAAACCGATGGAGGGATTATTTACGCCATACAGGATCTCACAGTCTCTTAAAATTGCTCCTTCTCAAGTGTGTCTTCACTTTTCTTGAAGCATGGTAGGTGTTAGAAACTTGTAGCAGACCTGTTCACTTCTGTTGATGGACTGTCAATCAGCATTAAGATGGAGTAATTCTGAACTTTGGTGTTGAAAAGGAATTCTTATATTTTGGAGACCTCATTGTTGTTTCCAGGAAATTAAAGCCCTGGACACCCAGCACCCTTCCTCCTACATTAAGAAAGGAGAGGTGTTGGCTGAGAAAGGGGGCAGATATGGGTGCTCCTGCCCCGCCTCTACCTGCCACGATCCCATCAGGCTGGCAAGGGTGTTGCATCGCACCTGAGTCCAGAGGCTAATCAGGACCAGCGGTTTGAAGGCAGGAAAAATATGTTTAGACAGAGGAAGCATCAGTGTGGTCATATTTTGGGTAGATCCACTTAAAGAACGCTGTGTGTTGGGAAAAATAAGATCTTCACCGTCATCTACTCTTATCCCTCATCTTAGAGACAGAAAAGACAATACATGATCTGCACTTTGTGGCTGAGCCGAGATACTGGTGTGACTGCAGAGGGTGGGCACCTCCCTCAGAGCTCACGCCTCAGAGCTGCCAGACTTGGGGAGCTGTGGGATCCTTAGCACCAGTGGTTGGAATTCAAATATTTGCTGGCTGAAGAAATGAATGAGGCAGAAGTTGAAAAATTAAACTCCTTTGAGGGCTGCCTCCAGCTGTCAGTTATTTCTGTAGGACCCACAGGCTAAGAATAGCCTTTATACTTTTAAATGGCAGAAAAAAGATCAATAAGATACTTCATGATGGGAAAATCATTGGAAATTCAATTGGTGTCTCCCAAAAAAGCTCCATGGGACTAGAGCCACAGTACTTTTGGGAGGGCTATCTGTGGCTGCATTTGTGCTACAGCTCAGAATCAAGTAATTGAGGTAGAAACCATCTGCCCACAAAGCCTAAAATATTTTCTAGCTGGCCCTTTACAGAAAACGTTTGCTTTCCCCATCTTATAAGGTTAGCAGTGAGCTGGAGCCGACACCAAGCATGGCCAGCGTGCCTGTTACCTTCCGGGGCAACTGCCCACTAAAGGCAAATGGCCTAATCTTAACCCACAGAATCCCTAAAACCCATTAATATCACTCAAGCCCATCTTTGCAGCCCAGTTCTGCCTCCGGGAAACAGCTGGTGGCTGATACAGGCGGCAGAGTGTCACCTGTCTGTGGTTTAGGAGCCCCCAAAATGATCATCTGCTGACGGCAACCTGATGCAGCCCAGGAAATGCCTGTGACACGCTCACTAGCAGCTGGGAACCCCTCTGTGAGGATGAGAACGCTTTACATTAAGAATCCCCATTTCGTTTTGCAGCAGAGACTGCTCAGGCCGCACATGTCTGGCCTCTCAATTCTCTGAGCCATTTGAAGTTCTCTATCCCTGCCGGGAGGCTGAGTTCTCCACGGAAACCGGGTCCAACAGCGAGAGGCCTGAGGAGCAGACCCTGTGGAAATTCACCTTTTTACACCTGACCAAAGCAGCCAGTCATGGGCCAGTGATGCAAGGTCAACCGGTGCATTCTGGCCGCTCAGAAAAGCAGCCGCCGGGAAGGTCAGGAGGAGGTTGCTGACTCCAGCTTCCCCTGCAGCTGCCCCAAGCACGCCCAGGAGCCCTGCAGGTTTGGGTTCACCAGGTCCCACCAGGTCCCACAATGCTGCATTTCTTACAAGCTCCTGGAGGATACAGATGGTCCCGGTCAGAGGCTGCATTCTGAGTATCAGGAGCCGCGGGACAACGCTTCTGCGATTGAGGAAGGCATTTCTGGGGTGGGCGGAAGAAAGGTCTTTGGCTGAACTGGAGCATCTGCCTCCATCAGTGTTTTCCGGTAACTGTACTATCCACCGTCTTCCCTTCCCACAGCTGACCATGGCTTTGGAAAATGCTCTGAAACTTTCCTTTCAGAGGAGTTGACTCCCAACTCCACACTTAGGGGAAGTCAAGCCTACTTCTCAGAATTCAGAGAAGGAATAAAAAGGAATTCGTTTCTAAAGGCCCTTTAGAAGTAACTTCACGTCTGACAGCGGCCAGCTAATCTCTGGTCACCTTCCAGGAATCTTCTGGCTGCAATAAAAGCATTTACTACCTGACTATAAACCCAATTACAGATAGAAAAACATAGTCATTTAAATTGAATATAAGCATCTGGCCTCTGCCCATCATAATGGAATTACATAAAAATCTATTTTCAAAAGGAAACTAAATATTGACCAAGACATGAATGGGAGACCTCCGAGTAACACAGCTCTTGCCTGGATGGAACCTGTAATCGAGAGGAGGCAGGATTGTAACTTGTGCCCGCGTGGAACGGTTTGCTCAGGTATCACTGATTCTGCTTAAACGCAGGAGTAATTTCCAAAGCTCTTTGAAGCTGAATTTCACTATTTAATTTAGTGCAGGTCCTGGGGAGCCCACCTTGACTTATCTCACAGTACGATGCCGTGATGTGGCCACAACGCTGGGCCAGAGAAGCCAAGGTCAACAGCCCAGGAGTGGTTGGGTCCTTACTAGGCTCCCAGGCACACTTCATGGTGGGCCCTGGGCCAGGAGGAACACCTTTGCCTGGTCCATGAGTATCTGGGTCAAACTCTCCTGTGGACACAGAAGGCCGTGGCGACGGGCATTTGCAGGAAAAGAAAAGGGCAGCAGCTGAGACCGTCAGGCTGAGAAGGCAGTCACACTCGCACAGTCGCCTCCAGCCAGGCTCCCTCCTCCTCAGCTTCAGGGTGAAACTCTCCTAAGCTGTGTCTTTGGTATCTGATGGGCACTGGGGGCTGGTGAAAAAGCTGGAGGGTCCTTTGGGATATTATAGAAGCCCAATCTAGCCTCATATTCAATATGTAGGCACTCTCACCCCTGAAATTCTGCGTTTCCAGATTTCTGAAAACATGGGAAAGCATACGTATGATGTCTGAGGTCCCGCTCAGCCTCTGGTGTAGGGTTAGGAGAGCTCTACAGGACGGCAGCTCCAGTGTCCCAGTGGGGGCTGAGGTTGGTCCCTTCCCTTCCCAGCTCCCACTGTGCTTTAGCCCAATCCCTTCCGTCCCTAAGAGTACTGCACACGGGTGTTTCATGCAGAGGTTCTGCTCCATTCCCAGGAAATGGGATCTGCACAGTCGGGGCTGAATCGCTGTTAAAGACCAGACCGATGAAATGAGCATTCTGACATCATTTCCTGCAGAAGCACATTTTTAAATAGCTCCGATTCTTGTCCCAGTACTGGAGCCTCGGTGTTGCTGGGGTTCCTGGGATGAAAAGGTCCCTAAAGGCGGGGTTCTCCTACAGTTTAGCTCAGAGCAGAGACACCAGGATGCACTGTCATGGGGGTTATCTGTCCTGTGAGGTCAGGCTTGTGGCTCAGGATATTCCATGCATTCTGGAAAAAATTAGGACCCCTTTCCCTCCACTCTGTTCTATCCCAGACCTGCAGCAGCTGAAGAGTGGCCAGGCCCATCCGGATATCCACTTGGACCTGGCTACTTCCGCACCTCCTGAAAAAGGGATAGCTCCCTGGGGCCTCCCGGGAGGGGCACACGTACCTCCAGGTGCTTCTCACACACTCTTCTCGAATAGGGCTGCAAAATATGTTTTCCACCCAACTATGCTGTCACCAAACTTCCTAAGGTTCTCAGCCTTTTTGCCTCCTGCACCCGCCCTCCCCTGGCAGGCTTCTAAGAAACACTGGGATCCTCATCTGAGTGGGGCCAGCTGGTTTGCAGAAGTTATTTGCTAGAAGTCTTTGTAGTGGGTGTAGTTAAAAAACTCAGGCTGGGTGCGGTGGCTCACGCCTGTAATCCCCGCACTTTGGGAGGCTGAGGCAAGCGGATCATGAGGTTGAGAGATCGAGACCATCCTGGCCAACTTGGTGAAACTCCGTCTCTACTAAAAATACAACAATTAGCCAGGCGTGCTGGCGGGCACCTGTAGTCCCAGCTACTCAGGAGGCTGAGGCAGAAAAATAGCTTGTACCCAGGAGGCGGAGGTTGCAGTGAGCCGAGATCGCACCACTGCGCTCCAGCCAGGCAACAGAGCAAGACTCTCTCAAAAAAATAAGAAATAAACTCAAGTGTGACAGACAGTCACAGAAGCCCTTTCTATTTCTATTTCTACCCATTTCTGCCTTAAATGCAGTTTCTAAATGGGGCTGAACTGGCTACCGCGCCACAGAGCTCAGGCACAAACTCACTATGCCCACGAAAGCCCGAGTCCCATTTAGAGATGGGGTAAAGACAGGTGTGCGATCTGGGGAGCGCAGAGCAGAAACACCACTGGACCCCAGGAGCAAGCTGGGTGGGCTCGTGTTCCCCACACCGCACGACGCCCTCATCACAGAATGACAAGCCACGTTGGTCCCGAAATCACTTGCTAAGGTATCAGCTTGGTCTTGCCCAGTTGTTTTGTTCATAGAATTAACATTACAGATTAACCAACAGCAAGAGCTACAACTGAGAGGATGCACTAGACTTGAATCGCATGTGCCTGCAGTATGTTTTGCCAGAGGGACATGACAACGACACCAGCCGACGCTCTCATTCTACCAAGAAAACCCAGGGATTACAGGAGAGGTTGTATGGGATCTCCGCATGACTTTCTGGAATCTCGTAGAAAGAAACATTTAGTATGTCACTAGGGATCATGAATGGCAAGTTCTACTGAGACAGCACAGAGCTGAGCATCCCAGCAAACACAGCAGTGAGGAAATGACCCCTTTTGCTAAGCGGTCTCTACTGAGAAGCAGTGTGACTGCTTCTGTCCAGGCGGACAGAACATTGTGAGTGCACCAAGATGTTTGTGGAGGATTCACAAGACAAAACAGGGACCGGCCAGCCAACAAAACTGCTCTTGGTTGCGTCCCAAGAACCCAGCCTTGTGCGAGGGGCCATGGAGAACGCAGAGCACAGCTTCACAGTAGCAAATCCTACACTCACACACCGGTGCTGGAACGCATGCACAGTCCAAAGAAGGACCCCACGGGAGTTCCCCTGGTTACCTGGTTTGTACTTGACGGGCCATGGTGAGAGCCCCACGGGAGTAGTTCTCCTGGTTACCTGGTTTGTACTTGACGGGCCATGGTGAGGGCTCCCCGGAAGCAGTTCTCCTGGTTACCTGGTTTGTACTTGACAGGCCATGGTGAGGGCTGCCATCTGAGAAGCGGGAGCCTGTGGAGAAGCATCTCTCCCTTGCTATCGTCTGCTTCATCCAATGCAGCCCTGCAGGTCTCACACCAGCTGTTCACTTTCACACACCCAAAGCCTCATTCTCAGTCAGCGTGGGATTGTCCTGAATGAAAGTTAGGGGTCAGGGAAGGCAAGTGAAATTTGAACACAAAGGCACTCAGATTACACCTGGTGCTCTGTGTGAAAATTTTAGTTCCATTGATTTTTTTTTTTTTTTCGAGGTGGAGTCTCGCTCTGTCGCCCAGGCTGGAGTGCAGTGGTGCGATCTCAGCTCACTGCAACCTCCGCCTCCCGGGTTCACGCCATTCTCCTGCCTCAACACCCCGAGTGGCCGAGACTACAGGTGCCCACCACCATGCCCAGCTAATTTTTTGTATTTTTAGTAGAGAGGGGGTTTCAGCGAGTTAGCCAGGATGGTCTCCATCTCCTGACCTTGTGACCCGCCCGCGTCGGCCTCCCAAAGTGTTGGGATTACAGGCGTGAGCCACCGCGCCCGGCCCTAGTTCCACCGATTTTCTTGTGAACCAACATTTATCTTCATGGAACCACTAGTCTGAAGGGCAGTTGACCTGCTACTGCTTTCCCAAAGACAAAGCCATAAGAATTCTAAGATCTTGGGCAAAAGACGCAGCTTTTGGTTGTCAAATGGATGAAGACAATTTGGGGTGGAACAGTCAAGTACTCCTACGCCTTGACACACTTGTGACCCTGCGACACAGCTGACATAAAGCAGGACTCACGCTGTTTGTCCCCAAATTACCAATAATCTGTACACTTACAGCAAATGTGAACAAATATATTTTGATATATTTAAAAGAATTAAAAAAAAAACATTTCACAAAACATTTGTTGCCATAGGAATTATTTTTAGCAATAAATGCCCCATCAAAATTTAAACATTGTTCAAAGTATGATTATCTGTACTAAGTAATGCAACAAATTCTGTAAACAGAGTCAGACACATTTGCCTGTAGGAGTCACTTCCTTCCTGGGATTAAAGCTGTCCCAGACATCTTTCCAGGGGACCAATTAAGAAACTGCTATTTTCAGAGCAACAAAAATAAAAGCTTTTATTTGTTCATTTGAATATAAAACAGGCGTTATCACAGATGTACAAAGCGTACTGGTGGTTTAACATACAAGAAGGTTGCTGTCCTTTGCACATAAAAATTTTGTTTGAAACTGTGATTGGTTGAGTACATGAATTTCTCTAACCAGTCACCACACTCTGAAATAACGCTGCTAACATTCAACTGATAAAAGGGACCATCTCCCTTGGGTAAAGTGTCAAGCAGGATTAAATATATATAATAAACAAGCACCATGAGGAATCTGCTCCTGTTTGATTAGGTCTGTGTTTATATGTTCATTGTGTACCCTCTTTTTGTGCAAGTTGATTACACGGTTTTGTCTGACTTCAAAAGCACAAGGTCACAAGACAAACATTTTTTACATTCTCATGAATGATTTATCTACAGTACAATTTCGAATACGGAATGACCCTTCTTTATTGCTGAAACTGGTGGTACTGTCTCCTTTCCTCCTTCTTGCACAACCAGACTTTGATCTCAGTCCACCAACTCTTTTGAGCCTAAACTCTAACATCAGAGTTGACAGGATGCAGAAGAGACGGCTGCTAACTGCCCTCGCAACTACACTGCAGCGTCCACACTCCTCGAACATAGAGTTGATTTGGTGACAGTTAAAATTATGTTTGAAGTGACATCTAAATTTGTTTTGCTTCCTGACTTCAGCTGGACCTCAAAGCTGTCCTGCACACTGCAGCTCATGTTTCACAGTCAGTGTCTGACCTGAAGCCCCAAACCTACTTCCCTTCAGACAAGGGGGGTGGGTATAGGAAAGTGTCTTTTTCCCCCGATGTGTGGTGGTTCCCCCCTTAGGAAGCAGAGGCTAGGAATGTGTATCTGAAGCATGTGGAGAAATATTCACACACAGCAATGAGGCCAAACAATATCTCAGGAATCAAATGGTTTGTGGAGATGGAAGGATGCACCACATATGCAGACAAATTTTTTTAAATGTGCCACTTTTTTTTTTTTTTTTTTTACAACAATCAGCCTTGGATCTCAGAAGTCAAACAAAACTCTTTTAGCAAAAGGCTTACTGCTGACTGCATATAGCAAAGGCAGACAAATACACTGCCCACAACATAATGAAAGTTAATCTAAATTTTGCCCAGCATCAATCTTAGTCATGCATATCTAGCACCGAGAGCCACTGCAGGGTCACATGGGGCAGGTACAGAACACATCTTTCTCGGAGTGCAGATGCTCCTTCTTGGTTGGACTCCGTGGGCCAATTCAATTTAGAAGTGCACAGGTGAGCTCTGAGAAGGTGTGGCCAGGAGCTGCCAGGGCAGAAACTGGGGCGCACTCATCCACAGGCGGCAAACGACGCAGCTGGAGGACTTCTTGCCTCAGCCAGAGCTCTGGCATGAACCCCCGGGGAACTGTGCTCACTGAGGGAGCCCCAGAGGCTCACACAGAGCTGGCTGGGCTTTAAGACGAGGGGACGACCACCGACGTGAGTTCCGGACACTGTGTCCACTCCACATTGGCCATCGGGGGGAATCAATGCAACCCAGTGCAAATGACCACAGAATCGCATTCCTTTCCGCAGCAAGGACCAACAAAAGATGACACTAACAAAAATGATGAAAAACATTGTGCAACAAATTCTTGCAGCTAAGAAAACAGTGCTATTTGCCAACCGAAAGCCCCTCAGTATCATCAGCACACGCTGGCATAAACACATTCACTGTTGTCCCACAGCAAAGAAAAAAATAGTGCACATTGAGCTTTGAATTCTTTCACCATCCTTGAGATGGCAGTAATTTCACTTGCTGGTCTCTGGTTCTAGAAGAAACTTTTAGACAGGGCTCCTGCGGTCTGTGACTGCTGGCCACAGCAGAGTGGATGTGAGTACGGGGGGCACACCATGCAAGTGACAAGTTCTGCGTCTTAAACTTTAAAATCTCCTTTGTTCATTAGTGAATTTATATTTCATATATATATATTTGTTGTGATACTATCCACGCAAGATAATACAACACTTTTTTATATTAGCAAACATTACAAGACTTTAATATTCTTGAATGTTTTTCTCTTTTATAGTTCTAAAGAGATCAAAATAAATTAAACGTTTTGTACATAATTACATATTGAGGAAGTTAACTTATTTTATCTTTTTAGTTTAGTACAAAGATATTTGCAAGATAATTGCCGAAATACACCTTATTTATAATTTCTTCTCATTCTACACTAACTTCAAAGGCCATATATCAGCCTTTGTTTCTTCAGCACATTTCTGACAAAGAAAGCTGCTATAATCTAATTGGAAGGTGCTATTTGGAAGGTTTTCTCGTACCTCAAACTTCCCTAAAAGGATGAGATCTAGCAATGGCTTAAATTAGTAACAGATCCATGTCATTAAGATTTCATGACACATTAAAACAAAGAAAACAATTCTTTGTCACACTACATAAATTGTTTAAAAGAACCCATCTGGAGGGCAGGATATTTTTTTAATTGCTATTTCGGCTTAACAAAATACCACATTTACGAAGAAAGCACTTATTATCCAATAATTAAAAAAGAAAGAAAAGAAAAGAAAGTTTTTGAAATGGGCTTTTCCAACGAACTGAAGGCAGTAATCCAAAGTCCTTCTGAGCGAAATTCAGTGGTAAATTCACATTTCACCCCCATGCCGATCGTGGCTGCTGTGAGAAGTCCTCTTCCTCTTCTTCTTCCTCCTCCACTCTCACCACAAAAGGCTGCATTCTGGTGAGTGTTGCCCTGTGTCTGCACGCTTCAGTGGACACGGAGAACAATGTCTACATCTCTAGAAAAGTCCATGGAAGCCAAGAGACAAGACTACATGTTGTAGGCCACATAGATGGGGTCTAGCTGGTCTGCCAAAAACCCGTCTCGCAGGTGCATGCGCTGCTTCTCCCCACGGGAGTTGATGGGGATGACGCCGATGTCCACCACGACCACCACTCCGACGATCAGGTAGTGTTCCTCCAGGACCACGTTGGTCACCAAGGGAACCAGGTCCAAGGCTTCTTGCTCCGACCCATCCAGCTCAACCACAACCACCAACAAATTTGTCCAGGTAAACACAGCACTAAAAGACAGAAAAGAAAGCCAACATTACACATTTATTAATGCTTTGTTTAATAGCCGTGGTTTCTTTTCAAAGTTCCACTTGGCTCTCTCCAACCTGCCTGAGCACTCCCGACAGTCTCCTCTGGCCTCTCCATGTCCTCCGTCTGCCGCCCACTAATCGTTCCCCACACAGATTTCCTGGCGACAGCATGCACCGGTGTTTCCTACCAGCCTTCTCTCTCGGTGGCTTCTGTGAGGGTTTCACCATCTTCCTGAGTTCCCATTTCGCTAGATATACCAGGGTCACTCCACCTGGCTAGTGGCGTCTGTGTTCCAGTGCTGCCTCTTTGCTGCTGCCTGGAGGATCAATGCCCCCACTGCCGAGTGCAGCGTGCCACCAGCCTCTGCCCTCAAGGCAGCCCTGTGCCTCCTGCTTCCAGACCCCAGCTCTGCGGCTGAGAGGCGTGCGTGCAGAGGCCTAGGGCTGGGTGTCTACCCCTCTCTGTCTGTGTGGTGCGCCTGAGTGGGAGGTGTGTTTCCCAGTCCTGGGGCTTGTACTCAGCATGGAACCTGGTCAGCCTGTGTTAGGGAGGTGAATGCCGGCGGAGGCTCCAGAAGGGCTGGATGTGGAGGCTCTTCCTGGCGTGCTTGTGTCACTGCAAGGACGGGGACACACCTGGGCTGGCCCTTGGGTCCAGAGGATAAGAAACACATGGAGAAGAGCCACCATTCCCGGGCCCGGCCGAGTTGCTCGCCCCAGCTGAGCCAGCCCCTGGCATGCAGATGTGGGGACATCGTAACAACTCTGTCTAAAGCACTGAGCAAGGGCCGGCTGCCATACAGCCGTGGCTAACCCATGTGCAGGGGTAAGTCTTCTGGAATGTGGAAGATTCACTCAGAAATGTTTTATTTGGAATCGAGTCATCTTTTGGCAGGACGGGCACCCGAGTATGTAGTCTACCCAACTGGCGGAAGCAAAAACCCGGTGCTTTACATTTTAAAGGATATAGGGCTGGCTTTTGGAACCAGCTGTTTAAGGGCCCCGATATTCACAGAGCCTGGTACTTGAGGTCTGCTTGGCTGAGGCAGCCAGAAGGTTCCCAGGCAGAGTGGGCTGGATGGAGACCAGGCTCCAGGGCTGCTGGTATCTGCTCTCACGTGCCTAACATGTTCTATCGCAGCTTGAGGCAGGAGGTATTTTGGGAAACTCACTATTGTTCTACGTGTGAGAGTAAGTCAATTAGGAAAAACACATATTTTATTCAGTATGGCCAATCTATGTTAAATTGACAGGGAAAATTGGAGAATTTTCCTGGAAATTCTCACTAGTTCTGGATTTTGCTTTGTGACTGCTGCACGCCTATGGAGCATGCTAAGAACGGTTTCCGAGAAGACGTGCTGGTGCTGAATTCCTGTCATACTGCTCCTGGTGATGCCCATGTGAGCCCACACTGTGTATCTGTGATACCAGACACACACATCTCAGGAACATTTGGTATACTTTTATTATGGCATTTGGAATGTATGGAATAGTCCTGGAGTATCCGAATCAGCTTGGCTCTCCGGAGGTAACAGAGCTGGCCGAGGGTGTGCTTGATCTGCTGTCTCCTCTGGGCTGCCAGGGACATACGGGGCGGTGCCAGCGACTCTCAGAGCCTTTCCAGGAGCTGTGCACGCTACTCAATGCTGAGAACAACTGATGAGAAATGAGAAAGTTTGGCTTGAATTTGGCAACACGGAGAGTCCCGTTCTGCAACGCTGCGTGACACAAGCACGCTTCCCAGCATGGAGCAGCCCACGGCGGCCGGAAGGGCAGTGCAGGGAGGCTGGGAAAGGGACGGTGGAGCAAAGCAGTTTGTATCTGGATCATCTCAAACATTCAAAAGTCCACTCAAAGGACACCGTGTGGGCAAGGGGCATGTGAGCCCCTGACCAGGTGAGGGACAGACCCAGTTCGGTGGCCACATGGCGGGTAATAGCAGCGACACTTTCAGAACAAGGCCCAGCACCACGGTCTAGAAGCCACAGAGGGCACCAGCGAGGCCCTCGAGGCACACCTTTTAGCGGCAAACCAGACAGAAATGCCTGAGGGAGGTAATACAAGCCAATTAGAATTGTTGTCTTAAAAATAAAAAAACGGAAGGGCTGTTAACTGATATTCATAGCTATTTAGATGGAAAATAAGGTAGGCCCTGGTCGAGTTTCAGTGCCAGAGTCTTCCTCGAGTTTCTGTCTTCTCTGTATACTCAAGGAGAGAACTGTCAAGGAAATCAACAATTTAAGGAATTTTGTTTGAGAGTAGGGGCTTAGCCAATCTGAACCACAGGATCACTGACAGGTAAGCAAACTGGATCTTGTAAATTCTGCCAAGTCCTCCATGTTCAAATTCAGCGAATGGCAGTAAGTACCAGCCTTTACTGCACCTCAGCCAGCTAAGATGAGGAAGGAACAATCTCAGAACCCATCCTTTCAGCCCAGAAAAGCTGTTCATGAGAGAGGAGAATGCACCTGCCTCAGGGTCTCTGACCTGAGACAGAGACCAGTGTCACCAGGTGCCCTCAGTTAGCACCCTGTCTGTTATCAAGGGAATGAACAAGTCTGAAGTCAATGGTATTGAGTCACTTTTCAGCCTAACTGCAAATATAAAGGCACCGAACAAGCCTGTGACACTCCCCGGCCCTGGCTGACTTAACTCACGGCACTCCAGCATCCAATCCACTCCCACACATCAGAAGAAAATGCTGCTGTATCGCCGGCGGCACCATGGACATACTCAGCACGTCACGACAGATTAAACGGGCCAGAGAGAAAGACAAAGTCCCAGCCTGCAAGTCCTCACCTGGCCCAGAGCAGAGTCTGCCCCAGGCAGCAGGTGCGACACCTTGGTTTAACTCAAGCAGTTCTTCCTTTGGAAGTCTCTTCTGGGGTCTGGACAAATGCTGCTTCTCCTTCTCACCTAAAGTTTTCCCATGTCTCATGTTACTTACAGTTCTCAAGTCAACAGTCATAAAAGTATTTTCTTTTTTTTTTTTTTTTTTTTTTGAGACGGAGTCTCGCTCTGTTGCCCAGGCTGGAGTGCAGTGGCCGGATCTCAGCTCACTGCAAGCTCCGCCTCCCGGGTTTACGCCATTCTCCTGCCTCAACCTCCCGAGTAGCTGGGACTACAGGCGCCCACCACCACGCCCGGCTAGTTTTTTGTATTTTTTAGTAGAGACGGGGTTTCACCGGGTTAGCCAGGATGGTCACGATCTCCTGACCTCGTGATCCGCCCGTCTCGGCCTCCCAAAGTGCTGGGATTACAGGCTTGAGCCACCGCACCCGGCCCCATAAAAGTATTTTCTGTGCCTACATATGTGTGAGGTTCGTTTTTTTCCTATATCATGCTTTTGTAAATTAAAAACCAAACAATTTGGCTTCCTGGAAAACCTTATCAAGTAGTTTTCATGGCAATAGAAGTCTATCGTTTTCAGATAATATATAGTACATTCACTCTACATGTGGAGTGTTCTTTTGTTACTTTAACCCCAAAAGATAAAGGTTTATAGTCAAATGCTGAATTGCACTCCCTTCCCTACCTTAGCAAACTCTCCTCTGCTGCCGTACCCTCCACATCCTCAGTGCTTCACAAACTCGGCTCCTGATTTGGGTACGAGCTGCAAGCTCATGACTTACCACTCCGTAACGCTTTTATGGGCTCTGATGACCGAGGTCTCAATGTCGATCGGGTGGTACCGCATGCCCCGCAGCTCCATGGCTTCGTCCAGTGCCCCGACCACGTAGAGGGCATCATGGCGCTCTGTGGAGGAATGAAAGCCTGTGTGAGCTTCCCCATAATGCTGCTCAAGTCACTTTCCTTCTTTTCTGAAAAAAGATTAAAAACTACCCACAAATGAGACAGGGATGCAAAGGAAGGGCCTCATGGATCCAGGGACAGTTTGCTGCTTCTGCCAGGGAGCTCCTTGGCAAGTGCCCGGCTTGTGTGTCGGTGCCCCACAGCTGGCTGCAAAGCCGCCATACTCCCTCTACACTTGTGCTTTGAGAGAAGACCTTTCTTGGCTCAGCTTCGATATCCAGTCAACTGCCTGATCACATGTTCACCGGGAGCAACTGAGGGGCGAAGTGAGCACCCAGTGGTCTGAGTCCCATGGACCCACCGGCTGAGGCCTCATCTGCCCAAGGTCACACAGGATGCAGCGGAGTCACAGACCAGCTCCCTGACTCCAACCCACGCGTGCTCCTCTGCGCTATTAATCCTGTGTCTAAGTGGGAAAACAATGCGTAGCTCCTGGTCATGTTCACAAAGGTTTCCTTAGCTCACAGAGCCATGAAATTTATTTCTATCCTTCATGCAAACCTCAGAATAATGACAAAGACAACCAGTGGTCAGGTCCTATCTTTCCTTAATAAGGAAATGTCCTATATTTTTATAAGGTAGTAAGCATATTAGGGAAAATTTGAAAGGCATGATTGACATATAAAATAGTATCAGAGATAAGTATTTTCTAATTTAAGTCAGACAAAGAAAGATGGAGACCCTGACTCGGCCTCTGCCCCTACAGCAGCTTCGCCTCTTCTCCAGGGGCAGGGACACGTCCTTCAGGGTATCCCTGCTCCCAGCACTCAGCGGGAAGTGGCTTTCCTGGCCTTTCTCTAGGATTATAAATTGCCACCAGCTTTTGCATCTTCCAGGAACCTCAGACAGCACCCTCAAACTAGTCTACAGTTTCCCACAATGCAAATGTCATGCCGGGATATTTTTGTATGATTCCTAAATGTAGTCCTTTGGGCCAGGCCATCGTAGGTATGTGAGAGAGGCATGTAAGGAAGCCTTGCTGATGTCTAGAAACTCATCTCCCTGGGGTTTTGGTCAGGCAAGATCTCACCAGGAACCTCAACTGCCATTGCTGTGAAACAGCCAAGTCCTGCCTCTATTTTTAGCAGCACTAAGGAGGTGAGAAAGGATTCTGGAATAAGCAAAGAATTAACTATGCAAGTGCACTTTTACTCCTCCGTGTCATGAAATACACCTGGCCTCACCCCACTGTCCTCTGATGGGGCAAAGGCAACGCTGTCCACACTAGGCACCAGCATCATCAGCAGCACCAGGCCCTGCACTCTGATGAACGCATGGGCAGAGACGGCCAGCCACCAGGGCCCAAGAGCTTCACGGCCTCCTCTTCCCAGACAGGGGCAGATCCAGTCCTAGAAGCAGCAGCGTGCACGTTCCTGCAGCCACTGGGCCAGCTTCTGTCTCGGACGGACCCCGTGGGAGCAGGCAGCCTTCAGGCTTGCTGAGGAGACTCTGTGGGCTGAGACGTTGGGCACTTTGCTGTGGGCGACACTGCAGCCCATGCTCAGCAGCCGCACCCCTCCCCGATTTTCAGTCCGCACTTGCTTCTCGGGACAGGACAGGGTATGTGATGTGCAGCTCAGCTTGTTGGACACATTTGCATGTTGCCTTCCTCTCTTCTCTTAAACTCGGCTCTTTTCGCACTAGGTTGCAGCCAGCACATGTTTCCTCCTAGGTTTGGCTGCCATAAACCCTGGGAATAGCTTCTGTGTCTAGGGGAGCCTAGCCTCTCTGCCCATCTGTGTGGGGGGCCAGCCAGCCTGGACTCTCACCTCCATTTGCATCTGTGAGCTCAGTTCTCCGCAGGAACCCCAAGTAGCCTGTGCGTGCCCAGATGGTCTGGGTGTCTCCAAAACTTAGTCTTGAGTTGAAGTGATCCGACTGGAGGGATTCATCTCCGTAAATAGTAAAATAACCGCTGGCATTGTGGGCACTGTGAACCCAAATCTGCAAATGGAGGGAAATTTCACTGTGGGTGACATAATTTTATCTCCAGGGAAATGAGGCTACAACTACTTTGACAATTCAATAAGTTATATTCAGTGATATTAAAAGTTTCCTTGGATTGAATAACCAAGATGTTAATCTCATTCAGGTTTCTGGAGACACGCACAGAGGGTACTGAAATAAAGGCAGTCTACCAAGTTTGTGGCCAAGCAACCAATCAAGCCATCCACCTACGGGGAACTTATTAAAGCAGATTAGATGAAGATTTAACAAATAGCTTTTAAAAATACACACATCAAATGAACAAAGTCACACTAGATTCCTTCGCTTTTCCAAACGATTGTTTCTAAAGAGCAAGAACAATGTTGAAAAGCTTTGAGATTCGTTTTCTCACTTCACCTGGTGAGCATTCTTCTGGACACACAATGCAAGAAAACCATACATCAAAAAACCAAACCTAAGGGATGAAGGCACAAAACACCAAAAAACGGCAACAAAAATGCCTGATGTCTGACATTTGGGGAAATAGGTAAGCAAAGACTGATAGGGTGAGTCAAAGCCACAGCCACGTGGATTACGTAGAACCATGGACAGGGCTGGATAAAAGCAAAACCAGGTAAGTTCCCCAGATGCCCACGCAGCTGCATGCAGCTGTGCCCACACAGCAAGGGTCAGGAGAGGAGGCCTTTTGGGCTCTGGAGTGTTGGCTGTGGAGACATTCTGGGCTTGGCTGTTTCCATTATTTTACTGACAATGAAAAGTGGTCAAGTTCCGGGAAGTCAGAAACGAGTTCAGTATTGCACCCACGTCCCCAGAGCAGTGCCTCACAAATGAAAAAGTGAAACTGAGAAAAAGAGAGTGCACCATCAGATCAGGGAAACGACAGCTGTCCTCTGTTCCTTAACACAAAGAAAATTCTCATTAAGGCAACTGAGTATTACTCAGTCATAAAAAAGGAGGAAATCCTGCCATGTGCAACAGCATGGATGAACCTGGAAGACGTTACGCTGAGTGAGAAGCCAGAACAGAGGACAAATACTGCACCACCTCACTCATGTGGAATCTCAAAAGCTGAGTTCACAGAAGCGGGGGGTAAACAGTGGTTATCAGGGGCTTCAGAGTGGCAAGGGGGAGATGACGGGCAAAGGTGCCAACCTTCAGTTAGAGGGCGAATAGGTTCTGGGGAGAAAATGTAGTGTGGTGACTACAGTTAATAATACTGTATTATTTACTTGAAATTTGATAACAGAATAGATCCTAAACGTTCGCATCACACACACGCAAAATGTGAGGTGACGGATAATAGAACTAACTCGGTCGTGGTAACTGCTTCAAAATATGTATATACATGAAAACATCACAGTGCATTCCTTAATTTATACAACTTTCTCAATTAACCTCATAAAGCGGAAAAAACACACATGGGAAATTTCGCCAGTTCTGGCCACCCTCAGAGGGAAGAGAATTCTGACCTTGGCCTAGCGCACGTCTCGGGCAGTACCTGTGAGGACCCCCTCCAGGTGCTGGAGAAGCAGGCTCTGCTTCCAGCTTGTTTCTAGGAATGCATTTAAAGGAAACTTCTAAGTGAGAGCAGCACAGAATTTCATCTTCACAATTCTGATCTTTCATGTGACTGAGAGAGGTCAAGTGAGGGGCAAAAAAAAAAAAAAAAAAAAAGCCCAAGAAGCAAAGCAAGGTGGGACCTGAGAACCAGTGAAGGCTTGCTCATTAGCCAGGCGTTCACCCACGTACGTGTAGAAACGTGTTCCTGCATGTGCCAGAGATGTGGCCGGGGATGCAGCCGGGGCTGGGGAGGAGGGCTGGGGCTGTTTAGAAGAAGATGCCAGTTCTTAGCACGTCTCCCACATGTGATGCTGGGAGCCATTCAGGAGTGGGGGCGCCTAATGAGACAGGACAGGTGACAAGGGGAGCGAGGGTGTCCTTGGCTGGACATGGGGCTTGGTCCAGTGGCACGGCAGGCCTGGGGTAAGCGGAGGGAGGGCATGTGTGCTGCCACCGTGGGAGGAGGCTGGCTCCAGACACGCTCTTCTCCAGTGCCCTCTGCTTCCCTGTAGAAGCGGCAAGCTCATCGCCAGACAGAAGAATGGGGCAGGAGGAGGACGCACGAGACACGTGGCCTCTCAGACTGGGGACACCCAGCAGTGCCAGGGCCTGCTTGAGATGAGGTGTCAAGAATGGAGACCAAGGCTAGACAGCTACACGAGGCAGCCTTCTCCAGCTGCATCCTGCCAGCAGCGCGGAGGGGCGCGGAAGGGCACAGTGGCAGGGAGTTAAGAGCCAGCCAGGGTGGGTTCATCCTGAACAAAATGAGGCAAAGGTGTCAAGTTCCACTGTTTGCCTTCTGATCTGAAATAAACACATGATCTCTTGGCTACTGTGTCCTGATGGTGTTGTTTGCACGTTACTCCCTGTGGAGGCCTCTGCCATTTTCCTGGTGAAGGACTTCTCAATAATAAAAGCAGGAACATAGAAAGCAAACTCAAGAACTAAGAAACAAAGAAACTCCGTCCATACACATCATGTGTTTAAATATTTTCTGAATTATTTGAGGAGAATCTATTTTGGTTCCCTAAGGACGTGCCATTTTGTAATTGTGAGCTTTCATGGACTCATCCGAGCCACAAAGCTCACCTCACGCTATTTCCCTGGCCATCGTGTGAGCAGTTCTGATGGTGTCAAGGCAAGCCGAGGATACATCACAGAAAAGTAACCTGGATCTCGGAGGACACTCAACTCACCTCTCCAAGGTGTGAGTCCCCCAGCGGTCCTTTTGTTTCTGGGTTGGCAATTATAATCCGAACCCCTGGAAGTATCTATTTGGGAGAGGAAAAGTCTCTTGTCAATGGAAGGAATACAGGGAGAGGCTACACACAAGCCAACCTCAATTTCGTCTTTATGTAATTTCCTTTCATATGCCATGTCTCTTGGTCTCCATTCTGTTTAGAAAGCAATTAAATCAAAATTATATGCCACAAAGTTATGACCCATTAGACAATCACAGCATGACAATCACATTCTCACTGTAGCTGTTACAATATTGTATGCTGTTATGGTGACCTTAAAATTAAACATTTTGATTGTCATACCTCAATAAAGCTAAAAGAAATCTATTGAAAATCATGAAAACAATTTTTGAAAAAAAAACCATGGTAAATGATATAACGTTTAACAGAGCCTGACCCTTGCAAAATGGGGATTGTCAGTTGTTTCAATGAAGCTATTGAAGATATTTACATAGATCCGATATTACATCTCACATCATGGCACACGCATGGATGGAGGGTGATGCTTGCAGTAATCACTGAAGGAAGGGAGTCACAGAGTGACATTTTCAGGGGTAAGCATGGACTCGAAGATAACCCAAAATGCTCTTGGCAAGACGACAGAGTAGGGAGCTGCTTTGGTGGTGCCAGAAGGGAAACATTCTGTGTCAACTGCTAGTGAAGTCTGCGGGTTTTAATTAGAACATCCATGTGGATCTCCAGCTCATCTCCACCGAATTTTCAACTCAAGATACTGGGGAACTTTTTCCTGCAGGTAAACATCTTTTACTGTGATGGATGTCAGTATTAAGCATTTTTCTTTTTTTTTTTTTTTTGAGACAGAGTCTAGCTCTGTCATCCAGGCTGGAGTGGCACAATCACAGCTTACTGTAGCCTTAAGCAACCCTCCAGTCTCAGCCCCACAAAGTGCTGGGATTACAGGCATGAGACACTGGGTCTGGCCAGAATTTCCTTCTTAAAGTTTAGCTTAGAAATATCTCACATTCCACTGATACCACTTATATAAGGAATCAAAAGTTTATTCTGGAAATCCTGAATATAGCCTGTCTCAGATCAGCTCATCTAACATTTATGATTGAGATAAAGGCAAAACATTTTACGGTAAAAACACAGAATGTCTTGGAATAGTCATACTGTTAAATCTCACTTAAGTTGGAAGTGAGATTTCAGGGCTCTGGTCTCTGCTGCTGACTATGGTCCGCCAGACTGTTAAGATGCATGGTGAGCACATTCCTACTGTTGGAACCAACTCTGTAAAGAATTCTAAGTTGCAGCCATGCAGGCAATTTTATAATAGGTCCAGAAGCAACATGAGATGCTTTTAGAATTATGTCAGCAGAGAAGGAATCTGACAACTGGGGCCAAAAAGGAAAAAAAAAAAAAAAGGTTTAAATATGTTTTAGGTTTAAATATGTTTCTTGCCCTTTAATGCTAGGAAAAAACAAAATAAAACAAAAACAAAACAAAACAAAACAAAAAAAAAAACAGCCACTGTGGCAGAAACTACTAGTTGTCTCTTGATAACCATTCTTTTCTACTTCCATAGTAACAGATACCCTGATTTTTAGGTAGGCCTATAGATATTCAGAATTTATATCTCAATAGTTCCCAACCTTTAGCTACGTGTGGCCATGTGACCACGTTCTGATCAATGGAATTTCAATGTAGGACAGCTTGGGAACCTTCCCTATGGTCTGCATTCTTTGTTCTTTTCTTTTTCTCCTCCTGCTGGCTGGAACGCGGAAATGATGGCTGGAGCAGCAGCAGCCGCCTCAGCTCCTCAGGTGCCCCTGGGAATTGGGCTCCAATGTGCAGAAAGAGGCCAAAGGCATCAGGGCCTGTGCTGACTTCATGGAGCAGGAGATGCCTATTTCCTAACTTTTACCTGAGGAAAAAAGTCTAACGTGTTTAAAACACTGTTATTTTGAGTTTCTATACTCATGGATATGTTACTTTCAAGTTAGGAAAAAACATTCTAAAAAAGACATTTCTGAAAACTTCAAAGCTCCTACACTCAGAAGCAAACTGATAGAGAAATGCAGGCTTCTTCCTATAATACTTACCTTTCCCGATTCCATCAGGGGCAGGCTATGAGGGGATCCTCTTTCCACTAAGCGAACTCTGTAAACAGAAAGAGAAAATGTTCCTAAAATATTCCTAGATGTGTTTTCTGTCCAGTTTTCCCCTTCACCAATTCACACGAGGTCACAAGCCCGGCAGCTGTCCGGGAAAGTTGATTCTGAGCATCATCCAATGGCAAAGACAGAAGTTGCAAAAATAACAACCCAGCAGCAGAGGAAACTGTACCCAAAGTAAGGGCCACAGAGAAGACAGATGAAGCCACATCTCTCAAACCTGCAAAATAACTGGAAAAATGACTCTGAACTTAAAGTTACCATGAGTCCACTTAGCATTTTCAGAAAAGGAAAAGAACACGGATTACAGAGCATCCTTGAAAGAGCTGTGGGTCACCCATGACAGTGTCGCCTGGTCCTGAAGCACCGACGGCTGTCCTGTGGGTGGAAGGCAGGGCTAGGTGTGCAGCAGGCGAGAGCCCTCCCAAGAAGGTGCGGGCACCGAAGGCAGGGCTAGGTGTGCTGTGGCCGAGAGCACTCCCAAGACAGCACGTGCATCATGGCCAAAGGAGCAGAGAGAATTGCTGGGCCCTGATGGCAAAAGTACTCAGAAATTAAACTCTTTTACTTCAAAGAATACGTAATGATAATTTAATCTCAAGAACTGCCAAGGAAATCGCAGCGGGTCACAACCAGGAGCTTCGCTAACGGTCCTCCCAGGTGCATTATTTCCGTATTTTGAGGCCTTACACTACTGGTTTTGCATTTTTACCAAGTGCCTAGTAGACCATGACACTCTTCATTCACCTAAGGGGCAATTTTTATTTAAACAAAATAAAGCAAAGGAGAAAGTGCTTGAAGGCTTGAAGACAGCGGATCAGAGGACCTGCCTCCCACCTGGGGACAGGCTGTGGGCAGGGGGCCTGTTGGCTCCTGAGACACCCTGCTTACCATCCCCCACGGATGTGTTTTTTGTTTTTTAAAGAGACAGGGTCTCACTCTGTCACACAAGCTGGGGCACAGTGGCACAATCATGGCTCATCGCAGTCTTGACCTCCTGGCCTCAAGCAATCCTTCTACCTCAGCCTCCTGAGTTGCTGGGGCTACAGGTGGGTACTACCACATCTGGCTAACTTTTATGTTTTTGTAGAGAGGAGATCTCACTATGTTGCTCAGTCTGGTCTCAAGCTCCTGGTCTCAGGTGATCCTCCTGTCTCAGCCTCCGAAAGTGCTGAGATTACCATGACCAGCCCTCACTGAGATTTGAAACACACCAGGGACCCACTCTCAGGCACTCGGCACAGCAGTCTTCCTCTGTAACTGACAGATGTGCCAAGGAAGGAGGATGAAGGGTAAGGAAGGGGCAGGAGGTACCAAGAAAGAAAGCTGAGTGTCACGGGGCCCTGAGGGGCCAGTCCAGCGCATCCCTCTGCGTGGCACGAGGGTGGCCGCAGAGGGTACACACACCTCCGGGCATGGGGGTGTTCCTGCCCCCACAGGGGGAGGCACCCAGCAGTGTGGAAGGTGGCACCGGCCTGACATCCTGCATGTGCCAGACATGTGGTGTCAATAAACCAGGGAGCAGCGCGAAGGGCTTGACAGGGCCTTGACCGGCTGCACTGCTCCTGCTGGACCTAGGGCTGTCTGCAGTCAGGGGCACCATCTCCTCTGGCTGTTCAGTGGCTGAGGCCACAGGACAATTTCCTCACACCCAGCCTGGCGTGACTTCTCTGGTTGCTGCAGACAGGAGCAGCCTGTGCCGGGGAGGATCATCTGTGGTGGAATAGGGAAGGCTGGCAGCACTTTCTCTTCTGCAGGAGACGGGAGAGGAGACGCTGGGGAGGGCACCTGTGTGCGTCAGCAGGAGTCTGATGAGGGAGGAGGACTCACTGGAGCCATTTCAGATCAGATGAGAACCCTTAAGTCTGCGGTGTCTGTCTCAAAGGGAAACCTTGATGCCAGCAGCCGATGAGGACTGCCGAAGAGCCCACACGATTCAAGCTCTTATGGACTATGCCGACAGGCTTGATGATGCTAACCTCCAAAAATGCCTTACTGGCTGTTTTCACACACAACTGCATGAAACTAAAGAACTTTTAGGACCCAGGTAGCATTATGCTAATTCAGGACTTGCCATGAGAGAATACCTAGAATTTGTGGTGCAACACAAACGTGCTCCTTTAGACACTGACCACGGAGCAGCTCACAGCCAGAGGCAGCACACACACACTTGGGACATCGGCAGGACGTGGCCATGCCAGGACAATGCTGCTGACTCCCTCCTGCCGTGCCAGGAGGCCCGCACACATGCCCTGATCTGAGCGGCCAAGTGGAGTCAAAGCCAGCGAACTGTGGGTTCCAGATAGGGGCTATCTGCTCCAGATGAAGACAGAAGTAGAGAAGCCAAGCCATTCAGGCTGGGGCAGTGGCGAGAAAGGGGCACCTGAAGATGGTGAGGAGAAAGAACGAACGAGAAGGGGGTCAGATGCCCCCACCTCAGCACTACAAAAGCCAGATGACCAGCCAGGCAGTGAAACTCAGCCAAAACCGAGGGCTGTTTGGGACACACACCATCTCCGTTTCTGCGCCAGTCCTCAGTCATCTCTACTTCAGAGTCCTCAGTCATCTCTACTTCAGGACGTTCGAGATCCTGTCGCTGGCCGGAGTCAGGTGCACAAGGCAGCTCTGGGAGCTGTTGCTATGGGGATGACTGCAGACAGGGTAAGGGGGTCACTCAGGAAACAAGGCTCTTGAGTTACAAAAGCGAAGGGCAAATGCCCCAGGGCTCCGCCAGGGAGGGCCCAGGCTCTGCAGCATTCCCAGATCTTCCTTATCTCCATTCCTGTGGGTTTTACCTTGGCCTGTGCTCACCCACTTAGGGGGCGTGCAGGAAAACCAGACAGGGGAGGCTCCGGGCAGGTGTGTGCTGGCCAGCGCCTCGCTCTCCGGCCTCTGCCCCCATATTGACCCTCAGCCTCCGGAAACGAAGCAAGACAGAATCTCAGCTGATAACCTTGTCTGAAGTGTTGAAAACACAGAAGATCTTCAAGAATTCCCTCTCTGGTTCATGTGAAAAAGGTGTCCTTAAACAGGCACAGGATGCTAAATCACTCAGGACGGTCCTGGATGAAAAAGCTACATATCCTGCTAGCAAGTGCCACACAGGAATTCCTTCTTCTACGCCAAGGAGAACAATATCCACACAGCCAAGAAAGGAAAAAAGGTACCCTCTATCTAAGGGCAGAAGAGATGTCTTCCTAAAGAACCAGCAGATGTATCTGTAACAGACACATCAAAAGGCTGATTCCCTCCATGTGCAAAGAACTCACAGAAATCAAACCAGGTGATCTTGGTTGTTCTCAAAAGCAGTGTTCTCCATAGTTACACAGTGGGCTGAGTTAAGACCCGGGTCAAACTGTGCTGCTCGGTGCCGACTTTCTCAGACTGGGGATCACAGGCAGGTACCACCAGGTTTGGGCAAATTCAATGAGCTATGGATCTGAAGTGCTTGTTTTCCGTGAGTTATGAGTAGCGGTGATTATTAACACTTCTCGGTTAGAACCAGGTTGTAAGGTTAAAACCAAGGTGTTGCCTGGCACACGGGAGCGGGGCTGCTGGAGGGAGATGCAGAGGTCTGTGGACTCCGGGAGCCAGAGCAGAGCAGGAGGACTCCATGAGGGAGGGAGGAATACAGGCTCAGCCAGGCTGGCCCTCTCCCGCGGGAAGTGTGACTGAGCCACCAAAAGGACCAAGTGATGCTGTAAGAAGACTCTCATCTTCCCAGAGCCATCATGCCGAGGCTGGCGTCCAGCAGAGCTCACCTTCTGTGAGGGCACCTTCCGCTTAGGTCACGCTGCAAAGTCAGCTTTAGACAACTCAGGGCTGAGGAAACCCGTCAGCTCCAGATCTGGAACTTTGTGCCACTTTTCTTGCTGCCTCCAACGTGCATTACTGCTGCCCAAATTGGCTCCAGGAACCATTACCAGGTGAAAGTCAGTTTTAAACAGTGCACCTACTTTCACATCAAGGCTACAATTTAACCGAGTGTCTGAATAAACTTTTCCAGCCTGGCCTCTGTCTCACCCCTTATTTCTTCTCAACTCCAGTATGAATCTTGGACTTGTGGGGAATAAACTGTCTTTTCATCCTATGCTGTCAAGTGGACTTGAAGTTAAACTTTTGCTAGAAAAGCAAAGAGAGAGAGTTGACATGAGGGGACTTGCTACTAGCCTCTAATTTGCCCTGTCCTTGAACTGCCCTCAGATGGACTCGAACTTAGCAACCTGTTTTGCTGGAAGCAACATCTCAGAAGGCTGAAGCCCCGATGGCGCCGTGCAACCCTGAGTGGGGCATGGCTGTCACGACAGGTCTGTGAGGTCTTCATTCTTCACTCGTGCCTCCCAGCATCACACACCTGGCCTCCTGGGAACGGGCAGGAAGGTGCTGCTGAGATAACCAGGTTTTTCATCATTTGTCTAAGGAGAGCCATGGTTGAACTTCTCGCTAATCCTTCCCCACAAAGCTACAGAAGGGACTCTTTCTTCATCCAACTGAGATTCTCACCAAGGAGCAAGGAGCCTTGTCTGAGCCATGCAAAGGGGGATGAGCACACCTGCCCTCTGCCCAGGACCACCACCCCCTGGCAGCACCCGCGGGCTGGCAGAGCATCCGTCAGCACACCAGCTCCGGAGACGTCACAACCACCAAGAAACAAATACCATGCTCTGCCCCAACAGAAGTGCGCCAGCAGATGGCAGCACTGCTCCCGCCAGAAAGACGACTGCTTCAGAGCAGGGCAGCCGGAGCCCCTGACCAATGCCCCGAGGTGGGGCGCCTGATGCAGATGTCAGCAGAGCACCCACCAGAAGCCCACCCTGCCCGCCCACGCCACTGCTCAGCACTGGCCTGATGGTCACTCATGACCCGAAGGGTCCAGCACCCTCTGCACCTTCAGTCTCAAAAACTGGCTTGAAAGACCAGATGCAGATGGAGCTGGTGCTGTCCTCAGTGCCAACTCTGTGGCATTTCAAGGGGAGCAGACAGGACATAGGGTAACCCGGTCATGGAAAGCTAAGCTGCAGCACAGCCACACTCGCAGTTTCAGGATGGCATTTATGCATGTGCCACTGAAAAAACAACCAAAACTTTTACTACACCTTCTTCCAAAATTAATTTGAAGCATTTAAAACACCCAGTATAATAAGACCATCTGAAAAATAAGCTTTTAAAAATCCCCAAAGATAGAGGGGAAATTAAATACTCAAAAACTTAGAATAAAAAACTTTAGAATAATTAACAGGCTGTGACTGAGTCTAGTCTGCAGCTTCCTGGCAGCTAAGGCGCACAGAGGATGAGGCAAGCGTTACTGTCAAAGTTGGGAGTTTAATATCTTGCCATTTCCTTTGCAACCAGTGGAGCACACAAGAGTATTAAAATCACAAGGAACAACAACAGTGCTTAAAAATAAAAAGGCATGTTCACACATCCAAAACCACAAACAAAACAAAAACAAATGCACTATTTTATTTCCACAGGAGGTCCTCCCGGGACTCAAGCCCTAACGAAACCTACAGATGACCACAAGAGACGGCCCACGGTGGCCACTACAAAAGGCTAAGGGTAGGCAGATCTTGATCATGGCAGTCCAGAAACAGATACCAATCACCCTAACAATGGGCAACAAAAGAAAACAGAGGAATGTTTTCATCTAATCTAACCGCATTGCACAAATGAAGTGCCAAGGCATACTTTGTGTACTTTTTTCATTTATAAAATTATAAACGTAACTTCCTCCAATCCAGACTCTTCTGTCCTTCCTTTTCCCTTTTCTCTCCCTCGGGGAGGAGAGAGCTCTGTGTTTTCTTCCCATAAAAGACACCATTTGGAGGCATGGACTGAGCCGATCTTGCAGCCCAAACTGCCCTCTTCCATCTTCTTCCAAGGCCAGATGGGTTTCAAGTTTCAGAAGTGCTCAATTTCTGAATACTAATCCCGAGCACAGACCCCTGCTTCCTAAGATCCTAATCACATGCATCAATATGCTAGGTGCAGTGGCTCACGCATGTAACCTTAGCACTTTGGGAGGCTGAGGCAGGAAGTTCACTTGAGCCCAGGAGTTTGAGACCAGCCTAGGCAATGTAGTGAGACCCCATCTCTACAAAAAATGCAAAAATCAGCAAGGTGTGGTGGTGTGCACCTGTAGTCCCAACTACTGGGAAGGTTGAGGTGAGAGGATCACTTGAGGCAGATGTCACAGTCAACTGTGATCATGCCACTGCACTCCAGCCTGGGTGACAGAGTGATACTCCGTCTAAAAAAAAAAAAAAGAAAAAAAGAAAAAGGAAAAAAATGCATCAATATTTCTGTGGCAAAGACTGGGATAAATTTTTTATCACTTTATGTCCATTCATAAGGTTTTCATGACATTCATTCGCATTGAATTTAAAAAAATCTTTTTTGGGAACTCCTTGGTTTTTAAAAATATACTTTCTGAGTAAGACCTCAAAAGCACAGGCCACAAAAGCAAAAATAAGCAAATAGGATTATATATAACTTAAAAGCTTCTGCACAGCAAAGAAAACAAAGTGAAAAAACCACCTACAGAATAAAAGAATACATTTGCAAACTACTCACCAGACAGGAGATTAATATTCAGAATATATAAGGAACTCAAACATCTCAACAGCAAAAAAACAAACAAAAAACTGATATAAAAATGGGCAAATGATCCAAACAGACATTTCTCAAAAGACATAAATGGCCAGAAAATACATGAAAATTGCTCAACATCACAAATCATCAGAGAAGTGGAAGTCTTTTTTTTTTTTTTCAAGTGAAAGCAAGATTATTAGGAAAGTAAAGAAATAAAAAAACGGCTACTCCACAGGCAGAGCGGCAACAAAGACCGCTCAGCTGCTTATACTTATTGTTACTTGGGAGGTGGAAGTCAAAACCACAATGAGATATCACCTCACTCCAATTAAGATGACCATTATCAAAATGACAAAAAATATCAAATGCTGGTGAGGATACAGAGAAAGGGGGACTCTTACACACTGCTGGTAGGAATGTAAAGTAATACAGCCACCATGGAGAGCAGTATGAAGGCTCCTTAAAACACACACACCCTTGGGAAGCCGAAGCAGGCTGATCACAAGGTGAGGAGTTAGAGACCAGCCTGGCCTATATGGTGAAACCCCATCTCTATTAAAAAAACACAAAAAATAGCTGGGCATAGTGACACACGCCTGTAGTCCCAGCTACTCAGGAGGCTGAGGCAGGAGAATCGCTTGAACCGGGGAGGCGGAGGTTGCAGTGAGCCGAGATCGTGCCACTGTACTGCAGCCTGGGTGACAGAGTGAGACTGTCTCAAAAACAAAACAAAACAACCCTCCCCACCCCCACCGCCCCTACCACATACACACACACATACCAAACTACGAACAGAACTACCATGTGATCCAACAATCCCACTACTGGGTGTTTATCCAAAGGAAAGGAAATCATCAGTGTACTGGAGAGACATCTGCACTCCTCTGTTTACTACGCCCGATTCACAATAGCCAAGATATGAATCCACCCAGGAGTACAACAGCAGATGAATGGATATGGAAGGTGTGGTATGTAACACAATAGGATTCAGCCACAACAGAGAATGAAATCCTATCATCTGCAACAAGATGGATGGAAGCACAGTACATTAAGTAAAGGTAAATAAGCCAGGAATAGAAAATTAAATACTACACGTTCTCACTCATATGTGGAAGCTAAAGAAAGTTGATTTCATAGAAGTACAAAGTATAACAGGGCATAGTGGAGGCTGGGAAGGGAGGGATGGGGAGAGATTTGTTAAAGGAAACAAAATCACAGCTGGACGGGAGGAAGAAGTTCCAATGTTCTGTACCACTGCAGGATGACTATAACTAACAGTAATTTATTATTCAAATAGCTCGGAGGAAGATACCAAACATTTCCAAAGAAATGATGCACGTTCCTGATCTAATATCCTGATCTGCTCACTACGCGTTATATGTATCGAAACATCACTATGTACCCTATGAGTTGTACAATTATGTGTTAATTAAAATAAAAAAGTTAAAACTACACTTTTTAGGAGTTTCAGATTTAAGAAAAATTGAGCAGAAGTAGAGCTCCCACATTGCCCTACAATACAACCCAGTCTCAGAATGTGCGCACATCCAACATTAGTTAGAATTAGTGAGCCAACACTGAGATGATTTAAATCTATCCTTTAGTCAGTCTTCCTCATTTCCCCCTAAAATCCCTTTCCTGTCCCAGGATCCTATCCAGGATTCCACATGACAATTGGCCATCACGTCTCCTTGGGCTCCTATGGGCTGTGACAGTCTCTTAGAAATGTCCCTGTTTTGCTGACCTTGACGGTTTTGAGGGGACTGGTGAGGTGTTTTGTAGGCTACCCTTTGGTTGGGACTTGTCTAACATTGTTCATGGGTAGACACGGATCACAGGCATTTTGGAGAAAGGCCTCAGAGATGAGCGCCCTTCCCATGGCATCACATCAAAGCCCCCCTGCTCATCACCGCTGACAGTGACCTCACACTTAGCTGGGTCACGTGTGCAGGTTTTCCCCATCCTTTCCACATGCCCTCTCTGGAGGCATCGCTCTGCACAGCCCATGCTGGAGAGGAGAGGGTGTGCGCTCTCTTCTTGGCTTTTGAGATGTGACACTGCTGGCCTCATGGAGGGCACAGCCTCCCACCTCTGGGTGACCAAGCCCATGCCCCAGGCCCAGTAGCTTGGGGATGGGCAGCCGTCTGACAGAGGAGGTCTAATGACCGTGGGGCTGCAGCATTCTCCTAGGTGGAATGAGCACAGAGAGCTGATCCATTTGCACAGAAGTGTGCACAGAGCAGAGAAGTAAGGTGACAAGGGGACTCCTGAGGGTCTCCTGGGCTTTGCTTCCAGGCCCTCCCTGTCACTGGGCTGCACCTCCACCCCACCCTCCAGTTCCTCAGGCACCTCCTACCTCAATCTTCACTTGCTGAAATGGTCCAACTTGGTTTCCGTCACTGAAGTCTTGACTAACGTGGAGCAACTTTCCCTTTTTGAGTAAGACTAGAAAGACTTGAAAAACAATTCTAGATTTGATGTTTATGAACATGTGTAAAAGTTTTTTCAAAATAATTTCAAAATTATAGTAAACTTGTAAGAATGAAAACCGTATGAAGAATATTTGTAACACCCAGGTTCATTGCTTGTTAATATTATGTTCCATCTGCTTTATAATTTGCACTGCCCACCCCATCTTACCCAATATGCACATACAGTTTTTTCCTGAACCATTTGAGGGTAAGTTAAATACATCAAGGCCCCTTTACTCCTAAGTATTTAAAGGTGGATTTCCTGAGAATAGGGATATTATCTTACTTACTCACAGAACAGTTATCAGTTTCAATTATTTTAATATTGATCCAATATTTAATCTATAGCCTCTTTCCAATTCTTCCCATTACTCCAGTAACATCCCTACAGTTCCCACCTTGAGTGCAGGGCTCACCCTAGCATCAGGTTTTGTCTTTTGTTGTCATTTCTTCAGCTTGCCTTAAATGGGAAGATTTCCAAAGTCTTTTTTGTCTTTATGACATTGACATTTTTGCCAAAGTCATGTTCCTGCCTTTAAAAAATATTTAAAATTATTTAACTCAAAGTGGATCAATGACATAAATGTAAGAGATAACACTGTAGATCGTTAAGGGAAAAGCCTCATGACATTGGATGTGTCAATTATTTCTTGGCTACGACACCAAAAGTATATGCAGAAAACAAAGAGGATAAACTGGACATCAAAATTAAAAGCTTCTGTTCATCAAAGGACACAATCAACAGAATGAGCAGAGTGAGAACACAACCCAGGAAATGGGAGCAAGATTTGCAAATCACGTATCTGTTAAGGGGCTAATATCGACAATCTGTAAAGGACTCTTACAACTCAATACCCAAAAAAACTCAAAAAACAAACCAAGCAAAAAAACCACTCCAGTTAAAAAGTGTGGAAAAACTTGAATAGACATTTCTCTAAAGAAGGTATACAAACAGCAGTTGAGCACGAGATGCTCAACAAGACCATCACTAGGAAAACGCACACCAAAGCCACAACAAGATAGCACCTCACACCCATTAGGGTGGCTACTCTCAAAAAAAAATAGAAAACAGCTACTGTTGGTGAGCATATGGGGAAACCAGACCCATGTGCACTGCTGGTGGGAGAGTAAAACGATGCAGCAGCTGTGGAAAACAGTATGGCAGTTCCTCCAGAAATTAAAAATAGAACTATTGTATGGTTCAGCAATTCCACTTCTGGGTACATACCCAGAAGAACTGAGACCAGGTCTTCAGCAAAATCTATAAACCATGTTCATAGCAGCATCAGTTACAACAGCCCAAAGGTGGAAGCAACCCAAGTGAACCTAGGCAGACAACGGATGAGCCAAGTGTGGTGTATACGTACAAGGAAATATTATTCAATCTTAAAAAGGAAGGAGAATTTGACACATGCTACAACATCGATGAACCTTGAGGACATGCTAAGTAACATCAGCCAGTCACAAAAAGACAAATACCATAGGACTGGACTTATATGAGGTACCTACCTAGGTAGTCAAATTCATTGACAAAGTAGAATGGCGGGTGCCAGGGGCTGAGGGAAGAGCGATGGAGAGTAGAGGTTTAATCAACACAATATTGAGTGTGTGGAGACACCAGAACCAGGTGCGGCCCTGAGCGTGTGGAGAAATCGGAATCAGAGGCAGTGGAAACCGGAACCAATCGCGGCACTGAGCGTGTGGAGAAACTGGAACCCAGGCGCGGCCCTGAGCGTGTGGAGAAACCGGAATCAGAGGCAGCCCTGAGCAGCCCTGAGCCTGTGAAGAAACAGGAATCAGAGGCAGCCCTGAGCGTATGGAGAAACTGGAATCAGAGGCACAGCCCTAGGTGTGGAGAAACAGGAACCAGGAGCGGCCCTGAGTGTGTGGAGACACCAGAACCCAGGCACAGCCCTGAGCGTGTGGAGAAACCAGAACCGAGGCACAGCCCTGGGTGTAGAGAAACAGGAACTAGGAGCGGCCCTGAGTGTGTGGAGAAACCGGAATCAAACGCAGCCCTGAGTGTGTGGAGAAACCGGAACCAGGAGCGGCCCTGAGCGTGTGGAGAAACCGGAATCAAAGGCGGCCCTGAGCGTGTGGAGAAACCGGAACCAGGAGCGGCCCTGAGCGTGTGGAGAAACCGGAACCAGGAGGGGCCCTGAGCTTGTGGAGAAACCGGAACCCAGGAGCGGCCCTGAGCGTGTGGAGACACCAGAACCCAGGCACGGCCCTGAGCGTGTGGAGAAACCAGAACCGAGGCACAGCCCTGGGTGTAGAGAAACAGGAACTAGGAGCGGCCCTGAGTGTGTGGAGAAACTGGAACCTAGGAGCGGCCCTGAGCATGTGGAGAAACTGGAACCAGGAGCGGCCCTGAGCGTGTGGAGAAACCGGAATCAAAGGCGGCCCTGAGCGTGTGGAGAAACGGGAACCAGGAGCGGCCCTGAGCGTGTGGAGAAACCGGAATCAAAGGCGGCCCTGAGCGTGTGGAGAAACAGGAACTAGGAGCGGCCCTGAGTGTGTGGAGAAACTGGAACCTAGGAGCGGCCCTGAGCATGTGGAGAAACCGGAACCAGGAGCGGCCCTGAGCGTGTGGAGAAACCGGAATCAAAGGCGGCCCTGAGCGTGTGGAGAAACGGGAACCAGGAGCGGCCCTGAGCGTGTGGAGAAACCGGAACCAGGAGCGGCCCTGAGCGTGTGGAGAAACCGGAACCAGGAGCGGCCCTGAGCGTGTGGAGAAACCGGAATCAGAGGCGGCCCTGAGCGTGTGGAGAAACCGGAATCAGAGGCGGCCCTGAGCGTGTGGAGAAACCGGAATCAGAGGCGGCCCTGAGCGTGTGGAGAAACCGGAATCAGAGGCGGCCCTGAGCGTGTGGAGAAACCGGAATCAGAGGCGGCCCTGAGCGTGTGGAGAAACCGGAATCAGAGGCGGCCCTGAGCGTGTGGAGAAACCGGAATCAGAGGCGGCCCTGAGCGTGTGGAGAAACCGGAACCAGGAGCGGCCCTGAGCGTGTGGAGAAACCGGAACCAGGAGCGGCCCTGAGCGTGTGGAGAAACCGGAACCAGGAGGGGCCCTGAGCTTGTGGAGAAACCGGAACCCAGGAGCGGCCCTGAGCGTGTGGAGACACCAGAACCCAGGCACGGCCCTGAGCGTGTGGAGAAACCAGAACCGAGGCACAGCCCTGGGTGTAGAGAAACAGGAACTAGGAGCGGCCCTGAGTGTGTGGAGAAACTGGAACCTAGGAGCGGCCCTGAGCATGTGGAGAAACTGGAACCAGGAGCGGCCCTGAGCGTGTGGAGAAACCGGAATCAAAGGCGGCCCTGAGCGTGTGGAGAAACGGGAACCAGGAGCGGCCCTGAGCGTGTGGAGAAACCGGAATCAAAGGCGGCCCTGAGCGTGTGGAGAAACAGGAACTAGGAGCGGCCCTGAGTGTGTGGAGAAACTGGAACCTAGGAGCGGCCCTGAGCATGTGGAGAAACCGGAACCAGGAGCGGCCCTGAGCGTGTGGAGAAACCGGAATCAAAGGCGGCCCTGAGCGTGTGGAGAAACGGGAACCAGGAGCGGCCCTGAGCGTGTGGAGAAACCGGAACCAGGAGCGGCCCTGAGCGTGTGGAGAAACCGGAACCAGGAGCGGCCCTGAGCGTGTGGAGAAACCGGAATCAGAGGCGGCCCTGAGCGTGTGGAGAAACCGGAATCAGAGGCGGCCCTGAGCGTGTGGAGAAACCGGAATCAGAGGCGGCCCTGAGCGTGTGGAGAAACCGGAATCAAGCGTGGCCTGAGCCTGTGGAGAAACTGGAATCAGGAGCGGCCCTGAGCGTGTGGAGAAACGAATCAGAGGCGGCCCTTAGCATGTGGAGAAACCGGAACTCACCCTGAGCAGCCAGGCAACTCCTTCTCCACAGAAAGGACTTGAAAAGCATCTTTTGTTTACTAAACAGAAAAATAAGCTTTTTCTGTTTATGTCAACAAAAGAACTATCAGTGTGTAGTCCCTAAACCCAAAGAGAAGAGCGAGTTTCCAGCAGGAGGGTAGGCTCAGCAGCATCCACTGGCACTCAGCGTGGAACATTAGGGTGGGGTCGTAGGTGGCCTTGCTGGGTGCCACCAGGGAACTGTGGGGACATGGGGCTTTGTCTTTCATGAGCCAGCAGATGAACCCAGACCCTCTGAGGTGTTCAGCTATTGGGGGAGAGGGCCGTGTGGTGGCCATGGGTGAAAAGGCTCAAAGGAGGATTTTTGTTTTTAGACGGCATTTGTCACGTCACGTTTACATTCAGATAAATGACTTCGAAGATAAGGAAACACTGGCGATGTCAGAGGGAGGGGATGCTGGTCAGCCCCAGGACCTTGCGCAGACAGTAGAGGGCTGGGGTCTGGGGAAGGTGGAGGGGGTCAGGAGAAGAGGCAGCCACAGGGGGTCATAGTGGGTGGGAGCTGCTCATTGCTGCTTAATTGCCTCATTTAGGAGATAAACTGAGGCCCTCAAAGGTTTAAAGTTACACTGATATGGCAAAGTGAAAGAAGAAATTAGAGAATGGGATGTAAAGACTAAAAATATTAATGAGTTTAAACATGGACACAGTCTCTCTGGGATACGGATGGTAATTCTAAAAAAGCAGAGACAAAAATATTTTGGCAATAAGCCTGCCTCTTCCATCTCCTGAAAACATGCCTTAGAGGGGCAGGACCTGGGAGCCCGCCTCTGGGAACCGTGTCTTCACCCGCTTGCGGGGTGGCCACGGTGCTCCATGACTGCTCTCCTTCCACACACACCTGGCCAGGGGATTTTTGGAGAGTGGGGAGCAAGAGAAGTGGGAGCTGCAAACCAGGCACCAGGAGGACGACAAAGCCTCGCAGGACATTGTGTCCAAATACCACAAGTGACATAGTGTGAATGTGAATTATTTTTCATTCAGTTTTCCCCAGTGGTTTGTCATCTGTTTTCAAGCAGACTGCAAGTTCTGTTTAAGGAATCATGAAAGCCCTACTGTCCCTTACCCGATGATCATCTCAAGTTGGGCAAGACGATGGATTAGGAGGCTGTTCATGCCTGAAGACAGCCAGAGCAGAAAGAAAGGAAAAAAATATAAACTAATAAGAAAAAGGCATTTGCATGAGTACATACACATAATCGTATATCCATGTAAAGGTATAACTATATCAGATAATTGTACTGAGAGAGCTGGCCAGCATTGTCCCAAGCACCTGACACATACCAAGAATCCTCCTAATGACTCTAGGAGTGGTACTGCTTCTGCCATTTCACAGGCAGAGAAAGTAAAATACAGGAAGGCAACGTATGCAGGATCACATGGCCAGAAAGTGATAGATCTGAGGCCAGACAATGGGTCCTGAGCCTAATCCAAGCACCTGTTAAATTCACTGCAGCCAGACAAACCACCCTGAGGGCTCAGCTCTGGTACCCAAGGGACGGGGACCTACATACTCAGGGATGGGGTAGCCTCCTATGCTCCTATGCTGTACGGTACGGCCAAGTGCTCCCGGGCTGCACACCTGGACAGCAGGTGACTATACACAATTCCAATACAACAGTATTTGTGTATCTAAACATAGAAAAGGCACAGTAAAACATGCTATAAAAAGATAAAAAATGGCTCACCCATACAGGGAACTTACCCATAAACAGAGCTTTTAGAACTGGAAGCTGCTCTGGGTGAGTGAGTGGTAAGTGCACACAAAGGGCTACGACATCACCATACGTAGCTGTAGACTTCGTAAACACTGTACTTGTAAGCTAAGACATCACCTCACACAGCTGTAGATTTGTAAACACCATACCCGTGGGCTAAGACAACACCACACACGACTGTAGATTCTTAAACACTGTACTCGTAAGCTAAGACATTACTGCATGTGGCTGTAGACTTCGTAAACACCATACTGGTGAGCTAAGACAACACCACACGCAGCGGTAGATTTGTAAACACCGTACTTGTAAGCAGACATCACCACACACAGCTGTAGACTTCGTAAACACTGTACTCATGAGCTAAGACATCACCGCACGTGGCTGTAGATTCTTAACACTGTACTCGTAAGCTAAGACATCACCCACATGTGGCTATAGACTTCGACTACTTGCGAGCTAAGACATCACCGCACGCGGCTGTAGATTCATAAACACTGCACTCGTGAGCTAAGACATCACTGCATGTGGCTGTAGATTCATAAACACTGTACTCATAAGCTACACTAAATCTGTAAGAAAATTCCTTTGTTAAATAAATTAATCTCCATTTACTGTAACTTTCTATGTTGTAAATTCCTTAAAGCTTTTTGACTCATTTATAAAAACAAAGTAAAACATATTGT
This sequence comes from Rhinopithecus roxellana, assembly GCF_007565055.1. Classification (NCBI taxonomy): domain Eukaryota; kingdom Metazoa; phylum Chordata; class Mammalia; order Primates; family Cercopithecidae; genus Rhinopithecus; species Rhinopithecus roxellana. The sequence goes on along the minus strand of NC_044558.1, from coordinate 64,603,792 downwards.
ACAGCTGTACGAAAATAATTTATCCTTATATCATTTTCAATTAAAAGTTTTAGACTTTTTAAACTTTGTTAAAAACTAATACACAGACACACATTAATCTGGGCCTCCACAGGGTCAGGATCACCGAAATCATTGCCTTCCACCTCCACATCTTGTCCCACTGGAAGGTCTTTAGGGCAATGACATGCACAGAGCTGTCATCTGTGTGAACAATGCTTTCTGCTGGATTCCTCCTGAAGGACGTGCTGAGGCTGTCTTACAGTTAACTTTTTTATTGTAAGCAGAGAGAATATACTCTAAGATAATGACATTAAAGGTAAGTACATAAACTGGTTACACAGGTATCTTATCACAATCCAGTATTATGCATGTACTGTGTATGATCCTATATGCTATACGTTCATACAACTGGCAGCACAGGTTTACGCTAGCATAGCCACAAACAGGTGACATATTGCATTATGATGGCCACAACATCAATAGACTCCATTTTCACAGGAATTTTTCAGCTTCATTACAGTCTTACGGAACCACTGTCATTTAGGGAACACTGTCTTGGAGACCACTGTGGTCTGTCATTGACAGAAACGGCACTACACAGCACATAACTAATTCAGTAAAGGTGCAGGAGCTCCACTGAGAGCCCAACTCTCAGTCTGCTAAGACCACAGGCCATGATGAGTGGACTAAAGACCACCAGGAGAACTGTGGCCCCCTCCCAGCGAATCCTTCTCATGTACACATGTATGCACATGAATGCACACACTTCCACATGCATGCACACATGTGCATACTTTTAACACAACTCCACATACAAAATACAAGGCAATACTAACTCAATGTGCATGTGCACATGCACATACATGCAACACACACAATACTCACATAGCCCACACATCAGCACAAACTCATCCGCATGCACACATGTACACATGCAACATACTTGCACACACATAAAACACTCGGTACACTACACTCACACATGCAAACTCACACTTGAACACACATGCACATGGGAGTGCACTTGCATTCTTGCAAACCCTCATACACTTGTACCACAGGCACCCACCCATGCAACACACACGTGCATACTCATACTTGCATGTACTCATGTTTGCACAAATATATGCTGCATATTTGTATGCACACACACACGTGCAAAGTCATAAATGTGTACACATTTGAAACAGTCACACAATTGTAACATACTTGCAACACACTCATGACACACACATGCACGTGTCTACACTTGCAGCACACACTACACTCATGCACATGCACGTGCAGTTGAAACATGCAATATTGGACACACATGCACACTTGTAACACACAACAGCATATATACACAACACACTTGTACAAACATACTGTCATGCATATATGCACTTGTATTCATATCACTCACCCACACAACACATGACACAGGCAAGCTTGCATATGCACAAACTCATTCACATGTGCAGACACTATTCACATACTTGCAACACACACATGCACGTATTCACAGCACACTCACATGCACTGAAACACACACACACACAAGGACCTGACCGAGTGAAAGGCTCTTGTTAAGCTATTTGTCTTTATCTCTATCTTCATTCCCTCCATTCTGCTCGTAAGTCTCAAGTTTATTGATGCACTTTTATTTTGCGCCCCCTGCTCTCAGGATCTTGATACTTAGACTAACACTGAGCAGGAATTAATTTAATATCTATGCTTTTCTGGTAATACCCTTTAATTATGACTTCAGGTTACAAGCCCTGAGGAAGCTAAGAAAGTTTTCATCCTAGGACTTTACACCAATGTAATGTTCTTAAGATATAAAAAATTGCTGAAACTGTTTCTTTTTCTTTTGAGACAAGGTCTTGCTCCATTGCCCAGGCTGGAGTGCAGCGGTGTGATCACGGCTCACTGTAGCCTCTAACTCTTAAGCTCAAGCACTCATCCCACTTCAGCTTTTTGAGTAGCTAGGACTATAGGCACATGCCACCACACCTAGCTCATTTTTTAAAAATGTAGAGATGGAGTCTTGCTATGTTGCCCAGGCTGCTCTCAAAACTCTTGGGCTCCAGTGATTCTCCTGCCTTGGCCTCCCAAAGCACTGGGATTACAGGTGTGAGCCTGTTCGCCAGCCTTAAAAACCCCATCTTCAAACGCAGACAAAAATATATATATATTTCCTATCTAAAGTCTGAAAAACTAAAGTGTTCATGGAAAGACCAAATTGAAAGTCATTGAGAGACTTATGAATTCATTTTAAATGAATTACATTGTAAAAGTATTTTTAAAGTGATCAATCACTTTCAAATAGTATTAACACAATTTCATCATTTCCTTCCTGCACATGTGGGACTGTAATCTGTTCCAGAAGCAGGGAGAGTGTGTCTCCTCACTCTGTGATGCAGAAATGCTCTCCATGGTGACCTGTCACAGATGCAGGCAGGTCCCACCCACCATGGCTCCAAGAATAAAAAGGGCATCAGAAACAGAGGCAGAAAACCAAGTAGAAATGGCTAATACACCTGACCTGTTTAACCACTGACTTCCACAATGGTCGTCTTCCTCTGCAGGCTGTCTTTCTTGTGCGCGTGCACATTCATATTCTCTCTCAAGGAAATTACATGTGCATACCAATAAGCTAACCTTCTCCAGAGTAATTAGACGATACATGGGCAGGTGCCTTGGAGCTCCCGAGTGAGTGTGCCATTAAAGCAACAGGAACAGTAATTCAGTAATTAATCCTGTGACAGACCCTAATGCAGATCAAGTGAGAAAACCACCATCCCATTTTTATAGGAAGAGTAACAAGAAAGGAAAGGGTCAATGCTTTTAGTGGCTCTCATTTCACTGCCTCCCGACTGCTGGCCTTGGACTGTCGACTTTCTCACCCTCTGTGGTCAGCAGCCCTAGGCCAGTGGAACAGAAGAGGTGAGTCCTCTGTCATCATCCAGCTGCTGGAGCCCAAAGTGACAGCATCGGCCCCGGTCCAGCTCTTCACAGCATTCCTTTACTTTGTCCTCACAGGTGCCCGGGAAGACAGGTTTTACTGCACCTGTTCTGAGCGCCTCCCCCCCCCCACTCCCTGAGCTCCTGCTGAAATGTGATCCCCAGGGTTGGAGGTGAGGCCTAATGGGAGGAGTCAGAGTCATGGGGGCGGATACCTCCTAATAGATGCAGGCCCTCCCTGCGGGTGAGCAGGTTCTTGCTCTACCTGCTCCCAGGAGAGCCGGTGGCTAAAGACAGTCTGTCCCCTCCTCCTACCATGGATCTCTTCACTTGCGGCTCCTCTTTCCCTCCACCATGAGTGAAGCTCCCTGAAACCTGACCAGAGGCAGATGCAGGCACCACACTTCCTGTACAGCCTGCAGAACCCTGTGCCAAAACACTTCTTTTCTTTATAAATCACCCAGTCTCAGGTGTTCCTTTATAGAAACAGAAATAGACTAAGGCAAGAGGGAAACAGGTTACAGAGCGTAATACCTCATTCCCAGAGGAGCTGACTTCTTACCTGTGTGACCCAGAGCCCCCTCTGCCAGTGGCTGCAGCACGAGGTGTGTTACATGCTGGTAGAGGTCGAAAGTGATGCTGGAGATTAAAGCTGGATGTATTTTTACTTGGGAATGTTTAAGGGAGGTTTAAGGAAGGAGAGGGCTTTGGAGCTGCGCTTGGAGGACTGGAGGAAAGGCCTCTGGGGCCAGACTCCTTGGAGGTGGGCTGGGGGTTGCGGACTGTGAGTAGGTGGTGGGGGCATCAGAGAGCAAGGCTGGGATGCCACTGAGGTTCTCTGCACTGAGGGTAAGGGAGAAGGGGCCCAGCCAGACGGAGGGGGCTACAGACAGACCCAGTCAGAAAGGTCAGAGAGAGAACATCATGGAGAAAAAAACTGAAAGGAATGAGAAGAGTGAGAGCAGTCCCAGAAGCTGGCAGGGAAGGGCAGCGTCTCCCACCCGAGGGCATGGAAGGAAGAGTGGCACACGGTCCATCTAGAGAGCAGCAGGGAGGGTTCAGGGGTGCCTGGGCAGGGCCCAGCGAAAGGAAGTTGCTCTGCAATGTAGAGCCAGACTCAGCTTTTCTTCTCTGTATGTAAAATGCTGAGGATGGGGGTCGGGTCTGAGTCTCATGAAGATGTCTGGCACCCGAGGAACTCCGCTCGGCACTGCTCAAAGGTGAGAGCCTAGGCCAGCGAGCAGCAAAAGTCAGCGGCGTGGGTGCCAACCAGACCCACGCAGTGGTGTGTGGGAAAGTGGACTGCACCGCAAGCTCCTGTTCCCTACGCGCTCTCACTTCCATTTCAGACGCTTTCCAAAGCAGCTAGCAGCCCAGTCAGGGAAAAGGTTACTCTTTGAGGGCCAGGCCACAGACAGAACTGCATACATGTGTTATTTGACGAGATATTGCTCGCTTCTTCAGGAAGTCATACAATTACGAGATATTTTCCAAAGAATTCTTATGGGGAGTTAAGCAGACATGCTTTAAAGCCCAGAAGTGATTATTTAGAAAATCGTATGCCCAGAAACAAGTTATCTAATCTAAAACTACATTTCTGATTTTTCTAAGTGTTCCAGACTGAACTTTGTCCCTGGCAGCTGGTGGCCTTGGGGGCAGGCGTTGCCTCTGGTCCTCAGCGTGCAGGGCCTCCCGAGGGCTCCTAGGTGGCCACCACTCTTCTGTGATTTCATAACTGTGCAGCCAGTGGTTCTGTCGACCGGAGGGCCTGATGGAAGAGCCACAGAGCCAGGCATGCATCTACGAGTGTGAACCGTCAGGGCGGTTGTGGCTCCTGGCCCTGGCACATGAGCTCTCAGCCACTGGTCAGGGCAGGCATGGCACCTGGCCTTGGCACACGAGCTCTCAGCCACTGGCTGTCCCATGCAGGCTGTTGGGACATCCCTGGCATCCCCCCCCCAGATGCCAGCTGAGCCACTGCCCAACTTGTGCTGATCGAAAATGCCTCCAGGCATGCCAGACACCCCGAGGCACAGGCACACACAGCAACACTCACGGAGCGGCCGCTGACGGCGGCAAGGGAAGACACCTAAGTGTCCCACACACTTCACCTAAGCAACAATGAACGGGCACCTCCACAGTCACCAAGCGGAAAATGATCTGTTTCAACGGGTGAAGTCTGCAGTAAAAATCACGCCTTCTTTCCTTCCTCTTTGGCGTCTTAGTGGGTCCTCCCTGGTGGGCAGAGATTCCTCTGAAGGGTTCTCACCCTGCTCAACCCCACCCCTGCCTTCTAGAGTCCTCACACACTCACCAAGAACTCCACTTTTCTTCTCAGGGGGCGCTTAGGAGGCCACATAGAGAAGGTAACCTGAACCCTAACCCCTATTTTAAGCGCCTTCACAAAACATCATGCAAATAAATGTGGGCAGGATGCTGACATTCTACGAGGGGGGCAAAATGGTGCCTCAAATAGGAAGGAAAAGAACCAAGTGCCTGCCTTCCGGTGAGACGGTCAGATAAAGCGGCTCTGGCCACACTCCTGCCATCACACCGGCCACTGCCATCCTGCAACAGAGTTTCTTTCTCTTTTCTTTTTTTTTTTTTTTTTTGAGACAGAGTCTTGCTCTGTCTCCCAGGCTGGAATGCAGAGGTGTAATCTCAGCTCACTGTAACCTCTGCCTCCCAGTTTTAAGCAATTCTCCTGACTCAGCCTCCCAAGTAGCTGGGAGTACAAGTGCCTGCCACCAAACCTGGGTAATTTTTAGTGGAGACGGGGTTTCGCCACGTTGCCCAGGCTGGCCTCGAATTCCTGACCTCAGGTGATCCGCCTACCTCAGCCTCCCAAAGTCCTGGGATTACAGGCATGAGCCACCGTGCCTGGCCAGAGTCTTCAGTTGCCAAGTTCAAGCCAATGCCTAACTCCACCACTTCACTCATGAGACAGTCACACTCTGAGCAGATAAACATCGCGTACACCCCTTCTTCTAGATGGACACCTGCATGCAAGGCCACAGAACAAAACATAAAAAGGAAAAGAAAAAACCCAGAAGCGTACAGTACCTGTCATGTCTCAGGGCTCTCATGTCCACATAGACAGTGGTTGGGTCAGGTCCTGAGGTTCCCTGCAAGCAACAACACAGAGTGGTTAACTCAAGTTGACGTGGAAGGAGACTGGGGTCTGTGCTTCTACTAGCTAGGAAACATTTCTTTGGTAAAATGTTGAAGTGAAAAATAAAACTAAAAGCACTTAGACCAGCAATCTCTGCAAGACACCTGCTAGCTTTCAGTTTGATAACCTAACTTATTAGGATAATACTGGATTCACACAGCTTGACCACCAATATATAAAAATAGGAAAGAAAAGAGACAAGCCACGCACTGTGCCAAAAAAAGGGAAGGCTGAAACTGCCAAGATGGTGGCTGCGAAAGCAGGTTGGAAGGATGTGAAGCATCTGTGCAGAGAAATTTTTACCACATGCATCCACCTTTAACAATAAAAGGTGTACTTTGAGGGCCCAGGACAGTGAAGCAGATGCATGATGTGGATGGACAGGCCAGGGAGGAAGAGGTGAGCGGAGCATCTTGCTCCTCCGGGCTCTGCTTGTGCTCTGGCTCTCTGGCCTGAGGAAGGCATTTTCTGCTGAGACATAGGTCAGAGAAGGGGTATTTTATCCTGGTAAGCTGGGCAGGATTTGGTGGTCTGAGCCACTGGGCTGTTGATTTTACACAGGGGTCCAGAAATCTTTTCTTGGCACCATAAATTGCTTGAAAAATTACACCATGCTGACTTCTGACCAGTGACCTCTGTCCACAGAATAGCAGTATCATGAAGGCTGTGTTACAAACCAAAATTGTACAACCCTTTTTGGGGAAGGCAATACAATACCTTGGTTGGAAAAAGACAACCTACAATAAATTTGCCAAAAAATAAGGGAGCCCTTCAGAATTCATTTGAAGAATTACACTAAAATTCTTCAGGAGAGAATTCCCAATTTTGTACTAAAGGCACACAATTTTCTTATATTGCTTATATATAAGAAAAAAAGACAATGTCATTAAAACATACCATAGTACTCAATAACCCTGGGCCCTGGTATCTCACCACCGAGACAGGGAAAAAGAACAGCACATGCGAGTCAGCCTCCTGGCGGACGCTCCCAGTGACAGCTCTACCCCCGCTGCTCAGCAAAGCCACGCCACAGACCACCGCCCAGCGGAGAACCGGCCCACAGTGAGTAACGCAAAATACAGCCATGGAGGGTCAATTAAAAATAAGTAAATGGAAAACAGGTGGAGAATTAAGTAAAACAGAGATGAACCAAACTGGCAAAGGAACCACTGACCGCGCACCCCGGGAAGACAGCGTCGGCTACGCGTGAGGCCTGAACGTGACACTGCCCGGCAGGCAGCACCCACGATCACAGGGTCCGCAGACCCCCGGCCAATCTCTGCACTCAATTGCTAGTCTGTCCCATGGCTGGATGCGGGCAAGGCAGCGGGGCTGGGCAGGGAGGCATGGGTGTGACGGACAGGAAAGTCCCCTACCTGCTCGGCCAGGGTCCACAGCCTGTGAGGCTACAGCAGCAGAAGGGTGAGGATGAGAAGAGAGGAGAGAATACCAGACAACAGAAACCAACACACACAACACACATGACCCGACAGTGAAAAATGGGATGGAGAAGAGGGAGGGGTGGGGAGGAAAATGCGAAAAGCAGGAAACAAAATGAAAAGAAGATCAAAAACAACATCAAATATGGAAATCATTAAAATTAACCACTGTACACGACTAAAAGAAATGTTTTAAAGATGTCAACATATCCACGGAGCAACAGAAGAGGGCGAAGCAGGTGACTAACCACGGCGCAGGGACCTGAGTCGCTTTGAAACACAGAAGGTAAATGGTGGCGCTGCGCCGTCTCACTCACAGCACTCTTTCTGAGGGACGTGGGAGTGCAAGTTTCATTCGCTACATCGGTTGAGGTAGTTCCGAGGTTCTGATTCCAGTAACAATGGAGAGCCTGTAAGCTTTTACACCTGAAATTAGGGTACTAGCCCTCTCCACCTAAATGATGAGGCAAAAGGAAAGGCCAACGTGCATCTGAAGCCTGAAAGAATCCAGCGCTGGGCTCTCACACGGTCTGCTCAGCCGCCTCAGGAGGAGTTTCCACCCCAGCAAATGTGCTCTGTTGCTGTTCCCCAAACAGAGACACCGATTTCTGTTTTCTCCTCCTCATCATCCATGGCTGTGGTCCCTGCCTGCTACCCGTATTAAATCATCTACCCCAGCTGCTGGACAATTCCAGAAAGCAACTTGGGCAAGCTCCTTGGATGCAAGGTATTTTTCCCTATGTGACTTAGCTGTCTTTTCCAAACATTCCCCAAAAGTACAAAGAGTAGAAGATTTTTCACAGGTGCCTGGATGGATGCACACCTGTTCCTGGTGTGTACGGCCCAGCACCCACCCACACCCCCATGACGACAAGAGGCAGACACTAGAGACAGCAGCCGCAGCCGTGGAAAGGGGTTCAGTGGTTTTCTTCTGGCTGAAATGTGGTCACAAAGCCAGATGGAAAAACTGCCACCACTTACAACAAAGCCAACCCGATGAAAACAAGCAACGGCTCAAGATTTTAAAAGAAAATGGACTCCACTCTTCTGTTACTTCACTAGGGTGACTATGGCTACTGCTCTCTCTCAGCACCCTTGTGTTTAAAAAAGAGAGGAAGGACATGAAGAAAGAAAATAGCCAATAAAGGTGTGTACGCTCCAAACACATAGTGGACTTTTACTGAATATATTCGAGCTGAAGCAATGATTTAAATAATTTCCTTCCTTCATGATTCCTTGAAACCTAAATATTAACTGGAATGAAAATAAGTCAGCATTCTCTCTAAATGATCCAAGTTCAGAAATTGTTATAATGGCTCAAGGTGGTATCTCAGGAAAAAATGTGCATGGCTCGTACCTCCTTTCCTATCTTGTACCACATGGAGGAGGCAACACTGCGCCTGAAGCCAAATAGGCCTGAGCATTAATAGAGAAGAATACGTGAAGGAGAGAAAGGGGTAAGACACAGCTGCTTCCAAATTATAAAACCTCTGAGGTAAAAAGTCTGAAATTTCAAGATACATATTGAGGGAGTATTTAACAAAATCTTCATATTGCCAAAGAATGCTAGCCAGTGTTCCCTTAAATACAGAGATCCCTAATGCCCCTCAGTATTTAAGGATCAAATACTTGCAAAAAGGACCCACAGAAAAACAGCATTATCCATTCCAACTAAAGCTCATTCAGAAACAAAGATAAAGCATTTTTGAAATTGCAAGTTATATTAATGAGAAAAAAAGATTCACATTAAAATCCAGTTATATAATAAAAATGTTAAGCAGTCAGCCTTCCATATCCGTGAGTTTTGCATCTTTAGATTTAACCAACCTTGAATCACAAATATTTGAAAAAATTGCACCTGTACTGAACAGGCACAGACTTTCTTCTCATAATTCCCTGAACGATACAGTACAACTGTTTACACAGCATTTACATCATATTCAGCATCACAAGTCATTAGAGATGATTTAAAGTACATGGAGGATGTGCATGGGTTCTATGCAAATGCTGAGCCATTTTCCAGCAGGGACCTGAGCATCTGCGGACTTAGGTATCCATAGGGAGTCCGGAAACCTGTCCCCCACTGAGGGACAAATGTATATACCAAAAAGTAAGTTTCTTACTGACATAGAAGTATTATATCAATTAGGTATTAAGTGCTTATTGCACAAATGAGTCATATTTAAATCTCAGGTGAAGATATACAGACTCACATCCCAAATATCAGCACAGAAAACACAAAACAGGACTAATTTTAGCATTTAAGCTGACTGGTGATTTTACTATTCAGCAATTCACACACCATAATATTAGCACAACCTAGTACTTGCACACAGGGCTACAGTAAGTAGAAATGTGTGAAAGAATGAACAAATTCCAAAGACCTGATACTGGGCTTATGTAGTACGCTGGGTACGTCTAAGACGAGAAAAAGCTTAGGTTGTATGTCTCCAGGCAAATGACACTCTTCAAATTTAAAGGGAAAATGACACAAAATTTGACTACCTCTTTCTACTCCTATTTCCAAAAGAATTTCTCTATTTGCATTAAAATGTGGGGGCTGTGGAAATGTCACCGGCTTAGAGAAGCCTTCATGATGTACTCCAAGTGATCGTTTCAAAACGATTAGCTAAATATGACAGGTCCCTGCCCTAAGCCCTCTAACAATTTCCCACTGATCTTGGGAAAAGGACCGGCGCTTGGTGCAGCCTTCTGTCGTCCTCCCTCTCTGGCCACCCTGGCCTCTTCCCATCTTTCCTGACCCCTCCAAAGTTGCAGGGGCTTCAGCTCAGCTTCCCTGGCCAGAGTGCTCTTCCTCCCCACTCTCGTCACCGCTAACTCATCTTTCTCAACTCGGCACCAGCCAGCATTCCCTTAAAGAAGCCTGACAGGGAGGTTGGCCTTCCTGTGCTGCACCGGATCAACCAGCAGCTGGACGCCATCCTTCACATGGTCTGTGGCCAATGTCCGCCTCTCCTGGGCCCGGGAAGGCACCAGGACAAGGCTGGGTCTGTGCTTATCTGCTACCCCCTGCTGTGAAATACCTTAGGTTAGGTAACAGGCTGTTCACAGCTCTGGAGTCTAGCAAGTCCCAGATCGAGGCACCTGCAGAGTGGATGAAGATGCTCCTTTAGGGAGGAAGTCTCATTTGTGAGGGCTCCATCCTCATAATCTAATCACCTTCTAAAGGCCTCATGTCTTGTATTACTGCGTTAGGGATTATAGTTCGACATAGACGGTTTGGAGGGGGGACACAGACATTCCAACCTCAGCAATCACGTCATCCACAGTTCATTTACTTTTCACGTCCTTATTGGTGTGATTGCTGCTGGTTCTTTACTCGTCCCTTTTGTTCTTTGTTCCTCCCTTCCTGCCTCCTTTTCTCATGAATAGAAGGAATATTTGTGGTATTTCATTTTACCCTCTGTGTATTTTTTGCATGATTTATTGCATTCTATCTTCACATAGTGTTATGCATTATGAAAATGAAGATTCTTGCAATGGTGCATTTCCAGGGCCCGACTTCCTGTTGTCTCATCTGTGACTCCTACACACGTTATGAACACCTCAGCAGTTCATCTTTTTAAATGGTCAATACTTTTAAAACAAACTAAAAAATATTTACATGTCTACATATTGATAGATTCTAAAACATTTTCTTGTATTTACTCTTTCCAGTGTTCTCCATTTCTTCTTAAAAATTTGGGCTTCGTTTTGCTATCATTTGTTTTCATCCTGAGACATTCTTACTATTTCTTGTGATGCGTATTTGCTGATGGATTCTCTAGGTTGGCTAAGTATCTGCTTTTCTCTTCCATTCTGAAGGATCTCCTGCTTCCAGCATTTCTGATGAGAACTCAGTGTCGTTTTTATTACTTCCCCCTACTTAGCTTTATTTCTGCAGGGGCTTTAAGATCGACTCTACCATCGACTTTCAGTGTTTGGACAACAATGTGTCTGGGTGTGATTCTTCTCATTTACTCTGCCTGGAGTTCACTGAGCTTCCTGAATCTTTGTGTTGATTCTTCCCTTCGCTCCTGGCCATAGTTCTTCAAATTGTTCTCTTGCCCCATTTTCTCTCACCCGCTCCTGCTGGGGCTCCGATCACTACAGGTATGTTAGACCCACGGGCCTCAGATGCTCTGTTCCACTGTATTTTCATGCCTTTTCTCCTTGTTTTATGCTTAGGTCATTTCTATTGATCAGACTTCAAATTCGTTCAGTAAGTCTTTCCTCTGCTGTATCTAGTCTCCTATTAAACCATGGGAATTTTATTTCTAATACTAATTTTCATTTCCAGCATTTCCATTTTGTTTTTTTCATAGTCTTTATCCTTCTGCAATACCCCTCACCTCTTCATAGATGTTGTAGACCTTTTCAACAAATTCCTGGCCTCACCTATCACAGCTATTCCAAAGTCTCTGATAATTCCAGCATGTCTCTTCTACTGGCTCTTTTAGGGGCCGTCTCCTCTCATGAACATGAGTCCAATTCTCTTGCTTCTTTGCAGGTCTTTTAAATTTTGATTAAACAACACAATGTTTTAGGAACAACGAAGACTGTATTTAAAAGAACAGTAAATATTAAATAACATTTATCCCCAGAAAAGAATTTACAAGTCTATGGGCAGGACCCGGATGCTGGGCCTGACACTGACCCTGGAAGTCTTCTGTGCTTCACGGCGAGGACCTGCTTTCCAAATGGCGGGAGACTTTCCGCCCACCGCTTCGCTGTTGGCTCTTCAGGTAACCGGGTGATTCTCTCTTCAGTCTCACCCCCAGCTTCCTCTATTCCACTGCCACCCCCCCAGACTTTGGAAGGCAAATATATTACACATGGTGAAGGGCAAGGGTGCTGCAGAGGGATGTGCTATGCCCTCATCCCACCTCCATTGTTGAAGTATGAGTGGAGTTCCCACAGTGATCTGGGCCACCCTGGAGGGGATAAGCCAGGGCTCTGCTGGGTGATCCGGGCCGCCCTGGAGGGGTAGCCAGGGCTCTGCTGGGTGATCCAGGCTGCCCTGGAGGGGTAGCCAGGGCTCTGCTGGGTGATCTGGGCTGCCCTGGAGGGGTAGCCAGGGCTCTGCTGCTCACCTCCCAGCCTTCAGGAGCCCCTGCCTTTTGCACACTAAAGGTCCAGAGTGCCTCAGAGAAAATGGATCCACTTTTAGGGCTCCCCTGGGATTCTCATCCACCTTGCTAACCAGATACTGCCATTTATGTTTTTTAAAAAGTTCAGAAACCTTTTGCTTTATCATTTTTTATGGTAAATTCTTTCTCCTGGTTCCTCTGCCATGGGAAAACCACATACAGGTCTCTTTTCTCCTCGGAAGAAATTTAATTCATTTACATTTGAGTCTTCAACTCTCTGATGGATCTTAAAAACGATGAATCTGTGTATTAACCAGATTGTTCTGATGGTTATGGTCGGAACAAGAGTCTCTTGTGACTTCTACATCTCAATAAAAAATGGAATTCCGAAACCTTTAAAAAATTTGCAAAAATCAAATGGAGCTTGTTTCTATGTTTGGCATCAAATGGATGGATGTGATGTTGTCATCAGGTGTTGACACAGGTGACAGACTGTCAGGAAATGGGGGGCTCTGGAATGGATTACTGGTGGGGTGGGGGCCACAGATAGTGTGAACCCAGCTCAGGCCACCCACCAGCAAACTGGTCATCAGGAGCACCACACACCAGCTTTCATAAAGTTTGACTGAAGCATGGCGATGTCTGCTCATTTACATATTGCCTATTTCTGCTTTGAGTGGCACAGCAGAGCTGAGCAGCTGTGCAGAAAGCACCATGAGGCTGGCAGCCTGGACGCCGTGCTCTGACACTTTAGAGAGAGGGCCTGGGAAGGCTTTAGCTTAGGGGCTGCCGAGTCACAGAGCAGATGAAAGCACCCAGACGGATGCAGCACGACTGTTTTGTTGTACTGACTGAATGATGAACTCAGATTCTTGTTTTTTGGTTCAAGACACAGACTAAAAGCCAGGAATGTTCTGTGACTGTAACAGAGAATCCCTCGCTGAAAGCCAGGCGAACACTTGAGGCTGTGGAGTTAACCCCTCGGACCCTCTTCACGATCTCCTGGGTCCCTAAGACTCTTCTGGTGGTGATTCCAACATTCCTGGAGACAGATGAAAAGACTCACTTAGCAACTTGCAGATCCAACATGATTATCTGTTCAGTGCAGTGTCCACCAGCGCCTAGGGCACGTGAAACATCCAAAAACACTGGTAGAAGAATTTGAATGTTCCTCCTCTTCTCTCTCTTCATCCCTCAATTGTAAATTTCACAATTCCATCTGTAGGTCACAGAATGCCAGTGATGGAACTGGAGGAAGAGGAGGCATCACCTAGAAAGCCGTGGGTTTGACACTGGTCATGGTAATTCCAGAGGCTTTGGCTTGTTCCCCCTTTGCATGAAGGGCGAGTGCCTGAGTAGATGTAAAAGCAGCAGCTGCATCATGGTGGTTTCCTGGGGCTGTGGAGAGCGTGAGGGCAGGACGAGAATGCAGCGATGCTGGGCAGCGAAAGGGAGAGGCGGGAACAGCTGCCGGCTGTCACAGTTTAGTCACCGTACATCTCAACCTTCCTCCTGTATCGGGAGAACTCCACTTTTTGAGTCCTGTTTGGATACAGAGCCCTTGTGGCTCTACAGGAAGTAAAAATACCAGAATTCCGTCCCCTTCCCAGCCTTCCTGGAAGCTAGGGTGTGGGGAGATGACTAACCAGTTGCATTTACAGGACAAAGCAATTGGGCTCTTGCTGTCAGCAGTGAAGGTGTCCTGACATGATCCAGGTTTGGGGAATGCCATGCTGGTGGGGAAGTCTCGTGTTCAGGAGCAAGGTCAGCAGTGCAGACTTCATGTTCTCCTCACAAGAACATGCTACTGTACAAGCGGTTCCTAGATGCAGGGTCCCAGTGCTGGTCCTACTCCCTTGGTGGTTCTGAGAGCCACCTATTGGTGCCTCAAATTGCCAAAGGAGGTTTCCATTGCTTACAGGTCAGAAAGCTGACTGATGTGCAGGATACCTGGAAGACGGTTTCCATGATCCCAGCGCTGGCTGGGACGCCGTGTAGCAGGAGAGGGCGTGCAGTTCCTGCTGACGGTGGCTCATTCCCTGAGGCTTTCAAAATCCCCAACAGCACCTTATTTATTTCCTTCACCTAAAAGCAGTGTAGGGGGACAAGGAAACTGAGAGCTCAAGTTAATGCAAGTCTTATTATAACTATTTATTTTGAGAATTACTTAAGATTTACATCATCTCCTGAGCCTTCCACATTTCTTTTCTTTCTTTCTTTTTTTTTTTTTATACAGTCTTGCTCCGTCACCCAGGCTGGAGTACAGTGGCACGATCTCAGCTCACTGCAGCCTACACCTCCCAGGTTCAGGCGATTCCCCTGCCTCAGCCTCCCGAGTAGCTTGGATTACAGATGCGTGCCACTGAACCTGGCTAATTTTTGTATTTTTAGTAGAGACAGGGTCTTACCATGTTGAGCAAGCTGGTCTTGAACTCTTGACCTCAAATGATCCACCCGCCTCAGCCGCCCGAAGTGCTGGGATTACAGGTGTGAGCCACCATGCCCGGCTCACTTCTTTCACCAATCCATGACTCTTTCTATTACCAGGGTGGCTGTATTTCTCTTTCGTTGTGTGAGTTTCAGGAGTTAAGGGTCACTGCAATAGTTACTGTCGATTTAATCCCACAAAGCTACTTACAATAAAGCTGCCCTCTTAGATAAATCAGGTATTTTTCTAGATAATAAAAACCAAAGGTTCTGTTGATGTTTTTCTCCTAGTAAATAAACAACCGAGGTCTCTTTTGGAAAACAGAAGACCTCATGTTTTTCTTCCCTTCTACTAGAAGGAGGATGCTAATTTTTCTGTTATAGTGAACAATATCTCTAAATCTAATGCAATAAGAGACCTTCCAGCTTACATTTTTGAAGAGTAATTGTGGCTGTGAGAAATATATTTCCAAATAATAAATGACACCTTCTAATAATACTAAAAGAAATTTATGTGAAAGCTAATTAAACACAGAAGTCATCATTTGATCTTTCTAATGTCCACTTTTATCATAAATTCAATAAATTCAAATTGTTTTAAAGTCATTTTTACAGCTAAAGATTCTGGGAAATGTTACTCCTAAGAGTAACAAATAGCTTTTACTTCTAAATTTTGTTCTGTTTTTACCTCCTAGCTTTGTCAATTAGGAAAGTTCACTTCTCAGGGCCTCCATCTCTCATCTTCAAATGACTGAAAGGGCCCTTAGGAGCATAGGAAGACCTAACTAGAGGCTGTCTGAATCCAACGGTCAGACCTAACTAGAGGCTGTCTGAATCCAACGGTCCAATGCAATGACTAAAGAATGTATTTCTCCAGCGTGAATGTCTCTTAAGGTGCAAGCCCCAGACTTCCTATTTGAGATGAAAATGCTATTAGAAGGTTGAAGAATAGTAAACCCTGGGTTTTCACTTGCAAGGAACAGTTATAGATGTCGTATGAGCTTTTAGCTGGTGAAGATTCACACCAGGGGTTCATTTTAGAGAAAATTCATCATGCCAAGTCATTTTCCATGGGAGACTACACTCTAGTCAAATAAGTATACGTTTAATTTCTCTAATGTAAATTGTATTTATTACACGCACCGATTGGCAGTTAAAAGAATCAACTTTGGGAGGCCAAGGCAGGAGGATCACGAAGTCAGGAGTTTGAGACCAGCCTGGCCAACATGGCAAAACTCTGTCTCTACTAAAAATACAAAAATTAGCTGGGCGAGGTGGCAGGTGCCTGTAATCCCAGCTACTTGGGAGGCTGAGGCAGGAGAATTGCTTGAACCCAAGAGGCAGAGGTTGCAGTGAGCTGAGATCATGCCATTGCACTCCAGCCTGAGTGACAAGAGCAAGATTCCGTCTCCCAAAACAAACAAACAAAAACCCCAGAATCAAGTATCAGTGCTTTCACAAAATGTATACAACATCAAGAAGTGACTGTGATGATGTGAGATGGCAGTGGACACTCAGGGAGGGAAATTCTTTTGTAAAAATGTGCTCTTGGTTGATTGTAGTGGCTCACGCCTGTAATCCCAGTGCTTTGGGAGGCTGAGGTGGGAGGGTCACTTGAGGCCAGGAGTTCAAGACCAGCCTAGGCAACACAGTGAGACCCTGTCTCTACAAACAGTAACTACAACAACAAAGAAAAAACTGTGTTCTGTAACACAGCTACTCACAGAGCAGAAGAGACATGCATATGTTGATAAATAACTATAAAGCAGGTGGAAAGTGCAAAGGAGGAAGAACAAAGTATGCTGGCAATTCAGAGGAAAGAGAGCACTGCAGCTGACAGAGTTCGAGAAGGCCCCATGGAGGGGACCCGGGCGGAGAAGCAGGACAAGGGCAGAGGAGAGTCCATCCAGGCCGAGCACAGTGTCCAGGTTATGAAGCAGAAGCAGGAAAGACTGCATGAGAAAATGGCTTAGGAAAAACTGCACGAAGGGGAGGCAGATGCTCGGGGCTGGATGGTGGGAGGACCAGAGCGCCACTGATGGAGCCGATTTTTGCAAAGTAAAAACAAACGCCCAGTGTGTCTCTGTACACCTGTAACGTTTCGTGTGTCAGGTATGTTTTAAAAAGTGCCTGTCCAGGTGCCAGGTCAGCACTGGTAAAACTGCACGCGGCTTCCCCCTTGAGGATGCAGCACTGCTCAGTAGCACCGGAAAGGCCTTTAAATCCTGCAGTAATAATACTCGTGAACTGCGCAGCTCAGCCTTCCCTGAAGACCAGGACCCCCTCTGACAGTGATGACCCTGACACCTCCTAAGCCCTGTTGCACACGGGTGAGGCTCCCTCTCTCTTTTGGACAATGTTCTTTGCTGAGTGTGCTCCCTATCTCCTGGAGACAAAACTCTTTCCTCGCTCCATCAGGCTTCCTCCACCAGAGCACACAGTCAGGGAAGGCCTGCAGGGGCTCCAGCAAAGAAGCCAGGAGAAACCAGCACTGTTAGAACGCAGTCAGTCAGGGGCACGGGGGCTCCAGTCAGGAAACCAGCGCTGTTAGAATGCAGTCAGTCTGAGAGCAGACACCCCCCTGCTTCCATACTCACTCACAATGCTGCTGCTTCAAACTGAAAACTACATTTTTCAACATCTTTAAATATTTAGGTACGAGGTTTGGAATTTTGGGAGTATCTTAATTTTTTGTGTTTTTTATTTTTTACATCAAATGATTAATTGTGATTATCTCAGGGTAGATGCGTTTATGAGTGCTATTTATAAGCTAAAGTATATTTTCTGATTTTGTTTTCTAAAATATTCTTGTATAAAGAAAAATAAATGTACACAAAACTCAGAAACATTTCAGGCTTTCCTTACTACCACTCATAAGCACTCAGTGTACATTTAATGTATCAGGCATGTCCTGTGTGCTGGGCCTTGTGGAGAGCCAGGCAGTGAGAGGTGGTTTCTGCCTCTGGATTCTGGATTCTGGGCTTCTCCCACTCTGCTTGTTTGCTATCACCAACATGTTTTTTTAATTTTGCAAAAATTCCAGAAAATGAGTGTTTCCAAAGACCAGCTCTGCCTGAAGCCTTTTCACTTACAGTTGCCTTCACTAGACTTTTGCACGGCTCCACCCTTCCAGTGTGCTCTGCTGAAGTGTTCCTGACCGCCCTCCCCCGAATGCCTCCCCATGCCCATGGCACTCTAGCCTCTCACTGCTCACTTACTAAGAATGAGTCGCTTCCTGAAAAAATTACCTACATGCCTACTGTCCATCTCACTATGAGAAATGTTTGATGATGGCACAAACTTTGTCTTAAGTTTCTTTGTAGTAAAATTTGACCTAGGCTGACATGAGCCCCTTTAAGTCTGCCCTTCCCTGCTGCAGGAACACTGGCACATGTGATACTGAACTGTGGCATCGTGCATGGCATCTGTGCCACGTCACCTCTCACAAAGCCAGAAACCTAATTCTGAAGCGCACCTGCCCTCAAAGCTTCGGGCAAGGGGAGGTGAGCCTGCATTGCTTTGTACATAAATTTAATTTCTCTCTGCTAGTAGACACTTGGATACTTCCAACTATTTTCCAATACTATTCAGATAAGGAAATGCTGACTGAAAGGAGTTACGAATAGGTCAAGCAGAAAACTGAACATGGACAAAAATGCTTAAAGATGCTGCCAAGATTGCAAAATAGTGCCATGACCCATGATTAGCAATACTGAATTTTGACTCAGCGGTCATACTGATGAACTTGTCTTCTGTACAAGAACATATTAGAACATATTGCTATTTCCTATTAAGAATACAGAACCGGGCTCAGCACTCTCACAGGGCACATTCATTCAACATCCAGCACGTGTCCGGCCCCGCCCCGGTGCTGAGGTAAGGACGGTGGCACACTTCAGAGCCTCGCGGAAAACACCAGCATGCCAATTGTTCTTCAGGGTGTCACTTTCCTGCAATTTTTTTCTTTCACCTCCATGTTTTGATTCGTTTTTAGTGTATTTTATCTTCTCCTACTGAGTGTACTCCTTCCTTGTAAACCATCTTAAAACATTCTGGGGCCGGGTGCAGTGGCTCACGCCTGTAATCCCAGCACTTTGGGAGGCCGAGGTGGGGGATCACGAGGTCAGGAGATCGAGACCATCCTGGCTACCATGGCAAAACTCCGTCTCTACTAAAAATACAAAAAATTAGCCAGTCCTGGTGGCGAATGCCTGTAGTCCCAGCTGCTGGGGAAGCTGAGGCAGGAGAATGGCATGAACCCGGGAGGTGGAGCTTGCAGCAAGCCGAGATCGCACCACTGCACTGCAGCCTGGGTGACAGAGACTCCGTCTCAAAAAATAAAAATAAAAAAATAAACATTTTGGATCCAGGTGGATAGAAATAAATAATAAATGAAAAAGTAAAGAAGAAAATAAATGTACGTACTCTACAAGAGGCCAATTTTGCAACACAGGTTGAACTCTGTCACCTGTTGGAGGGCACAGTGCTAAGTGTTACTCTCCGCTCTTCTCTCTTCGGCCCCACCCCGACATTTTAAGAGACAAAGCCAGAAGCAGCAGCCTCGCCATGGCCAGTGCCGTCTCTCACAAATCACTGATTTGCTCTTGCCCGGGGGTCCCTGTCACTGGTGGGCAGAGACAAGTGGGACATCACACTATTGCTGAACTGATTTAAGAGGCAGACTTCTGCATTTCCTGTTTCTCCTAATGGGATCGATGGTGATAAGCATTTATGAGGAACAGAAAAAGGTGAATAGGGAAAGAAAACTTCAATATTTTAAGAACTAGGTTGGTGAGATAAATCTAATTCTTCAGATGACCTCTGAGAAAAGGGTATTAATTTTAATCATAGGACAAGGTTTACCTGACTCTTGAGAGAAATTTGGTAATATATAATTTCTTAAAAACGAAGCTATTGTAATAATTAAGAGAAGGAAGACAGAAGCAAGGAACATCCCGTGTATGAAAAAAAAAAAAAGGCCAGGTGCGGCGACTCATGTCTGTAATCCCAGCACTTTGGGAGGCCAAGCCAGACAGATCATGAAGTTGACGAGATCAAGACCAGCCTGGGCAACATGGTGAAACCCTGTCTCTACAAAAAATACAAAAATTAGCCAGGTGTGGTGGTGGGCACCTGCGGTCCCAGCTACTCGGGAGGCTGAGGTGGGAGGGTTGCTTGCGCCTGCCTGGGAGCGGGAGCGGGAGTGGGGGCTGGGGGGTCGAGGCTGCAGTGAGCCGCGATTATGCGTGATTATGCCACTGCACTCCAGCCTGGGTGACAGAGTGATACCCTGTCTCCAAAAAGAAAAAGAAAAAAGAAAATCAAGAAAAGCTTTCTGCAGCTACTTTTTCTGAAATGATCCTGGGAAGAGAGGAGGTTCCCTCCTCTGACCTAGTGGCTAACTCCAAGCACCTCGACAGGCATGAAAAAGGCAGACAGAGCCTTCAGAGGCTCACCCAGCAGCAACCTTAAGCAATCACCCTGGGATCACAAGTAGGACAGCAGGTGGGCAGAGAGGGAGGTGGAGGTGCTGCCCGCCAACCATTTGCCTCACCAGCACCTGCTGAGAGGGGAGCCCTTACTCTTCCAGGAACCAGATCTGCACCTCTGCCTGGGGCTTGTCAGCCACTGTTAATGCAAGGCTGTCTTGCCAGAGCCCCTTCACGTACCCCGCTTTCGCACAAGTGCAGCTGTGCTGTTTCTACACTGCCACTGCAGCAGCAAATCCCAGAACCTGCTCAGTGTAATTAAGTTCTTCCTACAGCGATCGTCTGCACACATGAGACTAAGTACTTCGAGGGACTGGTTTCTTGATCTGTCTAGTATCTAATCTTTAAAAAGTCCGACAGCAGAGGTCTGGACAAACTGCTCCTCCTGTCACAAAAGTTAAAATGTTCCAGAACACAGTAAGTGCTATGAATGCTTGTTATGAATATGGATACGAACGCAGACTGTAGTGTAAAAAAACAGAGATCTGCACCAACAGCATGCGTGTGACGGAAAGATCTCTTCTGAAGGTAGCCGAGCACCAGCCCAGGGAGAAGCCTGGAGCCAGTCGGCTGCGCCCACCCCGGGAGCTTCCGGCTCAGCGCCGTGATGTCGGCGAATCTCACCTGCAAGCAAATCGCCAGGTTCACCCTGCAACCGAACGAGGTGCTGACGGCCCGCGGGTGAAGGCCCAGGTCTTTAAACAGCTTTGAGAACGACTGTGTGAGCGCGATCCGCGGCCGCTCTTCCGCCACGACCACGCAGGTCCTCACTCGGGACAAGTCCAGCCCTCGCGCCTGGAGATAACGACAGAGAAACCAAGTCAGCCCCCACGGGCCGAGCTTGGAGTGAGCCGGAGACGCCTTCCCTCGGATCCCCACATAAACATTGGAAAACTCAACACAGCGATGCCTTTCCAGGGTCGCCTGGGTCCACTTCCTTAACGTAACAAACCCAGCAGTGGTGAAAAAGCACTCACACAGCTATTCAAATGATGAACAAACAGCCGCCTGGAGCAAGAACTGTGATGAGGAGACAGGTGGAGGAAAAGCAACTTCCTGGATGAGACGATTAAAGGCAGTTTGGGAAAGGAGAGGCATTTGATATATTCTTCTGGGCATGGATGTACCAGAACACACACTGGAGAGGAATGGGAAAAATCTACATATTTTAAAGACATGGGGTCTTACTATGCTGCCCAGGGGAGCTGAACTCCTGGGCTCAGGTGACCATCCCACCTTGTGGTCTCCCAAGTAGCTGGGACTACAGGCATGTACCACCACACCCAGCCTGAAAACCTGCATTTTAATAGACAGGAATATAAACCTAAATTTTTAGACTTCATAGACAGTGCTCCATTTATGCCCCATTACACCAAGAATTTATTCTCACTCTCAAGCGTGTCTGTTTCTACAGTAAGCACAAGATTAAGAACATCTCAGTTTCCACACCAAATTCAGTCAGCTGAGCACAACAGCAAACGTCATACAAGGATTTCAAGGAGTTAAGCACAGCTCACTCTGTGGCACTGCCCAGGCCAAGAGGGAAAATAAGGGAGTGATAGGAACGGCTTGTGAATGTGAAGGCGAACCGTGAATGACTGTGTCTTGGAGTGGAAGCCAGAGCTGCTAAGAGGGCGGCCACCAAAACCCCAGCCATCAGGTCCTTTGAGCCCTTTCCAGGCAGCCTCAGCACACGTGGACAACTGACAAGGGTCCTGAGCAAGGAGGACACACAGCTCTAGCTGACTTCGACATTCGTGCTGAGCATACAGACACGACTGCACACACAGAGCTAAACAGGAAAAACTCAAGTCTGGGGAATACAAATTACATATTCACACGTGCGCATGTCTGAGAGGTAAAGCACATGTAGCTGCAATAGCAGGTCTGAAGCCAAAGATTATAAATTTGGCTCTAGGTTCGTTCAACCTAAGAACCTGGAGAGGTCGCTTAATTTCTCTGTGATATAAGTTTCCTCAGCTTTAAAATGGAGACAATAACGGCTCCTATTTCAGAGAGCTATTGTAAGGATGAAATGAATACGTAGTGACCCTCAACTACGTCATTATTTATTCTGGTTATTTATGTATGTGCCAACAGGAAGGTCATGAAAATGTACTCACTTTTTTTTTTTTTTTTTTTTTTTTTTTGAGACGGAGTCTCGCTGTGTCGCCTGGGCTGGAGTGCAGTGGCCGGATCTCAGCTCACTGCAAGCTCCGCTGCCTCCCTGGTTCACGCCATTCTCTCGCCTCAGCCTCCCAAGTAGCTGGGACCACAGGCGCCTGCCACCTCGCCCGGCTAGTTTTTTGTATTTTTTAGTAGAGACGGAGTTTCATCATGTTAGCCAGGATGGTCTCAATCTCCTGACCTTGTGATCCGCCCGTCTCGGCCTCCCAAAGTGCTGGGATTACAGGCTTGAGCCACCGCGCCCGGCCATGTACTCACTTTTTAATACAATATAGGTGAATATGAATAATGCTGTGTAACTTTTTCCTATATAAATATAAAACTCAAAATGATTGCACAATTACTTATATTACATAACATTATCTTGCATTTTGCTTTCCTGTTGAAGCTTTATGCATTAGGAAAACAAGGCAGGACAGATAAATGTACTGTTGCACTATTGATCTGTGTGTGGATGCCACAAACACACAATCCATGTATATACGAAGACAGACACACATCCAAACAGTACAAAGTCGGTTGAAATTTAATCAAAACTGGTCATATGATTATTCCCTCCTCGTTACTTGGAGCTAAGTGCTACTTAATTTACCATGAAGATATACCTATCAAAACATCCTTAGTTTAAATGGAGGGAAATACCATTATTCTTACATAATGGCAGTTATTTAAAAATAAAACACAACACTGTTAATTGTAAAATGAATTGAGCTTAGGGTCCAGACCCACAAATTAGGGTCTCCAGGAAAAACAAAAGTGAGTGGCTAAATTCACACCTACCTTCTTAAATACCAGTATCAGAACAAGTTAACATCGCCTCAGAGCTTCTGAACACCGAATACTTCAGAACACTGAATCCACCCAACAAAAAAATCAAATTTAGGATCTTTCATGTAGACCCAGAGGAATGATAGGCATTGAAAATATTTTATATTCTGGTTTGTTACTGTCTGTGAGTCATGGGGAAATATTCACGTTAAAAACATTTTCATATAAAGGCAGTTTGCAAGCTTCAGGTGACGTTAGATTAAACCCAGGCTTTTTTTTGGAGGACTGTTTTAACTTCACCCAGTCACAGACGTGCCTTCTTAGAAACGAGTCCCTGTGGGCTCGCGGGGCGCTGAGCTGCCAAGGGAGCTGCTTACCTTAAGGGACTCTGTTTGCGAGCCCAGCCCCTTGGTGCACAGCTCCATCACGGAGTAGGAGCAAAACGTGTCTCGGACTTTGTACTGACTCACGGCGAGAAGCCACAAGGCGGGGTTGGTTTCAAGCTCGGAGGGTGGGATCAGGATGGACTGGTGCCCAGAATACACACTGCAGAGAAAGAAGAGGCTGTCAGGGCAGGAGCTCAGCAAGGCTGGAGGGCTCAGGGCAGCACTGACTCCGAGGACAAGGAGGACTTGGAACAGCCTGTGCTGCCATCTGTAGAAGGGGACAGTAAAACCAACGCTGCAAACTGCGACCATGTTCACATGGAAGCCTTCTGAAAAGCAAATATGTACTACAGAATCATGAGGCAGTTACTACCACTTCGAACACACACTTAAGACTACTAAATGCTGTGATGCTCTGACGTCTCTCAGAACTGTGACGTCTCTCAGACCTGCAACATCAGCAAACTGGATCCTCTTTCTTGTAGAAAACACAGGGATCAAATTTTGGTCCAAAAAAAAAAAAAAGTAGCTTCAGAACAGGAGCTGGCAAACCACAGACACTTCCTGTTTTTGTAAATAAAGTTTTATTGGAACAGGGCCAGCCACCACCACTCATTTGTTTAAATATTGTCTCTAGCAGCTTTGAGCTGAGTGATAGTACAGAGACCACAGAACCTAAAATATTTACCAAACAGCAATTTAAGAAAGAGTAGTCCTATACCTGGTTTAGAAAACTGACAGCCAGGGTGAAAAAAAGACAATTATGGTAAGTAAAGTTAGTCACTGCATCTTTTCAAGTTCAGATTTTTATTTTAAAATGATCCCAACAAATCACCAAACAGAGGAGAGAAAATATAATCATTCTTTAATTTTACCTTCATATGAGAGAATAGATTTAGAGAAATGAAGCAGTGATAGGTTACATATTTTATCATCAATTGATGGGGTAAGTGTGGATTTAATAAACAACTTGTCAAAACTACATTTTTAATGTTGTTTTTTTTGCTACTATGAATTCACATTAATAGATGCCATGCATTAAAATAACATATCCTAGATAAATCACGTTCTAAGATTTAAAAATTAGCAAGAACGTTCTGTTGCACAGGCTACAGTATAGTGGTATAATCATAGCTCACTGTCACCTCAAACTCCTGGGCTCCAGCGATCCTCCTGCCTCTCCTGAGTCAGCAGGACCACAGGTGCACACTACCATGCTTGTTTTTTTTTTCAGGGGTAGGGTCTATGTTGTCTAGGCTCGTCTTGAACTTCTGGGCTCAAGCAATCCTCTCTTGTTCCTGCTGTGGCCATGTAAGACGTGCCTGGGCCTCCCAAAGTGCTGGGATTACAGGCGTGAGCCACCATGCCCAACCTACACAATTTTTTTTTTTTTTTTTGAGACGGGGTCTCACTCTGTCACCCAGACTGGAGTGCGGTGGTGTGATCTGGGCTCACTGTAACCTCCATATTCCAAGCTGAGGCCATCGTCCCACCTCAGCCCCCGAGTAGCTGGGGCTACAGGTGCACAACACTAAGCCTAATTTTTTTTTTTTTTTTGGTAGAGATAGGGTTTTGTCATGTTGCCCAGGCTGGTCTCAAACTCCTGGATTCAAGCGCTCCTCCTGTCTTGGCCTCCCACAGTGCTAGGATTACAGGCATGAGCCGCCACAAGAGGCCTACACAAAATTTTATCAGTGAAATAGCACTATGATTAACGAGTTAGGCCTTGTTAACTACTATGCTATAATACTAAAGCCAGTTCTCTAATGTGGCCAATCTCATTTAGAAATCTTCATAATTGTTTATAAGAGAATCCGACTAAATACATGTAAGGAAATTAAGTTGGCTAACAAAATTTATTTCAAACAGGACCCTTAGTATGAAAAACTCCTCTTTGGCAAATGTGACAAAAGCGTTTTTGGGCAATTTTCCATTTCTTTCCTCATTCTCTTTTCTAAAGCTTGATTTATTCTTTTCAAAAGGACACAGAGCCCTCTGTGTCTGTGGGTTCCTCACCCCTGGCTTCAACCATGAATCAAAGATGCTCATGAGAAAATCTGCGTCTATACCTAACTCGTAGATTTTCTTGTCACTATTGAATAAACAACATAGTACAACTATTTACATAGCATTTACATTGTCTTAGGTATTACAAGTAATCCAGAAATTATTTAAATTATGAGGGGAAGTGCACAGGTGATGCGCACATACAACGCCATGTTACGTCAGGGGCTTCAGCATCCTCGCTTTTCGGTATCTACGGGGTCCCGGAACCCATCTCCTCTGTGGACACCGAGGGATGACTTTATAGCAAATAGTGACCTTTTCAAGGGTTGAATCCTTTGAGAACAGGGTTAGGCACATAAGGGGTGAATATCAGGCCTTGAATTATTACTCTGCTGTAAATTGGCCATTTAGTCTTAGTTTAAAAAATTTTATTGTGGTAAAACATATGTAACACAAAATTTACCATATTCACCACTTCTTTTCTTCTTTTCTGAGACAGTCTTCCTTTGTCACCCAGGCTAGAGTGCAGTGGTGCGATCACAGCTCACTGCAGCCCTGACCTCATGGGCTTCAGTGATCCTCCCACCTCCCAAGTATCTGGGGCTACAGGCAGGTGCCACTATGATGGGCTAATTTAAAACTTTTTTGTGGAGATGGGGGTCTATGTTGCCCAGGCTGGTCTTGAACTCCTAGGTTTAAGCAATCCTCCTGCCTCAGCTGCCCAAAGTCATTTTAACCATTTCTAAGTGTCCCTGGAAGTGGCTTCCTCAAAAATACACATCAGCATGAATGATTTGCTCTGTCAGAACTGCCAGCAGACAAACAGGCTTGGGTACCCAATGTGAATTTCTGGCTAGAGAATTTCAAATATACTTGTGAAAACGAAATATAGTTTCACCTCCCTCCTCATCCCCATAAATAAGATGTCAACATTAAGAAAAAACGAATCTTGACAGCAGAAACAAATAGAAAACTCAACTCATGATTTCCTACTTGCCCTTATCTCACTCAATACGACAAATGTTCGTTAATTGTTGTATTAGCCAAAATTGATTTTTGGCACTGGCAATTTAAGAGCAGGTTGCTTATTCTGAAGATATTATTCTCTGAAAATGTTGGGAACTTGAGCTGTTCTTTAGATCTTAACTTCAAAAAGAATAAAAATGGACATTTGGTAAGTAACATACATTTGTACATTAGCAATTTGATGATTTCGGATTACTAACCTGACAAAACATACCAACAACTGAAAACTCTCCCAACTTATGAATTCAACAAGACAGGTTCACCTCACCCAGGGGTCCTGGGTGGTGCCCTCTGCCAGCAGGCATGCCATCCAGCCCAGGGTCTCCCTACGCACTTCAATTACTGCAGTGAAGCACTTTATTATTTTTTGTTGTTGAGACACAGTCTCACTCTGTCACCCAGGCTGGAGTGCCCTGGTGCATTCTCAGCTTAGTGTAACCTCCGTCTCCTGGGTTCAAGTGATTCTCCAGCCTAATGCTCCTGAGTAGCTGGGATTACAGGCTCCCACCACCACGCCCAGCTAATTTTTGTATTTTTAGTAGAGACAAGGTTTCATCATGTTGGCCAGGCTGGTCTTGAACTCCTGACCTCAAGTGATCCACCCACCTCGGACTCCCAAAGTGCTGGGATTACAGGCATGAGCCACTGTGCCTGGCCTATTCTTTCTAAGAAACCCATCAGCTTTATTCAGGTAAACTTTGCATACCCTAAATTTCATTCATTTTAAGCACAGAATTAAATGGCTTTTAGTAAAATTGAGGAGTTGTAACATTGTCACCACTCTAGAACATTCCCACCTCCTGAAAGGGATCCCGTGTCCATCTGCAGTCAGTCCCATTTCCAGCCCTACCCACTGTCATCACTCTACTTTGTTTTTACAAAGTTGCCTTTTCTGGACACTGCCTACCACACAGCCACACTTCCTTCCCTCAGCAGGTGCTTCTGGGCTGATCCTGCACAGAAGCACCCACCACATGGATGTGGCAGGCGTCCCTTGTTCGTTCACCTGTTGGCGGACACCTGGATTGCTTCCTCGTGTTGACCGAGGCTCCAGGGAACTTACACCAAGTCTTTGAGTGGACGTTCGCTTTTCCTCCTCCTAGGAGGGCAGCTGCTGCGTCATGCAGCAAGTCTGCTTAATTAAGACCATGCCAAACAGTGGTTCCCCATTTTACATTCCCATTATCAACGTATGAGAATTCATTTTTCCACCTTCTTGGCTACTGTTGCTTTGCAGTGTAAGTTTTGAAGTCAGAAAACACGAGCTCTCCAACTTTATTTTCCTGTGTTTGCGTTGACAGCATTCTAGTGGGTGTGAAGTGGCACCTCACTGTGGTTTTAATTACATTTCCCTAATTAATGCTGGGTATCTTTTCATGTCCTTATCGGTTATTTGTACGTCTTCTTTTGGCGAGATATCTGTTCAGATCTCCTGCCCGTGTTTAAATTATGTTGCTTGTTTCTGAGTTTTGAGAGTTTATTACATAGGCTGGGTGCAGTGGCTCACACCTGTAATCCCCAGCACTTTGGGAGTTGGAGGCGGGCAGATTACTTGAGGTCAGGAGTTCGAGACCAGCCTGGTCAACATGGCAAAACCCTTTCTCTACTAAAAAAACAAAAAAATTAGCCAGGTGTGGTGGTGCATGCCTGTAGCTCCAGCTACTTGGGAGGCTGAGGCAGGAGAATCACTTGAACCTTGGAGGCAGAGGTTGCAGTGAGCTGAAATCATACCAGTAAGCTCCAGCCTGGGCAACAGAGCAAGGTTGTCTCAAAAAAAAATAAAAATAATAAAAATAAAAAAAGGGAAAAAGTTTATTACATAGGTGCTTTGAAGTACTTCATGAGATTTATAATTTGCAAATGTTTTTTCCCAGACTGTGGCTTGTCTTTCTAGTCATGTCTTTTGATATACAAAAGTTTTAAATTTTGTTCAAGTCCAATTTATCAGTATTTATGTAGCGTACCTTTAGTGAACTCTGTGCCTAACCCAAGATTATGAAAATTTACTCGTGTTTTCTAAAATTTTTATAATTTTTGCTCTTACATTCAGATCTATGATCCACTTGAACTAACTTATGATGTTGAGTCAAGGTTTATCTTTTTTCATTTTCATGTGAATGTCCAAATTTCCCAGCATCTGTTGTTGAAAAACTCTTTTCTTCATTGAATTGCTCAGGTAACGCTGTTAAAAAATTATTTGACCATAAATATAAGGGTTTATTTCTGGACTCTCAATTCTGTTTGTCATATATAATCAGTCTATCTCAGTCTGTCTCTATGCCAGTACCATGTTGTTTTGGTTACTGTAGCTTTGCAGCATTTCTGAAATCAGGAATGAGAAGTTCTAAATTCTCCAATTTAGTTATCTTATTTTAAAACTGCTTTGACTGTTGTGGGTCCTTTATATTCACTTTAGGATATTATCAATTTCTGCTCCAAAAAACCCCCAAAAAATAGCCTGCCAAGATTTCGATAGGAATTACATTAAACCTATAAAACAATGTGGGGAGAACTACCATTTTAATATTGAATCTTCCAATACATGAATATGGGCTATCTGACACAATTTTTAAAAACAGGTGTAATCTTAAGTATTTTGAAACAATCCCATTATATTCATAATTCTCAGATAAACAATCCTCTACTTTATGACAGAAGAAAGCTTTAGGATGAGGAAACAAATTATTTGTGTTACTTAACTTTTGAATAATCACAAAGTCATAGAAAACTTACAAGTACATTTAAAATAATTTTATCTCCCTTGGATTATCTGATGGTGAGTCACTGACTTGATGCCTAATCCCAGACACCTCAGGGGGGAGTTCCAACAAACAAGTCTATTTTCCTCCATAAACAACTAAGCCATCAAAATCAGAAACCAACACATTCCTTCTGTCCCAGCTCAGACCCTATTCAAGTCTCTCCAGCTGTCCCCGATTACATCCTCTGTAGCAAAAGGGTCCAGTTTGTGCAGGCACATTGCAAGTAAGTGGTCGGCTCTCAGCCTCCCTCTGCCCAGAGCGAGTTTCTGGATGTTTCCATGATTCTCACGACACCAGGCTTTGGGAAGATTCTAGGCGGGTGCATTGTCCAGTCAGTCCTCTAACTTGGGGGGCCGATGCTTCCACATGGGGAGACACAGGGCAGGCGTCCTTGGCGGGAGTATCGCGGATGCTGTTCTCCTCATCCCACCCACCATGTGCTGCAGGCTTCACCACTAATGAGGTTTGCCTGGACCACCTGGTTCATGCTTTTCCACTGTGAAGCCTCTCTTTCCTCTAACTACTTCGTGGATGGCTACTATAGAAATCCTCACTTCTCATCAAGCTTTCCATTTGTTCATCTATGTATCTAAATAGTTGGAAAATTTCCTATATTACTCAAAGTGTTATAATCTGTTGCAATCTTTATTTCTTGAGACAGGGTCTTGCTCTGTCACCCAGGCTAGAGTGTAGTGGTGTGATCTCAGCTCACTGCAACCTCAACCTTCCAGGCTCAAGTGATCCTCCACCTCAGCCTCCCAAGTAGTCGGGGCCATAGGCACACACTACTACAGCCGGCTAATTAAAAAAAAATGTTTTTTTAGGCTGGGTGTGGTGGTTCATGCCTATCATTCCAGCACTTTGGGAGGCTGAGGTGGGAGGATGGCTTGAGCCCAGGAGTTCAAGACCAGCCTGGGCAACATGGCAAGACCCCATCTCTACAAAAAATTTAAAAATTAGCATGCCTGAGGTCCCAGGATAGTGATGCTTTGGCCGAGGATGGGTCCATGTACAACAGTGGTCTCATGATTCTATAACAAAGCTGAAAAATTTCTACTGCCTAGAGACGTGGCAGCACACCACATTACTTGTGTTGGTGGTGGTAACTGGTCTAAACAAACCTGTGCTGCCAGTCATATAAAAGCACAGCACATACAATCACGTCTTCAGTTCTGTTTACATGATACATCACATTTTTTGATTTGTGTATGACACAACCTTGCATCTTGGGGACGAAGCCTACTTGGGCACAGTGGATCAGCTTTTTGATGAGCACATACAATTATGTACACAACCTAATACTTAACCATGATGATAAACAACTGTGCTACCGGTTTATGAAGTTACTGTACTTTGTTATTTTACAGCATCCTCCTACTTATATAAAAAAAATTAATTGTATCCCAGCACTTTGGGAGGCTGAGGCGGGCAGATCACGAGGGCAGGAGATCGAGACCATCCTGGCTAACACAGTGAAACCCTGTCTCTACTAAAATAATACAAAAAACTAGCCGGGCGAGGTGGCGGGCACCTGTAGTCCCAGCTACTCGGGAGGCTGAGGCAGGAGAATGGCATAAACCTGGGAGGCAGAGCATGCACTGAGCTGAGATCCGGCCACTGCACTCCAGCCTGGGCGACAGAGCAAGACTCCATCTCAACAAAAAATAAATAAATAAATAAATAGTAAAACAGCCTCGGCAGGTCCTTCAGGAGGGTCCTCCAGGAGAAGCTATTGTTATCCTAGGAGGTGACGGCTCCGTGCGCGTAGTCCCTGAAGACCCTCCAGTGGGACAAGAGGTGGAAGGGAAGACAGTGACACTGAACACTCTGGCCCTGTGGAGTCCTAGGCAGTTCTGTGTGTGTGTGTGTTGTGGAGGCCTGGGCAGCTGTGTGTGTGTGTATTGTGGAGGCCTGGGCAGCTGTGTGTGTGTGTGTGTGTGCGTGTGTGCGCGCGCGCGCTGTGGAGGCCTAGGCAGCTGTGTGTGTGTGCGCGTGTGTGTGTTGTGGAGGCCTAGGCTGGTGTGTGTGTGTGTGTGTGCATGTGTGTTGTAGAGGCCTAGGCTAATGTGTGTGCCTATTAGTTTTTAACAAAAGCATAAAATGTTTTTAAAAATTTAATAGAAAGCAGCTTATAGAGTAAGAAGATAAATTATTTTTGTATAGTTGTATGTTTGTGTTTTAAGCTAAGTGTTTTTATAGATAAGTCAAAAAGTTGAAAAAATTAAAACGTTGTTAAGGTTAAAAAGTTACAGTAAGCGAAGGTTAATTTGTTATTGAAGACCTAAAAACATATTTGATAAACTTGGTATAGCCGAAGTGTCTGGTACAGAGGCCACAACAGTGCGCAGTTATGTCCTGGCCTCACATCCAGGTGCCACTTACTCACCAACTCGCCGACTCACCTGGGCAACCTCCACTCCTGCCAGCTCCAGTCATGGGAAACGCCCTACACAGCTTTTTCTTTCTTTTTTTTTTTTTTTACCTTCCGTACCATCTTTTTACTGTACCTTTTCTGTGTTTAAATATGTCTAGATACACGAATACTTACCATTGCATTACCACTGCCTGCAGCATTCACTGCACTAACACACTGCACTAACACGCTGCACAGGACTGCGGACTGGGTGTGTCAGGCTGTACCAGCCAGGTCTGTGCAAGCAAACTCGATGTTTACACAACGAACGTATCCCCATCACTTATTTCTAATCCCCCACATGAAGTTGATTCTCCCTCTGCTGCTGTTGATTCCTGGAACAAGCTGGCTTCCCCACACTGCACCCTGCCTGGCTCCCACAGCCCATGCCAGGACATCCCCTTGTGGACTCCCCCCTCCGACCTGGGCTTGGGCACCCTGTGCAGGCTGCCCCCAACCAAGACGCCCTCCCCACCCTGCTGCACTATCTTAGGATCACAGCCTGAAGATGATGCCTCAAATTTTATACCCCCAGGGCCTCTTCTGCCTGATTCCCTCCCCAGACCTGCTGAGAACTGCATGGGAAAGGGAAGTCATTATTATTTTTAACTTCTGTATTAGTCATTGTGCATCTAGGATCCAAGTGATTTTTTTTTTGTTTTTTAAAGCAAGTCCATTGGGATCTGTTTCTATAGAGAATGTTTTTTTAATGGAAAGGTTTATGGCTATATTAACTGTTGCAAGGGCCATCAACAGAATACTGTGATCTTGTGACTTCTGAGTTATTAATATTTTGCAGGAAAGATGCTTGTTAAAGTCCACTGCAACCTGGACAATCTATTGTTATCGTGGGTTCACATGGAAAACTTACTTTCCCTGCCACAAACACCGTCTCGCTGGTTTCCGCCAGGAGCCAGGCACGGTGAGCCTGCAGGCCGGCGGCTTCCACCAGCTGGCTTCAGTTTGACTGGCATACTTTGCCGAATGAAATACAGTCTCCCTACAAGGGCGATTGTTCGGAACAGGCCTCTGCCCTTCCACTTGGCATGTGTAGCTAAGGCCATGTTCTGAGCGATTTCCCACAAAAAAAAAATTTACAATGTTATTGCATTTTGGACTGAGGCAAAAATCATTATTTCATTTATTCACTTTTATCTGCTTTCTCAAAAAGCCAAATTGTCCTAATTAGAACATCGGTATTTTTCAAAAATACAAGATTACATTTTAATCCAATTTAATACTATTAAATATTAGTAATACATTAAAAATATTTGTTCCAGAAGAGTGCTGACAGGAGAAAAACATCTGACTGGGTACAGTGGCTCACGAGGCTGAGGCAGGCAGATCACCTGAGGTCAGGAGTTCGAGACCAGACTGGCCAACATGGTGAAACCCCATCTCTACTAAAAATACAAAAATTAGCTAGGCGTGGTGGCAGGTGCCTGTAATCTCAGCTACTCAGGAGGCTGAGACATGAGAGCTGCTTGAACCCAGGAGGCAGAGGTTGCAGTGAGCTGAGATTGTGGCACTGCACTTCAGCCTGGGTGACAGAGCGAGACGGTCTCGAAAAAAAAAAAAGAAAAAAGATCCACTATAAAGAAAATCATAACCAATTTCATACTGTAGCATCTCAGTTTTATAAATATATTAATGTCTATTTATTCATAAAATAACATGTGTAAAGATTTATGAGTGAAATTATTTTTATGTTTGTGTTAGCTTTAAAATACCCATTTAAAAAAAAAGGGGGAAAGCAGCCGGATACTACAAAACCACTAAAATGCTGACATGTGAAGCCGGATGATGGTCATGGGTGTTTATTACTGAACATGCCCTATGCTTACATGTTTGAAAATGCTCCACTGGAAAATGAACTCTGAAAAACTATGCTAAGAGTGGATTTTACTGGTAACACCCTTTATCAGGTGGTACGATTGTTGATGGCTTTATTTTATTCCTTATATTACTTTGTATTTTCTAAAATTTCTACAATGAACATGTATGCATAATCAGACAAAAAAGCCAAGAAACATCCATTTGTTTTTCTGGTCCTTCATTTATCCCATAAATACTTGCCGAGTACCTGCCGTGGGCCAGGCTCCGAGCCGGCTGCTGGGTAGCGTGCCGCACCCTGGAGAATGCTCAGCCCTCGTGGACTCACCTCTGGGCCTGCCCAGCCTGAGCCCTGCAGTAACAGCTGGGGTGAAGCCGGTGGGAGGTAAGAGCCTGCAATGCCTGCTGGCCCAGCACCATCGCCAGGCTTTATATGTGTAAGAACCAAGCCTGGAGCCTGGGAGTCTTCCGATTGTCAGAAATAAAGGTCCTCAACAGACAGTTCTCTGAAATGTTCCTCCACTGCTGCAGAAAGTCAAAATCACCCCAGGCACTGCTCTGTCCCCGAGAGCCAAGTCCACCAGGAAAGGCAGAGGGGACAGGGGTCGGGGTGCGGGGACAGTGCTTAGGCTGCCTGGCTGGGTCTAAGGTCTGGAGAGGAAGGTGCACGATTTTTTTTTTTTTAAATGTAAAGATACAGAGAGGAATCTCACCTGCAGAGGCACCAGAGGACAAACCCCAGTCCACAGTAAGGGTCCAGGCAGATGGCCACTTCTCTAGAGGGGTAAAGTTCACACTGCAGCTTAATGGAACGGCAGAAGGCACTGGTGGCTGCGTGAGACATCTGCAAAACACAAGCCTGCGTTAAACGCATCGGACCTGACACCGTAAGACACCCGTGAGAAAACAGGGCTGCATTAAATGCATCGGACCTGACACCGTAAGACACCCGTGAGAAAACAGGGCTGCATTAAATGCATCGGACCTGACACCCTAAGACACCTGTGGGAAAACAGGGCTGCGTTAAACGCATCGGACTTGACACCATAAGACACCAGTGAGAAAACAGGGCTGCATTAAATGCATCGGACCTGACACCCTGCTGACACCCTAAGACACCTGTGGGAAAACAGGGCTGCGTTAAACGCATCGGACTTGACACTGTAAGACACCCGTGAGAAAACAGGGCTGCATTAAACGCATCGGACCTGACACCCTAAGACACCTGTGGGAAAACAGGGCTGCGTTAAACGCATCGGACTTGACACCCAAGATGCCTGTGGGAAAACAGGGCTGCGTTAAACGCATCGAACTTGACACCGTAAGACACCCGTGAGAAAACAGGGCTGCATTAAACGCATCGGACCTGACACCCTAAGACACCTGTGGGAAAACAGGGCTGCGTTAAATGCATCGGACTTGACACCGTAAGACACCCGTGAGAAAACAGGGCTGCATTAAACGCATCGGACCTGACACCCTAAGACACCTGTGGGAAAACAGGGCTGCGTTAAATGCATCGGACTTGACACCCTAAGACGCCTGTGGGAAAACAGGGCTGCATTAAACGCATCGGACCTGACACCCTAAGACGCCTGTGGGAAAACAGGGCTGCACTGAACGCAGGGGACTTCATACCCAAGGGT
Source organism: Rhinopithecus roxellana (assembly GCF_007565055.1). Lineage (NCBI taxonomy): Eukaryota > Metazoa > Chordata > Mammalia > Primates > Cercopithecidae > Rhinopithecus > Rhinopithecus roxellana. The sequence goes on along the minus strand of NC_044558.1, from coordinate 64,568,201 downwards.
ACCTACAAGACAATAAAGCCGCATTAAATGCATGGGGCCTGATACCCAAGACATCTTTAAGACAGAAAGGCCACACGAAACGTGTGCTGGCCTGGCGCAGTGGCTCATACCTGTAATCAAAACACCTCGGGAGGCCAAGGTGGGACGGTCCCTTGAGACCAGGCGTTCCGGGCTGCAGTGAGCTCGGATCACCACTGCACTCCAGCCCGGACAGCAGGGTGAGACCCTGTCTCTCCAATACATTTTAGAGAACAAAACCCAGAAAACAACAAATGACACTGGCCCCAAATGCCCAAAGCTGTTTTCAGGACCGGGGACGACTGTCGCCAAGCTGGGGCTATGTTGTGTCTGGGGAATGTTGAGTGGCTGACATCTTCACTGGAGTTCTCATTTTCAATGAGTAAACCTCACTCAGAACTGCTGGTCCTCCAGGACCTGGCAACGCTAGCTATTCAAAGAGTGCATTTGAACAGCAAGTCTTGCAGGAAGTGGTTCTCGTGTGATCCACTCTCCAACACACTGTCCCACAGGTAGGGCAGGCACATGGCGCGCTCCCACCTCTGCTGGTCGAGGCCCCGCCTTGTTCATGGCTATCTGCAGGGCTGGACGCAGACAGCCTCTGCTGTGCAGAACGTGGCCAGCGAGACCTGCTGGGTGGCTCACCCATCTTAATGATCAGAAAGTGAAGGCTCACGGAAGTTAAAGATTGTGCTGCCTGTGACATAAGTTAGCGCTGGGAGTTAGAGCTCAGGTCCTCCTACACTCCAACGCCCTTCACCATCTTCCACCATCCTGCAGGGAGATGGTGGCCAAAATCCAATCATCCCATCGTGACCAGACAGTGAACAGCTTCCGCATCTTCCCCTTCCCTAATCCCTGTAATAGTCCCCTACAGTCTGTGTGTAATGTCAATTACTTTGAAATACAATAAAATACATTAACAAGATCAATTTTCTCACAGAAGCTCTTTAGCCAAACCTCAGGAAAAAGGAAGCCAAAGCAGCAAAGAAATGGTCTGATTTTTGCGGTTTTAAAACATGTCACAGCCGGGTGCGGTGGCTCACGCCTGTAATCCCAGCACTTTGGGAGGCCAAGGCGGGCAGATCACAAGGTCAAGAGATCGAGAACATTCTGGCCAACACAGTGAAACCTCATCTCCACTAAACATACAAAAAATGAGCCAGGGCTGGTGGTATGTGCCTGTAGTTCCAGCTACTCAGGAGGCAGAGGCAGGAGAATCACTTGAACCAGGAGGGTGGAGGTTGCAGTGAGCCAAGATCGTGCCACTGCACTCCAGCCTGGGCGACAGAGCAAGATTCCATCTCAAAAAAAAAAGAAAAAAAAAAGTCACACGTTGATCTGAAGTAGAATGTCACCACAGCTAAACTGTTAAGGGACCAGCACGGAGCCTTGTAATAACTGGGGAAATCCAAATGCCTGGCTCCCCATCATTCGTTCATCACTCCAGCAAGAGGTGAGAGAACTTGGGGTGGGCGTCCTCCCACTGTAAAATGTTCCACCACTATTGGAAGTTCTGCCCAGGAGGTTTCGTAACTCTCTTACTATATTCAAACCGGGGAACATAGAATTATCATAGAATGTAAAATGTAAGTAATTTTTTAGCTTGCTTTTAAGGCAAATTTTTGTTTAAAGGAGAAGTGAGACTGAATTTATAAAACATCCATCCAGACTCCTGCCTCCCTGGATTAGGAGTTAGTAAAATCCTGCCTCCTAAAATTACCCACCCATTCAGCTCAGCAACTAGAGCAAGCCTGCCCTGAACTGCTGCTCTGTGCAAAGCACTATTTCTAGGTGGAGAATTGAGTTCTTCAGCTCAGCAAATACTAAAGTATTGAGAGCTTGTTATCAGGCACTGTGTTAAGCACTGGAGATGAACAGAAGAGTAAGAGACGGCCCTGCCCTCAGGATCCAGGGGGAATTCAGAGACGAGTGCATGGACAACCGTGTATGGAGGGTAAGAGAAGGGGTACACGGTGCTCCCATCACCCTGGCTCTGGGTCACAGAGCCAGCGGGGCCTTCGCGGGACTTCAGCAGAGAAACAGGAATCGACACCGGCTAAAGAAAAGCAGCCAAGAAAGTTCTGATGATCTACTCTACGCCAGACACTGAGATGGTAAGTGGGCCATGAAAATGGTACGGCTGGAAGCAGGTGCTTCTCTTTTGCCTATGACAGGAGGAGGGTCACAGCTAACTTCAGACTACAGTAACTAAATCATCTTGATCTGAAAACATTTCTTTTCAAAAGCTTTTGAAAAATTATTTCATTTCATATTGTAGCTATTTTGGTATTCCACCTCAGTTCTACTAAGAGGTGGATGGAGAGTGAGAACTGTGCGAGGCAAAGCCAGCTCACCAGTCAGACCCACAGACGGGGGCAGAGGGCATGCAAGGCTGCGAAGTCCCCAACGGCGGGGAGGATTGCATGGCACCTCGACGAGGGTGGCGTCTGAGATGAGAGGGTCATGATGATTTCTAATACAGCCCAGGTTAAAACGCTAGAAAGTGCAGTGTGCAGAGATTTATCAGAGAGCATTCGGATTTGAGAACCAGTAAGAGAGAAAAACATTCACAGTGTTTGTCTGTCGGCTACTGAGACCGTGTTCGCATAAAAACATACTTGGGACATTTGGACAGAATCAGCCTGGTTAAGGATGGAAATAGTCATACGTGTCATACTGTGATGAAACACGTATGTACAGCTCTTTCCACATCTCAAAGTCTGACTACACGAGAGGCGCTGAGAGTCAGCACGCAGCCTGTCACCTCCAGCATGCTCTGTGGTCGCCTCCCGTGGTCGCCTCCCGCAGCCGGCCCCACTCACCTTTACGCCAGCTAGCATCCCAGTTGTGGACACGCTGAAGTCGAGATATGCGAGGGTGTCTGGGTTGCAAGGTTTGCAGATCTGGGCAGGCCGCTTCTTTGGCAAATCATCTGGAGAGGAACACAGCTTATCAGCAGATCCAGCCTGAGCAAGGCCATAAGCAAACCACCTTCTCCAGCCAAAGCACTGACCTGTGTCCAGGATGAGGGGCCACGTCCTGACGTCTACAGCCGCCGCCGCCTCCCTGGACCGCAGCAACTTACAGATCAGCTGTGTCGTCATCAGACAGGCAGAGCGACTCACCTGGCATCAGAGAACGGAGCCATGAACGTGGACCCAGATGAAAGCGTGCTCGCTTCTCACGGGTCTCCTGCTCACTATGCACGCTAAAACCATGTTGCTTTAACGGGCAGATTAGGTTACCGAGCCCACTGTTTCCTGCTGCTGGCTGAGGAAGAACAGAGCTAGGAGTCTGGTTGTGGAGGCACAGGGGCTGGGGGTGGGGCCTGCAGCTGCTGCATCTGCACTTCCTGGGCCCAGCGCACCCACAGCCTCAGCGTCATGACACGTGCAGAAATGAGCTCACCACTCACAGCATTAGCTCTGTTCTCCTGGAAACATCACATACACCCAGACGCATCACACATAGTTCTCCTGGAAATGTCTCACACACCCACGTCGCGCATAGTTCTCCTGGAAACGCCACACACACCCACGTCCCGCATAGTTCTCCTGGAAACGCCACACACCCACGTCGCGCATAGTTCTCCTGGAAACGCCACACACCCACGTCGCGCGTAGTTCTCCTGGAAACGTCTCACACACCCACGTCGCGCATAGTTCTCCTGGAAACGCCACACACACCCACGTCGCGCATAGTTCTCCTGGAAACGCCACACACACCCACGTCGCGCATAGTTCTCCTGGAAACGCCACACACACCCAGACACATCACGCATACTTTCTAGCAGGAGTGGCCACTGTGGGAGTCTCCAGCACCATGCTAATAGGGACTCAGGTGTGGGCGGGACAGGTGCATTCTCTGCCCCAACTGTTTTCCCCTGTAGTTCCTCCTTCAACAGGGATAATATAGCTGAATCCTCTCAAACTCCTTCAGCTGTATACGAAGAAAAAGAGATCTATACTTTCAAAAAGGAGCAGAAAACTTCTACATCTTGAGGAGAGGGCTTCTGAAAAAGCCCTGTCTCTTCCCGTGGTCGGTCTGCTAGGCTGGGTTTGTGGGGAAGCCCAAGGAATGGTGGCGATGCCCTCTCTTGGGAGCCATTTTCTCCAGGGTAGACACTGCAGAGGCTACCATCCAGCCTCTGCCTCCATGCACACCTTTAGATCTTACTTCTAGACCTAGACTGTAGGCTCCCTACAGGTAGAGACCCTGTCCTGTCCTGACCATTTGACTCCAGACACACACCGGCTCCCACAGCCAGCAGCTGCCCTGGGAGATGTCAGAGTCTGCGCTCTGCGAGCTCCATACTCAGCTCCAGGCAGTGGAGGCCCCGACACTCCCAGGCACGTTACCTCTACAATCATCTTGACGGTAGGCAACGTCGTTGCGATGTTCTGTGGGTGCGGGGGACGGACGGTTATGGGCACACAGCCTGCGTAGAGGCAACCATAAAACGCTGCTATCAGGTCTATTCCTACACAAGGAGAAAAACATCATTATTGAGGCAGACCACGCTACTGAATGCCCACTGTCCCTGTCGGCATAAATGCTAGTCTGCAACAAGTTCAACGGGTGAACAAGCAGCTGAACTTCTCGCAGCCTCTGTCCTCCCGGCAGGTTTTGTCAGCTTTGGCGGTCACTGTCATCTACCCGTCCTTTCAGATGTGAGGTGACAAGGCAGCCTGGAGGTTTAATTTTACACCATTTTGCTAAGGAATTACCCACCTCTGTAACTGAATTTAGTCAAGATTTAGGTACTATTAAGTAAATTACCTGAGGTAGCTAATAACACAAATTTGGATACAAAAGTCTTTGAAAACATCACTTTCTTGAAGTCTCTAACAGCAGCACATGTGGCTGGTGCCCATGAGTGGTTGTAGCCAGACACAAAGGGGCCAGTTCGCAAGCAGCTGGATACAGCGCAGACTCCCGGCCATCACGCTGCCCTCGGCTCAGGCACCAGCAGGTGTAAGGGACCTCCTCACACTGCGGTTGACCCGCGGCCATCTCTCAGGGGAAGCCCGCCCTGCGCCCGTACCTGGGGGGTAGACCAAGGCCACGTGGTCGCCGTCCTGAAGGTGGCCCCTCTCCATGAGCATCACGGCGATCTTCTCGGCTCTCTTGTGCAGCTGCACGCAGGTCAGCGAGTTCGCGATCGCACCCTGCGGGCCGATCACAGGGACAAGTGCGTAAGATTCCTTCAGCAGAGCAGCTTGCGGAGAGCGCACACGCGTCCTACGACTCACTGACGCAAAGCGAACGTCAGTGGTTTTTAGAACAAGCACAGACCTGTGCAACCAACATGACAGTCAATTTTAGAATGTTTTCAGCTTCCCCCAAAACTACATACGTTAGAGGTCAACCCCATTTTCTTCCAACTAGGTGAGGAGTGCAGACCAAAGAAGCATCCAGATATATTTAGGGTAACAAGAAATATTTTGAAAAATGATTACGTCAATTAAAAAACAGAACAGGCCGGGCGCGGTGGCTCAAGCCTGTAATCCCAGCACTTTGGCAGGCCGAGACGGGCGGATCACGAGGTCAGGAGATCGAGACCATCCTGGCTAACACGGTGAAACCCCGTCCCTACTAAAAATACAAAAAACTAGCCGGGCAAGGTGGCGGCGCCTGTAGTCCCAGCTACTCGGGAGGCTGAGGCAGGAGAATGGCGTGAACCCGGGAGGCGGAGCTTGCAGTGAGCTGAGATCCGGCCACTGCACCCCAGCCTGGGCGACAGAGCAAGACTTCATCTCAAAAAAAAAAAAAAAAAAAAACAGAACAAAAAACCCTAACAATTCTGGGACTTGTGTTACTGTCATGGGCAGTGGGAATTCTTAGTACACCGGAAGGGCCTGCACACTGGAATTAAGACTAATTAAAAATTTTAATTTAGAAAGACCACATCAAAAATCAAGGAAGTCAGAAAGTGAAAAATAAAAGCAAATAGTGAAAAACACCCTGAAGGAATGAAAAGAACTGTGAAGTGCATTTTCACATAGACTTTAATGTAGAAATAAATAGAAAACATATTTGTGCTGGAAAATAGCTTACAAAAGGGTTGTGAGGGAAGGTGAATTGCAAGATATATACTAAGCAACATCGCAAGACTGTGGGAGTCACTATTTATTTATTTATTGAGACAGGGTCTCTGTCTCCCAAGCTGGGGTGCATGGTGTGATCACTGCTCACTGCAGCCTGGGCCTGCTGGGCTCAAGCAATTCTGCCTCAGCTCCCTGAGTAGCTGGGACTACAGGTGCCACCAGCATGCCTGGCTAATTTCTATAAAAATTTTTCTCATAGAGATGGGGTCTCCCTATGTTGCCCAGGCTGGTCTCAAACTCGTGGCCTCAAGTGATCTTCCCATCTTGGCCTATTTAAAAGCCATAAAGAAAAATGTGAATAAATTACAAATTATAAGCATGTGACTAACCAAAACAAGCTTCTCCTGCTGACACACTTCACAGTTCTAGCTCCTCTGCAATATTCTCAGATGTGAAGACTGCTTCTACGTCATTTAAAAACCTCTTGGGATCGGATTCTGTCTCACAGCTATTAACACAGTGAGGATCTTCCCTCAAGCAGTAGCAACTGGACTGCAGTCCACAGGGCCAGGAAGACTCCAGAGCCGAAGAGTGACTGAACACCTGGGCTCAGGAATTTTTTGCTTTTTTTTTTGGAGACGGGGTCTTGCTCTGTCACCAGGCTGGAGTGCAGTGGCATAATCTCAGCTCACTGCAACCTCCGCCTCCTGGGTTCAAGCGATTCTCCTGTTCTCCTGCCTCAGCCTCCTGAGCAGCTGTAACTACAGCCACCCACCACCGCGCCCAACTCATTTTTGTATTTTAGTAGAGACAGGGTTTCACCATGTTGGCCAGCATGGTCTTGATCTCCTGACCTCATGATCCGCCCGTCTTGGCCTCCCAGAGCGCTAGGATTACAGGCGTGACCCACCACGCCTGGCCCAGGAATTCTTATTTGAGTTACAGCTACAAAGATGAATGCATGAGCGTGGGGACGGAGCACGGAGCGCGCAGCCAGCCCGAGAAGGCTGTCAGGGAGCCGACTTCGTGCAACAAGGAGGACGCTGCATGGACGAACAGTGTCTGGGGCTATTCAGCGGCGATGCTGGGAAAAGCACGTCAGCCTCCCAGCTCGAAGGGCCCGGGTCAGAAACGTGGGCGGGACAAGGTGGGAGTGAAGAGAATGTCTCAGGAAGCATCAAGATGTGAGCGCCAGACCCTGACCTCTACCAAAACGTCCACAAGGCAGCCGATGAGCCCCGCTGGGTCTGCGGGGAAAGTGCCTTCTCCCTGAGGACCTCTGCAGCAGGCCAGGGCTGCGGGGAGGCTGCCCACGTGACTGCCCGGGGGGTCTTCAGACCCTTCCTGCTGACTGGCTGGTGTCCTCCATGGAGAAGATAGTTAGCTTACATTTCTCTGAACTCAACCTTCTCATCCCACACATTTTCCTCAATTATTTCCCCACTTAGAGGACACCTAAAAAGTAAGAAAACAGAAACTGATGTAAAGTGGAAGAGCCCAAGAGCAGAAGGTGGCAGAGAGGGGCAAAGACAACAAGGAAGGCAGGACTGAAGTCCAGGCAATCCCCCTGAGAAGATAGATCTGGGGGCCTTTGAAACTGGACTGTTCCTCTGAGCATCCACTCTGGGGGTCTCCTTGCCACCTGTTCACAGCAACCAGCCCACCGGGACAGAGACACTCCGCACGGCCAGGCTGGGCGCTGATGGGACCCATTCAGATCCACCCCGACTCCAGGGGCAGGTCTCCCAACAAGGAAAACCAGCACACCACCCATCGCCGTGAGCATGGCCGGGCCTGGGGCTGGCGGGGGCCGCAAATCTCAGAGAAGAGCCCGGGCAGAATCGGCTCAGCCCCCGCCCCGCTGAGGGAGGCCCCGCCCCGCCCCGGGAGGCCCCGCCCCGCTGAGGGAGGCCCAACCCTGCTGAGGAGGCCCCGCCCCGCCCCACCCCACCCCGCTGAGGGAGGCCCCGCCCCGCCCCGCCCCGCCGAGGGAGGCCCCACCCTGCTGGGGAGGCCCCGCCACCGCACTGCCCATTCTCATGCCAGGCCTGCCTGCAGCAGCAGCGCCCAGTCTGGCTTGTTTGGCTTGTGGAACAGCTTCTTCCCTGTCTCTGGAGAGCTGAAGCTGATCCCCTATCAAACAGCCGCTTTGCTGTCAGATGACAAAGCCTGTGGTTTGCCCACTTTCTGGTCCTGAGATTTGAGAGGCTCAGATGAGACACAGCCAGCAGCCAAGAGTGTCTTTGAAAACGTTTTGATTCCGGTGCACAGAAATCCCCACCTATGGGTACTTGGAAAACATGAAGTGTAACGTGCACTGTGCGCTGTCCTTTATCTTTGATGACCTTGTGAAACGCCATTTTCTCAATGCTGGTTGACCCCTTTCAGGGCTGACATAAAAACAAACAGCAAAGCTTCCAGTCACGCTCCACGAGGACGGCGTCCCTTCTTGGGTGTTAGGTCCTGAAGCCAGCTCGCAGGGTGATTTTAAATAAGTTCCTCAAAAGCCCCTTGAGATGGTGCTGTGCTGGAGACAGGCACACAATTTCACAGCCGGTAGACGTGAGCAGGCACCTCTCGCTCCATGGCCGGGCGGGGCTGTGCCACGGGTGACACCGGGTGGGTGCTTTCTTGCCTGGAAAGGATGAGGTGAGCAAACACTGGACCCCACCATTAGTGGGGAGGGACAGTCGCTCCTGGCTCACGCTGCAGGCTGGCAGCCCCAGGCATCTACAGCAGCTGAGCAGTTTCCCTGCTTCCTTGCTACCTTTCCCCACCCCATGTGGCTGAACGGGACACGGCTACACCACATGGCAACTCCACACACGTGACACCGTTCTCAGCCTCACTCCCCAGGAATCCTAATGCAGTGTCTACCTCAGGAGAAATGCCGCTGGCTTTGGCTTGCACTTTCCATTTCCCACATACTCGATGTTAAGAACGTGATGCATTCTCGGCGAGTGTCCCATAAAGTAACAGCCATTCACCGCAGGTAACAGTCATCATTCTCTGGCATCTTCATCAACATTCACTGGGGTTTCCGTCCTGAAACCCACCAGCTAAGAAGAAGGTTCCAGGTAAAATCATTTCACCAGAGAAATGAGGGCTGGCTTTTCCCCCAAAGAAGTGCTGGGAGGCAGCGTGACGGAAGGGGCACACGGGGAAACCAAGAGCCTGCCCATGTCTAAGCAGACACAGTCAGTGTCAGTTACTGTAAACTTGGGACCATTTTAACGTTTCACATTAAATCAAATAACTGAAAAACAAACAAAAACTGAGAAATAAAAAGCCAAACTAAATTTGTATTTTAAAATTCTAAAGAAGGTACAAGTTACAAAAGGTCAAAAGAGTTGGCTACAAACCCATTGATTCAACCATTTTATTTTTTTTTTTGAGAGTCTTGCTCTGTCGCCCAGGCTGGAGTGCAGGGGCGCGATCTTGGCTCACTGAACGTCCCCCTCCCGGGTTCAAATGATTCTCGTGCTTCAGCCTCCCAAGTAGCTGGGACTAGAGGTATGTGCCAAGACACCCAGCTTTTTTTTTTTTTTGTATTTTAGTAGAGACGGGGTTTCACCATGTTGGCCAGGCTGGTCTCAAACTCCTGACCTCAAGTGATCCACCCGCCTCCGCCTCCCAGTGTTGGGATTGCAGGCATGAGCCTCCACCATTTTAAATGAGCTGGTGACTACACGGCCAGCAAGATGGGGCCAAATTCATCAGCAGCAGAAAAGTGTCCTGGATGGAAACAGCGGCTGGGCGGCTGGCGTACACGCTGAACGGACTGGGCGGCTGGTGTACATGCTGAACAGACACTTAGGGAGTGTGGACTGATCCATCACTGGAATGAATTTCATTTGTTTCTTCTTTTTAAAATCTTGCTTTTAGAAAATGTGTGATTCTGTAAGTGGTGTGCACTGTGTTTCTGTTGGGTGGTGCTGAACAGGGAAGCTAGTTAGGTGAGGATGACACTATGAACACTGTGAAGATGATGCTGCCGCCTCGGTCCAGGCCAAGCATCTCTGAACGTACATACGAGGCAGCAGAGGGGAGATGGACACAGGCCTGATCTGATGCCTGTCAGAAAATAATACAAGCGATAGGCTCAAGCGTGCCTGCCTCTATGTCCAGCAAGCCTTGGAAACAGGCCACACCTCCAGGGAAAAGACGTCCTCAGGCCATGCCTTCCACACAGTCCTAAGGTAAATCACTCATGGCTCTGATCCCTATATCTCGCCCCCATTGGATTTGCAGTTGATCCTGATAAAACCCTTTTTAGAGAACCTGAATCATTTCCAGGAAACACATTTTCCCAGAAGATCCAGCATCCAGCTACGCAGGTGACCACGGGGGTTCAGGGGCACGGGGCTGTCCACAAGGCCAGACAGACCAGATGCCAAGCCCAGAACTGTGGTACCACCCAGCAAACAATCCGAGGGATCGTCCCCAAATCAGGCACAGCTGGAACAACTCTATTTTCCTCCTCCTGATGGCACATGTTGCCCACGAACGTACCCAGATCATTTCTGAATCTTTGCATATATGGAGGTCTCTGCTACTTCTTGAGCCGCCCGTCAATACCTCTAGATTACTGGACACAGACACGCGTGCAACCCACACACATGGGAGCAATGTGTCAGGCAACATCGGGGCAGGGATTCAGGGAGACTCAGAGCTGACTCCGCTTGCAGCTTGCAGAGGGGTAGCCGCCTCTGTGAGGAAATCAGGGGAGGGAAGGAGGACTTGCAGCAGAAGGGATCTGAGGTGCCGAGGGAGGCTGGAGTTAGTGCTGCAGATTTAGGTCACCACGTTGGAGGTGACATTGGAAGTCTCTAGAGAACCGCGAAGACCACAGGGAACGAGGAACGAGAAGTCACAAGCAGTTTACAGGAGAAACACTACTTGGAGAGGACAAAGAATCAGACAAGCGGAGATGGGCAGGAAATCAAGACAGCACCCAAGGCCGGCGAACCTGACGATCGGGTTAGCAAAGGGGTATCATCCATATTCACAGGCTGAGGAAGGGTGCAGTGGAGAAAGATGAAAAGCGGAAGGCGGCATTTCAGATACAGGGACCCACAGCAACTCTGGTCCTCGAGGTCTCCGGCCCCCACGCCTGCGCTGTCGGCGCGGGGCAGGGGCTCCATCACGGTGCCAGTGAATGAGGGCCCGAAGGAGGTGGCAGAAACGGGCCTTCCTGGTTTTAAAGGCTCTTCCTGGGAAACGGTCTTGAGCAGATATGGTGAGCGACCGACGGCTGGGATCAACTCAGCAGCCATGACAATGTCAAGACGACGAGTACTTCTCTGGCAGAGGAGGAGGAGAGGGTGTTCCTATGAACTAAAGCACGTGCAGAGAATGGTCTGATAACTGAAACTCAAACCAGAGAGTCGGGGAATAATTTCGTGATGCTGCTGGCATTTCCTTTTGTCTTCAATCCGCGGCTTCGCACGCTAAGATTTTGAATTGAGCAATTCTCAGCAGCCATGACTTTTTGAAGAGTTGCAAAAGTGCCTATACTTGTCAAGAAGACTTACATTTTTCATCTGTTTTCAAGTTTTATGTCCATGGCAAAAAGAAGTTACAAACATATTAAGATTTCTGCATTTAATTTTTACTGTTAATAGTATTAGCTTAATGCCTTACTCTTAAGTACTACTGTGGAACAGTATTTGATGAGTGTGGTTTTCTTATGTCAAGTGTCAACGGGAACTTAAAATTACAAAGTGGAAATGATTTTCATTCCTGAGTCTGCAATGAACATAACTTCTGATGTATAAAAAAGTGGTTTAGGGCTGGGTGTGGTGACTCATGTCTGTAATCTCAGCACTTTGGGAGGCCAAGGCAGGTGGATCACTCAAGGCCAGGAGTTCTAGACCAGCCTGGCCAACATGGCAAAACCCCATATCTCCTAAAAATACAAAATTTAGCCAGATATGGTGGTGCGCGCCCTGTAGTCCCAGCTACTCGGAGGCTGAGGCATGAGAATCACTTAAACCAGGGAGGTGGAGCTTGTGGAGTGGAGGCATGAGAATCACTTAAACCAGGGAGGTGGAGTGGAGATCGTGACACTCAACTCCAGCCTGGGCAACAGAGCAGGACTGTCTCAAAAAACAAAACAAAAACTAGTTTAGTAATCAAAATAAAAACGCAAATATCTCATAGACTTGCAATTTCTCTCTGGTAGATACCATTAATTACTCATTTTGGGGGAGAAATATTGTAAACAGGGTGCTAAAATATCTGATACACAAGTAGGTGTGAGTAACTGCACAAATGGTTACGCTTAAAAGCAATCCCTAGGTACAAAAGTCTCATTAGTCAGAAGAGCAAAACATAAAAAGAATTCGCATAAGACTGAAGTGAAAGGCCTTAGTCAGAAAGAAAGCGGAGCGCTCCCACGAGCCAGGCTGGGCCCCTTGAGGCCAGCAGCCAGGGAAGCCAGCCCCGCGCCTCACCCGACAGTTGAGTAGCGTGTAGAGGACGTGGTCCGGGGTGGTCTGTGCTCTCCACTGCAGGACCTCCGAGAGGAACAGGAACTGGAACAGAGTACGGGGGTGAGGGTCAGGCTGTGCGGTCAGATCAGGCTGTGCAGTCTGAGGTGGGGCAGCCTGGATACTCAAACCCATAGAGGCCGAGTGCTTTGAGTCTTAAAACCGCGTGCTTCTCCGCGGAGTCGAAGACATGCATGCTGGGAAAATCCCCGTCACACACGACCACAGGACGAGCAAGTGCCCACAGCTTTGTTCCTGCAGGGCTTAGATTCACAGTGCCCGAGTCAGGCACAAGCAAAGGGCTGATGCTGTACCCTGGTGTGAAGTTGTCTGAAAGTCTGCCCAAGGATGGGAACCATTTCCCTCACAGGCAGGAGCAGCCTGCACAGAAACCCCTTCTCCTGGGGCTTCCAGAAGATGCAACGTGGATTTCGGTGGCTACAACGAGAGAATCAGATCTATCTGGTTTGAAAAAGCAGGCTCTAAAAAATTTAGGTTTCTAGAATGGCAATACCCTGATGGCATGAAGCCGCAAATTACACAAACCACACATGTGCCACTGACCTGCTCCACAGTACAAGGGGCAGCCTTATTTCACGTCAGGGACAGAAACCACAGATACGGCTTCACCCCTTTCATCAACATTTCACGGGACTGATTTTGTCCCATTTCCTAATGGGTCACACAGAAGGGGACACCTGTTGGCTGCGGGAAACAGGACCTCTGGGTGAGCCCTGAGCATTCTCGAGGCCGAAGAGTTCTAATGGGGACCATGGACACACACGGTGCATGGTCAAGGCCAAACGGTTCTAACGGGGATGGTGGATACACATGGTGCACTGTCAAGGCCGAACAGTTCTAACGGGGATCGTGGATGCACATGGTGCACTGTCAAGGCCGAACGGTTCTAGCGGGGACCGTGGATGCACATGGTGCACGGTCAAGGCCGAACGGTTCTAACGGGGACGGACCGTGGACACACATGGTGCACTGTGCGAAGTCTGGGCCTTGGGAGCTTCTCCTACGGCTTTTAACGCCACTGTCAGGAGGCCTGGCCCCCAAACCTGGGTTTCGAACTGCTTCTTAGAGTCCAGAGAGCACAGGACAGAAGCCTTTGGCTGCAAGCTGCTGTGGGTAGGACGGGCTTTGATCTGGCCTGGTGGGGAAGCTGGAAAGGAAGGAGTACGGGGAACCGTGGGCCGGACAAGGACTGCCAGACATTTGCCTCGGTCCTGCCAGTCGTGGGATCAGACACCCCTCACCCACTTCTGCGTCGCTGTGACATTTTTTGAAACTTTGTATCTCCTATAAACACAGTTTCTTATGAAACTATATGGTCTCTTGCAGGAGAAGACAGGTGGAATAAAGGAAGATTGGCAGTGGTGGACCACCACCAGCGCGGGAAGTCGGGGAAAGTCGGGGACGGCCGGGGAAGGTTGGGGACTGTGGGGGAAAGTCGGGGAAGGCTGGGGAAGGTCGGAGAAAGTCGGGGAAGGCTGGGGAAGGTCGGGGACTGTGGGGGACGGCAGGGGAGGGTCAAGGAGGGTCGGGGAGAGTCAGGGACCCAGTTCCTACCTTCCGGGCCTGGTCGTTATCTTCGATCTGACCCAGGTCTCTGCCGCTGGCCTGTGCGATTCTCTTCCCAGAGACCAGGTTCCCCACCATCACAGAGGCGGGGCCGATTTCTGGAAAGAAACAGAGACACGCCATGAGGAAACAAAAGAGAAATTCCTTAAGACTTGACCTCCCACCTTGGTAAAAACCTTACTCTCGGAAAACTTCCGGAAAGACCTGACTTTGAATAAGCCTTCTAAGAACAGGGATTCAACGAAATCAAAGGATTGTGAAGGGGAGTGTGACAGGCCTTGGTCGGGTTCTTCAGAAACGATGTTTTTATCATCCCTGAAGCTCCCTGGAGGCCCTCCAAGCCCACGCCTGACTTTCCAGTTAGTGTGAGAGCCCCGGGTGCCAGCACTCACAGCCTTGATTGTAAAAAGTAAGACGGAAAGACAAACACAGAATTAAAAGCCAGGATTTGTTTCACTGCAGAGACCTGTGGCTCCCATCTGTTCGAGTTCTCTGGGGCCCACACACCTGAGATCTGATTGTGGACAAACAGACAGTGGACATTTCACATACGGATGTCGCGGCGTGGAGTTGAGGGTGGACAGGACAGGATATAGAGTCACTTCTCAGTATGTTTTACACACTGAAAAGGTCTTAGGTTCTGTCAGGCCCACAGTGAGGTGTGGAAGAATAAACCAAGGGCTGTCATAAAGTCAAGCTCCTTTTCAGTTCACCATGAGTGATGAGGTGACTATCATCTGGGCAAAGGGGGGAGGAAGGAGGAGGAAAAGGGAAGGGGTGAGAAGGGGTGGGAGTAGGGGGAGGGAAGAGGGGAGCAATGGGGAGAGGTGATGGGAGAGGGGCGAGGGGGCAGGGGAGGGGCGAGGGGAGGGGCGAGGGGGCAGGGGAGGGGTGAGGGGCGAGGGGAGGGGCGAGGGGAGAGGGGCGGGGCGAGGGGCGGGGCGAGGGGGGGCAGGGGAGGGGCGAGGGGAGGGGCAGGGGAGGGGCGAGGGGAGGGGCAGGGGAGGGGGCCGGGGAGGGGCGAGGGGAGGGGGCCGGGGAGGGGGGATGGGAGGGGGCAGGGGAGGGGGGATGGGAGGGGGCAGGGGAGGGGGGATGGGAGGGGGCAGGGGAGGGGGATGGTAGAAGAGGTAGAGGAAGCAGGGAGAGAATAAGAATGTTTACCAAAAGAATTGCATGTAAAATGACGATGACATTATCAATTTGTGCCTAATCCTTGGCTTGCAGGCTACTATTAAGTCAAAGTCTTAAATTCCCAATAAAGGTCAAGTGACAGGTTTATAAACCAGGCCACATGGGCATTCGTTACCACAGAAGCAGAGCTGTAGCTAAGAAGATTGTTCATTGCCCTGTCAAAAACACACACGTGCCCAGATGCAGTTGACTGGGCGGTGGCACCGAAAAAGGCTTAGGATGAGCCCGTCATCGTGACAACCGCCACCAGAGTCCCTCGGCTTCCCGAAAAGCTCACGGAAATGCTGGCACCAGAACAAGGCGGTCAGGGCCTGACGTCCTCTGGCCGGTCCCCAGGGAGAGGAGAGCCACTGGGTCTCTACAGATGCGCAGCCATCCTTTTCAATTGTGGGCTGCCAGAAACGCTTCCACTTATCACAGCTACGCAGGAGAAGGCAGGGCACTTCAGCCAGGACTGAAATCTGGAGAACAGCCTACAAGCAGACGTCTGGGCTTCTGCCTGCCGGTGCCTCCGGTTCTAGGTGACGTGTAGGAGCCTCGAGTCTGGACTCTGTGTAACAGTATAAATGCCTTCTACACTCAGCAAATCATTTCTGAATTTTCACATCACAGTTGTGAACAGACTGAATTTCTTTTCTTAGTTCTTAATGAAGTATGGAAGAGGAATAGCCTTTTCACATGTAGCTCAAGAATTTGGTCAGGCGCTGGAAGGAAGGGAGCTGCCCCGTGGTGGGAACAGTTGCTCGTGTGTGATCTCCGAACACCCGGGAGCCCTTCACTCACCTGCCGCGCATCCTCTCTATCAGATAGAAGCATCTTCTGAATGAAGCATCTTTAACATTTTTTTTTTGAGACAGAGTTTCACTATGTTTTCCAGGCTGGTCTCGAAGTCCTGGGCTCCAGCGATCCTCCCACCCTGGCCTCCCGCATCGCTGGGACCACAGGTGTGAGCCACCGCGCCTGGCTGAAGTTCTTAGCCTTCTCCTTGGTGACCGATGCTGGGCAAGATGACATGGCTCTTCTAAGAAGCCAACTTGGAAACTGGCCTAAATGGGTTCCAAGGTTTCCCATAATGTTTTGAAGAATTCATACTAGGGTAGGGAAAGCGAGCTTTTGAGGAGAGATCAGGCTTTTGTGGAGCCTTATTTTGTGCCCCTCTGATATGTCTTCCCTCATCTCCACGTGCATCCTCTGAACGAAGTCTGGGGCCTTGATGCCTCCCCACGCAGCCTCAGGGACGCAGTTTTCCCGACAGCTCCTGGGAGGCAGAGGCCTTCTAGCTGCACCTCACTCTCAAAGTCCGTTCTTGGCAGCCGCTGACGGTCTCCCCTGCTGAAGAGAGGTGCGTGTGTCCCAAATGCTCCCAGGGTATATCACAGCCTCGCCATTTAAGCTACAGAGTTGAGAGGAATCCCAAAACGTGTGTATTTGAGGCTCAAGTCTCTTCTCTCTGCTCCCATTAATGGACTCACCCATCTGCAAGTCAGCAGCCGCCTCGCTGGTATTATCAAATATCCTGCCATGCAATGCTTGGCGAATTTGCTCAGGGCACAGGGCGGGAGTTTTATCTCAAAGACAGCAGCAAGACACACGGAATCCCAAGCGGGAGACAAGCCCTTCCTGGGTGCCAGGCTCTGGCCATTCCTCAGCAGATTCCTCCTGCTATTCTGGGGCAATATTCCCAGGAACCTTTAAAGCTGGGGAATTGGACCTTGTTTTGTAACTCTAATAGTTGTACCAGCTCAGCTGGTAAGTTAAAGGTCTTTTAATACTTTTGTGCTCAAATAAGATAATCTGAGGGCACACAGTGCCATTCACTGAGTAAATGTGAATTCATCCAGTAAGAAAGGCCATTTGGTTGTCAACAGGCTGTCTGTTTCCAGCATCTCAGAACACTGTCACCCATAAAAGGGCTCAAGGAATATTTGCTTTGGCTTCCTGATAATGGCTACTCACTTGTCAGGGTCACTTTAAATGTTTATCCAAAGGGGCCTCAGAAATCATCCAGCCCAACTCTGTCTCTGTGGTTCGAAGCTGAGGCCCAAGCTGCGTTTCAGGCCCTCCGCAGAGACAGATGAGTCTGTGGGTAACTCATGGGGCCTCAGCTCTGCCAGTTACTATTTGTTAAAAAGCTTTTTAAAGACACAAAATCAGGTAACCCCTCAGGTTCGCAAACACAGATGAGACACTAAATATATATATTATTTTCTTTCTTTAAAGTTATCAATCACGTGAAGCTTCATTTAATGAAGTACTGTATTAGAGTAAAAAGATTTCCAATCTCCTGCGCCACCATTCCCCAGCTAAACCCCCAACGAAGAGGGCTTTCTGCAGGCCTCCTGACCGCACTGCGCGGCTGCTGGCTCTGTCTCCCCACTGGGTTTTCCTGACCTTGGCGCGAGGCTGCCAGCTGCTCTCTCTCCCTGGGTTTTCCCAGTCGCGTCTCGACACTTGGCTCAGGTGAGCCAAGCCCTGTAGCTATGGAGTCATTACAACTTTGTATTTGCAAAGGATCCTCCCTTCCATAAACACCTGTCTGAACCCTTTCTCCAACTGCTGAACTGCTTCCCAGCTGGGACCACGGGTCTCTGGGTCGAGTGTCTGACAATGAACCAATCAGTGGGGAGAGAGGATCAGGTCACTTCAGAGTTTACAATGAGGATACCCTGGAGAGCGCCGACACCTGCTGTAAATCTTCATACTGCAGAGACAGCCTGGGGAGAGCAACGGCCTGTGTCCTTCACGAGGCTGTTTACTTCCCGAGGCGGCTTTCCCACCCTTTCAGGTCACTCTGAGGGAGGATGCCCATGGTTTGAGTGGCTCCCAACAGAAGGCCATGCACCCACAGAATGTAATGAAATGGATACTGCCCCCTGCAACTCCACATTCCCTGTGCCAATCATGAAAACCAGGGACCACGAGAACAGCGGTTTGGAAAAAAAACTGTCAATCATAAAAACCAGACACCGCGAGAACAATGGTGCGGGGGAAAGAAAAAAGAAGAAATGGAGGAAGAATATTTAAGGAAATCTACAAGATAAGAAAAAAATAAGAAGTAGGTCAGAAATGAAAGAGCAACAATGCACGTGAACCCGATGTGCTTAGAAAGGGAGAGCACCACGGCCGTGCCCTTCAGGAGAATGAGCTTTTGCTACAAGAGAACAGAGCCAGCCAGTTATGTGCTGACGACCACACTAACACCCCTGAGCCTACAGAGAACAAAAGCAAGGCATTTACAGACGGAAGACCAGAATCCAAGTTGCCCCTGCCCCGCGTTCTATTCTTGGGGTAACCACTTCTTTCCCACAAGCATCAGCTTCCTGCAAGCAGCCCTGTGTGAACTCCCGCACCTCTCCGTGCCATGCGGCCCTGTGTGAACTCCCGCACCTCTCCGTGCCATGAGGCCCTGAGGGAACTCCCGCACCTCTCCGTGCCATGCGGCCCTGTGTGAACTCCCGCACCTCTCCGTGCCATGAGGCCCTGAGGGAACTCCCACACCTCTCCGTGCCATGCGGCCCTGAGGGAACTCCCACACCTCTCCGTGCCATGAGGCCCTGAGGGAACTCCCACACCTCTCCGTGCCATGCGGCCCTGTGTGAACTCCCGCACCTCTCCGTGCCATGAGGCCCTGAGGGAACTCCCGCACCTCTCCGTGCCATGCGGCCCTGTGTGAACTCCCGCACCTCTCCGTGCCATGAGGCCCTGAGGGAACTCCCGCACCTCTCCGTGCCATGCGGCCCTGTGTGAACTCCCGCACCTCTCCGTGCCATGAGGCCCTGAGGGAACTCCTGCACCTCACAAGCTGCCCAGGTGGTGCACATACCTGGCTGCTTCTGTCGAGGCTTAGGCAAGTTTGTGACGCAGGTGTGGGGGCACATTAGGACGTTGCAGGGGTGCAGAGAGCCCTCCAGAAAAAGCTGTTTTGTTTCTGACAAATGGATCCCACCAAGCGGGGTTTTGGGGAGGGTGTTTGCTGGCACCAAGGCCAGGCAATAAACTCCAACTTGATGTATACTGTCAATCGCCTAGAAAGTTAGGAAAGAGGAAGTCATATTATGATAGGAAGCATAAACACTCAGTACATAGTTATATTATGCAAAATATGATCCACAATACACAGAAGTCTGTGCAGTACAAGCACTGTTCCCAGGGCAAAAATGCCAAGGTAAGAGAAAGGGTTTTCCTGCTAAACTCACCAAAGCTGAATAATGTTACCCAGGGCTTGTGGAAGACCAAACACAGTAAAAAAGGAACTTTGGAGAAAAGACATGTTCTCAAGATCAAACAAAAAGCTTCCTTTGACCTCCCCAAGGTGACCAGTAGGAACCAGCGGTGCCAATTCCTGGTCCCTACACCCCCGAGTTTCTGGACACTTGATGTAATTCCTGATCAAATGAAGGGAAGGGAAAAAGGGCTACCCCATGGGCAAAGGAACAGCTAGTCACACCGTGATCTGAATGAAGGAAGGAGGCCAGAAGCAAGACAGAGGGGACCCGTGCCCAGGGCGAGGGAGGGCAACCTGCAGCACGCGGCTCATCCACTGGAAGCTGTCCTCCTCCGTGGAGTCGGGCCTCTGCTCTGCCACGATCACAATCCTCTCGTCGTGCAGCACAGTCACCGAGAACACGGCTATCCTGCGGGGGACACAGGAGCACGGTGAGCCTGCACCGGGACGCTCATGCAGCCCTCCCTCCGCGATCACGGCTCCATCACCATCACGAGCGCGTGACACAGCTCCAACTATGACTTCAAAACGGCAGCCGTGCTTCCGAATTTCCCCACACTCATCATCACGGGAAGAGCTGCGGGAGGCGCCCAGGGATGCCGCCAAGGCAAGGTCACCCTGATCCCCAGGTGGCCACACACAGCACCCGTGGGCTCTGGTGACCAGGTTACGCCTTTCGGCACAGAGGAGCAAATGTGATCAGACCTGCTGAAACTGGAGCCACACCCTTCACAGCTGAGTTCGCACCTGTGAAGTGAATGGTCTCCAAATCAGTAGAAATTTCCCGTTCCAGAACTAGTGATTTTCTGCTAAGTGTATGTGCCTTATATCGTCAGCACAGCACAGTCACCGCTAGTAAACTCTTTTTTACAAAGAGGTTGTAGCTTTAAAAATAATTCAAAGGTGGCAACATCATATCCAGGTATCTACTTCCTGCTCCTGTCAGCTTCCAAACTGAAAAAAGGCTCTAAAACACTTGATGACTTCCTCCAGATTGGCAAAAACTCAGGAACCGTGGCAACTCATTTCATCACGGGGCCTCCAGTGTGCGCCAGGCCAGGCAGGGAAGAAAACTGCGGCAGAGCGCGGAAGTGGCGAGCGTCTGCACGCACGCAAGTCTGTGACTCAACCGTCACCCTTGGGTCTCTCCAACCCGCTCTATGATGAATATCTAGATCTTTAATTTGTGCTGTTATTTATCGGAGGTTTTCTACTGCATATTCCTATTATACTTAGAGGAGAAGTTCAATGGAAATATATTTATGGGGTTCAGGGAATTTCTATAAAATCTCAGACATTCAGAACTAGGTTAAATCTCGGAGGTCAGAGTCCAGTTGCTTCAATTATACAGAAGAGGAAACTGAGACACAATACATTTAAGGAATCTGTGCAACATTCAACTCTTCAAAACCACATAAAAAGTGTGGCCGACTGGAAACTATATGCTTAATTTGTAGAACGCCACTGACCTTCCCCTGTAGACAAACTTCATGGGTTCGACGGCCAGCGCAGTGGCCACGATGTCGTCGGCGTTGTGCCTGCGCCCGCTGACCACCATGAGGCCATCCATCTTGCCCACCACGAAGACGAGACCCCCAGGACCCACGAACCCCAGCAGGCCTGTCCTTATGAACGGGTATTCACTGATTGGAGCCCCGGAGCTGGTCATGGGAAACACCTGGGGGAAACAGCATCCATCAGGCCACCGTTCACGTGGTCAGCTGGTTTCAGTCCTCACCGCTTCTCCTGCGAGCACGGCACCTGCTTTGCTTAAGCTCTGCCTTTCACCCCAGCAACCCTGCCTGAGGGCCGAGGTCACAGTTACCGCTGGTGGCCAACAGGCAGAAAAGCACTTCCCGCCCACCTCAGCAGGACCCCATCCGTTCCTGCACCTCCACTCACCTGCCGGAGCTCCTCCTGCCTCTGAACCCTGAACAGGTAACACCCAGAAGACTCACAGGAGGCCACTCAGCAAGAATTGATTACTTCGTTTACAAAACCACAATGTAAAAGATGAGTAAAGAGTCAAGGTACAATTTAAACAACGTATGTTAGTTTTAAAGTAATCTCTATTCATTCATAAAATGTTATTTGCCCTTGTTGGAAGTATGCTGAAAAGAAAAATATTAAGGAAGCAAATCAAATCAGTTCAAACTGTAAACCTCTTTTCCTCCACCCCTGCAGATAAATCACATAGAAATGGAGATGGAGTTTTTATTTAGATTTGTATCTAGCTCAGTTTCAAGGAATATTTAGAAAGTTCAATTCATATTCAAGAACGCTATCATGGACAGGTATTGTAACATCTGTTCAGATACATCCAAAGTTCTCAACATTTAGACCAGGAACAGTGGCTCATGCCTCAATCTTGACACTTTAGGAGGCTAAGATGGGAGGATTGCTTGAGACCAGGAGTTTGAGATCAGCCTGGACAACAGCACGAAACCCCACATGTACAAAAGAATTTCTTTTTAATTATTTAGGTGTGGTGGCACATGCCTGCAGTCCCAGCTACTCGGCGGCTGAGGCAGGAAGATGGCTTAAGCCAAGGAGTTTAAAGCTGCAGTGGGCTGTGATCGTGCCACTGCCCTCCAGCCTGAGTGACAGAGCAAGACCCTGTCTCAACAACAACCAAAAGTTCTAAACATTTAGGAAATGTATCCCCAAACAATTTATATTTTCTTACGTATAGCTTAAATATTGTGCTACTTGTAAGGTCAGGACCTACTTGGTAAAAAGATGGGTTCTGAGTTGTAGCACTAAACGTGTGTCTGACCCCTTCATGTCTCTGTTCATTACACAGCACATCTGTGTACACGCCCCTTGCATGCACATTACACACGCATCTGTGTATACCACAAACATACTTGTTGTGCCACTGAGATCGTTACATACAGGTATGCTCAAGTTCTCATCAGTTCATACCTGGCCACGGCTAGCCCAGGCCGAGGGGCTGTAAAGGGGCTCCAGTCGGCTTCCCCAGGCAGAGCCCTTCTCGCCCACGAGTGCACGTTCCCTCATGATCCACTTTTCACAGTAAAAGTGAGAAAAGTAACAAAAAGGATCCTTTCTTAGGAAATCGTGCTTATTGTTTTAAACCCTGGTTATAAGGTCAGAACAAAGCTGATAAAACAAATTTATCAAGTGATAAAAAGTGGTAAAGTGCCATCATTTTCATGAATATAAACACGTCTTGCTGAAAATGGATCTTACATTCCATGTCTGTCACTACGCACCTGCCAAGGCTGTTTGGAGACGGAGCCATAGGCAGTGCTCATGGCAGAACACTCCTCCACCTACCTCAAAGGTGTTCTTGGTCATGCCGGAGAGGCCATAGTAGGATGTGCCCGTCGCAACTGCACACACACACAGCTCCCCGATCTCATCCGTTCTGCACAGCTGAGGAACCCCGTCTGGCTTCACTGAACACATGATGGCTAAAAGCAAACAGGAAAGCACACGCCGCGTGAGGAGGGGGGGTGGGGAAAATAAAGGAAACAGGGAAGATGCGAATATGAACGAGGACACCAGTGAACAGGAATGGGGTCTGGAGCAAAACTGCATGGATGGTAGTCAGCCAGACATTCCTTTTCCCTAAAGAGCCGTGATTTTTCCTGTTGCAGCAATATGGCCAATTTCATAGCTGAAACATCAATAAATATTGCAACTGCTTTAATGTTAATGTGCAAGTTGTATTTAGGGGCATAATATCATCTGCCCCTAAATACATTTTATTTGGGGAGGACCCTCAGAACCAACCTCAGGGCCACCTGCCACACGTACATCAGCAACATGGTGTGACCTGAACTCTGCAAATCAAGCCTCTAATGCCTTAATCTGAACCTTCGATTCCATGCTCCGTGCAAGGTGAGTCCTTCTGAGAACACCACCGGAGCGCTTCACACACAGTTCAGTGCTGATCAGTTCTCACTGGTGCCACCAACACTTTGATGCTTTGAACAACGTCCTACATACCCCCCAACTGCAAGCCACAAATCTGATTAGGGAGCCAAGAGCCTCATGCTTCAGAGGGGTGAAGTGTGCATGAGTGACAGCTGAACTGTTCAGAAAGAGCCTGAAACAGCCGGCACCCGCTGGGCTGGAGTACGGGCGTCTAAGAAGTGGAACAGCGGAAACATAAGTTAAACTCACAGGAAGAAACAGTCACATTAAAATTACACTGAAAGATTCTTCACCCATCATATTGGTAAAAATAAAGTCAGGGAACAGGGCGGATAAGGGAATGGAGAGAGAAGGGCTGCTGTTGACTGCTCGGCGGGGTGTAAAGCCTCACAGGCTTCGAAAAGACAATCGTCATAAAAGCTACATCGGTAGTTCTCTTGGAAACAGAACTCCCACTTCGAGAACTGTTTCCATCAGACACGAGGGGGTCACTCACTGCAGCAGCAAAAGAGGGAAAATCCCCAAACAGGGGAGGCTCAAATAACCTCAGCGCTCCCACAACATAGCACTGTGCTGCCTCGAGAACAGCACGGAGCTCGTTACGCGCTGACAAAGGACCCTAACATATAAAATGTGCGTGTGTAGGCAGTACTCTATCATGATGTGAGAAAACCCCGAAATCCAGGGCAGAGAACACACACGGGGTGGGGGCGCACGCGTCTGTCCCACATCCCCAGGTGCCTCTGACAGGGAGCCTGGGAAGCTTGCGGTTGCTCTCACGGTCACAAAGGACCGTTTCCATTGTGTCCTTCAGAACCTTTTGAAGATTTCACCATGAAGCTCCATTTATTTGAAAACTAGGTATTAAAGAAAGAAATGGAGCCAGGGGGCCTGGCCACAGCTGGAGAGCAGGGAGTGGGCTGGACACAGGGGCTGGAGGGCTGGAAGCAGAGGCAGAGCCGCGGGGATGCTGGAGGGCGTCCACAGGGAATTGGGGTAGTGAGGAGTAGGGAAGCCAAGGGCTGCCTTCATTTCTTTTATGTCAAACAGGGCGAACAGAAAGGCAAGAGCTTCTGGGGTGCCTGGCCCCAGTGCAGCTCACCATGAAGGGGCATGAGGGGTCTGCCTCTGTGAGACTCCACGGGGCGGGGGTCCCTGCTAAGGCACACCTGACCTGGCGTCCTGCACCTGCTACTGAAGGTGGCAGCACTGCTCGCATGGGCATGGCTACCCTGCTGGGCTTGAGCCCACACCCCATGCCTGGAAGGCTCAGCAGGAGACACAGGCTCTGGGGTCCCCAGCTGAGAAAAGAGCCAGGTTCCCTTCCAGGGGCCAGAGAGCCAGGGGCTGATGCTGCCAGTGACCCCATGAGTTGAATGCCAGGTGTGTGCACCCTGAGAGTGGTAAAGCGGCTCCTGGGAGGTGCCTGGTCGCTGCTGGTGGGGCTGGTGGGAGGCACGGTGGGCCCTGCAGCTGGGCGCCTCCTCACGCATCTGTGGAACAGGCTTCTGAGACTTGGAAAAAGGGCTCTGCTGCTGAAAACAGGCTTCATGGTCACACACTCACATTCCTTGGTTTTCACACGTCTGCCTTGGGGGCAGCCAAGCTTGGCTGTTCCCACTCTGACTGGTGCCTTAAGGTGATGGATGGGCACGTCCTCTGGGGCAGAGAAGGGAAGCTGCCCAAGCACCAGTGTGGACCCTGCACTGGCCCAGAAGCCTTCCAGGGAAGAGGAGCCTGAGGTCCCACTGTGCAAAGCTGCCCTTCCCCATCTCCTCGATCGTCTACCAGGAGAGGGAACACTGCCTCACATGTCTGAAGCCTCACAAGGACTTAAGACTGGGAGTGAGGCTCTCAGCCCGAGGACATACCACAGGAACGTGGGCACGTGGGCATGTGGGCTTTGGTGATGTGTGTTAGAAAAGCATTTAATAACTGGTTAATCTGTGTGGCTCGCGACGCACACCCACCTCCAGGCATCACGAGGCCGACATCCTGCACGGTGAGCACGGAGAGCTTCTCTTCTGAGTCCACACGAATGACTCCGTAGGTCAGCCCATGCATGGAGAGGACACCCCGGCCCGGGGGCTGGTTACTGTCATCCGTGGGCCTGGAACGACAGTTTTTAACTTGAATATGCAGGGGCAGATAAGCCATCACAACCACAGCTGTGCAGTCAGCACACACGCAGCAGGCTGGGCACCCCTGGGAGCAGTGCCGGCCACCCACGTGGCCGCATTCGGGGGTGCTCGTTCTGTTTATGAACGGCGGGGGGCGAGTCGACTGCTTCCGCCTCTGCGTTCCCAGGGAATCTCAAGAATACCCAAAAACTACGAAGGCAGCTCCTCTCCTGCCCTCTCTATGCAGGCCCTGCACAGACCGGCTCGCTCTCTCCTCCCAGCTCCTGCTCACTGCACAGTCTGCTCTTCAGTTTCGCAAATGTCTGGAAGGGGGTACATCCACTCCAAGAATGCAGGCAGAACCACTGAACAGAAATGATGGAAATCCTGACTGTCCAGCCTCAATTCAGACGCAGGCTGTCTGGGCGTATGCCCAATTTTATATCTAAGAACCTAAAATAAGATTTATGCTGTGCCATTCTGGCTGCCAAGTTCTAAGGAAAATTATTTGGGTGGCAGGCAAGCTGTAGAACGCACTGTGGGTCAGGAGAACGGGGTCCACGCAAGGCAGGTTTCAGAAGACCGCTGCACACACGTGCAGCACCCTGGGGCCCGCCCCCCTCCTCTGCCGGACACCCCAGCCTGCTCCCGCCTGGGGGCTTCTGTGCTGGTTCTCGCTGCTACCCAGGACGTTCCTCCGGCAGACGTCTGCACGGCCCTCTCCCTCCGTGTCTCCAGAGTTTGGCTCAAATTTGGGACTTCTCATCCCCTCAGAAAACACTCCCCACCCAGCGTGCCCATCCCATAGCACACACCTCTGACTACCTGTGCAACCTCCTCCCTCAGACCCAACTCTCCCGAGTTTGTTTTGCTCACTGCTGCATCCCAGCCCTGGCAAATGTCTAGCAATAAATATCTGCTGACAGAATTTGTGAACAAATAAGTTAAAATCTCTCTAAGGCCGGGCTCGGTGGCTCACGCCTGTAATCCCAGCACTTTGGGAGGCCGAGACGGGCGGATCACGAGGTCAGGAGATCAAGACCATCCTGGCTAACACGGTGAAACCCCGTCTCTACTAAAAATACAGAAAACTAGCCGGGCGAGGTGGCAGCGCCTGGGGTCCCAGCTACTCGGAGGCTGAGGCAGGAGAATGGCGTGAACCCGGGAGGCGGAGCTTGCAGTGAACCAAGATGGTGCCGCTGCACACCAGCCTGGGCGACAGAGCGAGACTCCGTCTCAAAAAAATAAATAAATAAATAAAATAAAATAAAATAAAATCACTCTAAGATCATGGATTATATTCCTGAAAACTAACAATTCCTCAATGGTTATCCAAGTGAGTCACCACAATTTAGGTGCACATCACATTTGTTTCTGTAATTTTCCATATATAAATCTTTAATGCACTTCAGACTTAAAAGCTGGGCCTAAGAGCTTGCTGTTTAACTTTAAAATATTATGGTTTATAATGAAACTGAAGACATAAATGAGGCAACATAAAAGTTAAAATTTACAAGAGGAGATCTCATTTGAATGAAGTAACTGGTGTACTGAAAAAAGCATGAAAGACTCTGGAAACAGAATTACTCTAGATGTAAGAATCAAAAAGGATAGCGCTAACCAGAGAGAAAAGTCTGCCCAAATAAGAAAACCCACACGGAACCACCTAGATAGGGTGAGTTCAAATCACTGGGCTTTACGTCATTCTCCTGGCCTTTACTTCCCAGAGACCCCAAACACACCAAAACTTCGAAATGAAAACAATGTTGTCAGTGGTCCTGCCACCCTTCCCTCACCCTAAGAGTCCTCTACAAAGATCGACGTGGGAGTCAGGAACTGTGAGCTTCAGTATCTGCTGTGGGTTGAATCATGTCCCTGCAAAAGATCACCCCTCGTATCTGTGACCTTATTTGGAAGCAGGGCCTGTGCAGAGACAGATGCCCCCGAACTTACAATGGGGTTACAACCTGATAAACCCATTAGAAAGGTGAACATCGCAAGTTGAACCGCCTTAAGCCAGGGCCATCTTATGACCAGGTTACAATGAGGTCATACTGGGTTAGAATGGACCCTAAATCTAATTACTCTGTCCTTGTAAGAGGAGAGAGAGGCCTGGACACAGGGAGAAGCTCACATGATGATGGAGGCAGGAACTGGAGTGACGGGTACCCGTCCAGGATCGCTGAGCACCCGAGGCCGGGGTGAGGCCTGGGGCGGGTTCCCTCAGCACCTCCAGAGGCCCAGCCCTGTGACACCTCAGGGTCTCCGACTCCAGCCTCCAGAACTGAGACAAGTGTCTGTTGTTTAAACCACCCACT
The DNA here is from genome assembly GCF_007565055.1 of Rhinopithecus roxellana. Taxonomy (NCBI): domain Eukaryota; kingdom Metazoa; phylum Chordata; class Mammalia; order Primates; family Cercopithecidae; genus Rhinopithecus; species Rhinopithecus roxellana. The sequence goes on along the minus strand of NC_044558.1, from coordinate 64,540,295 downwards.
GTGTGGTACTTTGTTACAAGAGCCTGAATACAGTATCTTAGTGATAAAAATTTAAGGTACACTTAGTTTTGTTTCAAAAAGCCACATGAAAGCAAAACGCTGGGCTAGCCGAGATTCAGAACACTGACCTGCCGGGCCAGAGGCTGGGAGGAAAAGTTATCTTAGGGCCCAATCACGTGTTTTGTTGTCTCAATTACAAAATCCCCCTTCCCTCCCTTTTTCTTTTCTGAGACACAGTTTCACTCTGTCGCCCAGGCTGGAGTGCAATGGCGCCATCTTGGTTCACTGCAACCTCTGCCTCCCGGGTTCAAGGCATTCTCCTGCCTCAGCCTCCTGAATAGCTCGGACTACAGGTGCCCGCCACCACAGCCAGTTAATTTTTTTACTATCATTAGTAGAGACAGGGTTTCACCATGTGGGCCAGGGTGGCCTCGAACTTCTGACCTCGAGTGATCCGCCCACCTCAGCTTCCCAACGTGTTGGGATTACAGGTGTGAGCTACTGTGCCTGGCCAAGATCCTCTTTTCTATGTTTAAACACAGTTAATGAGAAATAAGACTTGCACATTTAATAATTAAATACCTTAAGATTACAAATTGTGTTTGCTATAGGAACTTTTCAATTATGCTTATACAATGATAGTTACAGGAGACTGAATATGTTCATATTAGCAACATTAACCTTGTATTAATTTAACCTGCCACTGCACATTTATTCATATTTGATAGATTCTCTTGCTAGTCGGAGAAAATGTATGGCCCCGGGTTTCCTTCCTTGCAGATGTGCAAGACGCTGGCACACAGCCAGGCCCAGAAGCGCAGTGCTCCCGACACACACACAGGCGGGCACAGAGGTACAGTGCTCCCGGCACACACACAGGCAGCCTCACAGCCCCACCTCTCCACAGACGTGGTGTCCGGGGCCACCCCTTAACTTCTGACCTGGTGGTGCTGATGCCTCCCCCTCCAGATGGCAAACCAATGCCCCAGTGGTGCCCTCCGTGTGCCAAATGGTTCTGAGTCTTTCATGCATAGGGACTCAAAACTCACCACAAGCCTATGGCCATTACTCCCCAATTTCAGATGAGAAGACTCAGGCACAGAAAGGTCGACTTCATCACCCAAGTGAGTGGTGGGGCTTGGCAGGACTCAGACCCAGAGCACAGCCTCTATTCCCAGGACACTGAGTGCATCAGTCTACTGCTCTCTTTTTATAAAAACTTAGAAGCAGACAGTACAACCAACGTGAGCACATTCTTAGTATGAACAAGGCAAACATCACAGTCCAAAGGGAAAGTGCCTGTTTCTGCTCCAATCCTGTGCCCCACAGATAACCACTATGGAGATTTTTATATGTCAAAGTTTAGACTCCCAGATATGCAGTTAAGTATAAAATATGTATGTATACCAATACATTGATTTTTTAAAGAAAAGCAGAATCAAGATGCTTCTTTAGTGTTGGGAGAAGCTGAGGCAGGGCTTGCATGTCTGACATAATGTAAAACAGTCTTGGAACATGTCCGGGGTCCAGGGTCTAAAACTCCTCGTGGCCTTCGGAACACCAAGCTCTGTGCTAAAGGGTGGAAGGTTACCCTGACGCACTGTTATCTAAGCCCAGGGCATAAAACCCCTTGTGGCTTGGATAGAATCCAGGGCTCGTGGCCTTTGGAGTGTGTCTAGATTTGCTGGCTCCTTGCTCTCCCAGGATCGAATGTATCTTGAGTTAAAAGAACCTGCTCTCCTTTATCTCAAGTAGCAGAGTATGTTCCACATGCTTCAAAGGAAATGCTAAACCATCACAGCTGCAGACCACGCGCTTGCCCCTTTCGACTGCCACATCTCCACACTTGTTTCTTTGATCACCAATAAATAGTCTGGACGTCCAGAGCTCAGGCCCTTCACAGCCTCCGTACTTGCAATGGCCCCCTGGTCCCACTTTCTCTCTCAAACTGTCTTTTCTCATTCCTTTGACTCTGCCAGACTTCATCACCCCCACGACCTGGTGTTGGATCCCATCACCCCAACATTCTAAAACTCAGTCTCTTCACTAAACATACCTGCAGATCTTTCCATGTCTCTGTGTGTGGGTGTACATCTGTGTAGGTGTGTGCACCACTGAATTCAGCTGGTTTGTTACATGGTATTCAGTAACATGAATATATGATCATATATTTTCTTTCATTCAATTTTTATACAGCTGGAAATATACCTGTAACATATGTATCTAGAAAGAAAATGGAGGATCAAAAAGCACATATACTTAAAATTTTAAGAACACCTAAATACCTTCCCAAAAGAACATATTTTGCATTCCACTAACAGAACAGGAGTATTATTTTCTCATCTACTAGAAAAGCACCTCACACTGGCTGTATGGGGTCGTGGTTATATATTTAATGACCTACTCTGCACAGTAACCCTGTGGAGATGGGAGCAGCATCATGACCCTACCGTTTAGCAGATGCGGCAGGGCAAGGAGGGCTGAGTGCTGCCCAAGGCCGCTGCTGCAGAGCCGAGACAGCGCCAGTCCCAGGCTGGCTTCAGAATCTGTGCATCTGACCACAGCGCCAAGCTGCCTCGGCAGTGCCCATCTCTGCACACTCTTGCCAACACTTAAAATGCTTCCCAATTTGTTGAGTAAAACACCACTTGTTCCAATTTGTGTTCCCTATATTATTAAGCAAGCTACATGATATTTACCTCCATCCACACCTTGTTAGGAAGTAAAAATCCCAAGTAGGTCGACAAGGTGAGGAAGGGAAGAAACAGTCCCCAAAGGCAGAACTCAGGGGGATTTCAAAACATCCACCTGAATAATCAGTATCAGTGCCCTAAATAATGGCTGATAAAGGTATCCAGCCCATTCATCAGCTTCCAAACTCAGTTCCAAGGTGAAATGATGTTCAAGACCAAGCAGCTTTGTGCGTCTCACGAAGAATATGAATTTCAGGAGGGACCATCTCAGTGATCTCTGGGAATGTAAGGAGGCAGCATCCACTCTTGGAGATATGGAAGGAGCAAAATACAGAACTACGTATACAATACCACGATGACGTGCAAAAGGAAAACAAGAAGAAAACTAAAGGACAATGGAGTCTGGATGTTTTGTTGCCTCCAGATCTCACATTGAAATGTGACGTCCAGCGCTGGAGGTGGGCCTGTTCTCAGCGGTAACGCGAGAGTTCTCTATGAGTTCATGTGGGATCTAGTTGTTTAGAATAGAGCTGGGCATCTCCTCTCCCTCTCGCTCACTCAGTCTCTCACCATGTGACACACGGGCTCCCACTTTGCCTTCTGCCGTGATCATAAGCTTCCCGAGACCTCCCCAGGAGCTGAGCAGATGCTGGAGCCATGCTTCTCTTACAGCTGCAGAACTGTGAGCCAGAATAAACCTCTTCTCCTTGTAGATTACCCAGTCTCACACACTCCTTTATAACAATGCAAACAGACCAACAAAAAGGAGAGAAGCAGGCCAGACCTCGCAATGTGGCCTCACAAAGAATGCACACTATGGCTTCCATCAAACCGTTGCACTGTTGACTTGTCATAGCGTTTCTAGCCTCTGGAAAACATTCCATAAGCCTTGCCTGCATAACACCTTGAAGCAGCAGCTCCTATAAATTTCATGAACACGTCCAGTTTGCTACTCCTGACCACAAGCACAGCCCGGCCAGGCTCAGGACATTAACACAAAACAAATAGATCAAGTAGTAAACAAGCCTTACCAGCCTCCAGCTCTAGGGCTTACCAGAGGAGCCGCACTGCACCTGCACTGCTTCAGTGCCGCCTGTTATTTGCTGAATCCCTGAGGCAAGTGAGTTAACAAGGGTGTTTTTCTTCATCGTACACAGGCTCTCTCCAATCTAGTAATTCTCAGCTTAGCAACAGCAGCACATTTGGAGAACAAAGAGTTAAGCTGCAGACCCCACCCCGCCCCCACAGCAATCTTTACACAGCCTGTCTTTGCAACAGATCACACACAAAACACCCCTGTAGTCACGTAACTGCGGTAACGGCAGCAACACCTGCTGAATTCTTACTACGAACCAGGCGTGTTTTTAAGTGCTTTGTGTGTATGAACCCACTCAGTGCTCACAAAGGCCTCTGAGGGGGCTACTGCTGTGATTCTCATCTACAGACAAGGAATCTGAAGGGACTGAAGGTGAAGCCCCATCCACATCACAAAGCTGGCACAAGATGAGCATGAGAAGGACCCAGGCTGACCTCGGCCCCTGACAGAGCGGCACAGAGAAGGACCCAAGCCGACCTCACAGAGAAGGGCCCAGGCCGACCTCAGCCCCCGACAGAGCGGCACAGAGAAGGGAGGAGGTGGCGCTCATCCCACGCCTGACGTTCCCCACGCTGCCGTCAAAGCACCTGCACAACGTTGCTTCTTTGGGAAGACGCATTTGGGTTCCAGACAAAATGAGAAGTTACCGGGAAGCCTGTTTGAGAGTGGAGGGGTGTTTCCTTCCGAACTGGCAGCCAGAACCCTGAGGAAGTGTCTTTTTTTTTAAAAAAACAGGGCAGCTGCTCTGGTCTTGAATCACCATTCACCACCGAAGGTTTTTCTTTTAGACGAATGTAAATCAGCCCTGATGAAGGTGCCTGGGCACACAGAACACAGAGCATGTCCTCTGCTTTCTTTCCTCCCTGGGCCACTCTTTAACAGCAGCAGAATGCCCTCATACACTCACAGTACCCGGTAAAAATGCCCTTTAAAGGACAGGGAGCAGGTAAGCTTGTGAACTCATTTTAGCAGAATTAATATTTTCAGGAAACACTTGGGCACCACAAGGAGAAATTCAGTGAAAAATGTGCATGTACAATGTTTAGTGTGACAGACTTTCAAAACCACAACAGATAACGGAGGTTGTGATTTTTAACAGGAAAAGATACGACGTAAAAGCAGCCAGTGTATTAAGTTATGAGTTGATTTAATGTAACATTCTTCCTTTTCTCTAATAGGAGCAATGCATGCCCACAAAAAACGGCCCATTTTAAAAGCCGTGCAGCACCGTGACTGCCCATCACCACCGCCTCGCCCGCCCTGTGTAGCGCAGCACAGACAGTGAGCAGCCCATCTCCACTGCCTCACCCACCCTGTGTAGTGCAGCTTTGTTTTTGGCACTGAATATACTGTTTACAGATACTTAATCTTTTGTTACCAAAAATGGGATCACACTATATAAACTTTTTTGCAAACTCTTTCTCAGAAGCCTTGGCCACCTTTCTGTTTCCAGGGGAGGTTACGGGCTGAACCTGGGGGGACCCTGTGGGGAGGCCCCTCCTCTGCCACATCTTCTCACTGCACCGCGAACCTTTGCCACGACAAACTTCTCATGTAATTCACCACAAAACAGAACACACTGTCAAACGCAGGTGGTCGGGTGAAATTAAACAGGAAAGTCTGGTTTGCTTTTCAATGCTGCCTAATTGTCAGGCTCTGGTTCAGGTGATTTTCATCTCAAGACTATTTTATAGAGAATTTCAAAATTTTATCCCTCTTTTTAGATAAAATTACACAGTTTATCTTGCTTTCCCTTGCATGCTGGATTATGGAACTTGGGTCTGACTTTTCTGAGCAGTCAGAAGCGCTCACTTTGGAACCACTTTGTCTCAGAGCTATGCTGTTTTCTCCTGTCACTCATCCAGGCACCATTCGCACCCAGTGGGCACCAGACAGCACCCTTCTCCCTGTGCACACCTCTTCTTTGATTTTCTCCTGGCTAATTTCTAGCTCGGATACTTTCAAAAAATGGAAGATGGCTGTTGTGACAAGGGGGGAAAAGACAATATTCTTCTCTTTTCTGGAATTACTGTTTCATTGTTTTAGATGAATTTTTGCCTTTTCGTTACTAAATTATCAAGATATCCGAATAATACTTTGTAGTTACAAAGCTAAAAATTATGTTTTTCAGTTCAATAAACATTTTCACAATGTAGCTTTAAGGAAATCAATTCTGTCACATCTACATTCTGGAGATGGTAACAGACTCAGACAGCAGGAGGTTTAGGGGATACTTGTAGCCAGGAAACATAGTTTCCTGGTTTTCGCCTTGCAGTTTGTCCTTTAAAAAGTTTCTGATGAGTTTAGGCACCACAAATCCCTATTTCCCCAATATTTCCTACTCTAAAACTAGTATCAGTAGAAAAGAAAACACAAAATATAACAGGACAGTGACAGTTTCAAAGAGAAGAAAATACTTTAAATGCCTGGGTGAAAATACAGTTCACATAGGAAGACTGAGCAGACCTCACTAGAGCACGTGACTTCCTGCCACCACTTGGCTGACACACGTGAACACAAGGGTGAAAACAGACACACATGAAGGCAGACACATCAATACAAACACAAAGACAGGCATACACAGGTGAAGACAGCCATGAAGAAAGGCAAGCATGCATGCACATGCATAGACACGCATGGACAGACATGCATAGAGACGTGAACACAGACATGCCTAGACACGTGTGAACACAGACATGCATAAAGACATGTGAACAGACATGCCTGGACACACATGAACACATGCATAAAGACACACGTGAACACAGACATGTCTAGACACACGTGAACACAGACATGCCTGAGGACAGGCACGTCTCCAGCCCTTGTCCCTTCAAGGTCTGCGACTCGTTTTCAAAGAATCTCAACCACCCTACAACGAGTGCTGGTCATTCTTTTTTGGCAACTGGCCTTTCTCTGAGGGGAGAACCGACGGTGTAAGTTCCGGCAGTGACCTGCCTCCAGCGCTGGGCAACCTGAGGGAGGGCACAGTACCTGGAGCCCAGGCACCAGGCTGCTCCCACATACCCCCCAATCGCCAGGGCTGCTGCTGGCTCCCGTGCACCATACCCTCCCCAACCCCTTACAGCCGCTGCTGGCTTCTGTACGCCGTGCCCCCCTACCCCACCCCAACCTCTTCCCCATCGCCAGGGCTGCTACTGCTCCCGGAAGTGCCCGTGCATCCTGCCTATTTATCAAGCAGGACACTGGAGGTTCCATTGATCCTGTGAGCCCCAGAACCTTCCAATGTGCTCTGTTTTGCATGACAGACATTCTATGTTGCTTGCAAGAGTGACATTAAGATACTCCACAGCTAGTAGGCTGTGGGCACCTCTGTCAGACCTGGGGCTCTTGAAGGCCCTGGCCCTTGACAGCCTGGAAGATCGACTCATAGCCCCGATGTCCACGCCCGGCCCTGCTGGCACCTGCAGCCCTGGGTGGCTGTCTTGTGAGTGCCTTGGCTTCTGATTTATCTACTCTTTTATGTTTTTTTTTTTTTTATTTTTTTGCAGAAGAGAATCACTAAGTGACACATATTCCAGAGAGGGCCAAAATTCTACAAATAGTAAGCAAATGCATCTGCAATTTTATCTGCATTCTACTGCAGATAATCATTATTCTTTTTTAATTAAACAGACTGAAAGCCAAACAAGCAACCAGCTGCAACTCAGCATTGGAAGTTCAGTCCCTGCTTCGCTACCAGGAGCAGGGGCTGTCCCTGGAAGATGCTTAACACACAGGACACAAACGCTTAGATCCCAACACAGAGGAAACGCCCATCCTAGAACCCCTTCAAACAGGCGTCATCCCATCCTCTACAGACCCTTCTCTGCAACAAAACGGGAATGTAGCACTTGTTTTTGTTCTTTAAAAATCGTAAGGAGTAAATGAAATGAGAGCACTGTGCTGCCTCCCATGCTGGACATGATGACATTTAAGAAGGCATTCATTTTGTTCTCATGCCAAAACCTGCAGGGGAGCCTTGCCAGACCTCACTTAAAGCAGCTTTACAGAACGTACGAAAGCCATCTTTCAGTTAATAACCTGGCCTCTGACCTCTCCTACGTGGAAAGTTCACCTCAAATCTTAAGACAGAATACACTGAGTTCACAGTCGCCGGCTCATTTTCCAAAAACACACATCTGTCCCAACCCTTCTACGGCACACAGTGGAAACCCCAGCACAGAGGGAAGTTTTCCTTCTGTTCACACATTCAGACAATGCAGAGAGGGGTGTGTTGGTGGAAATGCAAGTACGAGTGCTGCTTTCATCAAATTTATTCAGAAGTGACTTAAACATCAGGGTAACGAAAGATACAGGTTCTAAGGACCAGCACTGGTTTCTCTCCTGAAGATTTTCACCACCGAGATGGAGTTGCTGCCTAATTCATCTCAGGCAATTAGGGAGTCCAAGCACAATGGCCAGTTATACAGATTATTCTTTCGTCAAGCATCGGCATTTAACAGTTTATGCATCATATGCATGATAACTACATAAAAAAACAGTCTTGATGAGACTGAGAATGACGGGGGGCAGGGAGAACCGGCACGGGAACACTTGGGGGGCTGCTGTTTGTTTTCAGGACACTGTTGTTCCTAATTCAACTTGGAATGCTAAAATTGTATATTTTAATCCTTCTCGGTCCTTCAATTTGTCGAGCCCAATCATGCCAATCAGAAAAGTGGCACAGCCGAGAAGAGTGGCACAGCCGAGAAGAGTGGCACAGCCGAGAAAAGTGGCACAGCCGAGCAGAGCACTGAAGCCAGCTCCAGGGAGGCAGCTCTGGAGAGGGGCTGCTGTAACCCACGGCGGGCCGTGTCCAGAGACCACTCCTCCAGACACTGCGCAGGGTGCAGGCCGCAGCCGACCTGACGTACGTGCTCACGTGCACCACCGGGCGAGACAGTGGGAGGGAGACACATCCTGCTCTTGTTATCTCTGTTTGTGTCCCGGTCAATGCCTGCCCTTCAACAGTTTTGCCTATAATTTAAAAACCACACACTGCTATGGGAAGCCTGTTGCAAGCAGTCCTCCTGCACTCATCTACACTCCAGAGCTCACCTCACAAGAATGAAAGGACCCTCCTCTTCCCCACCACTGGGAGTATTGCTGTGGACACGCTGCCCCAGACCCCTGCACCACACCACCTTCTCTCTCGCCACACCTTCCTCTGGACCAGCCTTGGGTGGGCTGGTGACAGCCGACACAGGAACGCAGCTTCCCTGCAGGAGCCTGTTCTCGGCAGATGCTACAACAGCATATTTAGGCCGTCAGTGGCACCTACGTCAACCAAGTAAAATGAAAACAAAAACCCAAACGCACCCATGGCTCCACTTATGTAAAATGCCAAGCGTGTGCATATCACGTGCATACACACACGTGAGGTTTGGGCTTCACTTCCGGGGAATGACATGGGATTGTCAGAGCAAAGTGTACGGGAGGCACCTTTCTGAATTTACCCACTTTAAATTTTACTTTCATTCACTCAAAAAATATGCATCAGGCATCAACTATATACCAGAGACAGACAATGAAAAAAATAAATATACCTGTAAATCCCACAGCACATGGAAGTCAGTAGCACTGCAAGAAAAGCAGGCTGATGAAAACGGACTCTATCCCACCCCAGAGGAAACCAGAGGCTGACACACGCACGTGGAAATCGGAGTAAATCCCTATCCCACCCCAGAGGAAACCAGAGGCTGACACACGCAAGAGGAAATCGGAGTAATTTCTACCAACTGCAAGGACAAGCTATGATGATCCCATGAGCCTCTAGACAGTTCCACTTATTAAGGAATTACAGTGAAACTGCAGAGAGTGATGCATGTTTTTCAATGAATGAATCTACGTAAAAACAGAAATAAACTCATCTTGAAAGGTTAGGTCCCGCTTTCACCCTCACCCTCAGTGTTCACCGTTAGGATTTCCTGATCTCCCTTCGCTGCTGAATCAGGACTGTCTCTAGGTTAGTTACATAAATCGACAGGACCCAGTACCTCCGGATGGCCACAGTGAGGGCCTCTGGCGAGCTGGCGCAAGGACAGATGACCTCCTGTCGAAGGCCTTTACTTTGGAAGACATTGAGAAATGCATCGCAAGAAGAAATAGACCCTAGAGTGAAAGAGGGACAATGATCAGACAGCTGAAGCTGTGATTGATTCCAGAATCCCACCACAGAGACAGTTCTGAAGCTGTGGTTGATTCCAGAATCCACCACAGAAACAGTTCTGAAGCTGTGGTTGATTCCAGAATCCCACCACAGAAACAGTTCTGAAGCTGTGGTTGATTACAGAATCCCACCACAGAGACAGTTCTGAAGGTGGGATTGAGGCACAAGTGGATCTGGGCAGTATGGAAAAATATTTAATACAATTTATTATTTACGTTACACCTAAAGGGGTCATTCTCAAACAGAACTCAAGAATTTAAAGAACTCAACCTCCACATTTATGACCCCTTTTCTGACAGATGAACTTACTTTAGTAACTTTTCTGACACTTGTTCCACTGTTTTCAGTATGGAAGTTCCAAGACAGGGGTAAATCTAAACCAAATGAAGAAAACTTTCCTCTCTATTAAATGATGAGGTCGAGGCATAATTATCAAGAACATATCTGCTAAACTATGTCCACATAGAGACATACTTTCCTTTATGCAAGATGTATTGTTTTGTAGAGTTACATTGTTTTGTAGAGTTATGGGTTAAAACAATTGTTTATTAAATTAGCTCAGGATTTTTGAAATTTTATATTTGAAAACTGTTTATAAAACCTGTTTATGAGTCTGCTTTTGTATAGCAGGCATTAAAGGAGTTTATGCTGCTTTAACTTACAAACATAAATGTTGCATATTTCATAAATGCGGTCAGAAACCTTTCATTAATTTCACTTTGCTTCTAAGCTTTACATACTTTTCTCACAAAAGCATGCTAGCTAGGTTCTCGTTTCAGTTGGCTGAAATATTTCTCAAGGTGTATTTATAGTATTCTGTGGAGCCACTAATTTACTTTATCCGGGTATTTTTGTTAGAGGATATGATAATGAAATTACATGTAAAATGACAAATTAATTTACTGATCAAGAAAACTACTACAGACCGTAAAGTACGAGCAGTCAAATATTTCCTGATATTTCCTTATTACCTGCTTAGGGCTTACTTCATTTCATCCTCATAAAAGTTTATGACTTAAGCACCGTTTTACAGCCAGGGAAACAGGGTCACCAAAGGCACTTTCTCTACAGAATCAAGACATCCTCTGAACCCCAGGGCTGTGGAGTCTACAAATGCCTGTCCTTATTAAGCCATCGGACCTCTCGGCCAGAGTGAGAGATACGGGTTGGTGATTTTAAGACAACTTCTTTACTAAGATAAGGATTAGGAAAAGAAAAATCAAAGTATAAAGAATGAAACCTGAGGAGGGGGGAAAAAAAAGACTCCATAGCCTGCCTAGTTCACACGGCTCCTCACTTACAGGGGTTCGCGCCGTCCGCCACAATCAGCATTCGCAGAGAGGAGAGGTTGATGTCTCTCTGATCTCTGTGTGCTACTAATGCCCAATGCATATCCCTCGATTTCACACACGCCACTTTTGCTAAAAGAAAAATAGAAATAGGTTAGTATGTGCCACCGTCAGGTCGCCCCCTATTGAAAGAGAGAGATCATCGTGAGTGGTGGGGAAGGGTGAAGAATCACTGTCACCCAGCCCCCACGAGCCTTTTTTTGTTTTGTTTTTTAATACCAATCTCGGCTCACAGCCACCTCCTCCTTTTCCTGGGTTCAAGTGATTCTCCTGCTTCAATCTTCCAAGTAGCTGGGATTATAGGCATGCGCCCCCAGGCCCAGCTAATTTTTGTATTATTAGTAGAAATGGGGTTTCTCCATATTGGCCAGGGTGGTCTGGAACTCCTGACCTCAAGTGATCCACCCTCTTTGGCCTCCTAAAGTGCTGGGATTACAGGCGTGATCACCGCGCCCCGCCAGACCCACCTTTGTACTGGCAGACCTTCTGGATCCAGGAGAGAGGGTTCACCTTCATCAGCGAGTACGGGATGCTGATCACATGCATCATGTTCATGACGCTCTGCAATCAACACAGGAACATGCAGGGTGAGCACGGTGGGGCACGCAGAGGAGCAGCTCTCAGCCAGCGGCAGGGACGCTAGGCCGCACAGGGGCAGGGGGAGCCCTCAGAGTGCTGCAGACACCAGGCCACACAGCCCCTGGAGGCTCCTTAGGGTGGGGCTGGCAGGGATGGCAACTACAGAGGGGCATGGCAGAGGAGCAGCTCTCAGTGAGTGCCGTGGATACCAGGCCACATGCGACCCCAGAGGAAGAGGGGAAGAGGAGGAGGAGCCGCTCGCAGGAAGCACCACAGACACCAGGCTGCACGGGCCCGGAGGAGGAGCAGTCGCACAGGACCCTGCAGGCTCCTGAGGGTGGGGAGGGCGGGGACAGCTGGTCTGCATGAGCGTGGCCCAGTCGGGTCTGGGTGTAATCCTTTAAAGCATGTCCATGGGAAAGTGACTCCCAAAGTCTCCCTCAAACTCCACTGCTTTCCCTAAACTACTGCTGACAGAATTAAATAATTTAAGTCCAAATCCTTTTTAAGATGAAACCTTTGGTGAAGGATCACCATTTTCAACAGGCTTTCATATCCTCGAAGCCTAATTCTTCCTAGTGTGTTACGCTAACTTTTACTTCGCAGAACCCGTCTTGAGAACCGCATGCTGCTCTGAAACGCGGGGCCGAGGGAAGCTCACATTCTGGCTCTGGCCAGGCCTTGCTGCAGCAGACTGCAACTCCTGACAAAAATAAACTAGGACCACTAGCTAGTACCTGGGACTCTCACCTGCCTCACACCACAGCAGTCAGACCAGGCACCACCTGGCGGGCTGTGCAGCGGGCTAGGATTCTTGCAGTCTTGTAGGCTACGGGTTGGGGGCAGACAAGAGGGCACAGACCCCTCTGCAGAGCCACTGGCTTGATTCAGGAAGCTCCAGACTGAAAGCGGAAAGACAACGTGTGCCTTTCCTCCTCACAGCTCCACCGACTCCCCCCCCCACTCTGTGCTGGGGTTTGTGAGGGCATCTTAAAAGCTGCTGCTGTCTGCTCAGAGACCTCGCCTTAGATGCGACCGTGGAGAGACTCACTCGCCAGGGCTGCCGGCCGTACCCCAGAGCACAGAGCAGGTAGGCTGGTACCACCAGCGGAAGCCCCTCAGAGAAGCGGCCCCACGACGAGGCCTCGAAAGCAGGGTTGTGCGGACAACGCCACAGCCAGAAACTCGGGAGCTCTAATGACGAGAGTGACTAACAGCAACAGTGACGTAGTTATCTGTTCTTCAGGACCTGATCATTGAATCACGTGTCAAACGTGTAGGTGGAGTGGGTGCTTAAACTTTAGGCCACATAATTCTCACACCAGCCACGTCAAATAGGATTGTCGTTCCCATTCACTGATAGGAAAAGTGAGGTTCAGATTTGGGAAGGGACTTAGATGCACGTGTGATATGCCTGAGTCACAAAGCTAAGAAAGGAAGGGCTGAGACACAAGCCCAGGTCCTCCAGCCCCAAAGCCGGGCTCCCCACTGCAGCAGCACACGATGGTTCTGGGACCACACTGCTCCATCTCATCCCCTAACAGCATCAGACTTGAGAGACGACCCACATGTATCACAGAAGGCAGCCAGGTGGGCTGCTCTGGAGCCACAGATATCTGGTCTAGGAAATGCTTGCCGGCTCCTTTTCACATGAATTCTGGTTCGCTGAGAAACGGCAAACCCTCTATTCATATGCCCATCACTCATGTAACAACTACTAGAATTTTCTACCTCCAAAAGGTAAGAAGCTTCAGCATAAGAAATGATTCAAAAGAAAAATGAGTGAAAATTACCGCATTCGAAACAGACGGGGGGAGCGGCTAAGCAGTCACGCTCCACGTAGCGTTTAAGTGCCAAGCCTGCCTTAAACAAATAACAAGGTTTCTTCCCCGTGAGAAGTGCCCAAGCCCGGCACGGTCATCCAGGGCACTCGTGATTGTGAGACAATCATTTCCCTGCAACACACACTGATTGTCATCCTCAAGGGCAGATCTGTAAACTACTTTTCCCCGCAGACTAACACAACAGCAGGCCCCACTGACTCAAGAAACTACAGGAACATGCAGCTAACCAGATGTACAGGACAGTGATCCACACACCAACCAACCTTTGGTGTTACGCTAAGATACTGAATGCCAAAAGTGTGGGAAGAAAGATAATGATCTCCACGTGAGCCCTGGAAGGCTGTTTTCGGCAGCTGTAACCTCAATCCACGTGTCCAAGACCCTCAAACCAGTGGCTGCTGAAACAGCTGGCTTTGTGGTACAGTCGTAAACCACGTTAGTGGACAACATCGGTCTTCTAACAGTAACGATTTTCTCTTCACAGCGTGGGAGGAAGCAACTTGCCCAAGTGAAACGTATGCACACCTAGGCATTTGTATTCTGACACCCAGCACACTCCTGTGTGGACAGGCTGGGCTGGGGGGGACTCCTGTGTGGACAGGCTGGGCGGGGGGGGGACTCCTGTGTGGACAGACCCGGCCAGGGGACCCCTGTGTGGACAGGCTGGGCGGTGGGGGACTCCTGTGTGGACAGACGCGGCCGGGGGACCCCTGTGTGGACAGGCTGGGCGGTGGGGGACCCCTGTGTGGACAGGCTGGGCGGTGGGGGACTCCTGTGTGGACAGACGCGGCCAGGGGACCCCTGTGTGGACAGGCTGGGCGGTGGGGGACCCCTGTGTGGACAGGCAGGGCGGTGGGGGACTCCTGTGTGGACAGGCAGGGTGGGTGGGCGGGGGACTCCTGTGTGGACAGGCTGGGCGGGAGGGGACTCCTGTGTGGACAGGCTGGGCGGGGGGGGGACCCCTGTGTGGACAGGCTGGGTGGGAGGGGACTCCTGTGTGGACAGGCAGGGTGGGCGGGCGGGGGACCCCTGTGTAGGCAGGGTGGGCGGGCGGGGGACCCCTGTGTGGACAGGCTGGGCAGGGGGGACCCCTGTGTGGACAGGCTGGGCAGGGGGGACCCCTGTGTGGACAAGCAGGGTGGGCGGGCGGGGGACCCCTGTGTGGACAGGCAGGGCTGGGGGGGACCCCTGTGTGGACAGGCAGGGTGGGCGGGCGGGGGACTCCTGTGTGGACAGGCAGGGTGGGCGGGCGGGGGACCCCTGTGTGGACAGGCAGGGTGGGCGGTGGGGGACCCCTGTGTGGACAGGCAGGGTGGGCGGTGGGGGACCCCTGTGTGGACCGATGCGGCCGGGGGACCCCTGTGTGGACAGGTGCGGCCGGGGGACCCCTGTGTGGACAGACGTGGCTGGGGGACCCCTGTGTGGACAGGCGCGGCCGGGGGACCTCACTTACTGTCAGGATGCCATGCCAGAGCCCGACGTCTTTCTTGAAGTCCAGCACATTCACGATGGTTTCAGCTGCACAAAAGAGGGAGTCAGGAGATTCTTTCTTAGGACAGGACAGCAACAGACCAAAATGCAAAGAAAATCCAACACTGCATCGCAGGAAGTAACAGATCTTGGAAAAATCCCATTTTGCTGCATCTTGGTGGAAATTCTGTAGACCCATTTGAGTGCTGGCCACCCTGGAGTTTCTAGACAGGTATCCTGACACATGAGTGAGCAGTGTTAGCTCTCCAGGCTGTGCCTTAAAACACAGCATTCCTTCTCTTTTTATATACTTTCCCCTCCCTGCCTTGTTCTTTAAAAGCTTTATTTTCACTTCCTCATGAGTCTCCCAGGAAAGGAAGCTTTGCGGCTGGAGAGCCCTGTGTGCGCAGAGGAGGAGGTGGATTTGTGGCAACACGGGGACCTACGCAGCTCTACTGGAAGTCTCCAAGGTTGGAGCTGCAATAAAACAAGGAGGCTCCGGAATCTGGAAGACAGGGAGGGAAATCTATTCGATGACTGTGGGGGAAGGCTCTAAATAAAAAGGTGCTAAAAGCTCGTGCTGGATGAGGGTTACTATCACAGAGCACGCTGGCCGTGAACAGGCCCAGCTTTCTCGGAAGTCACCTGGTCCCCCAAGGTCAGTAGCTGCCTGCACATGACTCAGTCTCCCCGTCCAAAGGCTGAAGTGTGGAGGGTAACAGACAGAGCGGCTTTCACAACATACGGCCAAAGGAGACAAGCCAAGTTCCTTCTGAAAGCAGTGAAGCAAGGAGGGAATGTATCTATTCCCTCCCCAAGAGTGACCGCCCTGGACCTTGGAGGTGTTATCAGGGCAAGGAGCAGGGGGCAGCGCACCCCCAAGTGTGGAAAGTCCACGGCTAAGCATCAGAACACCCACGGGACACGTGCGTTGTTTTTAAAAGGGAGATGATGAGGATGGGGAGAGAATAAAAATAGTAGAAAAAAGTGTTTCATTCCACAGCAGAGGGGCAGATGCCACCGCAGCTTCGTCAGGGTCCAGAAAGAGATGCCAGGCAAGGTTGCACTCTGCAGCTGTCCCGTCAGGGGCCTGGTCAAGGGGATCTCAGGGGGCCTCTGGGGGTCTCGAGGGGCCTCAGGGCATCCCAAGGGCTCTCGAGGTCATGGGGGTTCTCTGGGGGTTCTGAAAGGGCCTCGGCACATCACAGTGTCTGTGAACGTCTCAGGAGGCTTCAGGGGATCTCAGGAGGACTCAGGGCACCATGCAGGGAGTCTCTGGGGGTCCCCAGGATCTGCCCACACCCTCCCCTCTCTGTGCCATTTCAGCGCGGTTGCCACGGTTCCCTCCACTCACTTCCCCTCTTTGCCTCCCACACCAGCCCACCCGCGGGAAGGAAAACACAACAAGCACCCAATCTTCTTCACCGCAGTAGTAGAGACCTGCAGAGACTGACTCAACTGGGAGGGCGGGCGGACACACGGGCGTTTTCTTTACAACTAAAGATACGCTCATGCGCACCCGGGGTGAAGCTCCGTGGCGTCTCCCCAAGTCCACATGCCAAAGCCCCAGGCCCAGCGTGGCTGTGTGTGGAGAGCGCGCCTTTCAGGGTCATTCACGCTCAGTGGGGTCACAGGGATGGGCGCCTCACCGCACATCTTACACCTCCTACGGGAAGCCGGGAAGAGACCCCCACTGGGAACTGCCCAAGGGCACGCTGACCTCAGACCTCCGCGCTGTGCAGACATAAATGTCTGTGTTGAAGCCGCCCCGTCTGTGGTATTTTGCTATGGCAGGCTGAGCTGACATCCTAACCCAGCAATAAGTGAACGTCAGCGGAGCTGGGCGCAAACGTCACACTATTTCTACAGCTTCTCGTGGGAAGGACGTGGCCTTTGTGTCAGGTGTCCCGGTTAGAACCAGGGTCCCAAGGAGTCAGGGTCTGGCACCCCACCTTCCGTGTAGCCGCACGCCTGCGTCAGGGCCTGGCAGTGTGTCAGCAGCGCGGTCCTCGTCACCGTCACACCCAGCACGCTGCCGTCCTTACACGTCTTGTACTGAAACGAGACAGAAAGCATGAGGGAGGTGGGGCTGGGAGGTCACGGCAGCTTTTCTGGTTACTTGAGGTCTCCGAGTTCCTGAATCTTGGCGCTCGTGTAACCATCGGAAAGACACATTAGTTCCCAAGGCCACACGCAGGGCCAGTGGAGGAGGCTGAGGCTGACTCACCTCGATATACGCAGTGTCGTTATTGGCATCTTTAATGTGTGGGAACCAGTCTCGGGGCGGTTTGGAGAGATGTTTCGACTCTGTGACAAACCACAGCAGCTTTGGCCAACCTTGGAAATAAACGACAAGTTCATTTTAAATGTTGCTCAGAAAGCAGGCCTGCAGAATTTCTCTCCATTCATGTGGTACCCTTTCAAACACATCAACTAGATTGAATCTCTGGTGTTTCCAGATTTCATGAGATCTAAGACATCAACAGAAGAGCACCCAAGCCTCCACCATGCATTACCTTCATGTCACCCCACGGGCCGGCAACCCGGCTGTGTCATCGGGGACGTGAACGCGTGAAAAGTTGTGGGTCCGCAACTGACGTTTCATTCCACAGAGGACTGAAACCGAGGCGGGGTGACGTATTCCCGCACCCGTCTTCTGACAAAGGATGTGGGCATGCGAGCTCTCGGAGCCTCGGTGGCATACCTTTAAACTGTGGGATCTCTCCTGTTGGGCTTTTTGGAAGTCCTTTATGGCAGGCGTCACTAGTCAAGGCTACGGTAACACCACAGCTTCCAAGCAAGAAACCTATTTGCTGGCTCCCTGCATCCTGAGAGGGCAACAGAGAGAGAGGGGTTGAGAATCCATGACCCGCCGGGCCTCCGGCCCTCCCTCCAGGGTTCGCACAGACCCTGGAGTCTGCAGAACGGGGATCCAACCCCAACCCTGCTGCTTGGCATCTGTGGGACCCCTAACAGGTGAGCTGGCATGGCCTCAGTGTCCTCACGGGTAAAACAGGGACAGAAAGAACAGCGTCTCCCAGGTTTGTTGAGGATAAATTAGAAGAGTGTATGGAAAGTGCTCAGTGCAGGGCTGGTGCTCAGCGGGTCACATTAAGAGGCTGCTGTTATAGTTCCCTCCGATTCCATAAGACTATGATCATAGGACACAATTACTGTAGAGAACAGACAAGGTCTGAAAAAACACTTGTACTAACACACTAACACCAAGTGCCTGATCTTTAAAACATTCAAAGACCAAAGGCACAGAAGGCACACCTGGCATGGGTGCCAGGCAGGGAACCTCAGCCAGAGGAAGGAAGACCTGGGTCACCTTCTCCTCACCCTGAACAGCTCGGTCTCAGCGAAGTAACTGAAGCTTGCTGAGACGGGCCACTGCTGTGCAGCCTCACTGGAGACACCAGGTACAGGTGGCTCCAGGTGGCCAGCTTCGGTTTGGAAGGTCAGACCTGAGCAGACCCACGCCAGTTCTCACTCCTGTCCATCTGCCCAAAGGCAGCCAAGGCACGTCACTCTCTCTACGTCTGCCAGCTGTGCGGGTTTTCCATTATTTAATTCATAAAATAAACCGAAAGCTCCAAAACAGCCAGGGGTTCCAGGAAGTAAAAATGCCACATTGTAGCGAGCAGGTCACCGTCTTCTCCCGGA
Organism: Rhinopithecus roxellana; assembly: GCF_007565055.1. Classification (NCBI taxonomy): domain Eukaryota; kingdom Metazoa; phylum Chordata; class Mammalia; order Primates; family Cercopithecidae; genus Rhinopithecus; species Rhinopithecus roxellana. The sequence goes on along the minus strand of NC_044558.1, from coordinate 64,521,426 downwards.
TGGCTCAGCGTGGACGCCCCCCTCCCCCGCATGGACCCCACACGGCCCGGTTGCTGTTGGCGATCAGAGGCCTGGCTGAGGATCTTCCCACCTGTTTCCCTGAAAACGGGAGAACATGAGCTGAAGAGTGATGTTTTCACCTGGGTAAATTAGGCAGCATTAAAATTTCAAAGCTGTAGTCTCTTAAGTGTTTAGTACTTTTCTTACTGTAGAGTTAAATCTACGGTGAAAACACCTCTCTGTGGAACTTTCACGGAGCAATAGCCAAACGGGCCAACTAGCACACGCAATGTGGCTCCCCAAGGTCTGGTCATCGGGAGCTCAGCGGACAGATGGAACCCACTTCGGGGACGTCTTGTGGTGCTTTTCCCACCCGTGGTGCTTGCTCAAGTACAGCCCTAATCAGTTACTTTAATGTGAATGTGAACATTACATCAGCAAACGTCCCAACTCTGAAGAGGTAAGGGGCAGAGGTGGGACGACATTAGTTTCCACAGCAGGAAGGCAGCTCCGCTGAGCCAGAAAGTGCCAGGTGGAGGCAGGAGCACATGCGTGATGGTCACAAGACGGAGGAACGGCTGAGGCCAGTCGCTCATGGCTGTGGGTGGAACGCTGACCTCAGGCCAGAAGCCAACCTTTCCCTAAACCCTGCCCTGGTAATGTCTGCCCATGATTTAATCCCCCAAACGATAAAATCATACACATAACAAGACTCCCTAAAAAATAAGGAAGAGACGGAAAACCACAGGAGCGGCAGGCCTGGGAGGACGTGGCTGCGGTTTCGCCAAGGTGAGGCTAGGCCTGCTGCTCCTCAGCACGTGTAGAGCGCCCCCGCCGCCCCGTCAGACGCCAGCCTTCAGCACAGCTCTGCCCAGCCCCGGCCAGTGCACTCAGAACAACACTTACCATGTCTCACTCCCCCGCCGCCCCGTCAGACGCCAGCCCTCAGCACAGCTCTGCCCAGTCCTGGCCAGTGCACTCAGAACAACACTTACCATGTCTCACCCTACACACCTGTGTGGGAGGAAACCCGTGCAGCCTTCAACACACAGACTTGCCCACATACCCATGCACATGTACACACACACACTCTCAACACACACACACAGATGCGCACACACTCAACAGTCACACTCACATACATACATGTGCCCATGCATACACACGTGCCCACAGTGCTCCCACACTCACACGTGCCCATGCATACACACGTGCCCCCACACACATGCCCACACTCAACACAGCACTCACACACATGTGCCCACACACGTACACATACACACTCAACAAAGAAAGGGATCAGACAGGTGGACTCCGCACACAGCACCAGAAGCAAAGGGCTGCAGGTCGTCGGTGGGCCTCATGGCCTCCGCAGGTGACCCAAGGATGAGACCTGGCTGCACCTGGACTAGTGGCTTTCTTGACTCACAGGCCTTAGTCCTCTGTCCTTGAAAAGGTGGTGTCGGCCTCATCTGGCTGGATCTGAGGCCAACTCCGGGAAACAGGTGCTACATCTCAGGAAAGCGTGAATAAAAAGAATCCTCCCAGGGCGGAGCTTGCAGTGAGCAGAGATCACGCCACTGCACTCCAGCCTGGGTGACAGGGCAAGACTCTGTCTCAGGAGGGGAAAAAAAAAAAAAAGAATCCTCCCAAGATGTGTTCAGAAAACTAGGTTCTCATTAGGGCCTTTATTCGAAGACACTTCTAGTGGCTGTAGGACTGGCAGATGGAAGAAATATTAGGGTTCACATACTTATCACTACACAAATATGCTCATCTGACCCCACTTTGACTTGCACCATAGCCAACAGATTCTTTCAGTTAAAAATAAGAAAAATTCTCTAAGACCAACAAACTGCTACAGTCTAAAGGCACTCTTCTCAAAGGATGGCACCCAAATGGCCAACAGGTCCATGAAAAGGTGCTCGACATCACTAAGCATCAGGGAAATGCAAATTAAAACCACAAGGAAGCCAGGCAAGATGACTCAACGCCTGTAATCCCAGCACTTTGGTTAGCCACAGCAGGCAGATCACTTGAGGTCAGGAGTTCAAGACCAGCCTGTCCAGCATGGCTAAACCCCATCTCTAGTAAAAATACAAAAATTAGCCAGGTGTCATGGTGCGCACCTACAATCCCAGCTACTCAGGAGGCTAAGGCAGGAGAATAGCCTGAACCCGGGAGGTAGAGGTTGCAGTGAGCAGAGATCACACCACTGCACTCCAGCCTGGGTGACAGAACAAGACTGTCTCAAAAAAAAAAAAAGAAAAAACAAAACAAAAAAAATCTACAAGGAGACATCACCTCACATTGCTTGCAGTGGTTACAATGGCGTTTATCAAAAAGAGGAAAAATACCTGTTGATGAGGATGCAGAGAAAAGAAAACCCTTGCATGCTATTGGTGGTAATGCAAATTAGCACAGCCATTATGGAAAATGGTATGGAGATTTCTCAAAAACCTAAAAACAGAGCTACCATATGATCCAGCAATCTTGCTACTGGGTATTTGGCCAAAGGAACTGAAACTGATCAGGAACCCAGGAGATTATCTGCATGCCTACCTTCACTGGAGTGTTATCCACAAGGGCCAAGAAGACAAATGGACCTCAGTGCCCAAAAACCCATGAATGGATGCAGGGCAGGCTGACCCAGCACGTTGGGTGCTATTCAGCCTTCAGAGAGGAGGCAAGACAGCCGTGTGCTGAACCGGAAGGACATTACACCACATAGTGGGCGCTATTCAGCCTTCAGCAAGGAGGGAACCCGGCCACCTGCTGAACCGGAAGGACATTACGGCCTGCCGGAAATAAGCCAGGCACAGAAAGGCCAACGCCACATGAGCTCATTTATGTGTAGCATTTAGTAGTGAACAGAATGGTGACCACGAAGGCCAGAGAGGGAGGAGATGGGGGGAAGGGAGGAGGAGATGGGGGGGAAGGGAGGAAGAGATGGGGGGGAGGGAGGAGATGGGGGGGCGGGAGGGAGGAGACGGGGGGGAGGGAGGAGACGGGGGAGGGAGGAGATGGGGAGATGTTGGTCAGAAGAGACAAAGCCTCAGATTGGAGGAAGATGTTTTGAGATCTGTTGCAGAGCAGGGTAACTATAGTTAATAAAAATATAATCTACATTTCAAAATAACCAAGAGTAAATTCCAAATGTCTCCATAAAAAATGAGAGATAAGCAAGGTGACAGATATGTTAATCAGTTTGATCAACATTCCATGTTGTATGCATATATCAAAACACCACACTCTATCCCATAAATGTATATAACTTGTCAGTTAAAATAATGTTTAAAATCAAGTCACGGTGTCTTTAGAACTCAAAGGCTCGGCCTCAGGGGAGGGTCTCTGTCCTTCACCTGCGAAATCACTTGTGGTTTCCCTAGAATTCTATCCCATGACCACTGGTTTGCACAGTAAAGATTTCTAAATGCCTTGTGAAGGTCTTTGCATTCTCCACAGCTTTCTGCATAGCCTGAGGCATCTGTAGGCAAAGTCACCTCAGGGTTATATTGGCACAGAGTGGGCAAGGTGGGAACGCCAGCCCTTTCTTCTGAGAGGAGTTTTCGTGCTCACGGTGCTTGGTGACAAAACCGCAGCCACAGAGGGCCCCTCCCCTATGTCCTGGAGGTGAGTGAGGGACAGGCAGGGGCTCTTTCCTGTCCCTGCGACCTCATCACCTACACAGGTTACAGTCACTGATACCTAAGTTCCCAGGGACCTCCGAGCATGAAAAGTCCTGGCCTCCCAAGATGTCCCCACGCTGTTCTCCTGCTGTGCTCCCTGCCCTCTGACCACAGAGAGTCCCCCCGAGATGCCCCTCGTCCCCATGCGGACCTGCCCTATCTACAGTGAACCTGCAGCCTCTACTTGGGTGCAAGGGGCTCCAAGCCAAGGGGGACTGTCGGTCCTCCTGTGGGGGAGGAAAGCTCCTCTTTCTCCATCATTACTGCCACACCTTCCCAGCCACGTGGCCTTGGAAAGATTTCTGATCTGTTCAAAACGGATGGTTTATGTCTTTACCACCATTCAAAGGTACTTAACTTCATTATTTCAAAGCATCTTAAACGTGTTATGGTGAAACGTTTCATGGCTGAAATGAACGCCACCTTGGTATTTGAAGCTAGGCCTAGGATTTCAGATAACAGGATGGCATTTCTGCCAACCTGAGGGCAGCCTGGAACCTACTCAGGAAAACCACCCCCTCACACACACAAATGATTTTCCTCTGCAAACCAGCCTGGATTGGAGGACACCACGCTCTAACACTTAACATGGACAAATACAAATTGTTCAAGTAAAGAAAAGAAGAAATAATTGTTACGAATAACAATGATAAATGTTTTGTATCTGGTTATTGAACCATCACCATATGCTGATGCCTACAGGTTCCTGCAAATCATCATTTCCCTGTTGCTTAGAGACCTCAGAGCATGTCCAGAGAGCCCCTAACCACTGACATGAACATCAGCTGAAGGGGAGCCTCATTAACTCCTCACTAGATCCCAGGACTGGGTTAACTACAGTACTGAAGCTGTCATGTAAGCATGACTGGAGTCCTCCAGTCCTTCCACTTTTCTCATGTGTTGTGAAGACCACGGGAACCAGGGTGACGAGAAAGCACCTCATGGGAAGTCTGACCTGTCTGATGCACATGTGGAGTGCTGGCTGCAAATCTGGGGGAAACTGGCTGCAAATCCAGGGGCGGGGGAACTGGCATTCTCCCATGGCAGCTACCACAGACTCCCCTGTCTCTGCCAGACACACGCATACTCGGGAGGCCAAGCATGAACCTCCTGGCTTTATACATAGGAAATGAAAATAGCAATCATCTTTCCTGTTTCCAAAAGGAACCCCGTTCCCATTCCAAGGGGCAGCTTGAAATGCAACCATATAACTGGCACAGACTCTGAAGAGATACCCATGTGTGTTCCAAGAGGTGGCAGACGGTTTTCTTAAATATTGAGTCAACAAATTTTAATGTTGGAATAGCCACAAAGACAGCTGGAAGTTTCTTTGGGAACTTAGCCTGGGCTACCTGTGATTGTTGCCTTTTAGTGCTAGAAGAGTCACCCACACAGTGCATGCATTAAAGATGTGCTCAAGGGGCCAGGTGCAGTGGCTCACGCCTGTAATTCCCGCCCTGTGGGGGGCCGAGGCAGGCAGATCACCTGAAGTCAGGAGTTTGAGAGCAGCCTGACCAACACAACAAAACCTCGTCTCTACTAAAAACAGGAAAATTAGCTGGGTGCGGTGGCACACACCTGTAATCCCAGCTACTCAGGAGGCTGAGGGAGGAGAATCGCTTGAAGCTGGGAGGCAGAGGTTGCAGTGAGCTGCAATCACACCACTGCATTCCAGCCTGGGAGACAGAGCAACTCCATCTCCAAAAAAAAAAAAAAAAAAAGTGCTAAAGGGAGCTGATGGTTTAAGGGCAGTGTGCATGGGCACATCGTAGGTTTATGCAGCATAAGCCAGAACTAAAATTCTAAGCCCCTCAGCCAACTGAATAGACCCCTTCCCTCAGCCAAGGACGTTCCAAAGTTAACCTGAAAAACCAGTTCAGCTGTGATAGGAAGGAGGGTCAGAAGCGCCTCCTTACACCCTCATCCTCTGGCTAAATTCAGGCACAGCTGACCAGCAATGGCATTGAGAGAGAGAACTCCAGACTGACACAGCCGACATTCCATAGCAATAAGATACCAACATGACAAACAGCAGGCCCTGAAAGAAATCAAAGTATTTTACCTCCAAATATACTTGACATAGTTGGGAATAGCCTATACAGCTCCTTCTGGTGGGGAAAATCTACATTCTGTAGAGAATCTCCTTCCCTTTCCAGGCCTTTTCCTGATCCAGGGATGATTAAGACTCTGGCACCATTCTAAGTCTGATAAGAACCATTTACATCTATTCTCTCTGAAGCCGGCTGCCCGGGGGCTTCCTCCACATAATAAAAACCTTGGTCTCTACAACCCCAACCCTAAGACACTGGCTTCTATTGATTCCAGGGCTTTAGATAAACTCTTTCAACCAACTGCCAATCAGAAAATCTTAGAATCCACCTGTGACCTGGAAGGCCCCGACTGCTGCCTCAAGCTGCTGGGCCTTCCTAGACCAAATGAACATCCGTCTTACGTGTATTGCTTAATGTCTCATGTCTCCCGAAAATGTGTGAACCTAAAAGCTGCAGCCAGACCACCCTGGGCACACGGTCCCAGGACCTCCTGAGGCTGGGTCTTGGCCATGGCCTTAACCTTGGCAAAATAAAATTCTAAATTGAAACCTGTTTCAAATACTTTTTGATTGACAATGCACATTAATTTCTTTACATCAGACTAAACAATAATTACAATAGCAAGTTCAGTGGTTTATTTTCCTTATAGAATAAGACCTGACAAATCATAGGTCAACCTTAGACCGGATGTCAAAACACCTGAACAAAAGCAGCATCCACCACCCTTCAAAAAATAATACATTTCAAAAAACTATCATTTACCCCAATTCTAGTGCACATGACACCAAGGAACAAGATTCTCAAACACCCTTGCTTTACTGACCAAGAGGCTCCATGTTTGACCCCAAAGCAAGCTGTGCTCCACCTCCGGGACACCCATCCCAGGCTGCAGGGCCCGCCAGCGACCACGCCCCTTTTCGAGGCAACTGAAGGAAACCCAAGGTCCCAGCAACAGCGAGGAGACCCTCACCCAGCTGGGAGACAGCGCCATGAAAGCCATCTTACTCCGCAAGAGACCAAAGGGCGCGTTCCTTACCTTCCTCGTGAGCGGCACCTCGATGGGCACGGGGACCACCTCGGCCAGCAGGCAACCGTAGAAAGCTGCCATGAAGGCGGCCGGATCGTTGTTGGGGAACACCAGAGCCACCTGTGGGACAGGCCAGAGCAGGTCAGCGTTAACGTGGGGTCCTGGCTTCCTAAGACGCCACGGAAGAGCTTGGTTCTAGGTGAGGGCATGCTTCAGTGAGAACCAGGTCCTACGTACAATGCATTTCAGTGAGCCCTGTTTTAATAAGCATCACGCACCTGGCCTTGAATTCATGTAGAAGACAAACGCATGAACAGTCGTCTGTCACACCATCACCAGAGTACAACTGCCTTTATGTTTTGCATATTACCTTCCATACCCACATATTTCACACAGATGAAGCCATACCCTACTGTTTCTCACTAAGCTTTGTAAGTGCTTCCTTGTATTTCTACACAGTCTTCATAACTGTCATGGGACAGCTGTGCAGTTTGTTAGGCCGTGCGCAGGACTCGGCTCAGATCCCATGTCAGTGTTTAGCTCTGGGATCTCAGGCACAATTGTGGCCTCTCCAAGCCTTAGTGTTCTTCTCTGAAAAGTGAGAATAATGATAGAGCCTGTGTCTTAATGTGGTCGTGAAGGTCTAATGATAGAATGTACATGGAGAGCTCAGTGGGACGCCTGACACACGGCGTGAGCTCGTGGACGCTATGAGTAAAGGCCAAGTTACTGGCACTAGGGCCAGTAGCAGCATCAGTCCCGATGCCACACGCGTGCACGTGTTGTGGGCCCTGCCCCTCCCTGCAGCAAAGTCTTCCCTGTGTAGCTGCCTGGATGTGGCACCGATCCATCCTGCCAGATCAACCTCTTAGGAACTAAGTTCCTGAGAGAATTGTCAGAGTTCTAAAACTGTGGTTAATGTAAATTATCAAGTAATATTGGTAACTACTAACAGATTTTTTTTTTTTTTTTTAAAGAAACAAGTTCACTCTATTACAAAGGCTGGAGTGCAGTGGCACAACCATAGCTCACTGCAGCCTTGAACTCGTGGGCACTACTATACCCAGCTAATTTTTAAAGAGTATTTTAGATGGGGTCTCACTATGTTGTCCAGGCTGGCCTTAAACTCAGCTAAGTTTTAAAAAATATGTTTAAGATGGGGTCTCGTTATGCTGCCCAGGCTGGCCTCAAGCGATTCTCCTGCCTTGGATCCCCCCCCCAAAGTGTTTGGGTTACAGATGTGAGCCACTGTGCCTGGCCAGTGTTTTCTAAATACGTTTTCTGATGGTCCTTAACAGTATGGTGCATCTTGACAAGGAACAATTTTCCTTTGATGATAGAGTTTTAATAGGCAGCCCTATTTCTGGATTCCCACTATGCCCTGCGAACTCTGCTTCTATTTTAACACAGATTACTCATGTGTGGGGTAGCATTAGTGTTCCTCTTCCTTATGGACAAGTGTTTTCATCAGCACATGAATCCTATGATTTTCCTATGATTTAGCACATGTGCATCATTTTTGCATTACCTCATTCTGGATTTTTTTTTTTTTTTTTTTGAGACAGTCTTGTTGTGTTGCCCAGGCTGGAGTACAGTAGTGCAATCTTAGCTCACTGCAACCTCTACTTCCCAGGTCCAAGCGATTCTCCTGCCTCAGCCTTGCGAGTAGCTAGGACTATAGGCGTGCACCACCATACTCAGCCATTTTTTTTGTGTATTTTGTAGATACAGGGTTTCACCATGTTGGCCAGGCTTGTCTCGATCTTTTGACCTAGTGATCCACCCACCTCAGCCTCCCAAAGTGCTGGGATTACAGGCATGAGCCTCCACACCAGGCCTCGTTCTTGAAGTTAAACAATTTATTAAAAATGTCCTAGCTGGAACTAACTTCATCATGAACAGTTTTAGACAAACATCCTAATCATCTGTGTATCTAAGTAAGCAGGCTGACATAAAAGCATCCAGATGGTTGTTGAGAGGGGAGCAGGCCATGCTGGAAAGGTCGGAACGCAGGATCATTGGCTGACACAAAATTAAGTTGTAGATTCTACGAATATATGAATATTTCCTTTCTGTATGGCATTTCTACAGTCCACTACAATTTGCTGAGAGAGATTAGAAAGGGAATGAAATGATTTGTACGTCTATGCAGATAAGCCACAACCAATTTCTTCAAACTATCTGAGGTTTACACAGTCATGAGTGTCACGTGATGGACTGAGCGCTGATGGCATGTTTTTCAGATATTGACATGGTAAATAGTCTTCAGTTAAATGTTTGTAAGATTTCCACATTACCACTGCTATACAACTGCTTCCCCTAAGGCGGACCAAAACACACCAGGAAACGTTCGAAAATTCAGAAGACGTTAAAGTTCCATCCAAAACTGATGATTGCACCTATTCATAAAGAACGTGTTCAATTCTGACTTGTTAATCTTCCCAGAACACCAGCTCTGGAGGCAGAGTCTTCACCAAGGGCAGACAGCCGAGATGGAGAGGATACATGTCATCCCCACGGCCAGACTGCAATCAGCCCTCTCCCAAGAAGCACCTCGCATCTGGCTCCTCTCTCAGCTCCTGGTGCCTCTGCTCAAAGGAAGTTCTTCTTTATCAGGGGTTTAAAATTCTCACTAGAGTTAATGCTGAAAATTCCGTATTACAGACCACTGCAGAGTTGTACTGAAATGTGGTATAACAAAGTTAATAAAAGCAGAATATAAAATTGTACATTATTGTACGCACGCAACAATACAAGTAATGGATAGAAAAGGGGAAAATACTTAAAGGCTCTTTTAGCATCAAAACAACATTTTTTTGCAATTTAAGGAAGAGAACACTCTGTACTTACATCATTTTGTTAGAACTCTGTATTTACATCATTCCTTCAATATTTGAATCAGTCTCAAATCCTGTTTTATTGCTATCTCCATAGTGATTCCAATACAATACTTTACAAATACAAAGATGCTCGATTTTGTAAACCCACATGGCTTCCCTGCATTCAGTCCTCTGTGTGCTTCTCTGATACCTCACTGTACGTAATTATTCACAGAGCAGGCAGCAGCCAGTCAGGAGACGCATGCACAGGCTCTTCAGGGGAGCGAAGGCCTTTCTGGCTGAGGGATTCCCAGCTCCCCTCCAGGGATCCTCATACAGCCGGCCCTGCTGTCCAGACGAACGGCTTCAGCACCTTCCACGCTACCTCCTGGTACCTAACCAAGAGCTACAGGCTCATCTTTTCTCTTCGAGAGCCCTTCTCAGATAATATTTTGTAAGAATAATTTTGGAAAAGTAGCACCTTCACCCCTGACCCAACCAAGCTAAACCAATCCCTGCCTAAAATAAGCCTCTTTACATATTTCATCAAAACTGTGCTTCCTGTATCCCTACTGACATCTTAGAGGAACTCAGGAGTTTATTTTGTAATTATCATATGGAAACTTCAAGTATCTGGAGGCCATACTATGAAAGAATTGTTAAAACTATTAAGACTATGAACCACATTCCAGATAATGGAGATATTCCATTACAGTTACCATTATGTGGTAACACACAATTTACAATTCTAACAATTTTTACATGTAGAATTCAGTAGCATGAAGTACAGTCACACTGTTGTACAAGCACCACCACCAGCCATCTCTAGAACTTTCTCATCTTCCCAAACAGAAACTCTGTCGCTATTAAACACGAACTTTGCATTCCTCTCCCCCGGTCCCTGACACCTCATCTTTCTACTTTTGGTTCTCTCGAGTTTGACTACTCTACGGATGTCATGAAACCACTCTTGTGAAAATGGTAACTGAGGAAATTATGACAGTGAAAGGGATCAGGACCTAACCAACTCCATCTTGCTTCTAGTCTTTAAGCTGTCCTTGTTCATTCCTGGTGTAGGCCAAACTAACCTTGGGAAGGAATTCAGTTCCCAGTTTGACTCTGAAACAAAACTGATAATAGCCCTTTCCCAAAATGACCCCCTCCTTGCTCGGGGACCAGTCTGCCTTTGCAAGACTAACAAATTAGCTGCAAGATTAGAAATTACCGGTTAGGGGTCATACAGCCTCTGGATCCAACAGTCTGAACCTCCCCAAATTGCCCCTGGGGATCACATCACTATCGTAAAACCTAAGCTCGGTGCTGGGGGTATTCTGCGGACCCTGCACCGGATGGAACCGCTGACACCACCCAGACAGGTCATCTGGCTCAGCCAGTTCTGGGAACGCACCCAGGAACAGAAGACAGCAGGAAAAACTCACTTCGACCCCCCTTTGAGTCCACCTCCAACCTGACCAATCAGCGCTCCCCACTTCCCAAGCCCCCACCCGCCAAGTTATCCCTAAAACCTCTGAACGATCCTCAAACACTTGGGGAGACCGATGTGAGTGATAACAGAACTCCAGCCTCCCGCACAGCCAGCTCTGCGTGAATCACTCTCTCCACTGCAATTCCCGGCGAGATAAATTGGCTCTGGCTAGGCAGCGGGCAAGGTGAACCTGTTGGGCAGTTACGCTCATAGGAGCGGAATCACACAGTACCTGTTTCCTATCTGGCTTATTTTACTAGGCATAGTATCTTCAAGGCTCATCCATGAACCCTTCTAACGGGAAATCCACACCTAGTCCTTAGATTTGGGGCTGCTTCCACCGTTTGGTTTTGTGAGTCAGCTGCTATGAGCCTGAGTGTACTCATTTCTCTCCTAGACTCTGTTTTCAATCCTTCTGGGTACACACCCCAAAGCAGAATTGCTGGATCACACGGTAATTCCATGTTTAATTTTTTAATTTTTTGAGGGACTGCCACGTTTTTCAGAGCGGCTGCACCATTTTATATCCTCACCAGCAGTGCGCAAGGGTTCCGGTTTCCCCACATCCTTGCCGACACGTGCCCTTTTCGGTGGTTTGGTCATTGCCATGCTTCTCAGTGTAAAGCAGCGTTACACTGAGCTTTTGGTTTGCTTTTCCCTATCAGGGATGCTGAGCATCTCCTCATGTGTGTATCGGCCACTGCCAAATCTTTGGAGAAACGTCTACTCAAGTCTCTGGCCCACTTAAACATTTTTGTTGTTGTTGCTTCTTTTGGTGGTGGTGAGTTGTAGGAATTCTTTAAATATTCTAGATATTAATCTGTTGGCAAATAATTTGCAAACATTTTCTCCCATTCTGTAGGTGGCCTTTTCACTCTCGATAGTGCTTCTTGATGTACAAAAATTTTTAATATCAAATCCAGCATTGTGAGGTATCTTCTCTATGTTTTCTTCTAAGGCATTTTCTTTACGTTTTCTTCTAGGTTTTGATTTTAGCTCTTACATTTAGGCGTTTGGTCCATTTTGAATGAATTTTTGCACGTTAGGTAAACATCCAACTTCATTCTCTTGCAGGTGGATGTCCAGTTTTCCCAGCACTGTGTGTTGGAAAGGCCATCCTTTCCCCGTTGAGTATCTTGGCACCCTGCTGGAAATCACTTGTCCATATACACAAGGGTTTATCTCCGGGCTCTTTATTCTGTTCCATTGGTGTATATGTCTGTCTCTAAGCCAGTACACTATTGTGATTATTATAAGCTTTGTAGTAAGTTTCATAATCAGGGAATACGACATCTACAGTTTACTTTTAAAAGAGGCCAAACGTGTTCAATAAAAAATGGGAAAGAATCTATAGTATGGCTTAAGTAATCAAAGCTCATGCTTCTGTTGGTCTATGGAGCTCTAAATGATGTCTTTATGTAATTCACTTGGAGTTCTTCAGGTAGGATAACCTAATCTTCAGGGCACGTAAAGCACATAGGTAAAAGGCTGTACATATAAATGCAAGAAAACCAGGTTCTATACCCAGCTCCACATCTAAACTGGGGCATAAGGCATGGACAAGACCATTACCTGCTCAAGATGTAACATTAGAATGGAGATACCATTAATAGTATCTGTCCTGTGTAATTTACCAGGTAGCAGTTAAGAAGGAAAACTTGCTTTCCACTAGAAAGCGGAGGTGGCGCTGAACTCTGTAATGTTTAAACAGTGGGCATCTTTTCCACACAGGACTGTGTGTTTTGTAGATTCAACAATTTAAGGTGCACTTACCCTATCTCCAGGCCGCACCATGGGTTCCTGCTTTGTGCCTAATTTGTGCAGAATGCTGTAAGCGACCTTCATACTTCTCGTCCACAGCTTGCCTATGAATACAAATCACAGACAAATGTGCATGTTAAGCCATACGGAGAGCACTGCTTCCGCAAACCAAAGTCCAGGGCATGAGTCCACTCTGCTTCCTGTATCACGGTCTGTAAGTGACTTGAACTGGGGGCGGCTGAGCAAAGGGGGAACTGGTAGGCGAGAATGGAAAATGAGTGAAAGTAGAACAGGGATTCTAAAAACAAAGCTTCAGGAGAGAGAATGAAAATAAAAAGTGAAAACCAAGTGTTGGCCCGTCTTCTGATCTGTGATGTGGGGGCCAGTGGTGGGGGGACCTGACAGTGCACACACCATCACAGGGCTGGGATCTGCCCAGCTGAAATGACACTGCCAGGGGGCGTGAGGGCCCCGAGAACCTTCTCCCTGTAGATCAAAGCTTCAACTCATCCTGAGTCCCTGGAGTCAAGAGGAGTAAAAGCAATGACTCCAACTGCAACAGTCAGAGCTGCCTGGACGCTGGAACGAGGCCGGCACAAAACAAATCCCCTCTGAGTGCATGAAGTGCCTGCAGCAAAAGCCCTGAGAACACCATCAGCACAGAAACCGTGGGGAAGGTTCTAGGGAGAAAAGTCCTGTGGGGCCACCGCAACAGCGTCACTGCCACAAAGTCACGCCCGGTGACACGTCCCTCAGCCACAGTCAGTCCCACAGGACTGAGGAACACAGAGCAGAAAACCACCTGCAGAGGCTCCAGACTCGCAAGTCCTGTGTTTCTCACCTTCAAACTTCCCTAACCTCAGGGTTTTAGGGTTTTTAATGACGAATCCTTGGATTCAGATAAAGATAACGGTAAATATAACAGTCTGAGATCAAACAACAATGACTTTAAAGCCTAAAATGAGTTCTTAAATTACACAATGGCCTTTTACAACCTAGTCTCAGAGCCTTCAGCTGAGAGAGCTTCTCGGGTAGTCAAGGTGTTAGAAGACAGACAATGATTTAATAGTGTAATAAAGGTAACAGCAATCTTAACTATTTTGTTTCAATGCAGTCACTGTTTTCATCTTTTCCCTATTTTAAATGTAAACGCGAAATCAGATTTTGTTCACAACACAGTGCAAACTAAAAAACCCTGAATTTGCTTATTTCCTATAGGAATGAGCGCTCCTCGGGTATTATTTATTTACCAAAGTATTTATCCCTCGCTAACGAGAACATGAAGAGAATGATTATTTTTGATTATTCTAGTTCCTAGGACACTTCCCGGCCATAGTACGGGTTCAGCAAACGTGTCTTCATTTTACTAACGTCACAGGCAAGCTGTAATGAAATACCAAGTTACAGTGTGCATTCTGGCATATCCCTGAGCACTTTTGCTAGACACACTTTCATTCATGTTCACTCCTCCTGTCTTCCTTAGCTCCTCATCCTCAACACCATAGGTAGTCTTCAAGACTGGCAGCTTTACAGTCATCTGGAATTCTATTTGGGGATTTTATTTTCCTGAAAACGACCACTGGCTCATTAGATGTAACTCGGAGTATTTCTTCCCCAACAAAAACTATTATTCTGTGGTTTCAGATTTCTTTAATGTGAACAAGATTAGGGAACTATTATAGTTGGGTAAACAATAACAATCAATTCACTGCAATTGAAAGAAAACCAATGTGCTGTAACTGATTAAATCAATTACACTCGATTAGCACCATTCTAGTTTGTGAAAATTTCAACTTCATTCTCAGCTAAGAGTCTTGACATCCTAAGTTCACACAGAAGCTAGTTAACAATAGTTTGATAAAACACATGCAAACTTTAGGCAAAATTCTTGAAATATATTTGGTATTTTTATACTTCTCAAACAGAAAAGGCAAGAAGTTAAGCTGCTGATATAAAGATACAGCAGCTCTTAACTGATTCATAAAGGAGATGTGTGTGAGGTCAGCACTGTTGTATTAGACATTAATTGTAATTTCACACACAGTGTAACTGGTGAGGGGAGAGGTAGTGGGTGGCAACGGGCTGAACCGGAGCGAGCCGGGGAAGGAGGCGGGAACTTGAGACGCACCATCAACTACGCAAAAAAGCAGCAAGGCCACAGAAAGGTGGCCCAGTGCGCTGCTAGCTCAAGCATGTAGATTGCTCGGAACATCTGGAGTAATAGGAAAACCATAAACAAATAAAACATTAAAAGGGAGACGAACATGAGCATCTGCTTGGTAGGAACGCAAAATGAATGTGTAGGTCTCTCCCGAAAACCACAGAGGAGGCAGAGTGTACTGCAGAGCTGCTGGAGGCAGGACGTGAAGGGCAATTAACGGCACAGCGTGACTTTTTAAGATTATGAAATGCCACGGGTAGTCTAAGGTGGAAAACAGAATTATAAGATGTTTCAAAAGTTTATTGACTTGTGGCTTTCATTAGCCACCTACACTTTCTATTAATGATCCTAAGTTTATCAGCTGGGAATTCTGCTGCCCCAATGCTTCATAGGAAGCTAAATTTGGGGGTTGAGGGGAAACAGCAGGAGTTTAGAGAATACAGCCCTTCAGTGACACCAGGTTACTCAGTATTAGAACAATTCTCATTCGACGAGCTTGTTTCTGAGTCGTCTCAGCAACAACCAATCATTCGTTCATCTACGTTAGCGTTTCTGTGCAGAGGGAGCTTTCCACAGTGTTCACTGCGTTTTCATCTGATAAGCTGTAATCTTACATTTGGAAACGTGTCGTTTTCTTATATTCCTTTAACAAGTAAAAACCAAGATCAACCCACGGCCTGCAATTAATATGGATAATTAAAATACAACAACATATAGATGATTTAAAAGCAGGAGTTAAAATGCATTGGTTGGGGGCATGAGTTCTGATGACTCCAACTTTTCATATGAATATTCAGTCTGTGTCTTATGTCTCCCATTCATCTTAACCTTGCAGGAAGGGGAAAGACGCCAGCACCGTTCAACGTTCCAGCAGCAGAGAGGGGCGATCCTTCTGATCGAGATCATAGGCCCCGTGAGAACTGTGTCTTACTCGTCTTTGATTTCCCAAACCTTAGTCCTGTGCCAACGCATACCACATGCTTAAAACATCCAAGCGAACGTCTGTTAGTGCTCAGAGTGAACGCACGCACCCGGAAGAGCACAGCTGCTCCTGTATTCCCGGCGGGGAGGCGGGGAGGCCTCGGGGGCCATCAGCTGTCATGCAGCAGTGACTCCAAGTACACAATTAGCTCCAGGGCTGAATTGGGCCGGAGATGAGGGTCACACAGAAAAGTCTTTCATCCTTTTGACTGAATAAAACCTATTTCTGAGAGCATAATTTAAAAAGTAAAGCTTATGCTTCACCATGGATGACACACACTATCCATTGAAAACTACTGAAAGGACCGGGCGCGGTGGCTCAAGCCTGTAATCCCAGCACTTTGGGAGGCCGAGACGGGCGGATCACGAGGTCAGCAGATCGAGACCATCCTGGCTAACACAGTGAAACCCCGTCTCTACTAAAAAAAAAACAAAAAACTACCCAGGCGAGGTGGCGGGCGCCTGTAGTCCCAGCTACTCGGGAGGCTGAGGCAGGAGAATAGCGTGAACCCGGGAGGCGCAGCTTGCAGTGAGCTGAGATGCGGCCACAGCACTACAGCTTGGGCGACAGAACGACTCCGTCTCAAAAAAAAAAAAAAAAAAAAAAAAAAAAAAAAAACCTACTGAAAGAAGCCATAAAACCAAAGGAGCTACAAAACACACGCTCCCAAACCCAGTATGCTCCTAGACCCAAATCCCCCATCTGTCCGTGAAATGCACAGGTCGACAGCTGCTGCCTCCCGGAGCCCCACCCCGAAAAGGCTGGGCTCTACTGAGATTCCACCATTCAACATAGCACCTGGCTTTGGGCCTCCATGGCTAATGGAGAAATCAATTCCTTTCCTACCTGCAATCAGAAAAGTGTTGTGTTATACCAACAAAACCTAAAGTTAAAAACAAAACCTGCAAACAGACAACAGGTGGAACGACGTTCTGTACCATGCCCAAGAGCCTAGAACTGAAACAGCTATGTTTAAAATTTCAACTGTCAACATAAATCTCAGACATGCAGGCATAATATGAACCATTTTGGTCCTTTAGTTTTTTTTATTTTTGAGACGGAGTCTCGCTCTGTCGCCCAGGCTGGAGTGCAGTGGCCGGATCTCAGCTCACTGCAAGCTCCGCCTCCCAGGTTCCCGCCATTCTCCTGCCTCAGCCTCCCGAGTAGCTGGGACTACAGGCGCCCGCCACCTCACCCGGCTAGTTTTTTGTATTTTTTAGTAGAGACGGGGTTTCACCGTGTTAGCCAGGATGGTCTCGATCTCCTGACCTCGTGATCCACCTGTCTCAGCCTCCCAAAGTGCTGGGATTACAGGCGTGAGCCACCGCGTCCAGCCAGTTAGTTTCTTATCTTTTGAAAATTCGAATTAATTTTTTAGAGATGGGGTCTTGCTATGTCACTGAGGCTGGAGTGCAGTGACACAATCATAGCTCAATGTAGTCTCGAACTCCTGGTCACAAGTGATCCTCCTGTCTCAGCTCCCAAGCAGCTGGGACTACAGGCACGAGCCATCGTGCCAGCCTTTTAGTTACTATTTTCTTTGTAAAGCTGAAGCAAAGAGAAAATAGCCTGACAATCTGCTCCTCTATGGTCTCTTATCCACAGAAAAAAAGAGAACGCATTTCTCTGCTATCGTTAACCATGGGCAAAAGTTTACAGACTGTATTAATTGGACTGAAGACTTAAGGGAAAGGTGGTTTCTCCGGCCTTCTGAAAAAGTCCCTTGGAAACCGATTTTGTTTCTTCGGAGTGATACATATCAGAAAGCTTAGATTTTTCTTTTCTTTTTTTTTTTTTTTGAGACGGAGTCTTGCTCTGTCGCCCAGGCTGGAGTGCAGTGGCCGGATCTCAGCTCACTGCAAGCTCCGCCTCCCGGGTTTACGCCATTCTCCTGCCTCAGCCTCCCGAGTAGCTGGGACTACAGGCACCCGCCACCTCGCCCGGCTAGTTTTTTGTATTTTTAGTATTACCAATCTTTGCTGAAAGCATGCATTTCAATAAATCGCGTATGTATTTAAGAAGATCTAACATCTTATTAAGAGTTATGGTCACTGTTTCAACCAGCCATTTCCGGTTTTAACTCAAAAAATATTTAACAAATAACTTTCGAGATTCCATTTATTTCTGTGCCAGAAACATAAGGCAGCATAAAATCCGTCAGTCACCAGAAGTAACGGACACTGAGCTTCATGTGTTTGGGAGTGGCTGTGCGTGGCATGGGCAAAGGGCAGAGGGTGAGCCTCGGGATTACCGTAAGTGAGGATGTAAACAGACACTGAGCTTTGTGCGTTCGGGAGTGGCTGCGAGGGGGGTGGGCAAAGGGCAGAGGGTGAGCCTCGGGATTACCGTAAGTGAGGATGTAGAGGGGCTTCCCGTTGGTGTCCATGGTGGTCAGGCAGGGCGCCTTGGGCGAGATGGTGCCCCACCTCTGCAGTGCAGCCTCCAGCGACGGCGGCCAGTTCGTGACCACGCCCAGCTGCTCTCCGCGCATGGCCAGCATCTGGGCCCCCTCCGGCTTTGGTTGGTTTGGATCTGGTTGTTGAACTAAATCATTTGAATACAAGAGGTTACGAGAGAAATGCATCCACATTAGCGTGGCTACTTTTTGTTCTCTATAAAGAAGCCAGGAGATTTATACTTAAGGTGTACATTTATGGCTGACAGAAGAGCATGCTTTTCTACAATTGGGGTCTATACACTAGCATCACGAATGCTGGTAAAAAATCAGTTCTTGTAATTTCCAAGGCAGCATGTAGGTGGAGTGCTTAGGTGGACCTGGACATATCTGCAAACTGACAACAGGTGGAACTGCGTGGCATACAGGCAGAGAGCCTGGAATTCAAACAGCCGTGCTGAAAATTTCCATTATCAACATAAACTAGTGATTTTGGACCCCAAATTGCTTAAATCTTGCTAAATTATATTTTGTCCTTAAAGATTAATGGTGCATTTATTTTCCGAGGCAGGGTCTCTCTCTTCTGCCTTGGCTGCAGTGCAATGGCATGATCACAGTTCCCTGCAGCCTCGACCTCCCAGGCTCAGGTTATCCTCCCACCTCAGCCTCCGCTACAGTCCTAGCCTGTAGCTAGGACTACAGGCATGCACCACCACGCCCAGCTAATTTTAGTGTGTGTGTGTGTATACATATATATTTTTTTTTGTAGAGCCAGGGTTTTGCCATATTGCCCAGGCTGGTCTTGAACTCCCAGGCTTAAGTGATCTGCCCACCTTGACCTCCAACGGTGCTGGAATTACAGGCATGAGCCACCACACCTGGTCTGAGCTGTACATTTAAATCTGCCACAAGTACACTGAATAACAGGAACACGGAGCGAGTATTTTCCTGAGTAAAACTAAAATCAGTGCATCATAAATACCACCTGCCCAATCCTTGAGAGAGGTGAAGAATGGAAATTATCTTTTCCATTTCTGGAACAGACTTGTCTCTCACTTTATGACTGACAAGAAAACTGGCCGTTTTTACTTGTGGTTTAACGCACAGGATAATAAGGAGCTCGAGTTTGCTATAATGAGCAGTACTTGTGCTTTGTTTCAACTTTAAGTTGTTTGTCTAAAAAGACCCAGGAGCATTCGGGGGCAAAGGCAGCAGCTCCGGCATCTATAAGGAGAGGCAGGCAGCGGAGGGGGGAAGAAGGGGGAGGACGGGGGAAGAAGGGGGAGGACGGGGGGAGGATGGGGGAGGGGGGAGGAGGGCACCTCACACGCCTGTTTTGCTGCGAGCAAAGGATTTCCCCAGTTTACTTGTTTTTCTTTATGTTTATACTTTACTTGTATTTCCATACTCTTACAGAGTTCTTATAGAGACCTGACCTGCATAACAGAACAAAATCACCTCCTGCAGAAGACTAACAACCAGGTTTAGAAACCTGCTGACGCCAAGGCCGCCTGGGAACATCACCTGCTCCCTATACCTGGGTTCCCATTATCCAATGAATGCCAAGATTACTGCTCTTAAAAAGTAAAATAGCCTTGCAGAAAAAAACGTCATTGCCTATGGCACCACAGGAGCATCTGGAAGAAACGTGTGGGAAAGAGTTTTCTCACCTTCTAACAATTCTTCAAAGTCATCGACAAAGAATTCTCGTAAAGGTGGTCGCTTCGGTCGTTTGAGGGTATTGACAAGCTGCTGGATTTTTGCTGACACCCGGCTACTTACTGGTACTCCTGTAAAACAGGAACCAGTGGGTGGGGGAAGCGATCATCACAGCTTCAACCAGTACCCACAGTCCCACAGCCCCCCTGCCCAGCACAGCTGCAACAGGCTGGCATCCTTCTCGATGCCATCCTGGGAAAGGCCTGAGGTGATCATGCTGTACAGTAGCCCTGTGGCTACGCAGCAGACAGGACAGAGATGCATCAGATCCGAATGTCTCCCACGTTCCAGCATGCGCTATTCTGCTGGTCATGCTGGGAAGAGCCTCAGGACCACACATGCTTGACCCCGGCTCTGATTCTCAGGACAGAACTGTCATCTGCAGAGGGCAGACTCCTCATTCTCACTGCCCCAGGCCCCCCTTCTCAACAGGGCAAGACCATCAGTGAAGCAGTAAGGCCTTCCCTGAGTCTGTCTCTCCAGGGACCGTCAGCATTCGGCCTCACGGAAGCACAAGAACATTGAGCGGGTGAGTCATGTCTGGAACCCCCAGCATCCCACAGCCCTGGGCTGGCGATCCAGCACCACCACGTCCAAGCCCTGTCCACTCCTAATAAGGCTGCGCTCCTCACACATGTTCCAAACCCACGCAGCTCAGCCCGCACACAGGCAAGGCACCCTCAAGCACAGAAGTTAGTCTCTAAACTCAAATTTTTGTGTAATAGAATACCAGCACATACCTATCCAAGGGGACTGAGAAAAACCACATTTTATAATACTGTGCTAATTACAGCAAACGCTGCATCACTCTGAAAATCAACTGATTTGATAAATGAAAAAGTCAGTTTTCAAATTTCAAGATAAACAAATCAAATAAATGAACAAGACAGAGGATCAAGACACTGATGCTCCAACTAGATCGAAAGTGTCCCCCTCAGGCACACGCTGCAGGCCAGCAGGACCTGGGCAACCATCACCCAGAGTTGTGGGCCTGGACGGTGCAGGGGTCTCTGCAGGTACAGCTGGCAGGCCATTCCCTCACCTGAGGCAGAGCCCTTGTTCGCCCCTGCACTGGACCATAAAAAACAGACCTCAACATTTGGGGGGAATAGAACAGAATTCAAGGAAATTTTTTCTATCAAGAATTTTTAATCAGTGTCTCAAAATGCTCTGTGGGCACTTTCAGAATTGAGACATTAAATATTTCATATCTCTGAAAATACAGAAAACACACAATCCAGAACTCTCAACATCTAAACATAGTATTTTCCCATTAAATAGCCCAACTAATTTGGTTCAGACCAATCAGACCATCCCCGCCAGGCCATGATTCTCAAGCTTAATTTGGCAGATGTCAGAATCGCCTCAGGGCCCCCAGAACTTCCAGCTCATGACGTCTGGGGTGTGGCCCCGAATCACCCTCCCAACAAGGGCCCCTGTGGGCTCTGGTGTGGGAGGCTGTGACACATCAAAACGATACAACACACCACGCGGGACATACCTGGGGAACAAAAGCGAAGATGACAGACTTGAAAGATGACAAAGTTACTAAAATGACCGTGACAAGAGTAACAAAAATGGCCAATTTACTATAGACTGAACTTATCAGAGAACTAAAGCAAATAATGACACAGAAAGGCATTCCAGCAAAAGTCATCGCACCGGCAACCAGGGCGATTTCAAGTGCACTAACTGGACACTTGTGAAGGCACGGCCGGGCTCTGCCTCACGTGAGGATGTGGCGGTGTGCCTGTTGGGGCTGGGATAGGCCTCCCTGTCCACTATGCCTGTTGGGGCTGGGATAGGCCTCCCTGTCCACTGTGCCTGACTGGGGCTCCGACAGGCCTCCCTGTCCACTGTGCCTGTTGGAGCTCGGATAGGCCTCCCTGTCCACTGTGCCTGTTGGAGCTCGGATAGGCCTCCCTGTCCACTGTGCCTGTTGGAGCTCGGATAGGCCTCCCTGTCCACTGTGCCTGACGGGGCTCCGATAGGCCTCCCTGTCCACTGTGCCTGTTGGAGCTCGGATAGGCCTCCCTGTCCACTGTGCCTGTTGGAGCTCGGATAGGCCTCCCTGTCCACTGTGCCTGACGGGGCTCCGATAGGCCTCCCTGTCCACTGTGCCTGACGGGGCTCCGATAGGCCTCCCTGTCCACTGTGCCTGTTGGGGCTGGGATAGGCCTCCCTGTCCACTGTGCCTGTTGGGGCTGGGATAGGCCTCCCTGTCCACTGTGCCTGTTGGGGCTGGGATAGGCCTCCCTGTCCACTGTGCCTGACGGGGCTCCGACAGGCCTCCCTGTCCACTGTGCCTGTTGGAGCTCGGATAGGCCTCCCTGTCCACTGTGCCTGTTGGGGCTGGGATAGGCCTCCCTGTCCACTGTGCCTGACGGGGCTCCGATAGGCCTCCCTGTCCACTGTGCCTGTTGGGGCTCGGATAGGCCTCCCTGTCCACTGTGCCTGACGGGGCTCCGACAGGCCTCCCTGTCCACTGTGCCTGTTGGGGCTGGGATAGGCCTCCCTGTCCACTGTGCCTGTTGGGGCTGGGATAGGCCTCCCTGTCCACTGTGCCTGTTGGGGCTGGGATAGGCCTCCCTGTCCACTGTGCCTGTTGGGGCTCCGATAGGCCTCCCTGTCCACTGTGCCTGTTGGGGCTGGGATAGGCCTCCCTGTCCACTGTGCCTGTTGGGGCTCCGATAAGCCTCCCTGTCCACTGTGCCTGTTGGGGCTGGGATAGGCCTCCCTGTCCACTGTGCCTGTTGGGGCTTGGATAGGCCTCCCTGTCCACTGTGCCTGACGGGGCTCCGACAGGCCTCCCTGTCCACTGTGCCTGTTGGGGCTGGGATAGGCCTCCCTGTCCACTGTGCCTGTTGGGGCTCCGATAGGCCTCCCTGTCCACTGTGCCTGTTGGGGCTCCGATAGGCCTCCCTGTCCACTGTGCCTGTTGGGGCTTGGATAAGCCTCCCTGTCCACTGTGCCTGACGGGGCTCCGACAGGCCTCCCTGTCCACTGTGCCTGTTGGGGCTGGGATAGGCCTCCCCGTCCGCCTGTGAGTTCTGTGCACCACAAGACAAGGGCACGCCAAGGCTGCTCCATGCGGCTTCACACAGGGGCATCGTATTTCATTCACTACTGGGTTCTACGCTGACTTTTATGATCCCGGGAAGGACTGAGACTTAAATAGAACAGGGGCTAGGTGATACAAACAGCCGCTGTAACCAGAACGTACGCAGCCTGTTACCAAGTCACTGACATCTCTGTCCAACATGGATAAAAAGACCCTCTTTCCTCCGAAGTCTAAAGCAACATACTGGCCCATCTGACAGTAATTCTGTTGTACATTTAACTTCATCTTGCTCTTTTAAGTGACTGTTCATGGTCTTAACAGCTGTACAAGAATTTCTCAGTTGCTGAACCACTGTTAGTTATTCAACAGATAAAATGGCAGCAGATTGTACCCCAGGAAGAAGCACATCCAGTCACGGACACAGAACGGGACATCAGCACAAACCGTTTACCAGAAAAAAACGCATCTCTGCTTTGGGACGTACCATCCCCGGTCTCCATGAGCTCGGCGTTGCCGTACTTGGGCGCTGTCCGGGACCCCGTAGAACCCTGTGGTCTCTCCACCTGTATGGAGTGCTCTGAGGTGTACGTGGTTACATCAGGAGGTGCAGAATGATTTTCTGTAAAGAAGCACATCATGAGTGTTTCTGGTGGTTGTGGCGTTTGCTCGCAGGTTGAGCCATAGCTCAGGAAGAGACTGGAGCACGGGCGCTCACCCTGGGGGTGCCGTGAGAAGCCAAAGCCAATCTCAGCCACGTCTGCCACACACATCCGGCACAAAGGGGGACCCCAGCATAACTCATGTTGCCGCAAATGGAGCAGAGTTCGGTGAAACCTCCAGTTTCCTAACAGGAGCCACGTCAGTGGCGTTTTAACTAGAATATCGTTAGACCGGCGATGGCAGGGCCTCAGGAACCCTGTGTGTGTTCACGGAAGGGTCCCGTTTCCTGTCGGCCACCATCGACACAGCCCAGGGCTTTACTCGCGCTTTGGAGCCCACGGCCTGGAATTAGAAACCCAGCTCTGGAAACTTCTGGGGATTTTGAGATGTCCTTTAAGCTCTCCATGCCTCAGTTATTCATCAAATAGGGAACAGTAATGGCCATGACCATGTAGGGTAGTTGGGTGGATTGCATGAGTTAACACATATACATTTCATAGGATTTTCTTTACTAAAGGGGGAGACATCAAGAATTATTATTATTTGTTTTAGTACAAACAATACTAGTCATTGAAAAAACCACGTTTACACCCTAATGCGTACTAAGGACTGCGTAAGGCCAATGAGCGCATGGAGCTCTTTCTCTTACAGCACCCCGTGGAGAGAAAGTTAAGCCGTACGTGGCTAAATGGGGGAAAGTATGCTTTGCTAATGAATAAAACGTTGAGGAAGACGTGCCAAGCAGCCCACTGACCACGCCCGTCACGCCTAGAATCCTGATGGGCGCCACAGTGCGGATCTGGATTCTGAATCCTCCTTTGACAGAAGCTTTTCAGGATTGCCCGCCACCGTCCCACGCGACAGAAGCCACAGAAGCGTGATATTCTGTGCTGCTGAAAGTGGTGCTCATCCCCAAAAGCCTTTCTTCACCAGACACTGCCACCGCGCCCGGAGGCCGTCTAGATGGCAAAATCAACTGAATGCACAAAAACAGCACACAGAAAATCGAGGCACAAAAGAGGCCGTGAAACGACGCTCCTTTATGATCCGAGAACCGGGCGGGGTGGGGGTGCTGAGCCGCCTGGGCACCACGTCAGCCCCTCCTGAGGGTGTCAGTCTGGCGTCACAAGTAGATTCGGCAATGCCACTCACTTGGAACCCCTGACTGAGGAGAGGAGAATCATCGGCTCTCACTAAGGGGAGGGCCTGCCACACCGTCCGTCCATGCCACGATGTTCCACCTGGAGGCAGGTGGCCCAACTTCCTGCAGAACCAACCCTCCGTCCTCAGCGGACTTGGATGGTAGCATCTCGGAGACCTCCTCTCAGCTCCGAGGTGTGAAAGCGCTGCCGACGGCTTCTAGAGGGACAGCGGGTACAGCAGTAGAAAAAGAAAACTAGAATGAGATTTCCTACCTTATGCCAAATTGGCTTGACTGTGAAGATACATGTGAGATGTCCCTACTTAACTGCTGGCATAAATTGGTGGAAAAAATCCACAAAGGACTTCAGATTTCACTTCAACAAGTAGAAGCGCGGCCAGCTCTGTGAGACTGCGTGACCTGGAGTCTGCAGCCCTGGGCTTTTCCCCCCTTGGACGAAAGCAGCCTCTGTGGCCTCCCCTTCTGTCCCTTGCTGGAGGGATTGGCCAGTGTGACTCTGTTGTGCCTGGACCCCTTAGAACACTCACGCACAGGCGCACACACGATCACACATGCTACATTCTCGTTCACAGGCTTCTGATTATCTCAGAAGGTCACATGCACATCTGACTTTTTACTTCTCTTGTTTTGCCACAGAAAATACTTTTCTTCTTCTCTTTAAGTTTCATTATTTTGCCACGGCTTCTCCAAAAAAATTCCAAAGTTACAGAAAATTTCCAGATAGTCTAGGAAGATTATCTTTGTGACCAATTAGAAATTACCGGAACGTGATCACCGAGAGTTAGTTACATTTGGGTCACACTGAGCCCTGACGCACATGAGTTAGGAGCCCCTCATAGTTCGGATAAATTGATTCTTTGTACTAAAACTTCCAAACCCACAAAGGGAGGCCCAAGTGCAGTGATTCATCTGTTCAAAAATATGTGTTTTTCTTGGTAAGACTGTGCATTTCCTTAAAACTGAATAAAATCTGAGGATACAAATGCTTCCACCAAGTGGCAGAGGTGGTGTCTGGCCTCCCCGTTCAGGTCTGGCAGAGCCTCGGCCACTATCCTGGACTTTTATTATGGAAAAATATGTAACAGTCACACATTCCTGTTCAATGTTCAACCTACTGTGATTTCAAGTATAGGTTATTAATTCACATAAACCAGTGTACATGTTCCTGAAACTGTGTCAAACTGAAGTTTAATACTGCTTTGCACTTGAGTACTACTTTGCAAACTTTTAAAGAGTATTTCTGTTTTCTCCTTTATACTCACAACAGTTCTGAGAGAGAAAAATTACTTTTTTCTTTTTTCCCTCACTAAAAGCCTAAAGCAGGAGAAGTGACTTCGAGATCCCAGCAGCAGTTATTGGGAAAAGTGAGACAGACCCAGCTCTCCTGACAGCCAACTCCTGTTCCAGACAGAAAACAGCTGACGCTTTCAGTGTCAGGAGCACCGAAGGGGCTGGGACCCAAGTCAATCCGAAACGCCTCTGGGTGTCAAGGAGTCAGTGATCTCGAAGTGAACATTCTGGGGTTCTGGGGTGTCTGTGGGCTATCTGACCACACATGACGTCCACCTGCTTCCCTCTGAGGGTTTTGCAGAGATCAGGCTTTCCTGCAGTAGCTGATGCCGGGAGCGTCTGAGCCTGTGGCTCGTGCTCTGTTATCGGCAATGTGGAATACAGTCGTCTCCGGTTACTGCTTTAATAGAGAGACACACCAAATCCCATTCAACCCTAGTCCTGTACTTGATGGAAAATGTGTACTCCTGAACCATTCAAAGGCAGAGCGATGCAAGGCTCATCACGGCTCCCCCACGCGCCGGCTCTTCCTCTAGTAATTCTCACTTCACTCCTTTTCCACAGCGTCTTCAAACGTCGTAGGGCAGTGATCCTAACTTCGTCCTTTTTCTAATACAGAGGATCTCCCTTGTCACAGAACCTACACAAAACAGTGCGCCACGCCCAAGAAATCTGAACACCTGTGGCAGACAGCAGCGTAAAGCAGCCGTGGTTAAAGCTCTTGTTTCCTTAAATGACCCCCATGGTCGGGAGGAGCACACTTTAAAACCCTGTCCTGTTGACTGGGACTGTTAAGGTTTCACGCAGGAGCATAAGTGAGAAGAAAAGATGGGAGCGGATATGGCTGCAGGATTCCCCAGGAACAAGGCCCCTGGAATTCCAGCTGTGGGAGGGACCTGGGCATGGGAAGCAGTAAAGCAGCTTCCAGAAACAATCCAACCAAAGCATCCCAGGGGCCAGATGAACTATGCGCTCTTTCCACTGAGAGATTCCACAGCCACGATGCAGACAGAGAAAAACGTGCACACACAAAAGGCATTTAGACAACAGGCACAGAAAGACACTGTGAAGCGTGCTCACCGATGTGGGTCTGGGCCATGACGTCCGCCAGCCTGTGGGCAGCCCCGCTGCCCCCGCTCTGCGTGGAGGACGAGGAGGTGGTGGACGTGGTGGAGCCGTGGATGGCCTGGCTGATCCAGTGCTCCATGTTGATGCTGCCCTGGCTGGAGGTGGGGGTGCCCTGGGAGTCCCCCTGCACTGAGCCTTCGTCTTCTGAGCCAGAAGAGGTATCTGTGTAAGAAGAAAGGCGATTTGCTATATATTGCAGCAAAAACATGCACCACAATCTCAGTCCCTCGCCAAACAGATTTACTTTACGCAAGTCTGAACAGTTGTTCAATGACTTTTTGCCGTAGACACTGAGAAGTTAAACCACTTTTCAGATAATCAACCATTTATTTTAGCATAATGAATTTTGCTTCCAAAACACCTTAAACAAACATGCTATAATATGTTTGATACTGTCATCTCAAAGATGCACTGATACAATTTCTCCACACAGCAGTCTGGGAAGAAACCAAGTGTTTTCTTGTGTCAGCCAGAAAGTAAGAGGGCAAGGGGAGGCTGAGGGCCTGTGCAGCTCTCAGGAGTCTCAGTGTGACTATGTTTAGCCCTTGTTAGTCCTGAGATGCTCTTCTGGGCTCTGATTTATTTCTACGTTGGTGTGTGTTAGATACCCAAGCAGGTGATTTCTGCGTTGGTGTGTTAGATACCCATGAGGGTGATTTATTTCTACATCGGTGTGTTCGATACCCATGCAGCTCCCTAAGGATCAAGAAGCTGATGATGGTAACAGGAGAGAAAGCAGAATGTGCCTCACATGGAACGGCCCCCTCCACCTCCCCCGTTTTCCTCCAGGGCACACGACAAACCATCATGTCACATTTTACACTCAAATCTATTCACCTTTACAGTATTCATTTCTTATACATTCTTATTATTGATTTTTCTTTCTGTACAAATTGGGTATCTTGGATTATGATAAAATACATCCATTTTTTCCACTATAATCCACGAGAACATTTTTCATTTAATAATTTTTCATGCAGTACCAAGGTTTTTGGGAATAAATTGCTGGTGTATTTGTTAAACTTCAATGTAAGAATGACACTCAGAATCCTACCTACAGGTGAGTGATGGGAGGCGCCGGCTCAGGCGAGCAGCTCCAGATCATTGGGTGAGAGGAGGAGTCACAGCAAATAATATTAAGACATGGGTTTGCTTTATTAAAAGACAATAATAGCAAACGATATTCATACTTATTACCACTGTCACACGACTTACGCTGTCTGGGAATTTTTTTTAAAGTTGTTAGAAAAGCAACAATATTAGGAGCCTGAAAATTCTCTATCACCTTGTTTTTTTTTCTTTTCGAGACAGAGTCTTGCTCTGTTGCCCAGGGTGGAGTGCAGTGGCACGATCTCAGCTCACGGTAACCTCTCCCGGGCTCAAGCGATTCTCCTGCCTCAGCCTCCCAAGTAGCTGAGATTACAGGCACGTGCCACCATGCCTGGTTCATTTATGTGTTTTTAGCAGAAACGGGTTTCACCATGTTGACCAGGCTGGTCTCGATCTCTTGACCTCGTGATCCACCTGCCTCGGCCTCCCAATGTGCTGGGATTACAGGCGTGAGCCACTGCGCCTGGCCCACCCTGCCTTTTAAGAAAACTTACACATTTTATATAAAAGTAAAACTGACACAGCCTTGAGACTTTTGAGAAAAGTACACAACCAGGTGTCCATATGGAGCACAACCATCTCCCCAGAACGTCTTCTCACAACCCTTTACAATCTTTCATTCCCCACTCCCACCTACCTTTTCCAAGAAACCTGCAGAATAATATGATATAGACACTCAACAGAATAGCAGCAAACCAAACAAGCAGCATATGAAATGGATGGTACAGCATGACCAGTGGTGACTAGAATTACACACCATGGGGACAGGAAGTCAGGTTGATTCAACTTTCAAAAGTGAATTAATGTCATACACCATATAGAATTACGGAGTAGAACCACATGTTAACCTTAGGAGACATAGAAAAGTACTGACAAATTCAAGATAACAAAACTCAACAAACCAGGAATAGAAGGCAATTTCCTCAGCCTATTAAAGTACATTCATGAAAAGCCACAGCTAACATTGTATTCAATGGTAAACAATAGAATGCCTTTTCCCTAAGATGGAGAACAAGACAAAGATGTCCCCTCTTGCCACTTTTATTCAACATTATCTGGCAGGTTCTAGCTAGTGAAGTAAATTAACAAATTTAGTAATAAAGACATCCAGATCAGAAAGAGAAGGAATAAAAGTGTCTTTATTCATAGATGACATGACCTTGGGATGTAGAAAATGGCAAGAAGTATACCAAAAATGTTTTGCATTACTAAAAAAAGTTTGATGAGGTCACAGGACACAAGACAAAGATATACATATACTAGCAATAAACAACCTGAAAATAAAATTAAGAAAACAGTTCCATTCACAATAGCATCAAAAGCATAAAACACTCAGCTGGACTTCTAACAAAAAGGTACAAAATGTGTACAGTGACAACCATAAAACATTACTAAAAGAAATTAAAGATCCAAATAAATGGAAACTAAATGGAGATAGATTCATGATCGTGAATTGGAAAACTCAGTATTATCAAGAGAGCAATTCTTCCCAAACCATTCCGTTAATTCAAGGCACTGCCTAATAAAATCCCAGAAGGCTGTGTGTGAAATGGAAAGCTTATTCTCAATTTTATCTGGAAATACAAAGGACCTACGATAGCCAAAATAATTTTGAAAAAGGAAAACAAAGTTGGAGGACTTCACTATCTGATTTCAAAACTTTACATAAAGTCACAGTAATTAAGGCAGTGGTATTAGCACAAAAATAGACATATACATCAAAGGAACAGAATTAAACCCAGAAATAAAACCTTATGTTTATGGTTAATTTATTTTTGACAAAGGTCTCAAGACAACTCAGTAAGAGAAAGGTAGTTTGTTTTTTCAACAAATGTTGCTGTGGCAACTGAGTACCTACACACCAAAAAGAAAAAGCGTGGGGGAAAAAATCCCCCAAACCAAACCAAACCAAAACAAAAATCGCACTTAGATCCCTATTGCACACACAAAAATTAACTGAAGATAGATCACAGACCTAAATGAAAGAACAGTAAGACCATGAGACTTCTAAAACTTCCAAAAACACAATCCATGAAAATTAGTAAAATGGACTTCATTAAAATAGAAAACTCTTAAGTTTTAAAAGATGATTATCTCCCTATAGCTAATGTAACAAATTACCTTGATCTTAGTGGCTTATAACAAGACATGAACCTATTATCCTACTGATGGAGAAGTCAGAAGTGTAAAATCTAAGTGTCAGCAGAGCTACGTTCCTTCTGGAGGCTTCAAAGGAGAATCCATTTCTTTGCCTTTCCCAACTTCTGGAGGCCACCTGTGTCCCTGACTCATGGCCCCTCTTCCTCTTTAAAGTGCATCACTCCAGTCTCCAGTTCTTTTCTCTTGTAAGGACCTTCTTGATTACAGTGGGTCTCCCTACTTAAACCAGGATAATGGTCCCATCTCAAGATCTTAAATTAATCAAATTAATAAGCTGCAAAATCCCTTTTACCACTTAAGGCAACAGGTTCATAAGCTCTGGGGAATAGAACCTGGGTGTCTTGGGGGAAGGGCATTATTCTGTCTGCTACATAATAGTTTGTTCTTTCACTGAGAAACTTTACATCTATAAAAGTCTTATATTCAGATTGTATAAGGCACCTACAACCCATAAGATGACAACCAACCCATTTAAAACATGAGCAAAAAATCTGAACATTTTACCAATATATACAAATGGCTATGAATAGGAATTAGCACATTAAAAGCCAATAAGCACATTAAAAGATGTTTAGCATCATTCATTGTTGCAAAGTAAATATACAATGATATACCATTTCACATCAATTAGAATGGCAAAAATAAAAATATCAACAATAACTACTGCTGGTGATGATGTGGAGAAACTGGGGTGCGCATATGCTGCTGGTGGAAGTGTGAAATGGTGCAGCTATTTTGTAAACAAGTTGGCAGTTTTTAAAAAGCTAAACCTAAACTTTCAATGAGAGTCAATGATTCTACTTGGCATCCACTTAAGATAAAGGAAATTATATGTATACACAAAGGAAATTATATGTACACACAAAGATATGTACATAAATGTCAGCAGCAGCTGAATACTGGGAACAATGAATAACCAACTGGTAAATGAATAAACAGAATGTGTCCTATCCATCAAATAGAATATAAATAAATAATAGGGAATCAACTACTGATGCGTGGTACAGCAAGGACTTCAAAACAGGTAAAGGAGGTGTAGAGAAGCGTGTACATTTTATGATTTTATATCATAAAATTATAAGATCATAAAAAACCAAAAACCATAAAATCAGAGTAAAATATTCTATGCTTTTATATTCTAAAAACTTTAGAGCACACTGTTATGATTTCTAGGGTTCTTTTTCATACAGCTAACCTTTCATCTGATATCCTTTGCAATCAGCCAAGTCCATGCTTTAGCACGTTTATAGTGTAGTTCTGCTGATAACACATTCTCTCAGCTTTCATGTTTGGGAACGTGTTGTTTCACCCTTGTTTATAAAGGAGGTTTTCCCTGGATATGAGCTGACAGGCTTTTCTCCTTTTAGTGCTTTAAAAAATGTCTTTCCATGGTCTTCTGGTCTCCACGGTATCTTCACAGAAGTCACGCGTTGTTCAAACGCTTCTCTGGTGTGTAACGTGTCTTTTTCTTCTGAGTCCTTTCGGGATCTCCTCAATCTTGGGATTTCAGCACTTTGGCCATCATGAACTTGGATGTGATTCTTTTTATACTTGTTCTGCTTGGAGGTCACTGAACTTCTTGGGGCTGGACACAGGTGTTCGACACCAATCTGAGAAAATTTTGACTCATTTTTTCAAAGGCTCCTGCTCTTTTCTCTCTTTTCCTTCTTGTATTACAAGTATATTAACGTATCACAGGAGCTTGAGGTTCTGTTCGCTTTTCTTTAATTTTGGTTTCTCTGGGCTTCACTTTGGTTAATTCCTTTTCATCTCTCTTCCAGCTCAGGGACTTCATCTTCCTTCTCCAACCTGTTAAGCCCATCAGCGAAATTTCATCTCAGTATCGTATTTTCCAGCTTTATAGTGATGTCTCACGTATACCCTACATATGCACAGCGTTCCCTATCATCGACATTGCCTACCAGAGTGGTACATTTGTCACAACTGATACTTCTACAGCGAAACATCATTACCACTCAAACGCCATCATTCACATCAGGGTTCATTCTTGGCGGGGTACAATATATGGGTCTGGACAAATGCATAACATGTATCCACCATTACAGCATCATATAGAGATCACATGATACTGAAAATTCTCCTGCTCTGCCTATTCATCCCTGCCTCCCCCTGGCAACCACTAATCTTCTTACAGTCTCCATAGTCTTGCCTTTTCCAGGATGTCGTAAAGCTGGAATCATACAACCACCTTTTCAGATTGCCTCTCACTTAGCAGTATGCCCTTCAAGTTTCCTCCGTGTCTTTTTATGGATAGCTCATTTATTTTCAGCATCGAATATCATCCCATTGTCTGGATGTACCACAGCTTGCTTATACATTCACCTACTGAGGGGCATTTTGGTTGCTTCCAAGTTTTGGCAATTATGAATAAGGCTGCTCTAAATATCTATGTGCAGGCTTTGTGTGTAGACATAAGTTTTCAACTCTTTTGAGCAAATGCCAAGGAGTGTAATTGCTTTATCATATGGTAAGAGTATATTTAGTTTTGTAAGAAACCACCAATCTGTCTTCCTAAAGGCTGTTCTATTTTGCATTAAGACCCACTATTTTGCATTAAGACCCACAATGAATGAGAGAGAATTCCCACAGCTCCACATCTTCACAGGCTTTGGTGTTGATAGTGTTCTGGATTCTGGTGTAGTGATATCTTACTGTTGCTTTAATCTGCATTTCTCTATGACACATGATGTGAAGCATCATTTCATATGTCGATTTGCTATCTTTATATCTTCTTAGATGAGGCATCTGTTTAGTCTTTGACCCATGTTTTACTTATTTTTTAAAGACAGTGTCTCACAATGTTTCCTAGTCTGGAGTGCAACTCACAGGCGCAATCCCACTACTGATCAGCATAGGAATTCTGACCTGCTCCATTTCTAACCTAAGCTAGTACCCCTCCCAGGAGGTCACTGGTTTGACATTGAACTTAGTGTGGACACCTGAGAGGCATCACTCAACAATCGGAGCCCCTGAACTCAAGTGATGCTCCTGCCTCAGCCTCCCGAGTAGCTGAGCCCACAGGCACATGTCATCACACTTGGCTGGCCCCTATATTTTAATCAGGTTGTTGCTATTGTTGACTTTTAGGAGCTCCTTGTATATTTCAAATAAAAGTTATCATTTATGTCTTTTGCAAACATCTTCTCCCTGTCTGTGGCTTGTATTTTAATTACTTTAAGAGTCTTTGACATACCAGAAAATGTTAATTTTATTAGAGTCCAGCTTATCAATTATTTCACACATTGCACCTTTGGTGTCATATCTAAAAAGTTATTACCAAACCCAAGTCACTTAGATTTTACCTTATCTTCTATGAATTCTATAGTTTTGCACTTTATGTTTAGATCTGTCATCTATTTTGACAGGCAGGAATACTTCACCACTATACTAATGAGGACAGCGGTTGTGTGATCTATTTTAATTTTTTTGAAAGATGTAAGGTCTGTGTCTAGGTTTATGTTTTT
The DNA here is from genome assembly GCF_007565055.1 of Rhinopithecus roxellana. Taxonomy (NCBI): domain Eukaryota; kingdom Metazoa; phylum Chordata; class Mammalia; order Primates; family Cercopithecidae; genus Rhinopithecus; species Rhinopithecus roxellana. The sequence goes on along the minus strand of NC_044558.1, from coordinate 64,487,280 downwards.
CTTTGCATGTTGTTGTTCCAGCACCATTTGTTAAAAATACTGTATTTGCTCCACTGTATTGCCTTTGTTCCTCTGTCAAAGTTTAGTTGACTATATTTTGTTACTGGGCTCTCTATTCTGTCCCATTGATCCTTTTGTTTGCTCTTTCACCAATACCACACTGTCTTGATTACTGTCGATTTATGCTAAGTCTTGAAGTTGGATATTGTCAGTCTTCAACTTTGTTCTTCTAATACTGAAGTGGCTGTTCTGGGTCTTTTGTCTCTCCAAATAAACTTCTGAATCAGCTTGATGATATTAAAAACAAAAAACAAAAACAAAAAAACAACTTGTTGGGATTTTGGGTGAGATTGCATTGTAAGGAAAACATCTTGACAGTATTCAGTGTACCTATCCATGAACATGGACTACCTGTCCATTTAGTTTTCCTATGAGTTTTGTAGTTTTCCTCATAAGGTCTTGAACATATTTTTTTAGATTTTATGCCTAAGTATTTTATTTTGGGGAGTGCTAATGGAAATGGTTTTTATTATTTTTAGTAGAGATGGGGTTTTGCCATGTTGGCCAGGCTAGTCTCGAACTCCTGACCTCAAGTGATCCACTTGCCTTGGCCTCCCAAAGTGCTGGAATTACAAACATGAGCCAGTTTTTAATTTCAAATTCTACTTGTTCTTTGCTGCTAAACAGGACATTCAGTGAACTTTTGTATATTAAACTCAATTCTTTTGGATCTTCTACATAGGCAAACATGCCATTTATGAACTAAGTTTATCTTCCCAATGAATATATATTTTATTTTTCTTGTCATAATTGCATTAGCTAGGACTTCTAGTACAATGTTGTAAAGAAGTGGTAAGAGCAGACATCCTTGTTTTTCCTGACCCCCTTTCTGGATCTTAGTGGGAAAGATTCTAGTTTCTCACAATTGGGTATGATGTTAATAGGTTTTTTTGTCCATATTCTTTATCAAGTTGAGGAAGGTCACCTCTGTTCCTAGTGTGCTGGGAGCTTTTATTATGAGTGTTAGATTTTGTCAAATGCTTTTTTCTTTTTCTTAGCCTGTTAACATGAATTATGTCAACTGGTTTTTCAATGTTAAACCAGCTTTGGATATGTGAAATTCCATGTGGTTTTGGTACACAATTTTTTTTTACATTGTTAGATTTAATTTGCTAATATTTTATTGAAGATTATTGCATCTATGTTCATGAGAGATGTTCTGTAGTTTTCTTGTAATATTTTGTTATTAAAATGGTATTTGGTATTAAAATGATGCTGGCTCCATAGAATGAGTTAAGAAGTATTCCTCAGCTTCTATGTTCTGAAAGAGATGGTAGATAATTGGTATAATTTCTTCTTAGATGTTTGGTAGAATTCACCAGTGAACCCATCTGGGCCTAGCACTTCCTGTTTTGAAAGGTTATTAACTACTGATTCAATTTAACAGATACAGGCCCATACAGATCGTTTCTTCCTGTTCAAATTTTGGCAGATTCTATCTTTAAAGAAATTGGTTCATTTCATCCACGTTATCAAATTTGTGGCCATAGAGTTGTTCATAATATTTATTATCCTTTTAATGTCCATGGGATCTGTAGTTATGTACCTTATTTCATTTCTGATATTGGTAATTTATCTACTGTATTTCTTTTTCTTGTTAGAGGCTTATAGATTTTCTCTCAAAGAACCAGCTTTTGGTTTCACTGATTTTCTCTACTGACTTTCTGTTTTCAATGTATTGATTTCTGCTCTTTGTCTCCTGCTTAGAATTTGATGTTCTTTTTCTAGTTTTCGAAGGTGGAAGCTTATTGATTTTAGATTTTTTTTTAACATATGCATTTAAATCTATAAATTTCCCTATAAACATTACTCTCATTGCATCTCACAAATTTTAACAAGTTTTCATTTTCATTCACTTCAAAATTTCAAAGAAATCTTCAGATTTCTTCCCTGAACAATTTATTATTTATAAGTGTATTGTTTAATATCCTAATATATTTTCCAGTCATCTATTATTGATTTCTACTTTACTGTGGTTGAGAACATACTTGTTTGATTCCTATTGTTTTAAATTTGTTAAGGTGTGTTTTATGGACCAAAACGTGGTATTTTGGTGAACGTTCTGTATTCTGCTGTTGTTGGAGGAAATAGTCTATAAACGTCAGTTATATACAGTTGACTGAGGATGCTGATTTCAATTGTGTCCTTACTGATTTTCTGGCTACTGAATTGGTCCATTTCTGATAAAGGGGTGTTAACGTCTCCAACTATACTAGTGGGTTAATTACTTCTCCTTGAAGTGTATCAGTTTTTGCTTTGGCATTCTGATGCTTTGTTAGCAAAAATACATTTCAGGATTGTTACATCTTCTTGGAGAATTGACCCCTTTATTACGTAATAATCATCTCTGGTAACTTTCCTTGATGTAAAGCCGACTCTGTCTGAAAGTAATATCACCACTTCCATTTTTCAAAATGAGTGTTGGCCGGGTACAGTGGCTCACGCCTGTAATCCCAGCACTTTAGGAGGCCAAGGCGGGATGATCACCTGAGGTCAGGAGTTCAAGATCGGCCTGGCCAACATGGTGAAATCCCATCTGTACAAGAATAGAAAAAAAAATAAATTACCCGGGCATGACGACAAATGCCTGTAATCCCAGCTACTCGGGAGGCTGAGGGAGAATCACTTGAACCTGGGAAGCAGAGGTTGCAGTGAGATGAGATCAGGCCATTGCACACAAAAAAATTAGTGTTAACATTTATATCTTTTTCCATCCCTTTACTGTTGATCTATATGTATGTCTTTATATCTAAAGTGGATTTCTTCTAGACAATATATAGTTCGGTGCATTTGGACTGACATTGAAAGTAATGATATACAGTTGAATTAACATCTACCATATTTGTTACTATTTTCTATTTGTTGCCCTTGTTCTTTGTTTTTGTCTTTCACTTTTTTTTCCTTGTGGTCTTAATTGAGCATTTTCTATGATTTATTTTCTTTCCTTTCTTAGCATATCAGCTACTCTTTTTTTTTTTTTTTTTTAAGTGGCTGTCTTGGAATTTGCAATATAAATTTACAAGTAACCCAAGTCCACTTTGAAATGACACTACACTGGTTTCTTGATAATGCAAGCACACTATAATAACAAAATCATCCTAATTCCTAATTGCTCCCTCCCATCCCTTGGGTATCACTGCTCTCATTCATTTCACTTATATTTAAGTGTGTGTATATGACATATACATAAGCATATAATACAGTATATTTACTGTCGCTATTACGAATGAACTGTTATGTTAGATCTATTAAGAAAAATGAAAGATTTTCTTCTACCTTCACTATTTCTTCTTTAATGCTTTTTGTTTTTCTATTTATTTTTTTAAACAGACAAGGTCTTGCTCTGTTGCCCAGGCTGGAGTGGAGTAGCATCATTATAGCTCACTGCAGCCTTGAATGGGATCCTGGGCTCAAGAAGTGACCCGTCTCAGCCTCTCAAAGTAGCTGGCACTATAGGAGTCGGTCAGCAGGTTTGGTTTTTTTTTAATGAGACAGTCTCACTACGTTGCCCAGGCTGGTCTCAACTAAGCGGCCTCCAGCAGTTCTCCCATCTTGGCCTCCTAGAGTGTTAGGATGACAGGTGTGAGCCCTGTAAACAGACTGTGCTCTTCCTTTCTTTGTGCACAGCTGAGTTACTGACCTCTACTATTTTCTCTAAAGAACTTTGAACATTTTTTGCAAGGCAGGTCTACCGGCAACAAATTTTGCAATTTTTGTCAGAGAAGGTCTTTACTTTTTCTTCACTTTTGAAAGATAATTTCACAGAGTATACACTTCTAGGTTAACGGATTTTTTTTCCTTTCAATAGTTTAAATATTTCACTCCACTTCTTGCTTTCATGGTTTTTGAGGGGAAGTTGAATATAATTCTTATCTTTGATCCTCCATAGGGAAGGAGAGTACTCTGGTTTCTTTGTTTTTTAATCTTTGATTCACCATAGTTTGAAGATTATATGCCCTAGTTTATTTTTGTTTTTGTCATTGTTGTTTTTACATTTATCCTTCTTGGTGTTTCTTGAGCTTCCTGGATCTATGGTTTGGTGTCTGGCTTTAATCTGAGGAAATTCAGCTATTACTGTTACAAATATTTCTTCTGTTCCTCTTTCTTCCCCCTTGCATTACCGTTATGCATATTTTATGCCTCTGTGGACGTCCCATAGTGCTTGGATACTCTGTTCTTTTTTGCTTTTCAGTTCTGGAGGTTGGAGTTGGGTATTTCCGTTTCCCCCGGGTCAGAAGGCTCTGATAAAATCCCACCAGGTTAGTCTCTAGTTAACTAGCTTCTCTGGAAGGTAGACCTAGTGAAGAGTGCACCTACATATTGAAAAATGATTCCTATTCTCTTTCCCCTGTAGTAAATATGAGGGGATTTTTCTCTGATGTTTACTTCGAGAACCTGGTTGAGCTTCTGATGATACAACTCACAAAAGCATGAGACCCATATGCACAGGCCTCCTGGAGGTTTCAACTCTCAGACGTGGCCACACCTCACTGCAGCAATTTGTCAATTCCAGTTCAGGTATTCCAATCCCAGCGTGGGTTCCTTGGAGCATTGTGCTCCAGTGTACGGTGATTCTCCGCTTTACCTGTCCAGCCAATCTGGGGACAGTGGCTTGCCTGTGACCTCACGTCTCTTGCAGGTTTAAGAAGAACTGCTGATTTTTCAGTTTGCTCAGCTTTTTACCTGTGAGGAGGGAGTGACAATTCTCAAGATTATCATGTACGGAACCTGAAATTCCCCAACTCCATTATAGTAAAAAGTGTCTTCCCTTCCTCTGGCTCAAGAATTAAAATATTTTCGTTCTTTGACACATTGTAATTTGATTCCCTAAATATTTATAATTGTAGATTTAAAAACTCGGTCTTCTGCTGTATCAGACATCTAGACGGGCATTTTCCAACAGAATTATGAGAGTCCTCTTATAGAACTTGAAACCTTCCTTGTAGCCTCATATAAATATATAAACAGGTACAATTCATTTTACTAGTATATTTTTAACTCAAAATGCTCATACTATACTTTCAATAAGAAACACAAATAGGCTGGGTGCAGTGGCTCACATCTGTAATCCCAGCACTTTGGGAGGCCGAGGCGGGTGGATCACGAGGTCAGGAGATCGAGACCATCCTGGCTAACACAGTGAAACCCTGTCTCTACCAAAAATACAAAAAATTAGCCGGGCGAGGTGGCGGGCGCCTGTAGTCCCAGCTACTTGGGAGGCTGAGGCAGGAGAATGGCGGGAACCCGGGAGGCAGAGCTTGCAGTGAGCAGAGATTGCACCACTGCACTCCAGCCTGGGGGACAGAGCAAGACTCCATCTCAAACAAACAAACAAAAAAAAACAAATAACATATTTTCTGTTTTTTATATTAACTGGCATGTCTCTCACGTAGCAAATCCACTTCAGACCGGGCGCAATTCATGTGCTCAGCCGCCGCATGTGGTGAGTGACAGAGACCATCCTGCATGTGTGTGCACTTTTTACTGCCTTTTTCTTGACCACAGATTCTACCTCCTGTTTCTCTGTGTATGCAGTGATTATTTGCTGAGTATTACACATTGTAGGTAACATGTTGAGCACACTCAGGATCCCTAACCTTCCTCTGAAGCTTTCCAGCTCTTGTTTTAGCAGGTAGCACAGGCACTGCTGGGTCATCGTGACATGGGCAGGCTTGGATTGATTCGCTGCTGGTGTGGATCTGTGGAGAACTCCCATCCTGCACCCACTCCGATCTCCCCCTCCTGGACGTGGTAGGATGGCCATGCTCCGCCCACACCTGAGCTCTCTCCGATCTCCCTCTCCTGGATGTGGCAGGGTGATATGCTCCGCCCATACCTGAATTCTCTCCAATCTCCACCTCCTGGACGTGGTAGGGTGGCCATGCTCTGCTCACACCTGAGCTCCGTCTGATCTCCGCCTTCTGGACGTGGTAGGATGGCCATGCTCCGCCCACACCTGAGCTCTCGGTGCCACGATCTGCAGGTGTACTCCAGAGGACAAGTGTACTGTGGGTGCGTCTCATTCATTCTCCTGGCCTTGCCCTCAGTTCTGGCTGGCACAGCTGTGGTCACAGACTAAAAACAGCCACCTCATTCGTTTTGTGCAGCTTTACAGTTGTTTATGGCAGATGTGTGATTTGGGTCCCTGTTCCCTCATCATGGCTAGAACAAGTTTTGGCAAATTATTCTTATATCTTTACATTTGAAAACTAAAGGAAAGTTTCACCCATAGAATATTAGTGTTGCCACAATCCTAATGAGTTTCTCCAGAAACTATGATCCAGGTCAGCAGCCAGTCATTTCATAGAAGATAAACTTCAAGAACATTCTCTGAAGGGCAGTGAAACTGAGTAAGATCTAACCACTGTTACCAGCAACCAAGAAAAATAGGTAAGAAAATGCAACTAAGATTTGGATCAAGTAACTACGGTAATAAACATGCAAACTATGGCTAAGCACAAAATAGGCTGGGAGTAAAAACATAAACATAAAAAATATTTATGATATTGACATTTACAATTTTACAACACTGCCCCATGTGATATCAAGAGGACTCCTGATGAAAACTTACAAAGGATGCTTTATGGTTTATATAAAAATGTTAGTCAAATAAATCCAAATAGTTCACAAAAATAACATTTCAAATAATATTCTTTTATATTTTGCAGACAATGAAGTTATTCATCATGCATGACCCAGTAACATTTCTCAGCGGTTGGATTCAATACGAGAAATAAGCAAATAACCGCACTGCTGCTTCCATTTCAAAGCCATCATTTCTCTTATAAAAAGTAGTCAAGAAAAATGCCTGTTGCCTTAAATACTGGTTAGTACCAAAAATGTGGTTTAAAATATTTCAAGTGGGTTATCCTTTTACATCCATGTTGTTAGTTACACAAAGAACACATACAATTTTTTACCTCATTATAAGTTTTGGCAAATTATAACCATAAACTAAACAAACAGGATTAAGCATATTATTTTTTGAGATAGGGTCTTGCTCTGTTGCCCAGGCTGGAGTGCAGTGGCACAATCATGGCTCACTGCAGCCTCAACCTCTCCCGGCCCAGATGATTCTCCCACCCCAGCCTCCCGAGCAGCTGGGACCACAGGCACACACCACCATGCCCAGCTGATTTCTGTATTTTTTGTAGGGATGGGCTTTGGAATGTTGCCCAGGCTAGTCTCAAATGCTGGGACTCAAGCAATCTGCCTGCCTTGGCTTCCCAAAGTGCGGAGGTTACAGGCATGAGCCACCATGCCTGGCCTAATCATTTTTAAAGAGTCTCTATGTATTCTTGTTATTTTTTTCCTAATTGAGATGAGGGTCTTGCTCTGTTGCCCTGGCTGGAGTGCAGTGGTGCCATCTCAGCTGACAGCAACCTCTGCCTCCCGGGCTCAAGTGATTCTCCCACCCCAGCCTCCCAAGTAGCTGGGACTACAGGTGTACACCACCAGGCTCAGCTAATTTTTTGTACTTTTGGTGGAGTCAAGATGTACAAAAGACATTTCTGTACATTTTGCCATGTTGTTCAGGCTGGCCTTGAACCCTTGGGCTCAAGCCATACACCTGCCCTGGACTCCCAAAGTGCTGGAGTTATAGGCATGAGCTACCGTGCCCAGCCCTTAATTATGTGCTGTGACTTAATATTAAAATAAAGAAAGGGAGGAGCCCAAGGGAGCACGTTGGCAGAAAGGGCTCCCTTGCCAACAACCTTGCTAGCACGGTATTCACTCCCTTGCCTGCTGGCACTGCATTGTTTAGAAGAACATGTTATATGTAAATGAAAAACAAAAACAACATAATCTCTACAAAAACTTAATTAGCTGGGTGTGCACCTGTGGTCCCAGCTGCTTGAGGCTGAAGTGGGAAGACCACTTGAGCCCAGGTGGTCACAGCTGCAGTGAGCCAAGAGCTGTGATCATGATGCTGAATTCCAACCTTGGTGACAGAGCAAGACCTTATCTTAAAACAAAAAGCAACGAAAACCCAAAATGATGCACTCTAAGTTCTGTCCTATAAATTTCAGTACCTTCATCTATAAAGGTACATAAAGGTGAAACTCAGGAGCTGCTTGGAATAATGTGGGCATACGCTTGACCTCAGCTCTGATTTGAAGCACGTCCTTCTGTCTCACTGCTTGCCAAGACTAAGCTAAACTTCAAAAGTAAAAATACTCCCAAAAATGTACATTTTCAACTATTCATATTGTACCTTAAGTTTCTCTTGTAGTGGAGGAAAAACATGGTGTCATTTAAAGTGACATGTAGCTTCAACGTGGGATGTAAGGTGATTCAGGTCCTTTGAGAAGACAAGCTTGCAACAACGACACGAATAATGTTGGAATCAAAATCACAGAAACTAAACACCAAGTAACATAGGTTCAATCCGAGTTTCTAACAGGTATCTGGATAACTAAACTTTCTGCTTTACTTGGGTGTGAAGATCATGAAATGTAGTTTATAATTATTTGGGCAGAGAAAATAGAGAATTGGGGTAGTTATGTAAAATTCAAGATTAAAGAAAAGCAGTATTATATAGCAGAAATATAAACTGGCTATTACCTTCAGTAATTTAGATCAGGGGTTGGCAGGTCTGTGCACCAAATCTGGTCCGTTGTTCTTGTAAATAAAGTTTTCTGGGTACACAGCCATATGCACTTGCTATCACCCATGGCTGAGGGCAGAGTTGAGTGGTTGTGAGACATCTTATGGCTTACAGGAACTAAAATACTAGCTGGCACCTTGCACGCAAAGTTTATGACCTGATTCGGGTAACTGCCTAAACTGTCCAATTCGCTTGTTCTAAAACAATCCAACAATATAACACACTTGTCTGAAGATTTGAGAACACGCATGCACCAGCCTAATCAGAAGAAAAGTCCAATTCCACCCAGAGGGTTACAAACTCTTCCCTTTTCCCTATAAAGAATTAAATGAATAAAACTGTGTGAGATTTTACTGGTATGTATCATATGTATGAGTCTTGATGAAAAGTTAAAAATGTGTATTTATACAGATACATAATGTTACTTTTCCTTCCACGTTTAACTCATACACTGTTTTTGGACTTCTGGTTCACAAAATCTGCATTTCTGCACCATGATTTTGAAGGCAAAATCCCAACTGCTGGGCTAGTGGTCAATTCTGAGGCGCCCAACATGTTCAGGAGGCAGTGTCAGGGAGCATGTGCCTTACCTGGAGGGGTGTAGGTGTCCATGGAGGTCTGCACGTCCAGGGACCTGCGTTTGGAAGGCATAGGCACCGGCCATCTTATGCTCTTTGGGTTTGGCCAGAGCCACCTGGACAGCTTCCGTGTGGACGTCTGAAACAGAGAGCTCAGTCACTCAGGGCTCAGCTGAGGTCCCAGAGGCCAAGCTGCACCCTCCTCTCTGTCCCTGCAACACGGTTCATCCACCTTCTGATACTCACCAACAGATGGGTGGGCGAGGAAAGAAAATCAGTGTTTACAATTCCAGTGAAGACATTAAAATTTATTCACAGACTTTTAATTATTCATTTTATTACCGCAGAATCCATATCCACAAGAAAACACTGGCTGTAAACTGCACTGAGATTTTTCTTTTTAGGGTGAATGGACCTTGATCTTTGGAGATTCTTTGTAGGTCACACGTTTGAGCCTCCAAATCCTTTTACTGTACCGCTGAGAGGCGTGTGCACGCCTCGCACCCCAACTCACACAGCCATGGTCGCAGCTCAGCTCAACACCAGCCATGGGCCAGGACTGTGTTGGCTATGGATATGGTTTGGCTGTGTCCTCACCCAAGTCTCAACTTGAATTGTACGCCCAGAATTCCCATGTGTTGTGGGAGGGACCTAGGGAGAGGTCATTGAATCACTGGGGCCCATCTTTCCTGTGCTATTCTTGTGATAGTGAATAAGTCTCATGAGATCTGATGGTTTATCAGGGGTTTCCGCTTTTGCTTCTACCTCGTTTTCTCTTGCTGCTGACACGTAAGAAGTGCCTTTCGCCTCCCACCATGATTCTGAGGCCTCCCCAGCCATGCGGAACTGCAACGCCAACTAAATCTTTTTCTTCCCAGTTTCGGGTATGTCTTTATCAGCAGCATGGAAATGGACTAAAACAACCATTAACACATTTTGTGGCTATTAACCCATGACATTAATTCCACACATTCACTGAATGCCTCCTCTGTAAGTCTACAGGCTGGGGACGCTGACAGTCTCATGGCATCTCACGCAGGCCACTTCTTAAGGGATGAGACAGGTGATAGATGGGGTAGGGAATTAAAGCAGAGACAGATGCAGCGGGAACTTCAAACTGTGAAGCCAGGGAAGAACCCTCTTAACACAAAATCAGAACAACAGGAATGAACCATACTGGCTGTCAAGACGAGAATCTTCGAGACACAGGCAAAAACCCGCTCAAAGGCCCTAAACTGTCAGTGAGAACGGTGTTAGCAGAATAAAACCACCACCACCAAAAATGGCCAGCGTAAGTGAAGACGGGTTGGAGCAGTTTTCTCTGAAGCTGCGAGAATGATCCCACTGAAAGGGAATCGGACATGGCTTTCCGGCTTAAACCCCCCACGCTGCCACCTGAGACAGGACCCAGACCTGCAGCATCACGCCCACAAGCAGCTCATCGCACTGCTTGGTCTTGGTCAGCCTTTGTGCACACTTCTCTCCCTACCTAGATAAAGAGCCTGGTCATCTGGCCACTATTTCTAATTCCCAGGTCAAAAACCACAATGTGACTGACTTGGCTCATGGCCGAAAACTGAAGGGATCAATGAGGTGACAGTCCACTCACTTCCACAAATCACTTTTTGTTTTGCATATTCTCCATTTTAAACTTTTTGGATGTAATTTCAAATACACAGAAAATCTGCAAGACCAGCGTAGTGAATTCCCACATAACTTACCAGGCTCAACTTAGGCCCAACTGCTCCTATCTTACATCACTGCTTTCCCCCCTTCCCCATGAATTTTCTAAGTCAAATGAAAATAAATTTCAGATACTATGTCCTTCCATACCTAAATGTTTCAATGTATTTCCTAAACACAAGGATATGCTCTCACATTCATTTTCCTCAAGATCAGGAAATTAAACTGTCATATACAAAATTCACTTTTAAATGGTGTCAGCTGCCTCCATAATTTTCTTACGTTGTCTTCTTATTTGAAGATCCAATCCAGGATCATGAATTGATTTGTCATGTGATTTTTACCCGTCCAGAATCCAAGTTTCTCAGCTTTTGTGTTTCTTGAAATTGGAAATGTTAAAGAATACAGGTCAGTTATTTTACAGCTTGTCCTTTATTTTGGTATCTTCCAGACTAGACTCAAGAGTATGCATTTTAGCAGGGACACCGCAGAAGTCTGTCCTGTGTGACAATGTTAACATCGGCAACACAGTGAAGGTGGTGCTTAAGTTCCTCCAAAGCAAAGACGCTACTTCTCGCGTTGAAATTAAGATTTGGGAGGAGACACCATGACACTATGTGCATATTCTGTTTTCCATGAATTCTTCACTACTAGTTTTAGCATCCACTGATTTCCTGTCATTCCTTCTAAATCATTAGATCTTCCATATTCACTGAAAAATAATTATTTCATCTTTCAGCATTCATTTACATATGTTGATATGTACTCATGGAGTCTGGCTTGGTGGGTTATGATTCACAGTTACAATGGTTTGTTGTGTTGCTCAACTGGTTCCAGATCTGATACCTGATTCCCCAGCCCTTGGACCAAGGCTCCTTCTAGTGAAGAACGGTGTTTGGAAGCTAAGACTGGGCACCGGGTGCTGCTGGGCATTGCTGGCAAGCAGAACACACAACACGCCTGTACACACATGTACACTCACACCCATGCACAGGCACTTGTGTCCCTGTCTACATCTGTCAGGAGCCACCAGCTTATACTGGTACCTCCTGCTGCAACCAAATCCCACATGATCCATTCCAGGCTTTGGCCTTTTCTTATTTCTACCTCTCTTGCCAAGAAAGAAACCTGGCTCCTGTCACACTCAATATATTCACTAATTTATTAAGCTTATTTGCTTAAGCCTGGAGATACAGCAATGCTTTCAGAATTGCTATCTAATACCACTGTGAAAAATCTATCGAGTTCAGTGTTCATTTGTAATTATTTTTTCATTGTTTTTTGGAAGGGAGGGAGCACAAAGTATACACAGTGAAATGTTCAGATCTTAAGTACACTTGGCGCATTTTGATAAATGGAAATCTATTACCCTAATCAAATCTTTTGCCTCAAAGTTCCCACAAGTCCCCTCCCAGTCAATACCGGCCCTCAAGAGACAGCCACCGTTCATTCACGAGGAGTGTTCTTGGCGCTCTCCCGTCACCCGAGACTCGCATAGATTCTCCATCGTCACATGGACTCCACGGCATGATGCTCACTCTGCTCAATTCAAGGCTGCTGGAACTCATCCCCGTTGCCTGTTTTGGTTTCAGTATTTTGTACGTTTTTCCCGAAGGGAACTAGGAGAATGTATGAATATATCCGAATTTGCTCATGTGTCTCCAGATGAGAGAGATTTATGTTGTTTCTAGTTTTTGGCTATGACAATTTACTCTGGAGATAATGTGCATTCTTTTACAAGGACACACATTTTCATCTTTCCTTGGTGAACATCTACAGCGTACCTGCTGGGCCATATGGTAAGTGTACACATTAAAAAAAAACTGCCACACTGTTTGCAAAAGCGGCTGTGCCGTTTTAAGTCTCCATCAGTCTGAGATCCAGCCTGTCATATCTTCATCAGCACCTGCTACTGTCCTCCCTCTCCACTCTTGTGAAGGGGAACCTCGTGGGTTTAAGTTGCACTTACCCAATGACTTCCTGGCGAGCACCTTTCACAGGCCACTGGGCATCTGTATACATCTGTTGCGAAGAGTCTATCTTGCATGCTTGCAAAATTCACACCATTTCTGGTTGGTTGTACGTTTCCTAAAATGTTCTAAATAAGGCCCTGTGTCTTCTGTAAATCATGTATATCACCCCTTCCAAGTCTTTACACCTTTTAGTTCTCCTGACTCACTTCAAGGACAAGGACCCCAGTGCATGCCATGTGAACCTGAACCACGGAGAATGGCCATGCTCCCGACACCCCGACTGTGGGCAGAGCGCCCCGGCTGCTGCCACCACCGAGGAGGGGGGTCAGCTCTTGGTTTTCAGGAATGGCCTTTATCAAACGGAGAAAGTTCTCTTCTGCTGCTGATGTGATAGAAAATTCGTATAAGGACTATTAAATTTCAACAGATGTTTTTCATTGTCTACTGAGAGGATAAAATGGGTTTTCTGCTTTTTTTTGTTAATGTGGTGAATTACATTGATTTTTTAATGATGAGCCAAGTGTGCAACGCAAAACTACACATCATGAGAACAAACTCTAAGCGGTCATGATATTCTTCTCCCTTTTCCATATTTCTGGGTTTGATTTAGTAAGAATTTGTTAAAAGCTTCGGCATCTGTATGTCAACAAGAGTGAAAGGTGTGAGATTCTGCCTCACATGCAAACTAACAAGGGAGCCAGCACCAGCCCAATGCGCTTACAGAGCCAGGACATTTCCGGGCCAGAAACAAAGGGCTTGTCACACACAGTGGGGCAGCAGGACCTACTCACCCCAGCGATACTCAGGATCACACACAATGGGGCAGCAGGACCCACTCACCCCGTCCATACTCAGGAGCACACACAGTGGGGCAGCAGGACCCACTCACCCCGACGATACTCAGGATCACACAGTGGGGCAGCAGGACCCACTCACCTCAGCAATACTCAGGATCACACACAGTGGGGCAGCAGGACCCATTCACCCCGTGGATACTCAGGATCACACACAGTGGGGCAGCAGGACCCACTTACCCCAACGATACTCAGGATCACACACAGTGGGGCGGCAGCACCCATTCACCCTGTCGATATTCAAGATCACACACAGTGGGGCGGCAGGACCCACTCACCCCAGCAATACTCAGGATCACACACAGTGGGGCAGCAGGACCCACTTACCCCGACGATACTCAGGATCACACACAGTGGGGCGGCAGGACCCACTCACCCCAGCAATACTCAGGATCACACACAGTGGGGCAGCAGGACCCACTCACCCCGACGATACTCAGGATCACACACAGTGGGGTGGCAGGATCCACTCACCCCGAAGATACTCAGGATCACACACAGTGGGGTGGCAGGACCCACTCACCCCGACAATACTCAGGATCACACAGAGTGAGGCAGCAAGACCCACTCACCCTGTCGATACTCAGGATCACACACAGTGATCACGTAAAGAACTGCTTACATTTTTCTGAGAAAATTTGTTTTTAGCAACCATGGCTCTCAAGGCACTCACTTGCACATTATACATAATACTGCTTGCGGCCAAAGTCACGGCACCTGCCTACTCTTAATTTATCAAGAGTCCTGAAAGGTAAGTATTTTAAGGAGAAAAGTGGTATGTGGCTTACCCCAGGCTAAGGAGTAAGCCGGACTATTCTTGTGAAATATGCGATTTTTCTAATTAGAAAATCTGAGAACAAGGTATCATTGTGAGTCTGTTATCTCCAGGAAGGAGTGAAATGGGTGCTGAGAAATTGAGGGAGCCTCGGAATGGGAATCTCACAACCTCAAATGGGGAGTCCCGCAAATGGGAAAGCAGTCGCTCTGATTCACGACGTTTCGGAAAGATTCACATCCACTCCGCGCTGCGTTTGAGCGACTTTTCTTCCTGTGATGTGGACCCGACCGAAGAGAGGTCCCACGTAGACATTTGGCATTTGTGAGGGTCTGGCACTGTGACTCACTGCTACAGATTAACATGTTTATGCATAAATTACAATGGCTCAACTGTATAAAAACTGATAGCAGTTATGGATCAATTCCCTCACTTCTCACTTGGGCCACACTTCCTGTTTCTGCAAGAACATATCACTTGGCTGGAAGACACAACGTTGACATCGAAAAAGAAAAAGGACCTTGTATAAAAATGATGCAGAGAATTCTTCTCAAAGGCCACTGGGACACACACTGTGTTGGTGACCGGCTGTCTACCAGCGGCAGTGAGAAAGACAGAGCTCCACGCGTGAGCAGTCACAGCTCCCGTGACCCACACCAAGACCCCCAGGGTGATGACAGGCCAACCAGCAGCCTTGGAACGTACACTTCCTTCCCGAAATAGCTTCCCGAGAGACAACAAACAGTGATAATTGCAGGCATTTCTATGACTGGTCTGGAACAAAGAAACCATTCACCTCCAACAAGGAACACGTCTTGTTTCAACTGAGGCAAATGAAAAGATCAAGCAAACAGCACAAAAGCCAGGTGGTTCTGTCACCTATGCACACACGGGTATGTACACGTATGTTATACACAGATATGTACGCATATGTATGTGCACACATCTATGTATATGTCCGTATGTGTGGGTATAAAATATACTGTCTATGCCTCAATAACGGCCCCGTCTAAATTCAGCCTGCAACCTCCTCAGGGCCAGGGTGGGAGCCTGGAAGCCCATCTCCGCAGCACCCTGGGCTCCCCAGCCCCTGCCTGTGGGCGGTGACTGGTGAAGCAAGAAACCCTCCCAGTCCTGTTCTTTCTACACCACATCCAGAACAGGCGTACACCCGGTGTAGAAAGCTCCCGTGGCCTGAACAGGTCATTCGATTCTAATTCAGACTGACCTAATCTCTGCAGTGCAGTCCTACAAACAGATTTTCAAAAAGTTACCAAACCACTACCTCAAACCTCAAGCTTTCTCTGCTTCGAAAGAGGACATGGGACTGGCCACCATATGGCCACCAGAACACACATAGGATATTATCCTATTGCCCTTCAGTGCCCAGAAGAATCACGTGGTCTCTCGCGGTAAAAACAAAACCACAACCACCACAACCCAGCTTTTCAAATTGCAGGGAGTTTTACAGCCTCTTTCTATGTCGTCTTTCTTTTTGCCCCAAACTGGATCTTCTTTTTACTTTCTCCTTATTTCCTGAATATAATTTGATCAATACAATTAAAGTGCTTGTGTTAGAAGCAATTTTACTTAAAAAGAATTGAAAGAACTACATCAAAATATTAAGAGTAGCCATTTCAGAACGACAAGAGAACGATATATTGCTTTTTGTTCATTCTTTTCAACATTTGCAAAGTTTTTTGCCTTGAGTGCAGTCACTTTTGCAATCAGAGGTGAGAGTGCTTGATGGAATGAGGCCATGAAGCTCATACACCACCCAGTTTCTAACACAGAGCAATCTATGGGGCAGGATGGAGACACAGGAAAGGTTCATCTTAAAGCAATGCAGGTACTTTTTTCATAAAGGCAAAAGACATTTTTAAAAGTGTTTGCACCATACACAAGTCTGCTAAATTTGGTCAAAAAACTGAGAGAAAACAGTAACAGAAGAACACTTCAGCCCACAGGGAGACCAGCACACCCAGCTCAAGGCCACTCCAGACGAGGACGGAGAGTGGTTTCCTCACAGCTGACCCACAGAATCGGGTAACGCGCACGAGGGAAACACGGGGACCACCAAGACGTCAGACTGTGGACTGCACAGCAAGAGACAGCAACACAAACTAGCGGAGTAATTAAAAACTATTGCAAAAAGATGTCCACATTCTATTTTAACCTGAAATCAGTGGCACGGTGACACTTCAACACATCTATAAACAGCACCCCTGAAGATTCCGTCAGACTCTACACTGAACAATGTTAACACGAGTAACAACAACAGGACAGCCTCCCCATTGTGTGATGGGCTCTTCTCAGCGCAGACCCTTAGAGCGTGCTGACCCATCATCAAAACACAGCGAACATGTGGAGAAAGGACAACCTGTCCAGGCGTGACCAGCTTCTAAAGCACGCAGTGTAATTATGGCTGAAGCATTTTCTGCGACGCGGAGTGAAGTGTTCGAGTCAGAATCAACCTCCATGTGCTAAGTTGTTGCTGTGTTTAACAATTCCCATCCAACTCAAAATATCCAAGGCAGAAAACAGCATCCAACCACGAACACCTAAAATAGCGATTAAATGGACAGCACTTTGCGGAAAGACCTTTCCCAGCGTGACACCTAGAGGAAACAAGGAGGCGACCCACGCCACGATGGCCCCCCTGGTTCCTCTCGCTGCTCCTCCTGCGTCCTCAGCACAGCCGGGTGCTTTGCTAGTGCCCTGCCGCAGAGAAAACACCCCACCCAGCTACCCGGGGAGGTCTTCTCTTACGACACCCAGCTTAGAAGGCCGCATGTCCACTGGCCAGTGGCCCAAATCCCACAGGTGAGGGGAGAGATCTGACCACAGGGTGCAGGATGGGCCCATCTCCCGTGAGAGCCAACGCCAGCGGGTCACAGGGAGTCCTGGCCAGTCTGAGGCCCGGGTGCGAGGAAGGGGGGAGTGTTGGATGAACACACAGTGCTGAAAAGGGTATGAGCTAAGAACAAAGACGTTTACAAAGCTCTGCATAAAATCCAGATCATTCTGAGAAGAGCTCATAAGACGAAGAACTTTCAGGAAAATATAACATGGGTAAACAGGTTGCTACAAAACAAATATTCCCTTGAAAACACATCCTTTTCACAAACTGAGCCGATAGATGAAATCCAGCAGCTGTGCAGCATCAGAAATCCATGAAAGCATCTGATCAAGTGTCCTCCAAAGCCTTAATTACAAATGCCCTGAATACAGTTTCACCCAGCCATGTCAACGAGACACCAGATGAGAGGCCATGGACTGGAAACCATGAGAAACAGAAACATCTCGGGTAAAGGTACCAGGTAGGATTGCAGAGGAGTCAACAGATATGTGCACAGACGTCACAAGAGTAACAAGATTCGCTGGTCATGCTGGACACACAGACAGTGTCACGGACTCCAGCAAATACCTGAAATGCAAATGCTTAAAAAGATAGGAGAAAATCATCTGGAAACTCAACAGTTAGGACAGAGGACAGTGACTTTTTAGTATTTCTAAATATCCTTGAGGATGAGCACCGAAAGTGGTCAAGGATATTTCCACCTACAGAGAGGCCAGGAAGTAACCGGTATACATGTGCCATGGTGGTTTGCTGCACTCATCAACCTGTCATCTACATTAGGCATTCCTCCTAATGCTATCCCTCCTCTAGTCCCCCAGTCCCCAACAGGCCCCAGTGCGTGATGTTCCCATGTCCATATGTTCTCATTGTTCAACTCCCATTTATGAGTGAGAACATGTGTTTAGTTTTCCGTTCTTATATTAGTTGGCTGAGAATGATGGCTTCCAGCTTCATCCATGTCCCTGCAAAGGACACAAACTTACCCTTTTTTATGGCTGTGTAGTATTCCATGGTGTCTATGTGCCATATTTTCTTTATCCAGTCTATCATTGATGGATATTTGGATTGGTTTCAAGTCTTTGCTATTGTGAACAGTGCCACAATAAATATACATGTGCACGTGTCTTTAGAGTAGCATGATTTATAATCCTTTGGGTATATACCCAGTAATGGGGTTGCTGGGTCAAATGGTATTTCTGGTTCTAGATCCTTGAGGAATTGCCACATTGTCTTCCACAATGGTTGAATTAATTTACACTCCCACCAATGGTGTTTCTCCACATCCTCTCCAGCATCTGTTGTTTCCTGACTTTTTAGTGATCCTCATTCTAACTGGCATGAGATGGTATCTCATTGTGGTTTTAATTCGCATTTCTCTAACAACTAGTGATGAGCTTTTCTTCATATGTTTATTGGCCGCATGTCTTCTTTTGAGAAGTGGCTGTTCATATCCATCAAATTCTTGATGGGGTTGTCGTCTTCTTGTAAATGTGTTTAAGTTCTTTGTAGATTCTGGATATTAGCCCTTTGTCGGATGGATTGCAAAAATTTTTTCCCATTTTGTAGGCTGCCTATTAACTCTGATGGTAGTTTCCTTTGCCTTGCAGAAGCGCTTTAGTTTAGATCCCATTTCTCAATTTTGGCTTTTGCTGCCATTGCTTTTGGTGTTTTAGTCATGAAGTCTTTGGCCACACCTTTGTCTTGAATGGTACTGCCTAAGTTTTCTTCTAAGGTTTTTATGGTTTTAGGTCTTACGTTTAAGTCTTTAATTTGAGTTAATTTTTGTATAAGGTGTACAGAAGGCGTCAAGTTTCAGTTTCTGCATATGGCTAGCCTGTTTTCCCAACACCATTTATTAAATAGGGAATCCTTTCCCCATTGCTTTTGTCAGCTTTGTCAAAGATCAGATGATTGTAGATGTGTGGTGTTATTTCTGAGGCGTCTCTTCTCTTTCATTGGTCTATATCTGTTTTGGTACCAGTACCAAAGCATTTGACATTTCAGTATCATGCTGTTTTGGTTACTGTAGCCTTGTTAGTATACTTTGAAGTCAGGTAGCACGAGGCCTCCAGCTTTGTTCTTTTTGCTTAGGATTTTCTTGGCTATGTGGGCTTATTTTTTGGTTCCATATAAAATTTAAAGTAGTTTTTTCCAATTATGTGAAGAAAATCAATGGTAGCTTGATGGGGATAGTATTCAATCTATAAATTACTTTGGGCAATATGGCCATTTTCATACTGATTCTTCCTATCCATGAGCACGGAATGTTTTTTCATTTGTTTATGTCCTCTTATTTCCTTGAGCAGCAGTTTTGTAGTTCTCCTTAAAGAAGTCCTTCACATCTCTTGTAAGTTGGATTCCTAGGTATTTTATTCTTTGAAGCAATTCTGAATGGGAGTTCACTCATGATTTGGCTCTCTGTCTGTTGTTGGTGTATAGGAATGCTTGTGATTTTTGCACACTGATTTTTGTATCCTGAGACTTTACTGAAGTTGCTTATCAGCTTAAGGAGATTTTAGGCTGAGATGACGGGGTTTTCTAAATATAAAATCATGTCATCTCTAAACAGAAACAGTTTGACTTCCTCTCTTCCTATTTGAATACCCTTTCTTTCTCTTGCCTGATTGCCACGGCCAGAATTTCCAATACTACGTTGAATAGGAGTGGTGAGAGAGAGCATCCTTGTCTTGTGCCAGTTTTCAAAGGGAATGCTTTCAGTTTTTGCCCATTCAGTATGATACTGGACATCAAGGTCACCCTGATTTCCTCTCATGTTCCTCTCCTTGTTAACCCAACATTCAGGTCTTACTGCTATTATCTTGTGAGCATTTCTCAAATCTGATACTTTTTTTTTTTTTTTTTTTGGAGACACAGTCTCACTCCGTCGCCCAGGCTAGAGTGCAGTGTTGTGATCTCGGGTCACTGCAACCTCCACCTCCTGGGTTCAAGAAATTCTCTTGCCTCAGCCTCTGGAGTAGCTCGAATTACAGACATGAGCCACCACATACCTGGCTAATTTTTATTTTTCGTAGACATGAGGTTTCGCCATGTTGGCCAGACTGGTCTCAAACTCCTGACCTCAGGTGATCCACCTGTCTCGGTCTCCAAAAGTGCTGGGATTACAGGCATGAGCCACAGTGCCCAGCCCCGACAGGTATCTCTTAAGTATCCATCAGTTTCAGGCATTCAGGATTGTTTCGACTCCCCCACTTTCAAGCCCAGGCTCCATGCTGCTGCTAACGTGATCTTCAAACCCTGACAGGCCCTTTGCCTAAAATCTCCAAGTGGTTCCCCACCATCTTCAGGATGAAGTCCAAATTCCCAAGCATGATACTCAAGATGCTATAACCCAGCCCCTCCTACCTGACTTCTTGCCCTTCCCCAAATGTGTCATGCTCCCTCATCTTCCTTCAAAATATAGAAGCCAGGCAATATTTCAGGTGCTTGGCCCACACGAATGAACAAAACAGAGATCCTGGCCTGTGTGGACCTCATATTCTTATGGGAGAAGGTGAGAGGTAGGGAGGTGGATGGTGGAAGAATGGCTGAGTAATTGGGTAAATGGATGAGATGTCTGATGATGGATGGTGGACATAAACGGATGATTGACAAGTAAGTAGATGATTGGTGAATGTGTAGACAGATACAGAGAGGTTGATAAATGGATGATTGACAGGTAGATAAATAAGGAATACACAGATATGCAGACAGATGGACAGAGTATCATGTGGTTATAATGGCAATGGAGACATGAGTCAGGATGGGGAATGGGAGGGATTGTGTATGAAGGGGTGCCGTATTCCACAATTTTACAGAAACAGGAGAAATGAACCATACTTCTCACGTTGGGTCTGGCTTCCCTCCAGGGCAGAGCCTGCAGTCTCCGAGCTGAAGCGTCGGTCTCCTCCACCCACTTCCCACTCTCAGCCACCCCCTCTGCCGTGTGCCTCTCCCCTCCATGCCTTCCTGCCTTTGAAGAGGTGAGGTAAGGTGCATGGGTGAACAGAAAACGCGCCCGAAGCCAAGAGATCACCATCTCCTGCTCTACCCACCCCTCTCAGGCTTTTATTAAGAGAGAAGAGCGTGCGACAACCACAACCCGCCACACTTATCTCGTGGAGTAGCTGGGACTGTGAAGATTGCACGATCCAAAGGTAAACACAGGGTTTATCAACCCCACTGCAGCATCATGGAGAGAGAATGTAGGAAACAGATGCACTGGTGACTGACGTGGATCTCCTCTCTCCTGTGTGGTAAGATGTCAGGCCAAAGCTGGGCTTGCATCCTCCTGCAGGGAGCGGGCCCATGTGATCGTCAGCCATCAGGCAGCCTCCCTGAATTTCAGTTTCCTCATCTATAAAATGGAAGACAGACCCCCACTGACTTCCGTGAGAACTGAAGCGATGTGAACTCACACCTGCGTGCACGTCTGGGTGTGTTGTGTTCACAGACAGGGCGCCCACACGGCGGCATTGACACACGGTGAGGGAAGCGTTCACCCCAGGCTGACAGCACGCGGGCACCTCCACACTCCTGAACTTGATAGGAGCCTCCGAGACACCCACGTGAGTAAGAGAAGGTCTCAATGTGTCAGGGCTTAAGACAGCTGTGAAATAACGGAGGTTGGATTCGGGAGCAAATCCTCCTTCGTTCCATCCCCACGTTTTCCTGGGGTCAAAGTGTCCCTGGAGAAAGCAGCAGGGGGCGCCGTGGAGGAGACACCAGCTTTTCATTCAGGCTCTCAGGTACGTCCTTCTCCTTTGCACAGGTGACACTCCCCGAGGCCATAAAATCTCTCTGGAAAGAGCAGAGCCAAGAGGCCAGGCAGACGGCGACTGAGGAGGATGCAGAAGTGGCTAATCACATGAGCTTGTGTGGACAGAGATTTGTTACAGCACAACTGAGACTCACAGCCTTTCCTCCACCACCGGGTGAGTTCCGTCATCCCTTAGCCTCCGTTTTTTCTTCTGACACAGGAGACAACAGCCACAACTTCACCTGCTTATCATGAAAGCTCCACGTGAGAACAACGTGAGAACGCCGGTGAAGGGCATTTGGTAAATAAAGGGATTCACAAATCAGTTCCATCACCAGCAACCCACCCCTGCCCTCACTGGGGCCCTGGGAACTACACAATAATTCACAGGTAATTTTCTTTTAAAGAAGCAACCTTAACCTACATGTTGGAAAAACTCTTTCCGAGTAATTCAAACATCAATCACAGCCTGAGATTTTTTGAGATGGAGTTTTGCCCTGTCTCCCAGACTGGGGTGCAGTAGCATGATCTCGGCTCACTGCAACCTCCGCCTCCCAGGTTCAAGCACTTCTCCTGCCTCAGCCTGCTGAGTAGCTGGAACTACAGGTGCCCGCCACCATGCCTGACAGCCTGAGTTTTCTGTTAAAGAAATTTCAGCTGGCCAAGCCCAGGTGGCAGTGGCAACTCAGTCTCCAGACAGCCCTGTGCAGATGACATCATAAAACACAGAGGAAAAACAAATAGGAAACACATGACAATGTGTGGTTTTCATTTCTGTTTAGAAAAGTAGACCTGGAAAACAAATCACTGAGGGTAAGGAGAAGAAAAAACTTGCAACCACGATTAAAAAGTTATTTAACAGTGATGCCTAAAAATGAGAAAAATTTGGCACAAGATTATAATCTTTTTAATTAGTGTGAAATTCTGAATAGTAGACAACGTGGGCTTGTAAACCACGTGAACAGCTATGTACCAGACACTGGGGTCTCCTAGCAGGGTGTGTCTGCACAGAAAGCTGGAGGCCACACCCACCATGCTTCTGCCTTGCCCAGTGGCTGGGCACAGGCACCCTCCTGGCACAGGCAGCAGACGGACATATTGTCACACCCCACTCCATGCTTACCTGACCGATAGCGCTCATCTCGTGACCCTGAAGACCTTCGGCGGTGGTAGCGAGAGGCAGAGGAAGGAGTGACAGGAGCCCGGCGTTCTTGCGGCAAAGCTTGGTCCACCCCTGGATTTCAGGGAAGAGGGAAGAGGGAAGAGAGCAGAGTGAGGTGTGGCTGTGCTCAGCGGACTCCAGCAAATCATTCCCTCCATCCCCACAGCAAAGCCAGAGCTACCCATGGGACTGGGCATGGCAGCACCTCAGAGCCCACAGGCAGGAGGGCCAGGACCGAGGGGGAAGCTCTCCTACAGCCGGGGAGACCCCTCCTGCCTGGACGCCACCACGGCCCCTCTTACAGCACAAGCGTCCACTGACAGGCAGGGAGACACACAAACTCAGCCACAGGTAGCAACTGAATTCCTGGGAGTGAGAGAAACAGGGCCCAAGACACAGACTCAAGTTATGACCTTTCATGTTGTAAATATACAGAATGGGTTGTATAAGTTCTTAAGAAAATTTAAAATTTAATTATTAAAGCAATTTTTAAAATAAATCTTACAGGATAATTTAACAGTAGAATTCAGGTAACCAGGACATGCCCTGAACGTCCAGCTTTGTTCATTCCAGATTACTCTCTGGAAACTTACTCCATTTGATGCCAAGTGGTTTAACAGGTTATATTCGACTATGAATTACAATTATTTGATAAATTACAAAAAAAGTTAACGGGGTCAGATAAAAACAATTTAATGGTATTGGTCAAAACACTGACGTGAATCCACCTGTCACAGTATTGGTTATATTCAGGTAATAACAGGGTGGCAAGGAACACAACTAGATGAAACGAAGCCCCCAAAGGAAGGACATCGTCACAGTTCCACGAAGAACTGCTCCGATACTACGGGAAAAACGTCATCCTCACAGTTCGGTGAACGGCTGATACCACAGAAAGGACGTCATCCTCACATTCCACGAAGAACTGCTCTGAGTCCACGGGAAGGACGTCATTGTCTCAGTTCCATGAAGAACTGCTCTGAGACTGAGCACCGATCACTAACAGATGCTTCTTCAGAAATGGATCAGTAATATTTGATTGAAAGTAAACCAGAAATAAAGTTTTAAGTTAACAAAAGAAATATTTAGTCCCTGGTTTTCCATGATGGGCTCTTACAACAGCTGTCAAGTCTGAGTCTGTGGGCTTCATGTTCCTCTCACTCAGGTGGTTTCTGCACGTCAGCTTTTCATGGTGCGTGTGCAGACCCTACGTATCAGGCTGGCGAGTTCAGAACTAAATGAAGCACAGCTCCACACCCCGTCACCGCTCCCCCACCCTGTCATTTGGTTAAGTCTCATGTGCTCTTCTTTCAGCAGCATCCAAATCACCATCAGTTCCTGAGGAACAAACTGCTGCTACCAACCTCTTGCAATCATCATCTACAAATGCTCTTTTAAAAATGATCTTCAATTACTTTTATCAAACATGCATTTTAGGAAATCAGAGTGTTATCAAGTCTCACGTGAAAAACAGTAGTCACCTGGCACTTACGTTCATAAACACAGACTTACCACACGACTTCCTGAATTGTCCTTTAGACATCCCCCCTTACACCACTGTGGTCACCACGTCAGGGTCTGCAGTGTGCTACAAATACCGTCCTATCTTACGCTTTTCAATGATTCTGGAGTTAATACTTTTTATCTATTTTCCATTATCCTGGCTTTCAATGTACCTATTGCCAACCCTTTCAGTTCTTCCGCAGAACTGAAAAACTCTTTCCCACGCTTTCTTGCCCACGATCAAACACTGACAACCTGGTGAGAATCTCTGATTTTCCTGGAAATCCTCTTGGAGCCCCGCCCCGATCCCCGACGTGCTACCGTCACTGGGCCGTGCCTTTCTTCCCGCTGGCCGTGCTGCTCACTCTGTTGGTCACTTGTTCTCAGCCCCTTGACGCCCCCTCCTCTCCCCACTCTCCCATGCTAAAGGAGCACCTCGATTGCTTCAGAAAGGGCGGACGAGACCGGGCGCGGTGGCTCAAGCCTGTAATCCCAGCACTTTGGGAGGCCGAGACGGGCGGATCATGAGGTCAGGAGATCGAGATCATCCTGGCTAACATGGTGAAACCCCGTCTCTACTAAAAACTACAAAAAACTAGCCGGGCGACGTGGCGGCGCCTGTAGTCCCAGCTACCCGGGAGGCTGAGACAGGAGAATGGCGTGAACCCGGGAGGCGGAGCTTGCAGTGAGCTGAGATCCAGCCACTGCACTCCAGCCTGGGTGACAGAGCGAGACTCCGTCTCAAAAAAAAAAAAAAAGAAAGGGCGGACGAGAAGGAACACCTGGGGGCCCCGCGTGTCCGAAAGTGCTTTTCTCTCTACCCCAGTGAGACCGGGTCTTTCTCCTAGATACAGACTTCTAGGTTAAAATTACTTTTATTCATTGCCTTTCATTTCCATCATTGGTGAGAAGTTAAATGTCATTCTGATACTATAATCTTTACGTAATACCCATTCCTTTCTCTTCTTTGATAATCTTTTCATTCCCACTGGAGGAGCTGCAAGCCAGGTTGTAATACCCATTCCTTTCTTTCCTCCAATAATCTTTTTGCTGC